>NC_139155.1:51276093-52476093 GCF_964270905.1 Leucopleurus acutus
TGGGTTTGTTCTCAGCACACCATTTTTCTGAAAGGCTCAAGTATGGCATTACTTCACTCTGCAGTCCCCACAAGTTCTGGGCAGTGTTCTTGGAAACATGAATATGATCTCACCCAGTTAGAAGAAGCATCACATAATAAAATAATTGTCCCTCTCTCAGGCCATTGCACACTACTAAAATATATTGGTTCTTGACCTTTTGGCTAAGCTCCCATGTAGAACAACTAAAGTATTAACTTCCTTTCAGCTTTACCACACTCAGGGCCATATTTTATGACAGCTGAAAGCGATCTTGTGCCTTGTGGGGGCCCAGATGAGTCCCTTTGTGATAGCTGAGTTTGTCCAAAAAGGCTGGATCATAGACTATCCAGTCCAATAATCCACATAATGCTGGAGCCCTCACTGTGATGTTTGCCGATATTCCTAGCTGGGGTTGTCCAGCCTGAGCTTGAACACCACCAGTGAAGGGCAGGGGACTCGGAGGCAGCCCATTCCATCTTTGCATCACTATTTGTCTGACTACAAAAAAGTCCCTTCCTTTGCACTGAAATCTGTCTTCCTAAAATGTAGGCTCAATAATCCTAATTCTTCCCCATGGGTCTATGCACAGTAAGTTGAATCCCTTTTTAACTATTTGATGATACCTACTGTTTGTTCCTCAAGTCCTGTCTTTAGGTTAAATAACCTAGTCCCTTGAGTACATTCTCTTGGAATGTGCATTCAGACTCTTTTACCAAGCATATCCCAAGCATACTCTAATGTGTGCCCAGAGTTGAATTCAGTACTGAGCTATCTACTTTCTCATTATTGATATTATATATTTACAAGAGCACCATAAAGCGCCATTAGATTTCTTTTGGAATCATATCACACTGTTGACACATTGATTTTATTATTAAAAAATCCCCAAGTCTCTTACATACTTACTGCTACTTGCATAGTTAATTTTTGAACCCAGGTATAGGGTCTTGTAATTATTCATTCTAATTTTGTTTGTTATATTTGGTCCATTGTTCAAGGCTCTCATGCTCTTTCTGAACCTTGATTCTTTTATCAACAATATTTACTGTCCTTTTGGGATTTTTATTGTCTACAAATTTGTTTGTAGCATAACTTCTATATTTGCATCTTACCCATTGGTATTAGCAGGGCAGAGCTAAGGACAGAGGGCAAGTGAAAATGAAAATTTCAGTCCAATAATGAAATAAGCTTACTATTTAATAACAATGAGTTATGGGTCTAAACAATAGAGTAATATTTTGTAGTAAACCTGGTGTGGTGGGAAAGATCGATGTCTCAGTAACCTATACTCCTTATGATATGGCTTCTTAATTGAAAAAAGAAGTGAGAAATTAAAGGCAGTCTTTAAAACAAAAGTAAAGTAAGTTGTTGGTGTATAAAATTTTTAAAAAGATAGTCCAAGATTTTATTTGAGACTCTGGTCACTTCCCGCAAACCTCAATTGTTACTTTATTTAAGAAACCAAACCAAACCAAACCAGACAAAAGCTTTACTGCAGAGTAAACTTTTCACAGTTGAGTTTCTAGATCATCTGGTTCAGTTAATTTGTGGCTAAAGATATGGTTTTGTTTAAACAGCCCCACATGTAGGCTTTCAACCCTCCCCTTAAAATTAATTTCCATAATCCTTAACAGTGACAGAAAGATGTATGTGAAAGATGGGAAGGAACTCAACTGCAGTTGGTACATTCTGACTAATAAAGAGAAGGATTTAAGCTTTAGGAGATACATTTGAAGGATGAGTTGAATTTTCCAATTAGGAATGGATGTAGCATGACTCTCCATGTTAAAGCTTCCCAGGTAAGTTCAAGAGGAAAATAACTGAACCTGAATTCCATAGGGAAGTAATAGTTCCCTTTCTGATTAATGACTGTCTGTAGGCAACACAGCCAGGACAGACAAGTTGCTGCACTACATTCCAACTTTTACAAAAACTCCTTTCATCAGTTGGATACTTAAACCCACTTTAACTTAGTCTAATTAATGAGATGCATGCCAGTATGAATGATCAGTAATGGGATCATTGTACTTTATTTTCCTTTTGTTTATGCAGGGTCACAGCTACATTTTTGGCCATGTTTTATGATGTTATGACTGGACTGCAAACAAATTCCTGGTCAAACTGCTGTGGGTTGTTTATAAAATAATTTTGGAGTCTAGTTTAACTTCCAATCCTCCTCTGCTACATGTACACACACATACACACACACACACACATCTATCTCAGATAGTCAAAAATAGCCTTTTCTAGCACAAATGTTGTAATTATAATTTATTTCTAGCTGAACATTATATTTGTGAAGCACCATCTATCCTTGAAGATTTTTTACCTTTAAAGCTTGGATCATCTGTGTGATGGGTCAAAATCATCCTTACGCCGAAACATAGTCTGCGCTTTAACCATGGTAAACTCCTTGCAAATGTCCAAATGTGTTAGGATATAACTGTCTCCAAAGCTTTGCATATGTTCTTCCCATTGACTGGAATGTCCCCTTTCTCTGGCTCAATAATTTTTATGCATCAAAATGAGGCTGAGTGCTTTACAGGAAGTTTTCCCTGATTCCTGGCACCTATACAAATGCTCTTGTGCTTATCTATTACATATCAGGTATCACACTGTATTATAAAAGTTAATTTCCTTCCATGTCTTTTATTAACATTATGTACCTATAGATAGTCATATATAATACGTGCTGCTACTCTCTGAGATATAATAGATGCTCAACAAATATAATAAATATTCCCTTTAAAAGAGGGGGCCTTTCAAGAATCCCCTGGCGGTCCAGAGGTTAGAACTCCGTGCTTTCACTACCAAGGGCCCGGGTTCAGTCCCTGGTCAGGGAACTAAGATCCCATAAGCTGCATGGCAAGGCCAAGAAAAAAAAAGAGGGAGCCTTTCTTATTGTCCAGACTAGAATAGGTGCTTGTACTGTATATTCTCATAGAACACTGAACTTCTCCTTTGCAGGACTTATATTTGTAACTAGGTGCTTTCTTGTATAGTTGTTTGATGTCTATTCCTCCCCTAGGTTATAAGCTCCATGAGGACAGGGACCACTTTTTTCCATTGTTCTATTTTTCTTCCTGCCACAGTGCCCAGCACAGGGAATTTTCTCAGTAACTATTTGTAAAGTGACTGATGAATTTAATGAATAGGTCTCTATGAGAGAAATTGATGAGGGAAGTCTTGCCCTTAGGTTTTAGTTTAATGTCAGGTGTTGCAAAGGGGGAATGTACTAGGAAAAGGGTAAAACCGTAAGAGAGGGTTTCTTGAAAATTTACTGAAATACTAAAGGATAGAGTAGGAAGAAGGCAGCAGGGTTGAGGATGGAGCAAGGAAGTACAGTGCCCTGATAAAAGGAGAGAAGTGTGAGGAGAAGGGTTTATACCCTAAGTTGTGACTGTGGGTCACTGAGATGAAGACCACAGGCGAGATGGAGGTGATTGGGGTTTACCTAACCTTGGGGTTCCAAATAGGGCTTTGATTTAAAGATTTTTTCATGGTCTCAACAACTCCCCTTCCAAAGGCAGTGTAGAAAGAATTTTGAGCAGCTACAGAACTTACTAGCTACAACACTTATTAGCTGTTTGACTTTGAGTAAGACATTTGACATTTCTGAGCCTCCGTTTTCTCATTCGTAAGGAGAGGGCAATCATATTTACCTTAAAGAATCGTGTGCCGTGAAATGAAGTACTGTTCATAATCATCTAACTTGGTCCCTGGCTCACAGCAATTACTGTACAAATGGTAGAAATTTTAATATTAACCAGACTTAACCTTTACAGAACTTTTGAATGGTTCTGTTCTTGGCCTCAAATTCAGTATTTTTAATAAACGGGTTGAAGCATTCTTATCAAATTTAAAGATGACACAAAACTGACAAAAACAGCTAGTATGTTGGCTGACAGGCTAAGGAGCCATAAACAGCTCAACAACTGGGGAGGATAGGCTGAAACCAGCAAGATAAAATTAATAGGGACAAATTTAGACTCTTGCTTTTGTGCTTAAAGAATCAGCTGAAACCAGAACAAGGGAGACCTCGTTTAGGAGCTTATAAGAGAAAGGCCCAAGGGTGTTAGCTGACTGTCAGATTAATGTAAGCCAACTGGGTGAAGGCTGCCAAAAAGCTAATGTGATCTGAGGCCATGTGCTGGAAATAGAGCATCCAGAAGAAACGAGGTGATCATCCAAGTGTCCTCACGCAGGGCGGACAACATCAAGGGATTGTGCTCAGTTCCTGGCCTGTGCTTTAAGACTGATAGATCTAGAAGAAGGTTAGCAAGAAGGCCAGAGCTCTGGAAATCATGTCTTATGAGCAACAGTCAAAGGAACTGGGAATGTTTAGTCTGGAAAAGAGGAGACTGGAATGGTGCAGGGTTGGAGGTAGAGAGTGGGTGGCATGGAGCATGCTGTAGCCTTCAAATATTTCAAGGGTTTTCATTTGGACGAGGAATAGACTTGCTCTGCAGTATTTCAAAGGATGAAGGAAATATGATTGCGAATTGGAAGGGAAGTTTTGGTCAATATATGTCAAAGTATACTCATTGTAGCTGTACTTGCTAGCATTTATAAACCATGTGCAAGGCACACTACTAAGCTCTTCTGATATATTACTCTTCTTATATACTACTTATTTAATCCTTACATAGACTCTGTAAGGCGAACATTATTATCCCCATTTTATAGATGAGCAAACTGAAGCTTAGAATAAAGAATTTATTTGCCTAAAGCTCTGAAACAGGTTAAATCGTAAAGCTGGGGCTCTAACTCATGTCCCTTAGGACTAGAAAGCCTGTGATTTTTAGCCCTATGTCATATTTCACCTAGAGTTTCCTGGGACATAGGAGTTTCAGTGCTAAAACCAGGACAGTGCAGGGCAAACCAGAATTATTGGTCACTCTAATTTCATAGTATGTTTCTCCACACCCCCATGGTGGAGGAGACCTTTGCTTCCTAGAAAGCTGGGATTATAGCTCAGTGTCTGGCTTTGGCTCAAGTTTCAAAAGTGGTTCCAGAAAAATTTCACTGTTTAAATATGGAAATGGTCCGTCCTAAGTGGCAATGAGCATCCAGTTCCTGGATGTAATCAGACCAAGGCTGGATGCCACCTGATGGAGTTGCTGAAGATGAGAATTCTCTACTGGGCTCATTGTCAGTAGAGGTCATTTCTAAGTCTCTTCCACCTCTTGTTATTAAGTGATTCAGACAAAGAGGGCTCCTTCCTTGGACCCTGAGGAGATCCCACAGGCTCTTTATCCAGAATTAAGAACACACTTATGGGGCTGGTTTGAGATGGTTTCTCAAGAAGCCTGGAACATGGACCTCTGTCTTCCTTCCTGTGTCATTGCCCCCTGCTACATGTAGCCAAAAACATGTGTATAAATGTTCTGAGATCTTTGCCTTGGAGCACACATGCTTTGGATTTTCAACCCAAGGCTCTTCCAAGAAAGATCCAGACACCAATTCATTACGTATAGGTCACTGATGTGTTTATGTATTTAAAAATCATTTCAAAAAGGAGAAAAAAAACAGGTCTCAGTCCATCCTTCGGAATGCACTCATCAGTGAAATGTCATTTCATCGGTAGTCTCTAAAGGCCTCATGGCTGAGTGTCTACGAGCCTATTAGTATTCTGAGAAAGATTTTAAAAACTCTTCTAGACCCTTGAAGTTAGTTCTGGGTGTGTCTGGGTAGTGTTGTCTTGGAAAGGTCTTCTTTTTTCTTACAGCCTGCACTGGAGTAAAACTGACATAGAATAAGCAAAGTGACATCATAACACATTGGCCCCAAGTGAGTTAGGACGTCCTTAGTGATGCTCTGCTACCTTTCCTGAACAGTCTGTTGGACAGTGAGATTACATCTCTCCTGAGAGGCCTTTGGCATTTGGTGAGTCTCTATTTCCAACTAAAGGAGATGCCATCTTATCTGTGACAATTTTGCATGTGTGGAAAGCAAATGCAAGTGGCCAACACAGGGAATTCTCCATGAGGGAAACTGAAAACAGCAAAAATTTCCAAAGAAAATAGCCAAACTACAAAAGTCCACACTTTATCCCCTCTGTGTTCTTCTTCTATGTATACCTTCTCCTTGAGGGCCCAGCAACAAACACCTGAGTCATTTTTCATTTAAGTCTAACACTACTTATGTCTATGTCCTTGAATAGCTCAGCTGTTGCTGCTTTCTTTACTAACAGCCTTTGTTACTGAAGGTCCATGTGGAGAGAAGCCCTGTACCAAGTGTTTTACATTATTATCTTATTTATCCCTCAAAACAACTCTGAGGTAGGCAATATTGTCCCCCTTTTGTAAGTGAGGAAAGTGAGCCTCAGAGAGGTTAAACATCTTGTCTGAAGTCACACAGCTGGTAAGTGGAAGAGCTGGGATTTGAACCCAGTTCTATCCAAAGCCTATTTTCTTTTCATTATGCTACTCTGCTTTACTTTGACCTGAATCTGACCTTCTGCCAAAGCCTACCTGCAATATGAAACATTTTTTTCAAGACTTCCACCCTCTAATACGTGTATATCATCACCATCTTTTATACAACTTGCTTTCACTGGGTTATGCTAATCCTGAAGCCTCAGAGAAGTCTTCTTTCACATCAGAGCCTGGATCCTTACTGCATAAAGACCTTCGCTGGTGGTTTTAAACTGCCCCTTATCTATGCCCTCGCAACCAGGATCATCGCTCTGCTTCTCATAGGGACGTATCTTCATTGCCTTTAAGTCTACCCCACATGCTCTTCTCACTGAACATTCTTTTCCCCTGACATAAATATGATGTTATTTAATATAAGGAATATATTTTTACATTATAGCTCTTTGTGGATATACTTTTATTCAGTCTTAGTTTCTAAGCTCCTAGAAAACCAGATCCCTTTAACTGGAGCTCTGCTGTTTGGGGGCAGTGGGAGGTGAGTGGAGGATACTTACTATCTGCCCTTCTCATGTTTTGATAAAAAAGGAACCTCTGCTAAGACTTCTGCCCTCTCAGCAGTTCTGGGGAGGAAGAGTCCACCCTCTCCCCACACTTCTTTCCTCCTTCCTTTGGCAGGAGAGTACCATCTGTTTGGTCTCTGCCCACGTATAAACCAATGGGATTACGGATAGTACAGTTCTGATTTCCTCAACCTTTTCCTAAGGTAGGGTGGTGGTGGTGGGTTTCCATTGAGTTGAGGTGACATAAAGCTTGCACAACATCATTTTGGACCTTGGGAGGAGAGCACTGTCCAGGAGGTCTGCTTCCTGCCACATCTGGTTGGACTGGCACTGTAGTGTGTGGTAGACAAGGAATTTATATCACAAGTAAGAGAAAAATCTGCTCTGCTATTTTCTTGTTTGTTTGTACTTGTTATTAATATTATCCTCAATTTGCTGTTTCTTTACAGAAATCTTTTTAAGCCACTTGTCCATTTCTTGAGGGCTAGTTTAGTTAAAGCTAGATGATGTAATTTGTAGCTCATGCCTCCAGGTCTATATAAACTGAAATACGTGGCCATATAGGGAAAACAAGCAAACAGGTGAGAGATCCCTGAAAACTTCTTTCCTTCATGAAGTTCCCATTCATCCATTGGGATGTCTCCTGTGGTATGTGTATGTGACACACAACCAGTCAGACCATGTGTGGGGGCCAGTGCTGAGATGAACAGGCAATATGAGTAAAGTTTAATTACCTTTTTATAGATAAAGAATAAATATAATAATGAATAGATGTCCTAAGATTTTCTTAAGGAGGATTTGAGAAGAATTTCTCTGCCATCTCCCATCTCCCACAGGTCAAGGTTTGCCCCCAGGGGTGTTGTTAATGCCCCTGCTTTTATAGGTTAGGTGTGTGTGGCATTAATCAGGTCCCTTGGTATCTTACCCCTCAGTGGCATCAGGGAAGCCATCAGGTAGGAGGAAAGAGGCAATTGCCAGGGCTGAGATTTGATAAATATGACCAGCAAAGGCTGAGATCAATCCCATTCAATAGTTTCATACAGCATTTAATTAAGACTTCTCACTATCAACAGGACATCAAGCAGCAGGATGGAACTGCAGTACAGACTGTTTCCCAGAGCCCTGGACTCAACTGAACAAGTTCTACAAACCACCAGGGTCTACATCAGAAAGCCAGGTGGCTTTCTCCTGAAGGCTCTGTATTGACCTTTCCACTCGGCCCAAGGCATTAATCCAGGAGCAGCAGGGTGTATTTGGATTGTACAGGCTCTGCCTTGGCCTCTGAGACAGTCTAAGGCAGTTTTCTCATCAGTAATAACTCTGGCCAGTGAGATGAGGCTGACTTCAATGCCTTTAAGACTCAAACTAGTGTCACTGATCTCTTTGGTTAAAGTCAGGAACAAATTTCTTAACAGCTTTTCTAATTGAATGACTCCATCTGGAAGGATAAACACCCACAGAATAAACAATGAGTCAGTTATCCTTCAGGAGACTTTCTCCAAGTAACTAAGGATGGTTGTGTTTCAGAGAAATCTCACAGATGTCTGAAGACAGCATAATCTACTACTGGTGCTTCCTCAAATCCTTGAAGATGCTATGACCAAGTGTAGGGTGTAGGTTGCTGTGGTCTTGGGGAGCATACAGATGAATGTCTAGTGTCATCACAGGTACAGTCCTGGGGATGACCATGGTGCCTCTGGAAGGAGTATTGTTTATAATTATTAGCATCCCCCAAGTGGGACCTATATCAGTTGGGGACACAGATTGACAGTGTCTTAAGTGTGGCCTCTCAACAGGCTGGTAAGCATTAGAATATTCGACTCATGTCAGATAAGTGAGTGTAATCCTCACCGTTGCAGGGATTGCCTGTAGGCAATTATCCTGACCTTTCCTATCTGTCCACACCACCAATTGGATGGTATTTGTCTGTCCCATGGAATGATTTAGTGATGCCTATGAGAATGGGGCTGGGGAGAGACATCCAGAAGTGTTGATAGGTGTTTTGTGTAGGAGGTGCAGGAGCTGAGGCTAAGCCCCTAGTGTTTGCAATTGATTTCTCAATAAGGTTAAGGGCAATGACAATATAATTGTAGTTAGATCTGTCTGGTGGAAGATACCAGATACAGCTTAAATTTAAGTTAAGTTGGAATTTAAGGCCCTTGCAATGGTTTAAATCTAAGCCCTTACTATAGTTTGGGAGACCTGCACCAGAGGTTCCTCTCTAGGCAGGTTCCTCTCCACCAGATAACTCCCAACAGCTCATTTTGGTGCCTAAAAATTCAACATTAGAGGTTTGGTCTTTTGAGTATTGCTCTACTAAAATATAAACAACTGCAGACAGATAATACATTGTTAGCCAACCAGCCATTTCCTGAGGAACACATCTGCAGGGCTGTAGTATAATGGAAGAAAATTGAATTGAATCAGGACACTGATTTATCTTGGTATACTCTAATATTAAAATGGCAACATTTTAATATTAATTCCTTAAAAACTTCTTATTAATTTAATTCTTATTTAATTAGGCAATATACACTTAGTTAAAAAATAAGTACAAAATATATTCAGTGCAAAGTGTCTCTCTCACTCCCATTCCTTAATCCTCCATTTTCCTTTCCCAGAGCAGCTTTTACCAGTTATTTATACCATTTAAGTGATATTCTTTCCCCTGTCCCACTATTTTTTTTTTTTTTACCACAAATGGTAGCATGTTAAAGGGACACTTTGCTTTAGTTTTACTTAGCTGTAGATCAGATTGTTCTGATCTATACATAGTATTTTTCTTCATTCTTTTAAATAGTTGCATGGTCTGGCTATAACATAATATATTTAATCAGTCCTCCATTGATATTCATTTAGGTTGTTTCCTATTCTCGACTACAACAAGTAGTGCTCCAACAGATATTGTCTCACAATAGCACAAACAACATGTGGCTCATCCAAGGCAGAAAGCCCCTGGCATAGGTCTAGCAGAGTGTACGGGTCCCCATTGACTCTTTCCATCACATGGTGTCTTGCACAGGCTTTTCTGTGACTCTCAAGATCCCTGCTTCCTAGTATTCATGTTCTAGTATTCTCCCCTCCCCTTGACTGTTGGTGGGACCTGTGACTTCCTTCTAATCAACAGAATGTGGTAAAGGTGATGAGATGTCACTCCCATGGTTATGTTACATCATAGGAGACTCTGTCTTGCTAGCAGACTCTCCCTCCCTTGCCAGCTGTGAAACGCAAGTTGCCACAAATCCTACAGATGCAAGGAACTGAATGCTGCCAAAAACCCATAAGCTGGGAAGCACGTTTTTCCCTAGTTACGCCTCCAGATAAGAACTTAGTCCTGGCTGACACCATGATTACAGCCTCATGAAATTCTAAGCACAAGACCCAGCTAAACTGTGCCTGGACTTCACACTCACAGAAGCTGCAAGATACTAAATGTGTGTTGTTTTAAGCTGCTAAGTTTGTGGTCATTAGTTACACAGCAGTAGAAAACTAATACACGTGGGAAGGCGAGCTTGGACTGGGTGTGACTGAGCATACCATGGCTTGTAATTAAGGAGAAGTTTCCCAATCCGTTGCTTCTTCAAATATTTGTAAAGTTGTAAGGAAGAGTCAGGAATTACTCAAGTAAGTTGGAAGACCCTCAGTTTTGCATTCAAAGTTATAGCCTTGCTGTCATGAGATACCTCTTGCCCTCAGATGCCAGTTGTTTGGAAAGCTTGCACATTGGTGTTGGTTTCAGACAGGTTTCTTGAAGCCCTTCTGGTTGAGCTTTCTTGCTGTTAGACCACCTGAAGGAAAACCACCACGGTCATCTAGTGCACCAGCTGCTATGTCTCTCCATGATATTTTTATATTCTTTTCTTTTTACACATGTGGAGTTATCTAAGTAGGATAAATTCCTAGTAAAAATTCTAGGTCAAAAATGTATGTACATTTAAAATTTGTAAGATATTCACAAATTGTCCTCCAGAAAAGTTGTACCAGTTGATATTACCATCAACAATGAATGAGAGCACTGCTTGTCCACACCCTTTTTCTGTTTTCAAACTTTTTGATCTTTGTCAATGTGGAAGTTAAAGAATGATATTTAAGTATGACTATATTTTAATTTTTTTATTCTGGGGAAGGCTGACTTCTTTTCACATGGTTAAGAACTATTTATATTTCCTTTATTTGCAAACTGCCCATAGCTTGTGTTCGTTTTTCTGTTACTTTGTTGATTTTCTTCTTTAGTCATTAAAGTTTATTTGTAAAGAGTTCTTTACATACTGAAGAAATTATTTGTCTCTCATTTATATTGCAAATATTTTCCCAAGCTTTCCTTTGTCAATTTACTTTATTGTTTTTTTATATAAAATTTATATTTTTTAAATGTAGTTGTTTTTCAGTTTTGTTTTGAAGTTTTAGATTTTGTGCCTAATGCTTTCCTCACTCTGAGTTTATGTATAACTCTTCTATACCCTCTTCTATTGCAGTTAAAGACTCTCTCTCTCTGTTGAACTCTTTGAAACAGTTTCATGTTGTATTTTTAGTGAATACCCAGTTATCTCAATATCATTATCTAATAATTCATTTTTTATTCACATACTTGGACTACTATCTTCATCATAATCTAAATAGGACAGAGTCTTATGAGCTTCCAGGAAGTTATCTCTAGAAGCATTTGCAAGTTCATAATACATAACTGTATGCAGAATATTTGACCATCTTGGAATTTTCACTCTTTTTCTTTCTCATAATATCAGTCATAACATACTGTTAGTTTTCTGTATGTAGTGTCTCTTGCATTTATGCTTTCCTTTTCATTTCCATTTTGCCTGCTTTATTCAGACTCTAGTCTAAAGTATTGTAGTGTCCTAATAGGTCTTCCTGCTTTTATCCTCATTTCAAGTCATCCTACATATTGCATCCAGATTAAACTTTTTAAAAATTCCACTTTTATCGTATAACTGTCTTACAAAAAACTTTAAATTCTCACTTTTTATTACAGGAGACAGTTAAAATTTCTGCGCCTAGCGTTCAAGGCACTCTAAGTCGGCCCTGTGGAGGCTTTTAAGCTGTTGTCTCTCAGCTCAAGGCCCCCCTGTACTCTGCTATTTGAGGCTGGGAGACTCAGGGCTATATTTCTGCTTTGCCAGTTGGGTTTCTGTTGGCCCTGCCAATAGGAGGCGCTAGAGGGATACTGGCGTGCTAGAGGGGAGCAGGGACTTGCTGCTTCCTCTCTTGCTTCCTGTCTGCTTGTGAGTCCTATGAGTGTAGTTCAGCCTCATTTTTCATTCCTGCTGCCACAGTGCCTTCCTGTAGAAGCAGCTGAATCCAGTTTGCCATTTTCCTCACCCTTGGAGAATCAGCCTTCTTGAGCCCCTTCAGAGACTCCAGTCCCAGCCTCTCCTCAGAGATTCGGGTCCCAGGCACATGGGTCCCTTCCTCTAAGTTTCTACATTTTAATTATCCCTCTTCTTTTTGTCCCCCAGGCCTAAGGGTGATAGCTGCTTCCTACAGTTGCTACCTCAGTGATACCCTAGAGTTCTCTTTTTACTCTTAGTTAACAACTTTATACTTAGTTAACAATTGTTTATATTAAATTCTCTCTGTTGAAATAATTGATGTGGTTTTTGTCACCTGATGGAAGCCTCACTGATACAGGCACCAAACCACTGCCTCGACTGTTTAAACTCTGTACCCCAAACCAGACCCTCTGTTCCAATGAGAAAAGTCTACTCTTTCCATAGACCCCCAAGTGGATTTTTCCCTTTCCCAGTTTTGAAGGCCTGACTATATCACCCCCTTCCTGCAAAGGCTATCCAACATCTGCCAATTGGAATCCTGTCTTCCAGAGCCCAGGTAAAATCCAGTCTTTTCTGAAGCTGCTGCTGATCAGTCCACTTGCCCAGATGACTCATTTAACACTCAGTTCCACACTGACAGCCTCCTCCATGTCCACCGTCTTATTAACTTACAGATATGCAAGTTGGTTCTTTAGACCTTTGAGCGCATTCTACCATAGGAGTAATGTTACACATGGTGGCTTAGGCAATGCCAAGTGGTACGTCGGCTGCTCTATCTAACTCACAGTGTAACTGAATTGTTAAGATTCAGGACTGGAACCTAATGATGATATGTAAAGTTATTTTTTGGAAAAGTTTGATACGGGGGTCCCGTCTTATTGTGGTGCCCTGCCCATGAGCATAGGGCATCCTTGGTTCTGGTGATCTCAGCAGTGGCAGCTCCCATCAGATCTGCTTGAGGAGGGAGAATCGAAAACCCTGGGGGCAGCGGCACCTATATCTAGTCAGGGGCTGCTTGGGTGCAGGATTGATTCAGTGTCAGGGTCTTTATGTCAGGAACTGCTTGGACCACTTAGAGGTCAGTAGCTTTCTATGTGACATGTTTTCCTCCTAAGGCTTCCAGAAGGGCAGGACCGTAACTTGTATTTTAATTCTTACTAATACTTAGCACAGTACTTTGGACCTCATAGGCCTAGTTTTCCCAAAACATGCCTCCTACTATTGCACAGCCATTCTCTCTATATATAACTTATTGTCTACAGATACTTAAAAAAAATTCCTCCTCTGTTTTCATTTTTTTCCCCCTTGGGGATATAGCAATAGAGGTATCTGAAAAAAAGGGTCTAGTACCCAGATAAGAATAGTCTACATACTAAACATTCAGTCAAACCCATTTTCTCTACAGGTAGAATCACTAAAATTGGGGTTTGAATGGATACTTAAGGAAAAAAACAAACAAAACAATTCCCTAAGTGGAAGAGAGGAAGAGAGGCCTGGAGTTGCCCGCAGCTAGAATGTCCTTCTGAGAATATAATACCTGTATGGAAACTTCATGGTATAGTAGAGGTGTAGTGGCCTAAAGAGCCATCATTTCTGAATTCAAACTCCAGTTCCATAACTTTGCAGTGTGAAACTTTAAGTTATCTGATTATTGAAATTTCAGCTTTCTCATTTATAACATGGTGATGATAATATTACTTCATGGAGTTATTTTGAGGAATAAAAAAATAACATGTAAGGTGTCTGGTATAGAGTCTCGCATATAGTAAGTATTTAAGTATTCAATCCATGTTAGTTCCTTTTCCCTTTATTTTAGACATAAGTTTATTTGTACTTTGAGTTTAAAAAGACATAGCCACTGTGAACGGTGAGTCAAGGCTGAAAAGTAGACAAAATAACACAAACACCAAGTTTTGAGGATTTATATGCCGTGTTCTTTCTATTCCTTGTTTCTCTACCCCTTTCTTTCTTCCATGGATGTGGTGCTGAAAGGAAGCATGCAAACATTTTCTGAAATGGTTAGAGCATGAGCCCCACAATTCATTTCTGATTATCTCCCTGGAGTGTTTTCTAACTGACCTTTCTGTAATGTATTGATAAATGTTTTCAAGTTAACAACTTCAGGAAGCAGGATGAAACTTCAGAAGAAATCTTGGAATCTCTAAAATCTTAGTCTTTGGGACTTAGTATTACTTTGGATACAACATTGTTACTGAAGTGACACTCTGAAATCTTAATCCTTCTTGCCAGGGAGCAGGCTGGGAAAACATTCAGTGATGCAATAGGCTATGGAGTTGCTGAAATGTGGCCTGAGTTTTGGGAAATATGTGATGGTTTAAACATCTGGGACCCCAGGGATGGTGATGAAGTGGACCAGATGTGGACAAGACTTTTTCACGTCTGCTGACTCTGGGGGACTCAGTTTTTTAATATGAACAATGTGGAAGATAGTAATTTTCTGCAAGCTCCTTTTCCTAACCTGCTATGCTTGTACATACTATTTGAGACTTTTTATTTTTCTCATTTGTTTCAACTGTGTTCATAATTTCTTGTTGAAGCATTTTTATAATGGATGGTTTAACATCCTTGTCAGAGAATTCCAACATCTCTGTCATCTTGGTGTTGGCCTCTGTTGATGGTCTTTTCTCATTTGAGATTTTCCTGGTTCTTGGTATGACGAAGTATTTTCATTTGTATCTTGGATGTTTTGGGTATTGTGTAGAGACTATGAATCTTGTTTAAATCCTCTGTTTTAGCAGGCCTCCTCTGCTTCCACACTGGGAGGGGAAGGGGGTCTTGCCTTGATTCCGCCCAGTGTGGGTGGAAGTCCAGTTCCCTATTCAGCCTCCACTGACTCTTGAGGAGGGGGTGGAACTCTGTTATTGCTGGGGGGTGGATGGGCTCAGGCTTCCCCCAGGCCTCTGATGACATCACGCTGGTTAGAAGGGAGAGGGCATCTTGTTACTGCTATCTCCATGCCCCCCACTGAAACACTGAGGGTAGAGGGGGCTAACTATCTTCTGGGGGTGGTAGAAATCCTGGCTTCCCACTCAGCCTCTTCTGACATCACCCTAGCAGGTCCCTGGACCATTATGGCAACAGCAGACTGCCATAATATAACTAGCGCTCATCTTTTTTTTTTTTCATCTTAAAATCTTTGACACATGCATGAAAGTAGAGAAAAGAGTATAATGAACTCCATATACCCATCATCCAAATTCAACAGTTGTATTTTGCTGATCTAGTTTTATCTATCTCCCCACACTTTCTTTTCCTTGCTCATATATTTTATAGCAAATCCCAGATTTTATTTTATTTAGTAATACATCCTTCACACGGAAGTTAAAAAACCACAGTCTCAATTCCATTATCACTTTTAGTAAAATTAATAACAATTCCTTAATATCATTTTATGCCAGTCTTCATTCAAATTTTCATGATTGTGTCAAAAAATCTTTTTTAAAGTTGTTTTTTCAAATTGCAGCTCCCATCTTTAAAACAAACAAACAAACAAACAAAAACTTCCCTCTTATTAGTTGCTGCCTATTTTTCTACTCCCTTTATGATCCAATTCTGTAAAAGAGCTGTCTAAATTTAGAGGAGCTGTCTCTAATTCCTCGGCTCCCATTTTCTCTTTAACCCATTTTGATCAGGATTTTGTCCCTATATATCCACTGGAGCCACTCAAGGCCACCAGTGGCCTCCATGTTGTCAAATCCAATGGTTCTTTTCTAATACTTACTCAACTCCCAAGCAGCTGAGAAAGCTGATGCTTTCGTCTTTCTGGAACACTTTCTTCCCCTGGTTTCTGGGACATCATGCTCACCTTCTTTGTCAGTCTCACTAGCTACTCCTCCCCTTCTTGATCTCTAATTTTTGGAATACCCTAGGAAGTACTGTGTCTTCTTCTCTTAAATATATGCCTGTCTTTCTTAGGTGATATCACAAATTTGTATGTTCACTTCCAGCCTTTCCCCTGACCTCCAAGCTATATGTCAAACCAGCTGAACATGTATCTTCTCCTGGATATTAAATAGGCATCTTAAAGTTAACACCTCCAAATCAGGACTCCAAATAAAACTGTACTCCTCCCCAAATCTTCCTTATTTCAGTAAATGGCACAACAGTAGTAAAAGGAAGGAGAGTAATGAGTAAACGTGACATTTTAAACTAAAATTGTCAGGGAAGGCCTCTCTGAAGAGGTGACATTTGAGCAGAAATTAGAATGATGAGAAGGATGCATTCAGGAGCCAGCTCAGGTTAAAAAGCAAGAAAGAGAGGGAAATAGAGGGAGACAGAGGGATTATCTATCTATCTATCTATCTATCTATCTATCTATCTATCTATCTATCTACCTACCTGCTATCTATCTACCTGCTATCTATCTATCTGCTATCTATCTATCTACCTTCTATCTATCTACCTGATATCTATCTATCTATCTATCTATCTATCTATCTATCTACCTTCTATCTATCTACCTGATATCTATCTATCTATCTATCTATCTACCTGCTATCTGTCTATCTATCTGCCTGCTATCTATCTATCTACTTGCTATCTGTCTATCTATCTATCTACCTGCTATCTATCTCCTACCTACCTGCTATCTATCTACCTGCTATCTATCTATCTATTTATCTATCTATCTATCTATCTACCTGCTACCTATCTCTCTACCTGCTATCTGTCTCTCTACCTGCTATCTATCTACCTACCTGCTATCTATCTATCTGCTATCTATCTATCTATCTATCTACCTATCTACCTGCTACCTATCTCTCTACCTGCTATCTATCTATCTACCTGGTATCTATCTATCTATCTACCTGCTATCTGTCTATCTATCTACCTGCTATCTATCTATCTATCTACCTGCTATCTATCTATCTATCTACCTGCTATCTATCTACCTGCTCTCTATCTACCTGCTATCTATCTATCTATCTACCTATCTATCTATCTGCTATCTATCTATCTGCTATCTATCTGCTATCTATCTATTTATCTACATGATATCTGTCTATCTATCTACCTGCTATCTATCTATCTATCTGCTATCCATCTATCTATCTACCTATCTACCTGCTACCTATCTCTCTACCTGCTATCTCTCTACCTGCTATCTATCTATCTATCTATCTATCTACCTGCTATCTATCTATCTACCTGCTATCTATCTATCTACCTGCTATCTGTCTACCTGCTATCTATCTATCTATCTACCTGCTATCTATCTATCTGCTATCTATCTGCTATCTATCTATTTATCTACATGATATCTATCTATCTACCTGCTATCTATCTATCTGCTATCTATCTATCTATCTACCTTCTATCTATCTACCTGATATCTATCTATCTATCTACCTGCTATCTGTCTATCTATCTGCCTGCTATCTATCTACCTGCTATCTATCTATCTATCTGCTATTTATCTATCTACCTACCTACCTGCTATCTTTCTATTTATCTATCTACCTGCTATCTATCTATCCACCTGCTATCTATCTATCTACCTGCTATCTATCTATCTATCTATCTACCTGCTATCTATCTATCTATTTATCTATCTACCTGCTATCTATCTATCTACCTACCTGCTATCTATCTATCTACCTACCTGCTATCTATCTATCTACCTGCTATCGATCTCCTACCTACCTGCTATCTATCAGCTATCTACCTATCTATCTACCTGTTACCTATCTCTCTACCTGCTATCTATCTCTCTACCTGCTATCTATCTATCAATCTATCTATCTACCTGCTATCTGTCTATCTATCTACCTGCTATCTATCTATCTATCTACTGCTATCTATCTATCTACCTGCTATCTATCTATCTATCTATCTACCTGCTATCTATGTATCTACTTGCTATCTATCTACCTGCTATCTATCTATCTATCTACCTATCTACCTGCTATCTATCTACCTGCTATCTATCTATCTACCTGCTATCAATCAATCAATCATGTAATTCTTCATTGTTTACTTTCTTACCCCCCCACATCCATCTATCAACTGATCATTGTGGCTCTGCCCTCAAAACAAATCTGGAATCTGACTAGTCTTTATTACTCCCATTACTACTGCCTTTTTCCAAGTCACTGCCATTTTTCAGTAGACCACTATAATTGTTTTCCAAGCAGTCTTCCACTGGAATGCAATCTCTATCAGAAGACAGACCTGTTTCATTCACTGATTAACCCCCTGCACTTGCAACAAAGCCTGGTGGATACTGATGCTCAGTAAATTATTATTGAATGAGTAAGTGATCTACTTTCATCAGCCAAAGTGATCTTTTAAGAAGTTTCAGGACACCTCTCGGCTCAATAAATACCCTCCAGGGGTTTTGTATCACACATTAAGCTTAAAATCTGATTCTAAACTTACACAATCTGGCTTCTACTTATCTCCCCAACTCCTCTCCAACCACTTTTCCCCTTGTTCTTTCTACTCCAGCTGCATTGGCCCCCTAGATGTACCTCATATATGCCAAGCATGCTCCTATTTTATGGCTGCACATGGCTGTTCCTTCTGCCTGGGACATTCTTTCCCCAGATCTTCACCTGCCTCCTTCTCATCATACTGGCTTCTGCTCAGTGTCTCCTCTCAGAGCAGCCTCCCTGACTACCTTACTTTAGTGCCAGCTTAACTCACTGCTCTCTTTCCTTTTATGATGATTGTTTTCCTTCATAGGCCTTATGCAACTCTAGCTCAACAAATATTTTTGAATGAAGAGATGCGTTAAGCTGGCAATATAGCCTTCTTGCTTACATGTGAGGACACTAGGACCAGAGAGGTGGGGTTACTTGCCAAATTCTCTTAAGTTGTTGTCTGAGCACGGGCTCCACTGCTATCCTCTGGCGTCCTAGTCCAGAGCAAGTTTTACTGCGTGACGTTGTCATGAGGCCCTGAGAATTCTGTTAATCCCATTCTCTGCCCGTTATAAACACAGAGCTTGCCGCATGTTGTTATCTCACATCTTTAACAATACTGCAAGCTGGCTGGCAATTCCCAGGATTTCCCAAAGGGGAGAGGAGGAGCAGAACACCTCTGCTGGTTTCTCCTCTGAAATGGAGGCTTTGCAACGTCAGCCGCCGTGCCATTGTTGGACAACAATATGTGTCTCAGAGGCAAGGAAAATTTCCCACACTCTGTGCTTACCAGACGCCTGGCTGGTGAGCCCTGGTCTCCCCATTACTCCTGAGTTCCTTGTTTCTTTTTCCTCCCTCTTTGTTATGTCATCTATTCATGACTGGGGCAAGATGCCATGCTATTCTTTCTCAATTCTGGATCAGTCTGTTATTAGCTATTCTCCTTAGGTGCCCTATTCATAGAAACCTAACCACCCCCAGTTGCAATAGGTGAATTCTGTGGAAAAGTGCAAGGCACGTTTTTCCTGCTTGGATTGTGTTTTTCCTGTGATTCAGCAATCTTCAGAGGGAGCTCTTCATCATGTTATACCATCGTGGCCTGTGTCCGCAGGTCCAAGGAAGCTAAGTGCTGTCCAGATTTTGTGGATGTTCTCAGGGGATGCTAAAGCTAAGTCACAACAAAGTGAGCCTGTGTGGTGGGTTTGCCTGATCAATCTGTGGTTTTAAGAGACATAAAAACAGAAATGTTCTCATGGTGAGAGCAAGTTGGTAGAGACGGTTAAACACGTGATGCTCAGGTCACTCAAAGTTAAACTTTAATTGTTCTCCAGATGTACTCTCTTCCCCCTCACCCTCTATCATTTCTAACGCTCTCCTAGGGTACCCTGATTTCTGGACATCAGTTTCTCCACTCAGTAAGCAGGGCTCGGAGTAACAGTGAACCTGATAAAAATCTGGTGTTTTGTATTGTGCTTTTAGCAATTTTTAGAAGGGAGCTAAATCCAGGCAGAGCATCCTTTCATCTGCAGAGTTTAAGTGCAGGATATCGGGAAGTGGGGCCCCAATTCATTTAACATGTGCTCAATCCTTTTGCCTGTGAAGTTGTATACTTTTTTTTCCTACTTCAGGAGTTATATATATGTATATGCATATATATTTGATGTGTGTATGTGACGTGCGTATGTGTATGAAAAAACTGAACTGAGTCCTGAAATGTCTTTGTCAAATCATCAGCTAAAGTGGAAACAGTACAGTTTTGTGATTAAGAGCACAGAATCTGGGCCTTGGAGCCAGAAAGATCTGGACTCAAACTCCTGCTGCACATCTTGCATGATTTTTGATTTGGAAGAAGTTCCTTTTCCTTTCTGCGTCCTGGTTTCCTTATATGGAAAATAAAGTTACTAATAATATCAACCTCATGGGGTCAGCATGGGTGTTAAATAGTGTATATAGACATGAATAAAATGCTTAGTATGGTTCTGATATATATGTTTAATAATTATTAGCTATAATTATGATTATTAAGGCAATGCACAGTGCCACGGAATTAGAGGTAAAACAGTGTTGGATATTTTCTAATGTATTCCCTTCTCTTTAGAATTTCATTGGTGCTTCCTATCTCTGCCTAATTTCACATCTTCCCTGAAACCTCTCCAAATGTGGTATGTTCATGGTGGTCCTTAGAAGGAACTCTCCATTGCTTGGTGGTCTTTTGGGAGTCCCTCAGACATTTTTTTCCTAAAGGGCTTCAAGTCATATTTCTATATTTTCTTTGTTAGTTAAAACTGTTTCTTAAGCTGTAGGAAGGGTACAAATAATTGTGTGGGATTTACTCTACCCATTTATTCTTGTAAATGAATAAAATCAACCTAAAATGCACAGGATGGGCACTGGGGAGAGGAAAAGGAACATAAAAGAGGATGGAGAGGAAAAAGAATGTGGAAATGGTAGCTTCCCAGTTAGGACTGAGTTTGGCTACATGTAACAATTTCCAAATAATGTGGCTGAAACAAGATAAAGCTTTATTTATATCACGTAGAAAAAGTTCTGAGGAAGGTGGCCAAGGCTTAGTATGGCGCTTCCTGGTCTAGAGTCTTCCGTATTTCCTCTCTATCATCCTTGGTGTGTGGCTTTTGGCCGTAAGTTCTCTTTATGGTCCGTGATGGCTGCTGGAGCTTCAGTCTTCATGTCCAAATTCTTGGGGACATGATAAAATAGATAAAATACAGGATACTCACTTAAATTTGAATTTCAGATAAACAACAAGTAATTTTTTAGTATAAGTATGTCCCAAACTGCATAGGATATACTTAGACCAAAAATTACTTGTTGTTTATCTGAAATTTAAATTTAACTAGACATCCTATAGTTTTATTTGCTCAATCTGGCAACCTGACACATACGAGGTAGAAAGAACGAGGAAAGAGGGAAAGGTCCCAGGGTTGTTCCTCCCAGTTGAGTAAGCTCCTTATATAAACTTCCACTTACATCTCATTGGTCACCCCTGACTGCAAGAAGTTTCTGCCACTGATGGAAATTTATTCCAGTGATGTTGTCAGGTGGATGCTTGTAGGGATCAGAGATTTCAAAGCATTTTAAACACTTTCTTAATTGGAGACAGCTTAGCATCTTCTCTTCAACCTCTCCACAAGGCTAGCATTTTTAGATGCTCCAAAGAAAGAGCCTGAGGACATTGTCCATCTTTCCAGAAGGCTGTTTCAGGTCCTTTTTGTATAGGATAAGATATAAATGAATTAAAACAAAAAACACATTAAGAATTGTCAGGAATGTTCCTAAGTTTGGGGAGTGAAGAGGATGCATTTTGGATATATAGTTTGGGGCTCTGTGCTAAGTATTGATCCATTCTGTATAGTTTCACCCTTACAGCATTTCCTTAGATATAAACGTAAAACACAAACAACCTTAGAATAGTTTAAACCACCAGGCTTCAGTCCAGTGAAAAGCAAAAATTGGACTTTCCAGTCTACCATACTTTATATTCTCTTGGCTCTTGAGATAAGTCAATTTATGCTAAATGATTTTTTTTCATAGTAAGAATTAGTTTATTGTTAAAAAGTAAAGGAATTTTTATGTACCACGTGAGGCAGATATTCAATATGGGCAAAGGCAACACTGGTCAACAAATAATAAAATAAATAAGTTTATAAAAATGGTGTATTTGAGCCCTTGGAAAACTCATTTCTACAACAACCAGATTTTAAAGAATTCTGATGGTAGATACAGAGCTGTTATAGTAGTTTGGTGGTGAGAAATCCACACAGTAGCTTTGATGTTGGATTAGATCACACATTGGCTGGGACTAGGCAGCAGCAATGGCATAAAGGTAACCCCGTAGCACCCCTCCTTGATAAGTGGGGCCCAGCGACAAAAGTATGTAAATTGGGCCTGACAGGAGGAGGAGAACGGAACTGGTAGACCTGAAAGACAGTGTTTGGTGGTGAATCCAAGCAGATGGTTCACCTGAGGCATTGCTCTACGAGGGCCAGACAAAGAAACAAACCCAGGTGCTTGCTCAGGTACCTGAATATGCAGGTTGGAATGAAAGTGAGGTGAAGCCGCCTAGAGGTTTGCTTGCTCAAAATTCATGGCGTAGTGACAAGGACTTTCGATAGTGTGGATTTAGTCTTTCCTGTGGAGATGCAGTTAAGAGCACTGTGCTGGTTTGGACAAGGGCCAAAGAGACACAGCATGGTGGCAAGGAGTAGTGTGGTTCTCATTTGCCTGCGAATCAGTCTATGAAGTCACTTATGAAGAAAGAGGGTGTTTGAAGTCACAGGTGGACTTTGGGCTCAGTAGTGAGCCCCCAGATCATCAATTATCAGAGTCAAAAGGGACCTCAGAGTCTGGCCATCTGGGCAGAATTTTTAAGTCAATTTAGGTCTCTATGGACTACCCCCAGCTGGCAGTCTCTTCCTGAACACTTCTGGGTGGCTTGGCTTTTTAGCAATTATCATGTGACTGGAGACTTTTTTAAATGGAAGGTTGCAAGAAAGCAGTTTTCTTTCATTTGATCTATCCAGGAACAAAAGTCCCTGGCACACACTTCAGTCCCAGAATAAATAAGCATCTACTCACTGTATTATAATGACTTAAATATCAGCATCATAACAGAGATGCACTGGGAAGATGACCGGATTTATAGCCAGAAGATCTGGGCTTGAGACCCAGCTCCGTCATGTGTAATTCTTTGACCATGTCGCATTAGGAGGCTCAGAGAGATTAGGTGACCTGCTCAATGCAGCAAAGCATCACAACGACCTAGAATCAACACCCCAGAAAACTAAGCCCACACTCCAATTTCCTCAGGCTTCCTTGCCTTCTAAACTGTAATCCTCTTGAGGTGTTGGCTAACATAGTGCTAATGTTAAAACAGAAATCTGGGAGTCCTACTGATACTTTTCAGGCTCTCATGACACCAGAGAACTTAAAGAGGCCCATATCTTGATGACATATCTTTTTAGCTAAAAAATGTGCATATCATTACTTTGCATATGCAGTCTGTAATTTCTCAGTTCACTTTAACTGCAGTCCCATGACTGACACAGATGTTATTGCTCCCCAATTACAGTGTTTTCTGCTTGGAGGCATCTTGTCTTCTGTAATATATCATGAGCCAGAGCCCCAGTGCTAAACATTAGCTAGTAATTTATGATCATACCTTCTGAGGCAGAGAGGGCAGCCATAGCTCACTTTGGACTTGGAAAAGCACTCCACGTTTTCCCTCAGCTCTTTTTTTCCTCTTTTCTTTTTCTGCATTTGCTCATTACTATATCTTTTCAATTTAGGGATGGCCTGGATCCTGCCATGTAAATCAAAGAAGAGAGGGCCTGACTCAGCCGCCTAGCCTGGGTCACCTGGAACCCATTATGATACAGGATCATAAACACCTCCATTTTCCCTTCAGAGAGAGACCAGACCCACTGAAGTTAAGCTACCTGCATAAGAGCTGAGTGCGATCAGCTGTACTTAATCTTTAAATGTCCAACCCACTGATAACCTTTGGTTTGCTTTGATAACTATGAAATAAATTCTCACTGCATTGGATACCAGCATTCTGGTTTCTATTCAAGGCTGTGGTGCAGATGTCTTGGAATCTTGGACTGGACAGCAGTCCTTGGAGATCTCTGGGGCTAGTTACTGGCTTTCAGGCACTTAATTTCTAAGCCTCCCTCTGCCAACTTTAAATTTCCTCAGGGAATGACACAGCGTTTGTGCATTACCAAGCTTTAGGTACTCCATTGGGGTGGAAACCATTTGGAGGTGGGAGAAGGGAGAAAAAGAAACATCCATCAAATTCAAAGCTTTACAATGCGTTCTAACAGAAAGAACACTGGTCTGAGTTTCAAGCATCCTGGGTTTGAATCCAGCTCTTCTGTTCTCGTCCCCTACCCCACACCCTCCCAGCTGTGTGACCTTGGGAAAAGGATGGTAACTCTTTTGGTCTCCATTTTTCTCCTCTGTAAAATGAGGGGAATGGTCAGTGCTGCTCAAACTTTCATGAATATATGAATCACTTGGGGATCTTGTTGATTTAGTGGGAGGATTAAGTTAGTTAATGTATATAAAGCTGTTAGAAGAATGGCTGGCTCATAACACTTGATAAATATCAGTTTTATTATTATTTAACATTACATACTGAGAATTTCCCCATGTCATTCAGAAACACTTCAGAAATATAACCTTATGTAGACTGAAATATCCTCTAATATGACTATCCCTATAATAATTTAATTATCCATTTTCTTATTTTTGTCTATTATAATGCTGTTCTGAAAATCTTTGTATGTGATTCCTTGCCCATAGACATAAATTTCCTACATGTAATAGGAAGTAAATCTAACAGGTTTCACTAAGATCCAAACTACAAATCATTGGCAATGATCAAATTAACTTCATTTAAATTTAACAGACGTGTCACACACCTCCTGTGGGTGAGGCACTGTGCTGGGTGTTGGATACAGAGTGGTAAACAAGACAGGCATGAACCCTGTCCTCAAGGATCTTATAAGCTAGCAGCAAAGTCAGACATTAAAAATGTAATTACAGCAAAGCATGGTGAGTATTACGACAGGGAAAGTAGAGGGAGCACATAACAAGGGGGCCTAATTCAGGAGAAATTCAGGAGGAAGGGTTGTTTATGCTGAGTCTGGATGGTTAAGGGGGAGGTGTCCAGTGAAGGGGAAGGGTAGGAGGCTGAAAGAATGATAGGTACAGAGATAATTATTAATATTCTTCAGTTTATATTCTAATGGCTTGTTTATCTGGTAGTTGCTGTTTTAATTTTAGTCTGTTAGAACCTCAAAACTCCTCATTGAGCCTATCAAAACAATAAATTATACTTCTTTTGTTACTTCTCGAGACAAAGCCAGTGATAATTTAAATAACGGACTAAAAGTCCTTAATGGGCAATTAAATAGATCAGGCAGTTAAATAGGTTAGAACCAAGTGTTGCCTGGGTCACTCTCTAATGGAATGATGATCATAATAGACACTAGTGGCAACATGTACGTGCCCTCAAAGCTATAAAGTAATAATGCAATTTAATTTGAAAAGTAAAGAAATAACTCTGATGGGAATGCCTATAAATAATAACTTATTGGGCTTTCACCTTAGAAAGTCAAGTAGCTTATTCAGACCTGAGAATTTGTATCATGCTTGACTGTACTACTGTCATGTCTCCACAGTGATGTAGCATCAGGACTTTGAATATTCCTAGAAATCCATTCCTCATGTATTGGGGTAAATCCTAGCTGTTGATGATCTCAGTTTTATGTGATTTATGCTTCATAGTTATTTACTCTAATCAACTCGAGAGTTGAAGCAAACTGACTGATACATTTATACTTAATATTCACCAAAATTATAACAAACACAGATTTGGGATTCTCAGTGCATATGTATGCTGCTTTGATGGTGTATTTCTGGAATTCGGGAATATCCAAGGTTATGATTTGATATTGATATTAGCCTGTGCTGGAAATGGAAGTGGTAGAAGAGCTTGTTTCTATTTTCTCCTCATCCCAGGTCATTCATTTATTCATTCAAGAACCAAAGGCTGCTGTGGGGCACAACAGAGAGAAGGAGGCACAATCTTACTTTTATCTTCAAGTTGTAGAGATAAATATTCAGAGTATAATAAAGCTGGCTGGGCTTGAGTGGGGATTATTGATGGTGAGAGGAGCGTACGAGTTTAAGTCGAAGGTAATGGCTCTGTCATTTATATCTAGCAAAAGTTCAAACAATATTTGATAGATCCTCATGGTAGACATTTCTATCATCACCTGTGAGCAAATTAATATTAAATACATCCATGAGCTACCATAAGTACTTATTATTGGGCTAAAATAATCTTAATTTGTGTTCATTTTAATCATAATTCTTCATACAAATATTTTTCACTCTGAATTTATATCATATTGTGAAATAGTAAAACCTCATGGATTTTGAAGTCACACCGACCTCAGTTCAAATCCTGGCTCTACCATTCATGAATTATATCATCATGAGGTAAATAAAAAATTCTGCAGTATCAGTTTCCTCATTTATAGAATGGATGTGTGTGTGTATACATGCATATGAATGTCTATCTACCTATCTACATTGATATAGGTAGATATTCTAAATTAGCAGTTAAACTGTTTGTAAATTAATGAAGTGTATTATTAGAGCAATTGGACTGCAATGTGTTATACAGAATATACAAGCTTGAAATTAGAAGTGTTTGAAATTGGTAAGTTAAAAAATCAGTAATGTGTTGGCTAAATTATAGTGATTTAATAATCAAGCCAAACTAAAAATTAACTGGTGCTGTAATGATTTATATAGAAGTATGAGGCCAAATCTACCCAGCTTATTTTATTATAGTCTCTCTCTCCCTTTGATATCTGAAAATGAAGTCCCTTTCTCTGGATCCATCCGTCTGTAACCAAGCTCCTGCCCCCAGTTTATTCAACCAACTTCCTGGATTACCAGCACAGTAAGGTAATAGTAAGGTATAGGCAGGCCAGTCATCTCTGTGTTTTAGGACCTTTGCTTATTCCCACCTTCATGCAGGTCTCTGTTTTCAGGGAGCTTATAATCTTGTGGAGAAGAAGGACATTAAAAAAAAGTAATTATCGAAAAGTGAGATGAGTGTTTTATGAAATTTACGGAGTGCCATAACAACAGAGAGCAGGGGAACCTAATCTGGCATTTCTGAGAAATGCCATTTATTTATTCAAGAAAATATTTGATGAACCCTTAGTATGAGCCAGACATGTGTTAGGCCTAGTTGGGAATTTAAAAGGAAACATAACAGACATAGCCTGTAAAAATGATGTTTAGGCTGGAACCTGAAGGATGAATAGGAAATAACTATGTGACAGGAGGTAGGAGAGGAAGTTGATTTTCAGGGGATACTGCAGGGCTGAGCGATGGTTTAATGTGGGGTAAGAACAACTGTGCTGAGTCCAAGCTAGCCCTGTGTTTCTGGGTAAATTGGGCAGCTGGGTAAATGGGAGTGCCATTTACTGAAGTGATGAATTGCATGTTTAGGGAGTGAGCGGGTTGGAGATTCATTCATTTATTTATTCCACAGCTGTGGAAAGGAGTAGAAGAGAGAGTAGCCGCTGAAGGGAAGGGTTTTGTAAGGTGGAAGAGACTCAAGTATGATATAAATCTTGATAAAAAGAAGGTACCACTGAAGAGCAGGAAGTTTAAACCCCCAGAGAGAGGGAGTGATAGCTGACATGGGATTCTCAAGAAGGTAGGCAGGAGAGCATGAGATCTGGGGCAAAGTGGAGGGATTACACTTAGATGGAAGGAGGGATACTTGAAGGACTAACAGGGATGGAAGAGTGGCTGCTACTTGGTGAGAATGGGAGGCCCTGGTAGTATTTTACCCACATACAGAATTGTTGCTGATGCATGAGGTGACATGTCCCTACTGAGGCTACTGACCACCATGTGACAGAGACAGCAGTTACTCAACTGTGTCCCAAGAACCCAAGAGGATGGAACTATTCTTGAGTGTGCCTTTGCTTTGCTTGTAAAATATAGGTTGACCATCTGACAGGATCTGGCCTAATATCATGGAAAGAAAAATCACTTCCATCCCATCATCTTGTATTGATTGTTATTTCGGGTCAACATATATTTTGCAACAGTGCTCTTGCAAGGATTAGTATTACATGATTTAAAAAAAACTTTTATTAAACAAAATACTTTTTACAGGATTTTTGCGTTAACTTTTGAAACTTATGACTAACTTGTTAGCTCTATTTATGATTCAGTCAAGGAGAATTTCACCAGTTCTCTCTAAAACCCACTCAAAAATGAATACAGCTTAGCAAAGTACAATAGATCCTTTTTTTTTTTCTTCAGAGGACTTACTTCAACAGGTGTAGGTAAGAAGAAATCTAAACTTAAATGTAAATGTGCCTTCAGGTCGGCACCAAAGTGTTCTGTGTTACCAAATATTTCAATTACTTTATCTGTATTTTTTATATTTAATTTTGCCCTTTTAATGAATTTACTGAAATCAAATAATACCTCGCTGCTTACTCTACACGGGAAAATTACGATGGACTTTTTTTCCTATATAAATGAGGAAAAGCATGATATGAACCATTCACTGTCTAACAACTTTTGAAGATTCAACTCCAAGCTTAATTTCAACCAAACCACTTTGGGAGTTCAAGGCAGCTGTTCACACTGATGAACTGATCTTGCCAAACCATTTCTAGCCTTGAGTCAAGGTAGTCTGTTCACACAGAGGGAAGGGTAAAGATGAAAATTCATATTTAAAAGTATGGTTTCGCCTCCTTATTTTTCCCTGAAGAGAAGTTATTTCTTTTTTGTCACTTGGTACCAACTGTTGAATTAAATCACTTCGAGATAGATGGAAACTTTTTTAATGTGGTTGGCTTTAAGACTTGATATAAGAAGGGAACATGGAAAATGGTCACTTCCAAAGACCATCAAATCATTCTTTTAAGAGACTTTGTTACTATACCTTTCACTTTTTGGGGGTTTTTTTTTGGCTTCTCTGTGAGAAACTGTCCACACAGAACTCTTTTATCTAATGAAATGTTATTCATCAGGGAAAAGTTCTAGGGTATTGGTGATAGCATCTTTAAAGGATATGTTAGGACCTGCCCTCTGAAAGAAAGAACTGGAAGGAAGTGAACTGCTGAACTGCTTGTCTAAGCCGGAAGACTTGTATCAATCTCAGAGAGTTGTGTTGGTTCAGTGAAAGTATTATTCACAGGGAAGGAGTTGGAGGATCCAAAAATAGTTGACCCTTGACTTGTCATTGCTTTTTTTTTTATTGTTAAGTGGAATTTATTTTTTAAATTTATTTATCTTACTGGACTATAATTGCTTTACAAGTCATTGTCTTTTTAAGTCTGAAGTCACAGATACAAAATTGTATTAATTAGTGTATGGGGAAGCCTTTTCTTCTTAACATTTAAAAAATTGTAGTCTGTATAGTTGTTTATAAGATTTCAAGACTCCTCCAAAGTGGAAATCTGAAAAAAATTGCATTATAAATTATTTGGAAGTTTCTCTTTGTAGAACTAAGCCACATGTCAAACATTTCATATATCTTATAATTTAGGCACCTACTCAAAACTTTCTTCTCTTATGTTTGATTATAAAAGAGTCCTTGAAAAAGAAAATGAAGACATTTGCTGGTTTTCCCTGGAGCTTTAATCAGTTGATATCTGACAGGTGCTTTTATTTTCCTGGCCTTGAAATCTTTCTGGATGGGATGTGGGAGAAATATTTGTGAATGCCCTCTTGGTTAGCAAATAAATCTTTACTCTTTTCATTTTCTTTTTTGTAGTCTTAGCTCATCATCCTCCCTTCAACACACACTCGCATGCATGACTCCAAAGTTCTTGCTCCTTTCCCTCCATCAAGGGCAGAAAAAGGCTTTCAGAGTCGGCTGACTGATTTGCAGCCACCCATCCATGGCCTGGCTGAGGATACAACCTGAATGTCTTCAGGTTCCATAGCCTTTGAGTACAAATGAGATCACATAGCATTGACACCTGGATTCTGCTGCCCACAGTATTTTACACTTGACTCATGTAGGGCCCAGCAAGGCTCCCCTACGCATTCCTGGCAGTTTCCTGGACTGTCTTGCATTTTACCAGATTGTGTCAGTGCCATCTGGGCTCGGCTCCCTCTGGGCCTCTAGGTGGTCAACTTGGGCACTTAATATACTCAGCTGGGCTCTGTCCAGTGCACTGCTGTTTCCTTCACCATTCCTCTCTGCCAGGCATAGCCCTACCTTAGTTCAGAGGCTGCCTCTCAATTTTCTTTTGGCTTTTCCCTCTAATCCCATCTCTTCAGAGCAGATCAAAAAGCTCAGTTAACAAGGCTGGGTGGAAAACCAGATGTCTCCAATTCCCTGCTTCTGTGCAGATCACAGGAACCTTTTCTTCCCTTTTAGTCTAATGTAAAAGCCCTCAGGCAGAGTAACCTCATGTAAAAGAGATTCCCAGAGGAGGTGTACCTTGATCCAGTAATGTCTCAGCCTCCAAGGATACAATGCGAATTGAAACAAAACAAACATTTCTTGAGCATCTGCTTTGTGCTCTGCCCTGTGCTAGGTACTTACCTTTGCTGTTTCATTTAATTCTTATAGTCCTCTGTATTATGCTGTTTATTATTATTCTCATTTTAGGGATGAGAAAACTGAGGCTCAGAGAAGGTAAGGAATTCACTTACCAAAGATCACAGAGCTGATAAGGGTGGAGTTAGGATCTGGTTCCAGGGTCCATGCTTACTATCTTATACATCGCCTCTGACTCTGGATAATAAGTTACTTTCATTACAGTAAAATTCACCTTAGCTTTTTTTTTTTTGGCTGTATGCGGGCCTCTCACTGTTGTGGCCTCTCCCGTTGCGGAGCACAGGCTCCGGACACGCAGGCTCAGCGGCCATGGCTCACGGGCCCAGCTGCTCCGCGGCATGTGGGATCCTCCCAGACCGGGGCACGAACCCGCGTCCCCTGCATCGGCAGGTGGACTCTCAACCACTGCGCCACCAGGGAAGCCCCACCTTAGCTTTTAAGAAGAAAAACTGCTCTAAAAAAAAGACAAACAACTCAATTTTTCTGTAAACCTAAAACTGATCAAAATAAAGTCTATTAATTAAAAAAAAAGATATAAACAGTCTTGACTAAAGCAGGTTAAGTGGTGTGTTTATACATCATCATTGTTATCACTATTATTTTAAAGATTCACAAGAATAAATGACATAATTCATGTGAAAGTACTTAGAAGGCACCACATTATGTGAAGATTACGATATGACAATAAGAAATTACCTTTTTACATGGAATTTACCTTATCCTAGTCTTGTAAATCGGTGGGATATTTGTATTGTATTGTGAATCGTTACCTATTAGGTGAATCAACATAAACTCAGACTTTGCGGCTGCTGATACGACACTTTTGACCAGCATTCACCAGCAAGAAATTGTTTTAAAAGATTCTTTCCAAGGAACTTAATATTTTGTAGAAGATCTTTTAGTCTTGTTCCAGAAGCCAAAACCCTGAGTTGCTATTCTGTTGAATGAAATTTAATACAACAAAGTTAATCTTGCAATAGTTCCTGTAACTGTGACTTGGGAAAAGGAAGGGAGTAGAGCTTCGCAGACAGCCCTCAACCACAGAGAATGTGTGTGTGAGGGAGGGAGATGGGAGGCTGTGCTGAAACAGAGGTCCGGGGAGGACTCCAGGAGGCCATCTCCAGCCAGACAGAGCTGCTTTCCTGAGAAGGCCCAACACGTGGGGACCCAGTGTTGATAATTTGGTCCATTACTAGCTGATAGTTGTTAGAGAGGAAGTTGTTTCGCCTTTCTATGTGAAATATTCTAGTTTTACTTTCTGTTTAACTTCCGTTGGAATGAGGAGGGTCAAAGGGTATCATTACACTTTAGAGCTTCCAAGGGGCTTTCCAAAGCTGTCTCCTTTCTAATTCTTAAAACAAGGTAAGATATTAATTTGTTATTCATACATTTTTTTTGGCAGATAGGAACTATGATTTAAAGAATAAGTGACTCAGAGCAGCTGCTGGGACCGAGGCATCTGCAGCTGAATCCCTCCCTCCTGTAACCCGGAGCTCTTTCACAAATTTGGGAGTACTTCCTCTCCTCCTTGCACCCTTGGCTCAGTGGGTGCTAAAATACCATACTGAATGCAATTATAGAAAAGTGTTCATATTTTTCAGGTGGCATTTAAGAAAGATGGCTAACAAAAAGGAACACCAGAAAGTACTAAAAACGGCGTACCTTTCCAATCTCTCAACCTTCTACCAGTAGTGACCCCACTATTCCCCTAATCTACCAGTTCAAAAAGTCATCTTTGACTACATCCCCTCCTTGTTTTGCCCTGTATCACTGGTCCTAACTGATGTCATGGAGAGAATGTGGCATGTATGAATGCTGCCATGGGCATTCAGTTCACTTATTACCAATATAGTGTGTACTATCCATGGTACTGTTACTATTTCATGCTTTTTTTTTTTTTTTTTTACTGCTTTTACACCAAGGCAGACATAAATAGTATTAGAACAAATATGCCTGGCTTGGGAATTCCTTGACTGTAAGGAAGAGTAGATGACAGATATTCTATGGAAATTAGAATTGATGGCATAGCTACAGATTTCCCTTCTTTGCAGAAAAACCGGTTTTGATCTCTAGCTTTGACATATCTGCAAAGATGGTGGAAATAAAATTACTTCTGACATCGTAGTTTTCCCTCACTAGTTTAGAGCCAACATAATAAGAGAAATGTTGAATGTCCAACCAAGTAGCAATTCAAATGAATCCCACAAGAACAGGAAACCAAGTGGAAATCCAAATATAAGCTGTACCCTAAAGTTGCCATCAATAATCCCTGAAGTGAAAACAATAAAATTAGAATATTGTTTGGGTTGCCCTCCAACCTGATAACTGAACAAGAAATCAGCCTGTTTTCATCATTTCCAGTTTAAGAGTTAATGAGGTGGAGAAAGGCCAACAGAAGCTGGGCAGTGACGTTTGCTCCTTTGTCAATGACAAAATCATGTAGCAATTTCCTGGCCTGCAAAAACATCCCAATAAATCTCCTGTGTATACCGTTAGGAAGAAGTTGTGTGGAACTGGGTGGACTTCAGAAGGCTGCTAACCTTGGGCAGCTGGGCTGTTATCCTGCTCTTATTGCTCAATGGAAAATTCAGTGGAATTGCTAAGTAACAGGAGACTAGGTTCAGGGCCGTAAATCTCCGAGAGATGCTTGCTGACATCCACGGTGCTCTGCAGAGTGAGTTTACCAAGGTCATTCTTGCTGAGCTTCCTTTGAGTTGGAGGCTACAGCTTACTGTCAGGCCCAGGGCCAGGCTCTTAATCATTGAGGAAACCAGAAGGTGAGGGGTGGGGAGGCCATGCAAGTTACCCTTAGGCCTGGTCCCAGTGTCAAAGGGAGGCTGGGCAGGAGCCCCATACAGAATGGCAGTCCCTTGGGAGCCTTCCTACTATAGCTGAGAGCCTTCCCTGCACCTGCTGCTTTAGTCTTATTATTCAGTCCTCTGGGGACTTCCCACCATTCATTGAATCAAGTATAAACTCATGGCCACTGTCTTCAAAGTCTTCTCATTATGCTTTAAACATCTGGGCATATCTCCTAATGATTCTTAGATTTAGCCACAGTGGTCTTCTGATATCTTCATTTGGCTTTCTCCCTTATCCCTTTTAAAACTTAGTCATCCATTGATGAATGACTGAGTTCCCTTCCTTTGAATTTGTTGTGGGTGACAAAAATACCAAAGGGCAGGCAGGGTCTAAAGGCATATTTGGAAGCCCTTTGGAAGCAGCAGTGGGAAAGGGGATGAGAATCCAACCAAAGTAAGTAATCCAGCCAAGAGGAAGATTGGGCTCACTCTACCTGGAGAGGAGGAAGGTGTCTTGCAACAGCTTCAGAGTTGCAATGGGAAGATTAGGGACTCTGGAGTCCTGGAGCCCTACATTTAAAGTTTATAAACACTAATGTGTTATTTTATTCATTCCTCACTGAAGTGTCATGAGATGGGCAAAGCAGGCATTATCATTCCCAGTTTTGAGGTGATAAACTCAGATTCTGAGTGATTATAAGACCTTGGTCAGTAAGTCTGAACCTGTCTTATAATCATCAATTATATCTATTTTATGCCAGGGGTCAGCAATTTCTTTTGTAAAGGCCCAGGTTAAAAATATTTTAGGCTTTGTGGGCCACATGGGCTCTGTCACAACCACTCAACTCTGCTGTTGTAGTATGGAAGCATCTATAGACATCCATAGACAGTACACAAAATAATGGGCATGTTTGTATTCCAGTCAAACCTTATTAACAGAAATAGGCTGCAGGTCAGATCTGCCCCATGGACTGTAGTTTGCAGATCCCTGTCTTACGCCATAAAGCTGTAATAGACCATATGCCAAGAGTAAGTATTCATAGACTATTAAATACTTTTGTAAGTTTGAATTCTCAATATGTAGATATTAAGTAATAGAATGTAAAGGAATACAGCTTAACCTCATGTGATTCAGATAACAAGGAAACAACACAGGGAAGCTAGTCAATGCGCAGATTACTTAATAGTGAGGTAACAGGTACCCAGGAGATGCCCACAGCAGATAAGGGAAGTGGATGATGCTGATGAGTTAATTTTCCAGGTGCCTCTGCAGTGTGAGTGCCCTGGGAACCTCATGGATCTTTTCTCAACTCTCTACCTTACTGGAGACTTGGTCATGCCTTCTCTAAGCCCTACATTTTCTACTCTGAGCACTTCTCCCAGAAGGTGTCATCCCCCTTCTGATATGACAATTATCCTGGAACTTGCTTCCTGGAGAGAAAATGCAGGCTCTTCTCTGAGGTCAAGACCAGAAGCCTTGATGGGGAGAGGAGCTGGGAAACTTGATAGAAAAAGGTCTTTGCCTTTTTCTACCCACTTCTGGCGCTAGTTGGATGACCTTATTATTTGGTGACACTTTTCCTGCTCACCTGACTGGCTAGACCTGCCACTAAGGCTAGGAAGGAACAGAGGAGATACTCTCAGACTAGAACCCACTCTTTTAGCATTGTAAATTTCTATGTGTACTCAGAAAAATGGACTTATAATTAGGCACCGTGAGTCTCAGATTCCTTCCATGGTCTTCAGTGTACATTTCCAGTCACATCTCATCCCTGTTGCTCCCTGCTGTTCTGTTACCTAGGATGAGTTTCCTTTACCCCTTCCTCTCTACCTATCCAACTCCTGCCCCTCTTTAACGCCCAGCTCATGACAGATTTGCTGCCTCCTTCATGGAGCTTTCTCTGTTTAGTCTATATTGTCTATACCATTCCTTTAGCATTTTATTTTAAGTTGCTTTGTGATTGTGCATGTTAATTAATTTTTCATGTATATCTTATTCTGCAATGAAAATTGAGCTACTTGGAGGCATTGGCTGGGTTTTGTCTGTATCTTCCAGCACAGTGCTAAGCTCATATTACAGACTCAGCAAACACCTGTCAGGTGGGATAAACCCACAACTGTGATCTGTCAATGGGCCTCTAACATGGAGGGTCTCTTCTCCCAGCCTCCTGAGTGTTAAAACTCTTATTTGCCTAGTCCTTTTGAGTTGTTATTGACACCTTCTCTCTCAGAACTTGACATAAGTTCCCTCAGGGGCAGGTTGGAAGGCATGAGTGACAGCACATGAGAAATGATCACTTTTCATTGACCCCCGCCTTGTCCAAGTCTAGTTAGTGCTCTGTGAATCCATGAGAACAGAGGCCGTGTCTCACCGTTGGACCATTTCTCACCATTATATTTCCTCCAGTTAGCAAGTGCCTGGCATGTGGTAGATGCTTAATAATTATTGGTGGAATGAATAATTATTGGTTAAACGAAAGAATGAATGAACAAATATTACCTTGATCTGGCTCTGGGTGATTTGCTTGCCCTGTGGGAAGGGGGCTGGTTTTCGAGAAGTGAGGAGGTAGACTTAGCTGTGTCTCCTTAGCAGAACATCTCAGCCCCTTGGCATTTTGCTCTCACATGAGGTCCATCAGACCACACGCAAGTAGAATGTTTGATGGCCAATCCCAACCTATCAGATGCCCATGGACCAGATCAGTGTTGTTCTCCCAGCACGTAATGAACAGAGATCCAACAATTAAAGTTAATTTCTGAGGCTACACCTCCTAATATAACCCACTAGGGCTTGCTTCATAGCTCACTGTCATGTTCCCATCTTTATCCACTAGAAGTTTGGAAATTCTTCCACAGGGTGGGTGGGTCACACATGCAGTAAGTGTTCAATGGTGACCATTTGCTGTTTGATTATTAAGCAAAACCTGATTTAAGGGCCCAAATGATACATCAAGAGTCACTTAATTAATGTTAAAATATTTCCTTTTCCTGAATAACTCCTTACTTCAAGTATTTTCCTCTTTGGGGCATTATGTAATAATGCACTAGAGAAAAGGGTCGGCTGTATTGATTTAATTGGCTCTTATGCATACTTACCACAAGGTGGCAGCATAACAGCCCCTACTTGCATATTAGGGTCATGGATATCTTTTAAACTGAGACAGTGAAAGGAGATTTTTTTCCCCCTTAAGTTTCTAAAATCTAGAATCATATCCCTATGACCTAATTTTTAGTTAGGTAGATTTCATAATTAATCACATACTCACATAAGTCCAAGTACTCACACAATATTCTCACATACAACGTGTCGCATATGAGAGGCTGTATATTCTGTATATTCTGTCCAGCACTTAGCTAATCATGTGTGAATCATACGTATTAATAATGCAATCGCTTGTGTAAGTAGGCAAAGTCAATTAAAAAACTTGTCAATGGTACTTTTAAGGCAGTATACCAAGAGTAACCCATTTTAGGGGAGGTATTATTATTGCAGACAAGATGCCTCAGTGGTTCTGGATTGGGAGAGGGATGGTCTCTATAGAAGGAAGGTCTGTATGAGGCTGCGGGAGATGTGCATCGGGAAGTTGTCATCATCTCTTGGCTACAAACATTTACTGAGCACAAATTGTCCATTATTTCATTGCCTGTAAGGCTGGTCCTTGCCATATAAGAGCCAGTGTTATAAACAACAGGAAAAACCCAGCAAACATGTGACAAGACAAGTACCATGACCATTATTTGAGAGGAAAGAGGGAAGCAAAGAAGGAAGAAACATTGATGTTTTATGTTTTTCCAGAGGATGAAGAGAAGATAGTAGAAACAAACAGTATGGAATGGTCAAAAGATCACGGGAATAATAAGAAGGAGACCCAGTCTTGTCTTGGCTCTGCCCCTCACCATTCTTGGCCACATCAGTTTCCTCATGTGCAGAAGGAAGCATTTGGACTTGGATCTTGGAAGCATTACAGGAATATAGTTTGTCAACAGTTGTTGTTAGTGGGTACTCTTCAAAAAGGATTTGTGTTGAAGTAAGTTTGAGGAAAGCAAATTATTATAGTGCATCTCATCCTTTTGCCCACCCCCTAAGAGAGTCACATGTGTGTTAGCATATTAAAGGTCTGGAGTGAGGAAACTGGCTTAGCTTTGGTTAACCTGTCATTTCAAAGTTAATTTAACCATTGAACACAATTCTTCCCTTCTCTTCACCCAAGAAACAGCAGTTAACATTGCATAGAATATTAGTGATCTTTGGTAGATAGTTTGGGAACCACTGAATTAAGAAGTCTTTAAAGCCTGTCCAGCTCTAGAATCTGGATCAGAAGCTCCAGGAGGGCAGGGAACCAAGTCTGACTTATTTACTCCTTAGCCTTAATGCTTGGAATAAGTGCCCAATAATATTTGCAAAATCAATGAATGAACTGTGGCAATATAGATTTTTCCCCTCCCTCTTCTTCTAGGAAGCATGGGCTATGTCCATCGCCCTTCTGAAGTTATGTACATATCAAATTAGAGCAACTTCAGCTAGGGAAAGGAGACAAAGACTTTTTTTAGTCTAAAAACACAAGGGAATTATGCTGAGTCTTTCTTGGAGATGTAAAAGTGTGATTGTCTTGAAGATATTTGACTCTGATAGGATTGGTTTTCCATTTCTTCCTCTGTTTTCATGAGTGGTAGTCTTATCTAGATCCAACTAGAAAAAAATAAAATCAGATGGAAGGAAATGACTGACAACCCCATTCTGAAGATCAAAGTGAAGAAAAGATTCCCAGGATGGGGGGAGAATTTTAAGAGACTGAGAGGCTCCTGGCAGTGGAGGATAAAGGAAGAGAGATTTTGTAGAAGGGGGAAGCTCCCTGAAGGATGGGGACATGGTGACCAAATGGTTGGCCCCCAAAATTAAGAAAGAAGTTTGAGAAGCTGGTAGAATGAGCTGAATAAGATAGAGGAACCACTCCACAGGCTAGTGAAACTCTACGGATTACAATGGGTATCTTGAGTCAGAAGTAAGGAACTCCTATGTGATTCTACCGGATTCTGTATATGTGCGTGTTCAGTTAAAAGTTAAACATTTCTCAGGGACTAGACCATTATACTATTAAAAGCATAATGAGGGAAGGGACAAAGTGCTAAAAACAAAGTCTACTGATAGGAAAAGTACTGTAGGGTGAGATTTCAGGCTGTACCCAACCAAAGGTATCTGCTGCCTCCTATGAACTCCTTTGGTTAAGACAAACTCTGAAAAGTGCCTGTTAAAATGCAATTTGTGACCAGAGGAGAAATAACACGTTGATTCATTAGTGATCATATTCACATTGCAGAGAACAGAGTCCTAGGACAAAGCACAGGGCATAAATTTTGTTGGGGAAAAAGAAGCTCTAAGTATGGCCAGTGCTGCAGGATTGTACTGCAGAGGTCCTGGGAGTCAGGAGTCAAGGTGTCAAAGGTTGGGGGGACTCCAGATATAAGATGTGGGAGACATCAAAAGTATGTTTCATCTACTTTTACAATTTTGTTCAGAGAAGACATAAAAAGAGACAATATCAGGTAGAAAACAAAAGGTCTTAGAAGACAGCCCAGGCCTCCTCATTTCTGCTTTATATCAACTGTCTTGATCCTTATTAAGTAACTTATCTCTAATAATAACGTATCAATGTTTATAATCATTAAATATTCATACACATATTTGTGTCATATTTATGTTATCTATACAAATATATTTGTAATTATTTTTTCAAGTAAATTAAATCAAATTCAAGGTTTAAGGTTATTCTTATAATTCTTCATTCTTCCTCACTTTTATTCCACCATGATTTCTTAATAAGGAGAAAAAGGAGCAGGGTAGCAGTTGGCATTCTAGAGTTGCATGTAACTTGTAGCTTGTAATATTTCCATCAAAAACTAGTGGACTCTGTCTGGTATTGAATTGGAGTTAGTAACTGTAGTGATGAATCACTCTATGGCTTTACTTCCCCTCCAAGTTATTTTGCGTTTCATTACCACATAGGTCCTCTATGGAGGTATGTCATGTATGTGAATGTCACTTAGCACCCAGGACCTATAGTACTGCAAGAAGGCTAACTCTGTAGACTGAGTTCATCTTTCCAGCATTCAGGTAGAACAACACTGCAGACTTAAAGTGGGACAAATCCTTTAGTCATGTGGATGCCATTTTTAAAGCAACACATCTATTTAGATACATCTATTTAGATACAATTCAGTTTTACGTGCTTGTTTCACACAGTTTGTGCTATTTTTCCTAAGTTTCTTCAACCTAGGAAAGTAAATATTTAAAAAGCCCCAAACCAGACATGCATATAATACTTAGTAGTGGTGATTCCCATTAAAGAAAGATAAACTAACAGGTTTCGAGCCACAGACAGAATATTAAACAAGTACGTATTATAATGTCAAGGTGAACTGTTAATTCTGATCCAGTAGGAAATGATGCTCCTCATTTTATTGATTTATTATTTATTTTATTTATTAACTGCTTATTACAGTTTGCTTTTAGGCAAAAAAAGACTATTAGTTTTAGGGAAAGGACATGATTTATACTACTGCCCTTCGTTACCCTGAAGAGTTAAATGTTATGTCAACTTTTCAACACTTGAAGCAGAAAGAAATTCAAGCATGAAATTAATTTACCTTAAGGAGAACTAATAGCTTCTTCAGGCTCTGATGCCACCATCCTCCTTAGCAAAACAACCAAAGAGCAAGAAGTACCCATATGTTGGCTTGTTGAAATGTTCCAACTACATTTTCAGCTTTTCAGATGATAAATATGTACCATTTTATGCAAAGAAATGTCGCTTGGCTTGGAAGTTTCAGGTTCCAATAGAAGTCCCCACGAGATTTTATGTGATTTAGACACATAGGTAAGAATCTTGTGCAGGCTATGCAAGAGGACACAAGGTGGGGACAGGACCCACTCTGTATGTGTGGTGACAGAAAATAGTCTCCAAAGATATCCTTGCCCTAATCCTCAGACCTGTGAATATGTTACAATACATGGGAAAAGGGACTTTGCAAATGTGATTAAATTAAGGATCTTGCGATGGGGAGATTATCCTGGTGGGCCCCACATAGTCACGGGGTCCTTATAAGTGGGAGGCAAAGGATCAAAGTCAGGAAAAGGAGGGTGACAAGGGAAGCAGAGGTTGGAGTGATGCATATGGACTATGGAAGAAGAGGCCATGAGGAAAGGAATATAGTGGCCCCCAGGAGCTGGAAAAGGCAGGAAATGACTCTCTCCTGGGGCCTCTGGAAGGAATGTAGCCTTGCTTTTAGCCCAGTGAGACCTGTTTCAGACTTTTCTGACTCTCAGAACTGTGAGATGATAAACTTGTACTGTTTTAAGCTACTAAGTTTATGGTGATCTGTTACAACAGCCATAGGAAATGGAAACCCATGTGACCCAAAGCTCCTTTTTTTATTTGAAGAAAACTCCTGAGAAGTAACATGGTGAAGGAGAAAGAGAAGCTGGAGTTCAACAGATCATTGTCCAAATCCTGATTTTGCCACTTCCTGTGTGACCTTAAATAAGTTATTTAACATCCGTGACCCACAAGTTTTTCTCCAGGAAAAGGGGTCATAGTGGGAGTTAAATATAATAAGATATGTAAAAAGCCCAGAGTAATACCTAGATGATTACCTTCGAGATAGATCTCCAAGAAATGTTCCCCCCCAACTCTCCACCAGATCACTGAAGATTTATCGCACAAAAATGGTCCACTTGGCAATTTCCACCCTGTGTTAGGAGCCCCCCAGAGCCCTGGGAAGTTACTGACCCTGGCTTCTCAGTGTGAGTCAAGGCAAAAAGGCTTCCTTGGAGATTGGGTCCAAACCAGAAAGCTCAGAGGAGCTGGGGTGAGGGTTTGGCATTCTCTTATGAACTTCTGACCTGTCCTGCCTCACTCGTCTATCTGCGACCCAGGGACAGCACCGTCTTACCCCCAGCGGCACTGTGTTGATTCACGAAGAGGTGCAAAGCCCATGTGTTCACAATTGGGGCATGACTGCACTCACCTGCAGCTGCCTGGGTCTGGAGACTGAATCCTGGGCCGTGGGTTCAGTGACTCAGGCAGCACAAGCCGTTGCCTGCTTGAGGTCCAGGCTGCCTGGCACGTTCAGTGTTAGCAAACTAGGGGCCCACATTTCCAGGCGTGGGCTCGGGTGCCCTGGAGAATGTGAACTGCTTTGTGAAGCCACTTTCACCAGAGAATATGGAGCGATCCCAGAAAGGCAATATTTGGTTGGAAGAAAAACAAATTTGTAAGGATCACACATAGGAAATGAAGGTCGTTTCTTATCCTCATACTTGAAGTCTCACTATCCAAGGTGAGACGTAAAAGGACAAATCTTTGCTGCTAAACATCTTCAGGAGATGCCTTAAAGTCTGTCCCTTTCTGATATGTGGAATTTGAAGACAGTTGGTCTCTGTCTATGTTATCTTCTCTAATCTTAAAAAAATTTTTTAAAGTCATTTTTAGTAGATACAAAGAACACAATTCAATGCCTTTATCAAATCCACAATAAAGTTAATTTGACCTGTATTTAATAATCTGCATGATTGTGCTTGTTCCACATGATAATTAGGCATAAATGGTGAGCAGTTCATATAAATTCCTGTAATTCTTATCACTTGTATACTACCAAAGCATCTTTTTATGATTTTTTAAAGTTTTAATTCCTTAGCTTGGAGTGGCCCATAAAGTACCATTGTTGCAGTTTAAATTTCGTCAAGCACAGTGTGTATGCTCTGGTCCTCCAAGAAGCAGATGCCAAGCTGGGATTAGATGTGCTGGAGATTTACTGGGGGAAATGGCTGTGAAGCGCAAAGGGGCAGGGGCAGGGGCAGGCCCGGGGAGCCTTCAGACCAAGATGCACCCTGACACCTGTGAAGGGCAGGGCGTGAGACAGAAGGTTGGGTGGGAAGAATCGCTGACTGCACAGCAGTTTCAAGAAAGATGTGGCTAGGCTGGCGGGGGTTGGGGTGGGATTGAGGAGCCCAAGGCACCTGTTAAGAGGAGTCCCAACTCTCACAGGAACAGGCCTGCGCTAGTGCCCCACTTTTGGGTCATTGGCTGGGAGCAGCCGGCTGGAAGCATGGCCTAGGCTTGACCACCGTGGTGGATCCAACTGGGCCATCAGTTAGCTATGCCCCCGTAGCAGGAGAGCTGAGCCAGGCATTTTCATGGTCCCACCGTACACACTTATGCATATTAAGAGGCACGGATAGGGAATTCCCTGGCAGTCCAGTAGTTAGGACTTGGTGCTTTCAATGCCGTGGTCCCTGGATCCATCCCTGGTCGGGGAAGTAGGATCCTGCAAGCTGCATGGAGTGGCCCCAAAATATAAAAATACGAAAAAAAAAAAAAAACACAGATGTGTGTGTGTGTGCGTGTGTGTGTTAACTGCAGGCAGTCAATTCCTGGGATCCCCTATTCCCATACCCTTGGCCAATTTCTCACATCTGAGATGCTCTCAGTCACCATTCAGGGTTTTCCCATCAGAACTGGTCCTGGGCTGTGGATTCTGCTTCTTCCTGTCTCCAGAGAAAAAGCAAGACCCTGATGTGCTGGTTCTGTAAGGATTTCCAGGACAAGGGCATGGTTTTCCTATGTGAGGAAAGGGAAGAAGGGTTGAGAGAGCACACTGGATTCTTGGCTTCGGGAGTCTTGGGTTAGAGAGAGGGATTTTGGAGACTCAGAATCTGTGTTGGGAGTGAGAGCTATGGTTGGAAGAGGCAGATGGAGCATTTGCCAGAACCAGGCTACCAACAGTCACAGAGGGTGGGCTTGTCATTCTAGAGGGAATATGGGGAAACTGAGAGGGGGATGTCAGGTCCATCTGTCCTGATTCCTGCCAAGCACCCTTACACAACCAGGCATACTCCCCTGAAGGTAGCTTGTTTTACCAGCCTGTAACCAAATAACTCCTCACCTGCCAGCTTATGCCTAAAACTCCTTTAGCTGCTATAGAGCCTTTTATGTCATAATTAGAAAAGTTTTAAAGCAGTCCTGTAGTTTACTACACTACAGTTGATTGCCTCCTAGCTAGGTGTGTCTGTCCCTCTTTAGACTAGGAGTTATTTGGGTTCAGAGACTGTGTCTTTTCCTCATTCAGTTTCCAGCACTTACAAAATGCCTGGTACAAAATTGATTCTCAATAACGTTTTTGTTGAATTGAATGGAATCGAATAGATGCAGATACTTTTGGGAGAAGTACCATAGCAACAAAGATGGAATCACGTCAAAGTGGATATATACCTGGGAGTGCAATACTTTGAATTCAAGTCTCAATTCCAGGACACTCTACCTATAAGACTGTATATGAATGTTTTATCCTTTCTGCATTTTAATTTCCTACTTACAAAATGAGACCAAAGTAACTTTCCCTAATGAACTCAGTATTCCTGTGAGTATCAAATGATAAAGGACTTTGAAATATAAAAGTGATGGATAAAGTTATATTATTTTTTTCTTGTTTTGGGGGGTACTTAGGATTTAGTTTACAGGTAGCCAGTGCTTGGAGCCCAGGAGAGCATATGGAGAAAGGGGTTTTAAGGATACTCAAATCTGCCTGGGCATGGAGGTATTTTAGGCCATGAAGCATTGTAATTGCCGGTTCCAGGAAATTCTAGATTAAAAAAAACCCTGTAACTTTATTATACAAAACATGAAGTAATCCATGGCTCACAACTAAATAGGCAATTCCCCTGGTAGCTTTTATGCTTTCTATAAACAGGAATAAATGCTATTGACTCAATATACTTGCTTTAATAATAAATCCTATAAACAACATAGCCACCCTTTTATTGCTGGAGAATGGTGTTTGACTAAAGAAACCTACTATTGTTTAGCTCTTTATGGTTTACCAAATGTTTTAATGTACATTACCGTTTTGATTCGTTAATTACTCTGAAAAAGGAAAATAATAGTTTTCATGACATGTCACCACTTAGTAGTTCAGAGCTGTTAAAGGAATTTTACAAGAAAAAAATCAGGTGGTGGTTAAAAGCTTGGGGTCAGATAGACCTGCTTTAATCCAGGGTTTTGCAACGTGCTAGCTGTGTGACCTTGGAAAGTAAATAACTTATCTCAGGCCCAGTTTCCTGTTCTGCAAAATGGAGGCTTAACTATAACTCAAATATTTTCTAGGTAAATGCAATAGCTCTGCGTTTGGATTTCAAAGAGGGAAAAGGGTCTTGATTTTGGGATGAGCCCCAAAGACTTTCCCAAGTAGTAGTGCTGACATTAGATTAGATGACGGGAGGCATGTGAATTCTTAGCACAGAGACTGTCACATACTACATTCAATAAATATTCAATATTAGCTTTACAAATAGTTTACAAAGTGTTTTCACATACTTCTCTCACTCCTCCCAATAACCTCATAAAGCTTCTCTTTACAAATGAAGAAACTGACACTCAGGGAGCTTATCTTTGTCCCCGGTTACATACCAGCCAAGTGTCAGAGCCGGATCTTACACCCGGCTCAGCTAGTCCTCTAGCTGTGACCACTGCCTGTCTCAGTCAGGACAACTCATCACCAGCTGTGGTTGTTAAGACAAAGTAGATGATGGGGGCGGGGGAGGGGTATCCAGCCACATGGATAACGTACTGAAGAATGAGAGGATCCTTTGCCAAAGGATGAGTGAAGTTAGATGGAAAAGACTCCAGTTTCTGTTTTCTCTTTTCTTCAGCGTCAATGAGCAGACCTATGACGTGAGAGTATGTCTAAGACCTTTGTAAATTCTTAGTAACCCTGGTATTTGATCGTTTGTGGCACGTATGACAATTTAGAGAAAATGGATCCTGTTGGTGAGTTGACATTTTGAGTAGCATTTAATTACATTTATTTTCTGTCATAGAAGTTATATTATTACTAAAAATTTGAAAAATGATACAGGACCTCTAATATGGGTAACAATATAAGTGGTTTTCTTTGCTAGACACAATCTCTATTATCATCTCAGTGTCTTTGAACATTCTTTTCCTTTTCTTACTGTGTGCAATTCTATCATGGTTTGAAACCCAGCTTTACACTTTTTGGAGGTGTTTTTGTAGAGCAGTGAGAGGAAGATTATCTTTGTTAGTTTGGAAGGAGTTTTGAGGGTCATGTTAACATACTGATATGTGCAAATATACAGGGCAAGGTAATTCAGGTGTGGGAGGCTCGTAGTGCAATCAGAACACGGGCAAAGGAGGCTGCCATGAGGAGAGGAGCAGTGGAAGGGGCTCCCTTGGAGTGCGACTCAGGATCGCTGGGAAAGTGATCACACTGTACCCAAATGGGGTGATAATGTGGTGAGGCAAGAAACCACAGCGGTGACTACACAGTAAGATTGGGTAGGTGAGGTGAAGAGAAAGAATATGAGGACAAAGAAGTTGTAGAATTTACTCTGGTTCCCTAAAGAGAAAAAGATGTGAGATAATCCTTTAAGTCGAGGAAAGCCATAGAAGATAGTCAGGTAAGACCTATTATTAGAGAGGAAAAGAAAGTAGGTGTGGTCATTCGTTTACTGCCCCACTCACCTCATTCATTCATTCTTTCCTTCACCTGCTCAGAAAGAATGTTTAAATACTTGCTGTAGACTCAGCATATCCCCAGATGCTTCTTTTTGGGAGGAAATGATGACACAGTCCCCATCTGCATGGGAGACATTACAAGCCCGCTCAGTGATTGGAGAGCACATAGACAGCAGCCTGTATATAAATTCAGAAAAACCTGTTGTCATCTGTGCTGAGGACCCATAAAGTCAAAGGAAGGATGACAGTCAGGGGAAGGTAAACTTCAAATATGCTTACAATTTGCCTAAGGTGTCCGTGTGTAGAACTCTCATAAATTTAATGCTCAGGAAAACACCTGGTCCACAACCTTGGGAAGGGAGTCTCATTAGCATCCTTCAGTGATGCCTACATGAGAGAGTCAATTGAGTTTCGCCCTTGCCTGGACTCAGTGGTAACTTGTGATGGAATACATCTATGTGTAGACAGTTCTGGCAAACCTAACTTCACCAAAGGAAGAACCCTCATTCCTTGCTGAAAAGACCTGCTAACTATGACTTAATGATGTACCGCTAGCAGGAGGCCAGAAGTCTTTATGATGCCTGGACTAGGCACTAGGAGCTCAGAACTTTGAGGGCCATAGGGAGCTCCCCATGTTTGACTTCAGCAGCAGAGGTAGTTATCTATGTTTCATCTGTAAGGTCCTTTGTCAACATGAGGTTATGGTGTGGTGGAGAAGTCAATATGCCCAGAACTGTGCATTGTTCAATTCAATAAACACCTAATGGATTGAATAGAGGCCGAATAGAAGAGCTTCCAGGTGTCTTTTCCTCTCCAAATGACTTTTTCTCTGCCTAGTAACTGAATACTTGAGTTGACATCACGCCAGTGTTTAACTGTTAGTCATATATTTTCTAGATAAGTGACACTAGCTCCCCCTTTGGATTTCAAAGACGGAAGAGGATCTTGAATTCAGGATGAGACCCTGAGGACCTTCTTAAGTAGTGCTGACAGGTCTCCGGATGGGTTAGGGATATTCTTGATATTAGGAACTGAGCAGTCTAGCCCCACAAGTGTGCGCACGCACTACCAAATCTTATGAGGCCATTTGGTAACAATATATTTTGTTACGTTTTTAAGATGTCTTCTTGGGTGGCCAGAATATTAGCCATCAGCCTGGGACTGGGTAGTTAAAAACTCCATGGCTTTCATATTAAATCAGAAATTGAAGTCAGAACAGGATCTATTTCCTGTAGTCCTATTCCCTCCGCCTGTCTCCTGCTTACCTATTTCCATTGTACTCATAGCCACTAGTCCTACTTACGTCATGTCTTAAAGGCCAGTGAGATTTGAAGGTCTGTGCCAGGAGCTTATGTTAGATTTGGATCTTCTTACAAATAAGGACACTATGTCTGGGTCTGCAATGCTCTTTTTAGGATTCTGGGGAAGAAAGGAACAATGCTGCTATGAAGATTATCCAGCTCCCTTCCCCACTTACCTGCAAGTCCCTACATAGTGACCAAATGATTTGCAAGTGAGCTATGAAGAGACCTGCCCTGTTAGAGGTTTTAAATTATGTATAAGGATATTTTGCAAGAGCAGCAGAACAGAACAAGTTCAAAAGGACAGAGGAAACATGCTCCAAATCTGTGGCAAACAGGATTTCATTGAAATTTACAGGATTCCTTGGATGTGTCTTTGATTCATGCACTGATTTCCCAACACTTTGAAACTATTTCAAGCAGTGTTTAAAGAAACAAAAACTTTTCTCTGTAATAAAAAAATAAGTTACTCTATTTTATAGACAAACTGAAAATTGACTATTGTTTGAGTGCTTTTTTTTTCAAATGGGAGGAATGGTTAAAAGAAACTTCATCTTTTTCTCCCTCTCTTTCTCTCTCTTCCACTCCCCTCTATTTTAACTGAAAATGAAAAACACACCATGTGATTTAGCCAAAGGAAGTTTAGGATGAGTCTTTGGGGAGAGGAAGTAGTGCAACCAGTTATCATGTTAATCTTCCATTATATGAGTCAGGCTCAGAACCAGATTTGCTGCTTATACCAAAGAACAGAATGTGAATGGTTAAAAAAGGTCCCTCCATTCTTCAGATCTGGTGCCTATAGGTCACCTTAATATGTTTTCTAGCATCCTTGTCCTGCACACATACTAAAAACCTAAAGTGACTGGAGATAAAAGTCAGATTATTAAATATGAAATGCCTCCTCCTTTTTTCCCCCTTCAGTAAATGTCTCTGTGTAGTTAATTATGAACATAAGCCACCTCAAAATTATACTTCTATGTCAATGTTTCTGGACAGTTCTCTCCTCTTGGTCTCTGGCTCAATTTTCCTATCCGTTAATGCGAAAAATAAAAGGCCCTGAAGGGGCATTAAGAATACAATATAACGATGATTTTAGTGCGGCATGGAAGTCAGGATGTGGGTTAAGTTGGGGGAAAGGTGCTTCCCATTTTTCATTTGATTCTAGGCTTAGTTATTGGTTTTACTGTCTTTGAAATTCCTCTTTTCATCAGACCTCAGTTTCTGTATTTGAGTTGAGTTCAATAATTTAGCTTAGTGATGATAATGTAAGTGTACCTTATTTTATTGTTGACTTATCCTAACATGAAAGGGATGATTTTAAAAAATAGAATGAATGTGGAACACCAGGAGAGGGTGTGGCATCTATTTTGTCTCTCCCAATAGCCCGCTGTGAGTCTTTCAGTAGGTCCCTCAATGGTTCTAGGTCGGTTTCCTCAAATATGACACGATAAGGTTGTAGCAAATGACCTCTAAGGTCCCTGAAAGATGAAAATGAATTGCATTATTGTCTTCCAGTTTTTGATTCACTAGAGCTTCACTCTTTGATTCACTCAGTAGTTATTTACTAAATGCCTGCTATGTGTCAGGCCTGTTCTAGTTGGTGGGGATTCAGGAGTGAACACTAATGACAAAATTCCTCTCTTAGAGAACTCATATAGACAGACAATGAGCGTATGAACAAATACATGTATTGTCAATGGTAAGAGATGTTATGAGGAAAAATAGAGCACAACACGTGAATAGAGACGGTACTGGTGGGGGGCAGTAGAGTTCTCTTATACAGGGTGGTCAGGGAAGTTCTCTTTTATAAGGTGACATTTGGACAAGATCCTTAAGAAAGTGAGAGAGCATGGCCGGCAGATATCGGGAGGAAGAACAATCTAGGTGGAAAGAACAGCAAATGCAAAAGCCCTAAGGTGGGAATATGTTTTATTTGTTCAAGGATGAGCAAAGATGCCAGTGGTTGGGTCAGAGTGAGTAAGGAGAAGAGTGACAGACGATGAGCTTGGGGAAGCACGGTGAGCAGGGCAGATCAGGGCAGTCACTGAAAGACTTCTGACTTTTTCTCTGAGTGGCATGGGAAGCCATTGAAGGGTTTGGAGCAGAGGGGTGATATGATTCGATATACTTTTTCGGCTGCTATGTTGAGAACAGACTTAGGGGAGTAAGGGCAAAAGCAGTGAGACTAGTTAAGAGGCTACAGCAACAATTCAGACCAGAGATGATAGTGACTCGGGTGAGGGCAGTAGTGATGGAAACGGTGAGAAGTTGTCAGATTCTGGGTATTTTTAAAATGTAGTGTCAACAGAATTTACTGATGGATTAAAATGTAGTGTGAGAAAAAGAGAGGTGTTGGGGATGGCTCTCATATTTTTGTGTTTGGCAACTGAAAGGTTGGGTTTGCTATTTTCTGAGATGCAGATGACTACAGAAGGAGCAAGAAAATCAAGAGTTTGGCTTTAGGCATATTAACTTTGGGATGCCTAATAAGCATCCAAGTGGAGATGTCAAGATGGTAGTTAGATATCTGAATCTGGAATTCAGGCTGGAGATAATAGATGTATATAATCTCTCTCTATATATATTTATATATCATATGTATATTATATATAAATATTTGGGAATTTCCATTGTATTGATATTATTTAAAGCCACGGGTCTGGATGAGATCACATAGGGCCCAGGCCAATCGTTTTTAACCTTGGCTGTACATTAGAATCACTGTGAGAGCTCATACATGTATGGATGACGGGGCCTCATCCTAGACCAACTCTGGTCTAGAGTATAACACTGGGGGTCTGCCCTGGCACTGGGAGTATTTAAAAGCTCTCCTAGTTATTCTAACATAAACCAGGGTTGAAAACCACTGACCTTGAGAGTGAGTGTGGATGCAGAAAGGAAGAGACCTGCTTCCTGCTCCCCTACAGTGTTTAGAGATCAGGAAGCTGGGAGGAACCAGCAAAAGAGACTGAGTAGGAGCTGACAGGGAGGTAAAGGATGTTGTGTCCTGGAAGTCAAATGAAGAAACTGGCTCAAGAAGGAGACAGTGATCAACTGTGGAATGTGCTGCTCAGAGATTAAGATAAAGAATGAGCAGGGATCACTGGATTAGGTAATGTGGAGGTCTCTGGTGACCAACTGGTGATGTGATAAGAGTGAGGCCTGATTCTCTTATTCTAGAGGGAATTGGAGGAGTGGAGTTGGAAGCAGTGAATAGGGGTACAGAGGAATGAGGTGGAAGCTGGAGGGGGACTGAAGGGTAAAGGGAGAGTTTTTTAAGAAGAGGCACATTACAGCATGTTTGAAGGTGATCGTAAGAAAAGCTGATGATGCTGGACAGAGAGGCGACAGTTGTAAGAGTGAAGTCCCTGAGAAGTCCTGGGTGGGAGTGGGATCCAGGGCACAAGTGAAGGGGCCGGTCTTAGATCAGGTCATTCTTTTGGCAGCAAAGAAGGCAGAGTATGTGTATACAAATGTGGATACACTGGTAGATTTGGTACTGGGAGTGTGTAGAAGTTAATTTTATTCTCAGTGTTGGAAATTTTGTATTTGGAGATTTGGAACATACTAGATTAGTAAAGTACATAATCTTGAGACTGCATGCTTGTAGCCTTCAGAGGCATACAAATAGATGTCAGAGAAACAGAAAGTAAAAAGACACTATATTAATATAGCCAACTATCTTATAGACAGTTAAAATTATGTTTTAGAAGAATATTCATTAAGTGGGAAATGTTTTTAGCATAGTGTTAAGTGAAAAAGTTATGAATAGTATGCTCCAAATTAAAAAAAAGTATGAATGGTATGCTCCAAATTAAAAAAAAAATACTTATGTGTATTTATACATATAACAAGACAGCAAACTCTTATCAGTTCCATCTGGATGGTGAGACTATAGTTAACTTTTATTTGTACTTTTCAATACATTATTAACTTTATATAAACATTACGTGTTTAGAAAAAACAAATAATACAAAGTAGAATGTACTTAAAATTAAAATAGAAAAAATACAAAAATAGGACTATTTTTTCCATTTCACAGTTGTTCACAATGGAAGTATAAATTTATAGAATTTGATTCTACAGATTGGATTAAGGTTTACAATAAACTCACACCTCAGAGGAAATATACTCATAGGTTCTGGTTTGGGTTATTCATGGAAAATATTTGATGACTAAATTAGTACACAGCTCAGTTATCTTGCATCTCAGAAAGGAATTGTAATTAAATCTACCATAAATCAAACTCTGGATTGTAATCGGGGATTCAATTTTTTTAAAGTTTTGTTTGTTGATATAAAATGTTCAGTGTAATTGTTACTTTTGCCAACCAAGGGCGTTTCTATTTCCTCCTCTTCCTAAGGTTTTGAGATTTTTCTGAGATTCTCTCTGCTGTCCTTATTTTAGCACTGACTATGGCATGACTTCTGGAGTAATTAGATGATTACAATTAAGAGGCAGAACTTCTCAATGCCATAATCTTTGGTAGTAAAATGGCACTAGCACTCCAAACTGAGCTCCCATGTTTATGCCATTGTAGTGTATCCATCATTAGCTGGTTGTTGGATGTCACCAGCTTCTGGTGGCCTGATGCTATAAGCAATGAACAGTCCTTCTACGCAGATAGCAGTCTAACTGAGTCTACAATAGAATCCCAGTGAAGTTACAAGGATGTGCCATAGAGATGAGGACGACTATGTGGACAGAAAAGCCTTTGGAGAACTGACTGGAGATAAAACATGATGTTTGATTGGCATGGGATAAAGACAGAGAGAAGGAAGGATAATGGCGACCTCCAGCAAAATGAGTTATGTTCTTTATCCCTTCTAGATTCAAAAAGGGTTACAGACCTGCTATCACAAATGGAAAACTTTCAGGTAAACAGACAACAGTTATGATACGGTGCCATAGATCCTTCAAACACGGCACCTGTAATAACTCATAGACTGAGGGTCTAGAGACTGACTTGCCATCAGGGAGCTAGCATTTTATGGATGACATCAAACAGGACAGCAGGGCATTTCCAAAGCCTGGATCAAGAATCAGCATGCACCTCCAAGAGAGAGATAAGTTCTTCTTTGGGTTTTTCTCACAGAGATCACTTAGAAAACTCAGTGTGACTTTAATGTTGGCTACATGGGTACCATATAATACATTGTAATACATATGTATGTATTCTATTATATAATATAGTCTTACACAAGAGTATAGAATATATTCTTACAGAATTCTGTAAGTTTAGAGGATTGAGCAGAAGTGTTGAGTCTCGGAGACGTGCTATCAGAGGATAAATATTACTTGCGAATTAAAAGGCACTGGAGCAGTGAGCTCTGTCCTTAGTGCCGTCATCAAAGCTGATTGCGGTGTATTGCTGCCAGCAGGCCTCTCCACACCAGCAGGTGCCAGGCACAGAGCGCACCGCTCCCTCAGACGTTGACCCCGTGTTAGGGAATACGCTGACGCGTTATGTTTACTCCAGGAATGAACAGGGAGGCTAATGCCCTACTCCCCGAGAAGCAGCCCACGTACCATAAAGGTTTTATAGCTGTTCAAGATAGACTTCAGGTTCATTCCTTCCAGATTCATTCACGGGGGGAGAAAGCAAGGGAGGGCATGGTAACAGTAGGGCAATGTTTAACTCAACAGATTCCAATGTCTCAGAGGTGAAGATGATCAAACCCCCAACTCCCCACCCTGTTGGCTCTACACACAGAAAACGTCAAGGGTGGGCACACTGCCAGATGTTCCAGCGAGCAGCTGAACTGAAACAGACCTGCCCTGGGAAGGGAGGGAGAGAAATAGAGCCAAGGAAACCTAAGAAGGAAAAACTGGCAAACTACCCCTATAGCTTTGCCACTGACCCATTTAAGTGTTTGTTACAGTGAGAATTAGAATATATCTGAAATGTTGTTGCTATTAGTATTATTATAGTTTTATCACTTAAAATTTATTATTTGCTAGACACCAGGTTAAGCATTTACATGCACTTTCTCAGCTGTTCTGCTCACCCTATGAGCTAGGTTCTATTATTATCTCCCTTTTATAGAAGAGGAAACTGAGGTTGAATAATTTGCTATTTAGTGGAAGAATTTGAAAGTAGGTCTGTTAAATGTGATTAAAACTTGAGGTGTGTGGTATCAAGAATCAAAGAACTTAACTAAAGTTGCTTTAAGTTGTAGGTCCTTTGGATGGAAAGGAGTCAATCTTTTGGCTACTGAACACTTTACAAAAGTTACTTCATTGTTTCCCTATAGAGTAGATATTAATTTTCCTGTTTTAAGGTAGAATCACGAATTGAATTTAGGTTTGCCTAAGCCTAAAGCCTCCCTGTTTTCATAACACCTTACTGGGAAGAAAAGGGAATGGAAAGGAACCTCCATTTTCAGTGAAAATGGTGGAGAGATGCATGCCATGAGGAGCCACATTTATAGATCGTTCAGATCTCATTTTAAGCAGTTGATGCAACTCCTTCTCATGATTCCTTATGAGAAATACTGCTTGAGTTGAAGTTCACTTTCTTTGAAGCTGCTAATAAACAATAAAAATCTTAAGATATGTAGAAGGAGAAAGAATACAAAGCCTAGTTTGAAATTGTAACTTGTTTTAGTTTACAAAGCACTTTCTTAAACTTTGCAATGGTTCTGCCAGTCCAGTTTTATGATTTCCCAGTCTCCGTTTTCTTTTTACAATGAGGAAGCCAACACCAATCCCTAAATATTTATTACATTGTGATCACAGCAGCCGCTACCATTTGTGCATCCGGGACTTTACAGGCATTATCTTGTTGGTTCTTCACAACCACACAGAGGGGCAGACAGCCTCTCTTGAGCAGCAAGGAAATTGGGCTTCACAGTGGTTCCCTGGCTTGCCCAAAGGCAGAAAGGTAATAACTGAAAAAGCCAGAATTTGTTAAGCTTGGCCAGTGTTCTTTTTCTTAATTATACCCGTTTTCAAAGCAAGAAAGTTGGATTATCAGCCTCTCAATACTTGAAAGTCGGCTGGAGAACGTGAAACACTTAGAGATAATGTTGATCTCTTTACCCGATTTTACATGCATTGAAACAAAGGCAGAGTGCAAATGATTTATTCATGTTAGATCAAACAAGTTCTTATTTGAAAATTGAAATTTTCCGTTTCAGTTCTTTCGTCCTAATGACTGGTTTCCCTAAAGACGTGTTTCTGTAACAAAAGATGAAGAAAGTATGACAAATTAGAAAAAAGAGGGGAGATAAAAAAGGAGAAATATATGGACAAGAGGGCAAAGGCAAAAAAGCAATTGCATCGACAATGAAGAGACTAGAGCAAGTAATTACCATGTGTACTCTTCACAGGGGAAAACCTGGACACAGAGAGATGAGAGAACTTCTCCCATGAATGAAATACAGGTGAGAGTTCTCTTGGGCCCTTTCCTTCCTGAATTGCCCTAAACCTAGCTTCAAAACAAGATTCCAAGTTTCCAGCATTTAAATGTGCATAGGATAAGATTTATAAATTCCAATTAACTTTCGTGTCCTTGTCCCTCTCGAAAGGCATACATTTTAATGACCCGTCTACTTCGCTGCCCCTGAAGCCTTGCTCCCCCATGGCCTGTAAGCAGAAATACTTAGCCCCTTCCTGTAGGCTCAGTGCCATTCCAGATGCTTCAAACAGTTAGAGTTTTGATAAAAACAAATAAAAATCTCCTCAATCCATCGGTCCACATTGCCTTGTGGTTGATTCTTGTAGTGTTTGCTGTCATTTCTTTATACTAAAACCAAGCTTCTCCCCTAAGTGACCCTTGTTAAACAATAATTTCTCAAAAATAACACCAAAACAAAGCTGAGTTTACTCTTGTCTCAGTAAGGGAGAGCATGACCTTGAGGGAGTCTTTAAGTGATGTCTCAGAGTGGAGTGCCCTCAGGGGGCAAAGTTGAGATATTTATGGGCTTCCCTGGTGGCGCAGTGGTTGAGAGTCCGCCTGCAGATGCAGGGGACGCGGGTTCGTGCCCCGGTCCGGGAGGATCCCACATGCCGCGGAGCGGCTGGGCTCGTGAGCCATGGCCGCTGAGCCTGCGCATCCGGAGCCTGTGCTCCGCAGCGGGAGAGGCCACGGCAGTGAGAGGCCCGCGTACTGCAAAAAAGAAAAAAAAAAAAAAAAAGTTGGGATATTTATGAGGTTTTGGAGTCTAGTTCAGTGTATGTCTTTCAGTCTCAGGGCTTGATTAGGGTTAGGTAAGGATCATGATATAAGAGTCTAGGACTGGAAAATGTAGTAAGGCAAGGATTTTATAGCTGGGGATTCGAAGAATCTTAGAGAGAAACTATCATTTGATGCTACCTATTGAAGAACTGAACCATTTTATATTCATTTAAGCGGGTTTCGGGGACGTTCCTGCAACGAGCAATAGAGTTTATTTGCAACTTTTATCTTCCTAGGCAAGAGTTTCTCAAAATATTAAAGCCATGTTAATGACTATTGGGGAACAGTAACATCATGTTGATGGAGATAGTAAGCTGTGTGGTTGTAAATGGTTTCGCTTCTCAGTGTCTCACTTTGTGATCATTGTTCAGCCTAAGCTAAAAGGTAGACCATTAACATCAAGACCAGTCTGGGGATGGTTATTTCACCCATCATGCCTGTGGGTTTTCTTGTTCTTTTTGATGGATCATGTAATGGACATCACAAAACACAAAGAAGGATCATTTGATAGTGGTTATATAGCAGCACTTAAAACTCTGGAGGTCATACCTCTAAACATTGCAATATGGACCAATACTATGATCAAGAGTTCATTGTCTACTTCTCAGCCAGGAACAAAGGGCACCCAATTTAAACCAAGAGAATAGAGCCTATCCCCAACCCGAAGTGCCCACAGATTCAGATAATTTACCAGATTACTTACATTTAGGATTTTTGCTTTCTAATTATTTTGAGTAATATTATAGATCCTAGAGAGGTCTATAGGGATCTAAGCACAATATTCTTCCCCTAAAATAGTACATGTTTACCCTCAAGAGGCCAATATTATATCTAAAGTGGCTCTATTCTGATTCTGCCAGATTTCATGATCCTTCCAGGCAAGGAGTTCTATGGCTGTGGTGGCATTATTGAACTCTTCTGCATTTTCTGAACCATGGCATGTAATATTTTTGCAAGTTTCCATCTGAGGTTGTCTGGTACTTCTATGAAGCCATTCTCAGAGTGCCAGAGATTATCTCTGTGCAGTTTATATCCGGATTTCTCCCAGTACCCTTTTCTGCCTCTGGATGCAATGACTGGCATTCTATAAAAGCCTCTTGGAATGCCCGCCACCCCAAGATTTAATCTCTCAGTTTACCATTAGGGCTAGAATCTTAGTGAGTGCTGCCGTCTGGTATAAAGAGGAGCAGGGATTTGCTCCATGTTATCCCTTTTTCTATGAGCCCTTACCTTTATATAGCCACCTCCTTAGGAAGCATTAGACCACCCAGAAGTTCTTTAATTTGTTGACCCCATTCTGAATTGGGGTTCCTGTTGGGGTTTAAGAACGCTTATTTACAAAATATTCCAAAATTATGGGCTATCCAAAAGCATAGCTACTATCAGTGGAAATGTTCCTTCTACTTCTAGCTAGCTTTCAAGCTCTGGTGAGTGCACCATGTTTTTCCATCTGGGCAGACTTTGCTTCTGGTAAGGAGTGATAGTCTTACCTAGAATTTTGCTGAATCAATGTTCAGATATGACCTGTTAACAAACAATATTGAGTCTGGGTTTTCTAAAGGAGTTTCTAATAAATCTACTTAGGGCATAGATGTTTTATGAACAGAGGTTAAACAGTCACGAATTTCCTATTTTAAGTAATGGAAGAAAAATAACAGGATTTTAAAGTACTATAATGATGACTAGAAATATATGAGGGAGAAAATAGGATTTCATGTGCAGTAAGCCTGTTCGCTAAGAAGTGTGTATTTTCAGTAAGTTGAAAGACTGTACAGTATGAAGGACCATCAAATTTAAAGGATACCCTAAAACCAAGTCAGCAGATATCTCTACTGGTTTAGCTGCTGTGATTATTGAGGAGATGGGTAGGCTTTTGCCACTGGGTCAGGAAGGGGCGGTTAGTAAGCTATTGATCTCTCATAGTTTCCATAGAGTTGAGTCAGAATGCCAGGAACCCATCCAGTTAATTAGATTTATGATAATTAGATAGGCCCAGACTGGGAGGTTGTTGGAGAGCTAATATTAATTAGACCTGTTCATGTTTAGATTCTAAGGGAAGAGGTTAGGTTACTGAGAATTCGGTTAAGCCCTATAATGGAGTGGCAATTAGAAAACTTGAGAATCCATGACACTTGAATCAGTGAGATTGAAGAATCCTCTCAATTATCTCTGGCCCAGTAAAATTTTGAATGACTTGTAGTTGGTTAGGAGTAAAGGATTGACTCCCTTGGGATAAATCATATCCTAGATCAGGGCATGACTTCTACTTTTTCTGTAAAGGACCAGGTAATATAGCCTCTGTCACAACTGTTAGAGTTGTGGTAGTGTTAAAGTAACCATAGACAATAAATAAATGAATGGGTGTGAATGTTTTCCAAATAAAATTTGTTTACAAAAGTAGGCAGCAGGTTGGATTTGATTAGTGGCTATAGTTTGCCAATCCTTGTCCTATATTATGAAGTTACTTTGACAACATTTTGCCTTCTCTTTGGAAATATGCCTATCCTGAGGTAGAACAGTAAATAGATAGATGGAGACAGTCTTAGAGTTTACCTCATTTTAGCAAAAGGTTTTCCACATACTGCAAAAGAGTAGGACAACAGGGAAAGTTAAGGTTCTTGTGGTCCCGGTTAAGGATTTATGAAAAGCAGCAGATGCCTTCAAAAACCCCTGGAGCATCACAGTCCAGGCATATTGTTGATTTGCCTTAGAGAAGGCAAACAAGTATTGACTATTTTGAGCTAAAAGGACACTAAAGAAAGCAGAACACAGATCTACAACTGTGTAGTATGTAGTCTCAGGAGGCACTTAACACAAAATGGCATTGGATTTAGTATCAATACCATAGGGAAACCTTGAAAGATTATCTTACTCATGATCTGATGAATCTATACCTTGTCTATTGGGGTTTTTGCCTGGAAGGACAGGAGTGTTACAAGGGCCAGGATAAGGTATGTTGAGTCCTTTTTCTATTAGACTTTATACAATCAATTTTAGTCTTTCTTTAGCCTCTGATTTAAGAAAGTTTTGTGCAAATTTGGGGAGAACTGGGTTAAGACGGGTCTTGGACCATGGCAGTGAGAATGTCTTGTTTGGATTTTGATGGACCTGTAACATTGTCAAGTGCTGGATCCCTGAAAATATCACCAAGACAAATTATAAATAAGATAAAGTTGTTTTGTGGACTTCTCCGGCTGTCCATTGGTTAAGACTCCATGCTTCCACTGCAGGAGGTGCGGGTATGATCCCTAGTCAGGGAATTAAGATCCCACATGCCCTGTGATGCGGCCAAAAAAATAAAAGAACTTAAAAAGAAAAAAACAGATAAAGTTATTTTTCCCTAAGCTATTAAGGAGAGTACTACAATGACAAGGGTTTTAGCAGTGTCTCAGAGGGTGGGAGGGCAAAGTGGGCATAGTTATGCATGTTCAGAATGTGGTTTAAGGTGGGTCTTAAATTATGAGGGCTTGGTTAGGATTGGCTAAGAATCCTGATATAGTAGTTTAGAACTAGGGGACATAGAGAGATGAGGGTTTTGAGGTGAGAGATTCAAAGAGTTTTCAAAAGTAAATTATCATTTGCTACTATTTATTGTAGAAATGAATGAGTTGATGTTCACTTAAATAATATAGTTGTTTGAATGCTTATCTTCCTGGGCAAGAGGTTCCTGGAATAGTGATGTCTTGTTGATGAAGACAGTGTAAGAGTAAGGCCATGTTGATGTAATCAGTAAACTGTGTAGGTGTAGATGGTTTCCGTTCTCACTTTTCATGCCAGGATTTCTGACTTGGATTCTGGTCCTTGAAGAACTTGGGTGCTGTCAGGTTGTTAGGACTACATCCTGTCTTTCACTCCATTCCTTGTAGTTGGCTCTCCACGGTTTGCCACAGCACCACCCTCCCCACCTTCCACCTGATCCAATCCATAATCCATTTATTTGCTGTACTTTGTCTGTTCCTCTTGGCTACATTTCCTTGTCTTTAACCACCTGACTGACTATGAAAAATTCTGCCAAAACTTTTGCCTGTAACCTTTTTCCAGATTCCACAGCATGATATAATGGATGTGAGTCTGGGCTATGTTATTTACCAGCTGCAATATATTTACCCTCTGCCTCATTTCCTTCTTTTTTTTGTCTATAGTGGGACCTTTCATGGTTTCCTGACTCCCTTGTATAGGTCTGTCTAGTCTCTGACTCATGGCCATCCCTCACTTGGTCAGTCTTGCCCAGACAGAGCTTCTGTGCAGAAAATAATGTTGTGAGCAAAAGCTAAGCTCTAGAAAAACCAATCTTGATGTGAATATATATTGGAGTCAATGCTGTTTTTTTGTGAGTAAATTCTCCCAACTCTTAGATCTTAGTTCCAGATCTGTCATTATCTGTGTGACCTTGAATCAGTTATTCTTCCCTCTCTAAATCTCACTTAATTCCTCAGGTTTAAAATTTTAACTGCAATTTTGACCTGATAGGAGGATGTTTTTGTAATTCAGGTAAGTTAGACTAGAATGGTGGTAGGGAGATGGAGATAGACCCTGAAAATCAGCAATTTTAACAAGTTTCCCAGGTAATCTTTATACCTAATGAAGCTTGACAGCCTTTATATATTTTAAAGCTATGCTTTCTTTTCTTTTCTTTTCTTTTTTTTTTTGCGGTATGCGGGCCTCTCACTGTTGTGGCCTCTGCCGTTGCGGAGCACAGGCTCCGGACGCACAGGCTCAGCGGCCATGCTCACGGGCCCAGCCACTCCGCGGCATGTGGGATCTTCCCGGACCGGGGCACGAACCCGTGTCCCCTGCATCCGCAGGCAGACTCTCAACTACTGCGCCACCAGGGAAGCCCCTAATGCTATGTTTTTAGGTATTAAAACGTTCAAACTTTCACATTTTCTTATTGGAGTAAGCCTTTTTTCTGTATGAAATACATTTCTTTCTTCACATTTAATACTATTTGCTTTAAATTCCCTATTGTATAATAGTAATATGTTTATACCTGTTTTCTCTTTGCTAACATTAGCTTGCTATCTTTTCTCTTTGTTTTTAATTTTTCTGATATTTGATTTGAAATTGAAAATTCAAATCTCAAAAAAAATTTCAAAAATTATTGTTTTATGTGTAACACATGTAACTGAAATAGAGTTGGATTTTATTCTCCCACAATCTGATTGAGAAATTTAACACAGCTGCATTTCTTGTGATTAATGAATATTTGGATACATGCCTGACATCTTGCTTTATAGTTTCATTTGCCACGCTGTCCTCCTCATTTCTCATGCTCCCTTCCCTTTCCCATTCATCTTCCCCTCTCTTATTCCTTCCCCGTTTTTTGATATGTTGATCATATTTTCTTTATTCTATTTTTCTCTAGTGGTTTAGAAGTTCAGGATCCTATTCCTATTTTTCTAGTAGTTTTACTTAAAATTTAAAGGACATATTTAAATTTACCTCATTATCTAGATATCTCAAATTAATCAATATTTATATCGGCCCCTGCTTGCTCCCTTGCTGCATCAAGACAAGAAATTTAGCATGCTTTCAGTTCTCTCTGTCTTCTTTCAGTCTGCCCCTAACCTTTCATGTTGAGACTATCCAGAACTTTTAGTTATTATTTTTTCATACTAATAATTATTTTATGTAACAATTTTATGTACTAATAATCATTTAGAAAATTGTAAAATATACTGATTCATTTGCTCATCACTTTTTAATTTCAAGTTTTGCATTTTTTTCTGAATAATTTTTCATTTTTATGGAGTATGTAATTAAATAATTCAGAGAATATGTGGTCAGTTTATTGAATATTTGTATGCTTATCAAAAGTTTTTATCAGAACTTTTAGTTCTGATGCTAGTTTGGCTGGTTATAAGAATCTAGGTTCAAATTTCCTTTAAAACTTCTGGAAAATGAATAACAGAAAGATGACAAAAAAACTTAACCATCTAGAATTTAAGAGATACTCTTCTAATTAACCCTTGGATCAAAGAATAAGAAAAATGGAAAATTCAAACTAATTAAAACATAATTTAGAGGAAAACACTTCCTACCAAAACTTACGTTACACAGATAAAGCTAAACTCAAAGGAAATTTTATAGCCTTAAGAATCTTAATTATTAAGGAAATAACATTGAAAACAGTGGAGACAGTTGCAGTTGGATTGGAGTTGGGAAGGGAGGACAGCAGGAATGCATTCAAGTCACCATCTTCCTTGTTGCTAGCACTTTTACTGTTTAACTTTTATTATTTAAAACTTTGAACAATTTGGAATTTATTTTGGTTCAAGATGTCAAGATGGATTTCACTTCATTTTCTCCCCCAAAATATCTAACCAGTTGCTTCAATAACTTTTATTACATAATCCATATTTTGCTCTTTGATATGAAATTCCATTTCAATCATAGAATGAAGTCTCAAATGAACTTTGTTCTATGCTTGCATCACCTATTCTGTGCTATTTATCTGGATGTACATTTTGGCATAGCTCCTGGCTGTTTCAATTACTATACTTCTGTAATGCATTTTGATATTTGGTAGAACAGGATCTTTTTAATTCTTATTTTTTATATTTTAAAGGCTCTTTGTTGCATCTTTAATCTTTTAGATGAATTTAAAATATTTTTTCAAATCCTAAAAAAAACCAAATGGGAATTTGAATGGAATTGATCATATAGATTAAATAAAGAGGAATTGACATCTACTGTATTACTCCCTCCCAAGAACAAATCATTTATTCCCACAAATTAAAAAAAAAAAGATTTAGACTTCCAGTTTTTGCTCCAACATATAAAGAACTTGAAAGTTGTCACTCTCATTCTCAAGCAAAAAAACTGAACAAACTGAAAATCAATAATTCCTCTTAGATCCGTCAGAGAATTGAGGTCATAGCGCAAACCAACACTCCTAAAATTGGGGAGACAGGCAAATACAGACAATCACAGCTTACAGGGAGCAGAGACCACTGGAGCCAGGAATTGTTAGGAAAACTGAAACTGTCATTGCTGAACTGCTGGAGACTGAGTATAGATTAACTTGAGAGTGAAAAACTTAGTGGGGTGGCGGCTTCCCCACACTTTCATGAGTTATATCTTCAGAAGCCCCAAAAGGTTCTCTCTCACAGTGAAGACTGAAGACAAATTCCCCATGCTTCCAGCAAGGTGGAGAGGGGAGGCCACCACTTTGAAATATGCCCAGGGGAAAAGTAGCCATTTTGAAATAAGCCTGGGGCATTCTGTTCTCTGTTTGCTCTCAAAAGAATTTGCTTTACGAGTCAAACTGACGTGGAAAAAAGGGAATATCCAACTGTAGGCCCTGCTAACCTTCTTGTCTCATCTGAGTGGAGGTGGGTACTGAGAAGCATTGTGAAGGTCACAGTCTAGGGATGCAGGCCCAGTAGAGATTGAGATCTAATCATAGGATTACAGAATGCCTCCACCACACACCTTATCAAGACATCAAAAGGGCTCCTGTATAATAACGGATTACAGCTGAAAGGACTGCAAGGCTCACACTCTATTTAAGAAGGAGTTTCTAGGGAAACTAAAGTACAATAGGGGAGACAAAAACAAGGACACTAGAGGAGACTGAAGCCTCAGACATCTATAACTACAGCAAACAATAAGCACAGTGTAACGTCTAGCCAGATAAACCCTCACACAAAGGCATATTTACCTCTGTTCCTATTACCCAGTACATTATATCTGACTTTCAACCACATTTAGAAGGTATGCTAAAAGACAACAAAAACAACAAAGTCTGAAGAAACAAAGCAAGCAACGAACCAGACTCAGATATGGCAGAGATTTTGGAATTATCACACAAGGAATTTAAAATAACTGTGATATGCTGAGGGCTATAATGAAAAAACTGGACAACATGCAAGAATGGATAGGTAGTATAAGCAGAGAGATGGAAACTCTAAGAAAGAATTAAAAGGAAATATAAAACACTGTAACAGAAGTAAAGAATGAACTCTGATGGGCTCATCAGTAGACTGCACTCAGCCAAGGAAAGAATTAGTGGGCTTGAAGATATGTTGATAGAAACTTCTCAAACTGAAAGGCAAAGAGAAAAAAGAATTTAAAAAAAGCAACAGAATATTCAAGAAATGTGGGACAATTACAAAAGTAATACATGTAATAGAAGTGCATGTATTCATGGAATACATGTATTCATGGGAATACCAGAAGAAGAATGAGAGAGAAGGAGAAGAAAAAATATTTGAAGTAATAATGGCTGAGGATTTTCCACAATCAATGACAGACACCAAACCACAGATCCAGGAACCTCAGAGAACACCAAGAAGGATAAAGAACGAAAAGTTTACACCTAGGCATATCATATTCAAACTGTAGAAAACCTAAGACAAAGAGAAAATCTTGAAAGAAGCCAGAGGGGGAAAAACACTTTACCTACAGAAGAACAAGGATAAAAATACATAGAAATTCTCTTCATACATCAGGTAAGTAAGAAGAGAGTAGAGGGAAATATTTAAAGTCTTGAAAGAAGCCAACCTAGAATTGTGTATCCAGTGAAATTGTTCTTCAAAAGTGAAGTAGAAATAAAGACTTTCTCAGACAAATAAAAATTGAGGGAATTTGTCACCAGTAAACCTTCTTGCAAGAAATATTAAAAGAAGTACTTCAGAGAGTAGAAATATTAAATAGGTCAGAAACTTGGATTTATATAAAGAAAGGAAGCATGTTAGAGAAATTATACATGAAAGTAAAATGAAACCTTTCATTTTTTATTATTAATTTATCTAATATATAGCTGTTCAAAACAATATTTTGTATTGGGTGATTATAGCTTATGGACAGGTGAGATGAATGACAGCAATGTTATAAGGAATGGAGAAAGCAGTTGGTCCAAATATATCAATTAAGAGACAGAGACTGACAGAGTGGGTTAAACAAGCAAACAAAAAACAAAACAAACAAACCTCCCCGCCCCTAGATCCAACTATATGTTGTCTGTAAGAAACTAACTTCAAATAAGAAAAAACTTTAAATTTATCTGTAGTCACTTAGATTTCTTCATTATAGCTCTGGCATCTATTTTATTTAGTTTTTTTCCCTAAGTTTGTAGATCTTTTGTTGCTGTTATGAATGTATAATCGATAGGAGCCTTGATTGTGAATAACATAAGGCAGCTTAAACTAACTTTAGCAAAATATGAAATTTATTATTAGACTATAAGAGCATCTCATGGAATTTAAGGATGGGAAAACAGCTAGCCTCAGGAGTCAACTGGAAATAGCAACTTTATGCCCAAACTACCCTTCCTCCTTTTTTCATCTTTACTTCTCTTTGTACATCTGCTCATTATTCCTCTTCTCTCTGTGGACCCAATTCCTTTTATTCTCCAGTCCATAGGGTATAAAATTTGGCTTTTGAAAATAGCTGAATTTACATTTTATCTCTCTCTGTATCTCAGTTCTAGTTCCCAAGGATGTGACTTGGATTGCCCAAGCTTGAATCAGCTATCCACCCTCTGATTCAATACCTTTAACCAAGGGTACAAGGTCCCATAGCACAACATTATGACTAGAAGACTATTGTTTGACCCTATGGATGGTAGAGGCCATTTTTTTTTGCCAAATTTTGAGAGACTGTGCAGACAACCAATAGGGGATCTACTATAGATCCCCTATAGAACAGAGTGTTTGTTTCCATGAAATTTTCTTCCTGGCTACTGTGTGTGTAGGAGAGAACTTACTAAACACTATATTTGTGTTTTATTTTCATAGCTTTTGGCAAGAGGGATACCTGAGTGTTCCTTTGATAGCCATAAGAGGTAGTAATTCACACTTTGAGGATCAGAAGGTATTTTCTCCACCTAGGGATCAAGCCTTTGTGATTAGGGTGCTCTAGGCATGTGCAGCCTACCCTGAACACATCAATCTGTAGATAGCCCTGCAAGATTTGAAGGGTTCAGCCCATCTTCCTTTGTTCTTTGAGAAAGGAAAGAATGTTTTGTGTTTGGGGTTTGAAAAGCAAAGTGACCCAACTCCTAGATGGGTCTCTGGGACTGAACAGTGGGCCAGTGGTCATGGATTCCACTGTAGAATGGACTGAGCCAGCTCTGCATAGTGCCTCTGGGAGAACTGGGGCTTTGGAGGGGAATGGAGAGAATGGAGGGAATAGTGAAATTGCCTTTGAGGGACCTCTTTTAGAGGAGTGTGGTGAACTCTAAACAGCTGAGGGTCAGGAGCTTGTGAAAATCTTTTATAGGTAAGATGAGCAAGGCCAGACAGGAGAGGAGACCTGGTGTTGTGTAGCAGCATTAGCAGGTGGACACCAGGGTTCTGTCATTTCCCTCATTTTGGAGGGAAAGTTCTGCAGACCTCCTTTCCAGGACATGGTTCTGGGGTAGTTCAGGAGAGACAAGGAAGCCCTGAAATGTGATAATGGACTTCTTGCCAATCTGGTATGTGGGACTTGGAGCTAATTCTTAAATTAATATTGAGAAATAAAGGAATACCCTGAGTATCAAGGATTATACCTGTTAAATTTGTATGGAATTAAGGTATAGTTTTTTGGTGTTTCTATGAATCTGGTGTCCTAGCTGCCCTCCATTTTCTTTCACATAAGATGAAGGCCTGTCACTATGTCTCTGCACAAAGCACTAAGAGACAGAACTGTTGTTTGAGCAAGTCTACCCTCTTGGCTGTGTAAGATGTCGCCAGACAAGCAATATAGAAAAACCGTGCCTCAACTAAGACCTGACGCAGCCAAAAATAAAAAATAAAAAAATAAATAATAAATAAATCTTTTTTTAAAAAAAAAAAGAAAGAAAAACCATGCCTTAGAATAGTCCAGTAGATGAAGGAATGGAAAAGGAATTTATCTTCTGGTTTTCTCCCATTTCCTGTCTCTCGTTGATTTAAGCTCTCTCCTCAAAGAGTTAACTCTTTCACATTTCTAGGTTGTGTTAACTGACCTTTTCAACAGCTATTAGGGAAACCAATGTCCATGTCCTGAAATGTGGTCCTTCCTCTGAGTTTGAGAGTGGAGGAGGAGCCAGAGCCAGTGACTCTGGATGTGGGATTCAGGCAGTAGAACTTCACACAGTGTGGAGTTTGTCACCACAGCAACAGCTGAAATGGAGCAAGTGTCTGAGGGTCTAGGGGACAGGTGACACTGAAAGAATATGAGGAAACACACAAGATTATCTAATACAATATATTAGCAGACTTCTGATTACAACTTATTAGCCAGATCTGTGTCATGTGGACACACTTAGCTAAATGGGAGGTCGGAATATGAATAGCTTGCCTGGAGCTGAGCACCTGGCTGACCCTTCAAAAATCTGGATTTAAGTAGGAAGGATAATGGGGGAATCAATATTGGGGAAGTAATGGTAGGTGTGCCAGGCAGGGATTTTTTTTATGGGCAATAGTAACCAATTTTCCTAAATATAAGAAAAAAAGAAATTTGTTAGAAGAATGTCAGTAGTAGGTGTTGGATAAGTGTTTGTTGAATGGACGATCGTATTTGAGTGGGGCTGTATGTTTCCAGCTGGGATTTCTTGCTAATGCCAACACATTGTGTGAATATCCTATAAACCAAATTCAGACAGTCATTTGCTCATAGAGAGATCATCAGTGGTCATAACCTGGGTTGGGGAAGCCATGACCTGAGAAGGCCTTTGAAAGAGAGATGTGTGTTCTGGTACTTTTTAGGCTTCATTTGAAAACCAGTGATGTGTTACTGTAGAATCAGAGGAGTAGACAGTAAACGAGGAAACTGAGGCCTTTGGAGCTTAAGAGACATGTCCCAGGTCATATAGCTACTGAGCAGCAGAATTAGTGTACTTTCCATAAAGAAAGCATCAGTGTACTTCCTTTTGCTAAATCAAGATAAAAATAAAAATGATTTTAAAAATACAGTTGGTGAGCCCGACATGTGGGTGTGCATTTTAAAATTCCCCAAATGCATAATGTTCTTGTCTGCCTAGTTTCAGAAAGCGTTTTACATTTCTGTCATTCTGAGTGCTATGACAACATCAGGATGGCAGTGGCAGCTAAGAAAACACAGAAAACACGTAGCACGGAAAAAGAATCAGTCACAACAAAGGCTGGCTTTCCTTATCAGTGTGAACCCAAGAACCCAGTGAGCACCCCAAAATATACATTGATGATGACGCTGTGAGTCACTGTATGACTCACAGCTCACTGACCACTACAAAACAGAAACTTGAGGATAATTTACTGCCCAGGCCCAAAGGACTTGAAAGAACTTTCCCACCCACCATATGAGTGATATATCAAATTAGGGATAAGGCGCCATTGCTTTCTTCTTCTTGGAGTGGATTAATTCTCCCTCTTTGTGCATCTCCCCCGAGACACAGAGCCAGATAAGCCTCTGATTTCACTAATAATCTCTCAGTGAACCGTTCTATTCCTGTACCTGCCTACTTGGGCTCGTTCTGCAAAGAAATCTAACCCATAAGAGTGCCTCAGCACACAAAAATGTACTTCATCACTCCTCAGAGCAAGATGGCTTCTTGGATCAGCGTTTTATGCCTTCCCTCCCTTGACTGTGACACTAAACAGACCTATAATAAACCATCCTCGACTGCACAAGTAAGAAATGGCTCTCAGGGCCAAGGCAGTTTGTTCTCCAAAACCATTTCCCTTACTTGTATGAATCAAGGACCCAGCGATCACAATTTGGGGTTATAGACAAGATTAGAGGAAAGGCTTAATTTTCTAAAGGAATGAAGATGTCTCCAGCACCTTCTCAGCAGGGCTGCAGTTGTACTCACGTGATCTTTGTGCTTGGGTTGGTGGTATTCCTGCCTTTCCCAGGAGGGTTCTGAGGAGGTCTGCGACCTGGATTCACACGGGTTAGGTCCTCTCAGGAGCCGGGATGTACACTAGGAAGCTCCCCTCTCTGGCCGGTACCTGACACCGCCCAGGCCATCTTCCAGGGCTTTGCCGCAACAGTCTACGCAGCGATGGTGACACGGGCCTTCTGGTGTCAGGAGGCTGTCCGGCATCTGGGTTTTCTCTCATTTAGAAGACAGCCCGGTTAAAAATAGTCTTGTACAGCCATAACGTATCCCCTGCTTTTGGAGCAATGGATGGTCTTTAAGGAAACACTCCAGGGCGAGAGTGTTCTTCCCTCACCCCATTCATTCCTTCCACACTAATACAAACCTCTTTTTTTGCCAGCTTTTTATATTGACATATAAAATTGTAAGATATTTAAAGTGTACTTTGTGATGATTTCGTATATGTACACATTGTGAAAGGGTTCCTCCCATCTAGTTAACACACCCATCACCACACACACACACACACACACACACATTTTGGTGAGAACATTTACGTTCTACTTTCTTAACAAATTTCAATTGTATGATACAGTGTTATCAACAGTAGTCACCATGTTATACATTAGATCCTCAGACCTTATTTATCTTATAGCTGAAAGTTTTTGCCCTTTACCCCCCTATTTTTCCCTCCTCCCAACTCCTGGCAACAACTTTTCTATACTCTGTTTCTATGAGTTTGACTGTAAAAAAAAAGAGTCCACATATAAGTGATACCATGAAGTGTTTAGTTTTCTCTGTCTGGCTTATTTCACTTAGCATTATGCCCTCAAGTTCCATCCATGTTGTCACAAATGTCAGGATTTCCTTCTTTTTTTAATGACTGAATAATGTTCCATTGTATTTATATACATATCACATCTCCCTTATCCACTCATCCATTGACAGACACTTAGGTTGTTTCCTAAAAAGCTCTTAATGGCGCCAAGAAGGCATTTTTCTATCTGAGCTCTTGCACTGCTCAGGGATTATGAGAAATAAAGTATAATTAGGCAACCTGCGGGGTTGCCCTGATTCTGCCTGATGCAGGGGCCACCCTGGCTTGTTTGCACACTGAAGATTGTTTGAATGATCCTGCAGATGAGAAGTCACTGGGTATCAGTATTTTCCTAAACAGAAAAATATACTAAAAATTGAAAGGAAAACTGCTACTTTGGTGAGGTGAGCCCTGGAGCAGACGGCCAGTATATCTTGCTTCACTGAGATTTCTTTCCCATCCTCATCACTCTTTAAATCAGTATCAGTTGAATTCCTACTTAAGCTAGGCTTGGAGATGCAGAAATAACACTGTCTGAAATAGAAAAAGAAGAACCAAAGTGGTGAGGCAAGTCATCTGTTGAGAGTAGGTCAAATCAGTGAAATTAAATGAAGTTCAAGTCCAAAGAGCAGGAGTGCCTTGAGTTAAGAGCTTGGGCAATTGTCAGGGTTGAAGCTGAGGTTTCTGAGATTTATCTATCTTGGCTTAGATCAGTACATGTGATACACTTTCCTGTTGAAATATCAAATAATATCTTCATATGGTCAGCTTGTTAGAACTCACTTCTAAGTGAAACGTTTTAATTCATAGTTTAAATGCAATCCTTGTCAAAATTTCAGCTGTCCTTTTTTTTTTTTTTGGCAGAAATTGACAAGCTGATCTTAAAATTCATATGGAAATGCAAGGGAACTTGAATAGGCAAAACAATCTTAAAAATGAATAACAAAATAGGACTCGCTCTTCCTGATTTCAAAACTTATTATAAGGCTACAGAAATCAAGACAGTATAGTACTGGCATGAAGATAGAAATATAGCTTATGGAACAGAATTGAGAGTCCAGGAATAAAGCTTTACATTTGCGATCAATCGATTTTTGACAAGGGTACGAAGGCCATTCAATGGGAAAAGAGCAGTCTTTTCAACAAGTGGTACTAGAACAACTGGATATCCACATGTGAAAGAAGAATGTTGGACCCCCAATGTTGGACCCCTACACTACACCACAAACAACAATTAACTTAAAATGAATTAAATACCTAAATATATAAAGTAAAACCACAACACTTTTAAAGGAAAACATATTAATAAGTCTTTATGACTTTGGATTAGGCAATGATTTCTTAGTTATGACACTAAAAGCACAAGTGGGAAAAGAAAAATAAAGCTTAGTTGGACTTCCTTAGAATGTAAAAACATTTGTGCTGCAAAAGACACCATCAAAAAAGTGAAAAGAATGTAGAGAACTGGAGAAAACATCTGCAGATCATATATATATAAAGGGACTTGTAACCAGGATATATAAAAAACTATTACAAATTATCAATAAAAGACAACCTAATTAAAAATGGGCAAATGATTTTGATATACATTTCTCTAGAGATATACTAATGGTCAATAAGCACATGAAAAGATATTCAACATAATTAGTCTCCAGAGAAATGGAAATAAAAGTATGAGATACCATTTTATATCCACTAGGATGGTTGTAATAAAAAAGACAAACAATAACTGTGTTGAAAAGAATGTAGAGGAATTGGAATCCTCATACATTGCTGTAAAATTTCCGTAGTAGCTGCTGTGGTTAACAATTTGATGGTTCCTCAAAAGTTAAACATAGAGTAGCCATATGACCCAGCAATTCTATTCCTGGTTATCTGCCCAAAAGAAATGAAATCTACACACAAATGAACTCAAATGTTCATAACAGCATTATTCATAATGACCAAAAAGTGGAAACAACTCAAATGTTCATTAACTGACAAATGGATAAACAAAATATGGTATATCCATATGTACCATACATATGTACCATACATACAAAGGAAGATTATTCAGCCATAAAAAGGAATAAAGTACTGATACATGTTACAACATGGATGAACATTGAAAACGTTATTCAAAGTGAAAAAAACCAGACACAAAAAACCTACATATTGTGTGATTCCATTTATATGAAATGTACAGAATAGACAAATCCATAGAGACAGAAAGTGTATTAGTGGTTTCCTAGGTCAGTTGGGAACAGGGAGTGACTGCGAATGGGTATGAGGTTTTTTGAGGGGGTGACAAAATGTTCTAAAATTAGATTGAGGTGATTTTTGCTCAACTTCATAAATATACTGAAAGCCATTGGATGATATACTTTAAATGGGTAGATTTTATGGTATGGACGTTATATCTCATAAAGCTGTTAAAAATAAATGAACAAGTAAAAAGTGAAGGGAAAGTATACTATAATTTTTGGCAAATATTTAGACTTTTTCTTTGCTTTATCAAAATATATACATATTTTATGATTATTATTTTTAAAAAGGGAACATACTACAGATACTAGTCTGACATTTTGAAAATTTTGTTATGCAATGAGCATTTTTCTTAGGTCAAAATATTCAGATTTCAATATTTATAAATTCCAGAAATTAATCCATTCATTGGTATTACATAGCTTATTTAAACATTTGTTTCTTGATGAACATTGAGGTGATTTCTTTCTTTCTTTTTTTTTTTGCGGTACGCGGGCCTCTCACTGTTGTGGCCTCTCCCACTGCGGAGCACAGGCTCCGGACGCGCAGGCTCAGCGGCCGTGGCTCACGGGCCTAGCCGCTCCGCGGCATGTGGGATCTCCCCGGATCGGGGCACGAACCCGTTTCCTGCATTGGCAGGCAGACTCTCAACCCCTGCGCCACCAAGGAAGCCCAACATTTAGGTGATTTCTAATGGTTTTTAAACAAAGAACACACCAGTGAATATCTTTATACATTTATCTTTGAGTAATTGTGTACTTCCATAGGATGTTTTCCTTAAACTAGGATTGTCTTCAAAGTTATTTTTATGACAAACGGGGAAGGGCTTAATTAAGTGCTATGTACCATTTTAAATTGGAAGTTCTCCACATTTACATTTTAACTCTGAAACTTTGTCCATTACCTGAAGTTTTTCTTTAAATACATAAATTATCCTTTTGGAAAGGGAAGAGATTTTTCCATATCCATGAATACTCTTATAGAATACAAATACATTCACCACATACTATCTGACTAATTTACATTTTGGAAATATCTCATAAAATAATTGCTAGTCCAAAGAGTTAAAATGCAAAGCTATGATATTAATCTTAAGCCACACAGTATTTACCTGTAGGTTTTATATTTTATGCTACTGTATTGACAATATCCTTTAAACATTTTCTTTTAAATTACTTATGTTCATTTTTAGAGTCATTTCAACTCTGAGTATTTTAGTTCTAGTATAAAGAATTAAATCTAGAAGCAGAAAAGTTGTAAGACATGTTCTTCTGATAAGTTTCTAATCATGATCCAGAAAACCTCAACTTACTATATGAATAATCAATGATTATTCTATTGTATATAATTTTGTCATAAAATTCATGCAAAAGAGGAATGACCAGGAGAGAGATTTGAGCTGCTCCCTGGTCAGGTGTAGTATTCACCTGTTCTCTAGTCATGCTGCATTCAACAAGAGCAAATGGTGACACACATTTTCTGTCTTCTCATTTTGTCCCTCTCCTAGTTTGTCTCAAGTAGGAAAAATTATTCTCATTTTTTAATAATTATGTAGAAGCTTGACTTTGGTGTAGATTAAAATTACCCCAGATGTCAGCTATGACAATTAGTATTGCACTAGTTGGAAGTTACAAAGTCCTGGCAAATAGCTCTAAAGCAGGATGTAGACTGTTTCTCTCTAGTCAACCTTAAAAGTAGTTGGATTTCATATAATCATGGATGTTCACTTTGGATGGAACCTTATATATAATCTGGTTTGATGTATGCATCTCATGTATAAAAACATTGAATTTGAGGAAGATGATGTGATGTGTTCCAGGTCAGATGGATTAGTGGCTGAGACAGGACTAGAATCCAGGTTTTTTAAATTTCCTTTTTCTTTATTCCCAGTTCTTTTGGTCTTTTCTTTTCTGAAGGCTTGAAAAGGAACTAGGTGTCCTTTCAAGGTTCTTTCCAGCATTGGGATTCTGTGGAGTAGATTACAGTTAAGGAATTTTGATAAACTTGGCCTTGTTTCATTTATGTTAACTTTCTGAAAGAATATAAATGGTTTTTTTCTTTTTGTAAAGTTTCTTTGCTTATTAAACCTGCCACCTGCCAATTTGGAGCGATCTGCCATGTCTCGCTCTTCTTCTATGGGAGCCACGTTCAGATTTCACCCAGGAAGCTCTTGAGGTTGTGACCCAGCAGCAACAAGGGATCTTTTTACTGTCTTCATAGTTTTGCCTTTTTCAGAATGTCATATAATTGAATTAATAAAATATATAGCCTTTTTCAGACTGGCTTCTTTCACTTAGGAATGTGCATTTAAGGTTCATCAATGTCTTTTGCAGCTTGATAACTCATCTTTTTTATCAATTAATAATATTACATTGTATGGATGTACCAGCTTACTAACTCATTCACCTATTGAAGGATATCTTGGTGGCTTCCAGTTTGGACAACTATGAATGAAGTTACTATAAACATTCACATGCAGGATTTTGTGTGGACAAAAGTTTTAAAATAAGTTGAGTGAATACCTAGGACTGAGATTGCTGGATGATAAGACTATACCTACCTTTGTAATCGATAGCCAAATTGTCTTCCTAACTGGCTATGCCATTTCACATTTCCACTAGCAATGAATGAGTGTTCCTGTTGCTCTACATCTTCTCCAGAATTGGTATTGTCAGTTTTCTGGATTTTAGCCATTTTAATAGGTATATAGTGTGGTATTATTGTTTTAATTTGCAACTCTCCAATGACAAGTGATGTTGAACATCTGTTGATATGTTTACTTGCTATCTGTATATCTTCTTTGGTGAGTCATCTGTTCAGATTATTGCCTATTTTTTAAAACAGACTTTAATTTTTAGAGTAGTTTTAGGTTTATAGAAGGTTCCTATATAGGCCCTCTCCTCCCCATCAATTCTCTCTCTCTCTTTTTTTTTTAACGTGTTGCATTAGTGTGGTACATTTGTTATAATATGAATCAATATCGATACATTATTATTAACTATTATTTTTGAATTCTATAAAATACCAGAGAAATTATTCCACAATTAGTAATTTATTGTTGTCAATGAACCGAAGCATGCCATTGTAATGAAAATGTTAGTTTGGGGCTACAAGCTCCACAGGATACATTTAGTCCTGTACTTTGTGAAAAGATATAAGGGAACTAATTATTGTAGATGAGTTTCTCTTTGGAGAGACTAATTTATTCACAGGAAACAAAGAGGATTACTATTATTTGAGAACCTGGGAAAATAATATCAGTCTTTTGGGTTCTCCTAATTTTATGGGCATGAGTGGACAATAGCTTTGGGTCCAGGCTCAGAGGAATGGCATGAATCATTAGGACATCACATCATGTCTTGCATTAATGGTGGTCACCTAATCAGTTCACATCATTTTTTGTAGCACTGACATAATGGCCCTGGGTTATATTGATGGGACATTAAATTGCATGTTCTAATCCTTCCACTATTGGTTGGATCTATTCTTGATTTGAACACAGATGTTGATATTTAGAAGATAAATCTATCTTGTTAGCTACATACTGATCAGAATTGTGAATCTCAGGATTGGTGTTTAGAAAGCACTTGAGCCCCTGGAAAATAAAGTTTTCTGCTTGGATAGAGTGCCACTGAACTTGATATTAATTCTTATTATTGATTTCTATCAATGGAGACAGGGGCTTCTGAGGGAGAAAAGAATTGTCTTGCTCAGAAAGTAGTGTGGGTAAGCAAGCAAGTCTGAGCATCTTAGTAGCTTTTCTCTTGGGTTCCACTCATTAACTCCTGAGAAAAACAACCCAAGAAAATCCACAGCACAAAAAATATGCAGCACTGTGCTTGTGATTTACTTAACATTCTTGCGTCTTCTGTTCTGGCTCCTGTGTGCCATTTTTAAGACCCTGTTCTCCAAGAAACCAAGAGGTAAAAGAGGCACACAGGCACAAATCCTAGAGGTCTCCATTATCTTTGAATAATAAGTCAATCCACTGGGTTTCCAAGAGCCTCCAGTGTTTTCCACTGGGTGTAAAGGGATTCAGTCTGGTTTCTGGCTGCCTTGGTCCTTCATAAGATCAGTTTTCTTAACAGTATCTCTTTCCTCAGTATGGGGCTACCCCTAAGCAATACAGTTTTCCTTTGCCTAAGGAACTGTTGCTATTTTGATATTCCCCAGAACTCTCTTTTCCCTGTCTCCTTCACTGTTGCTTGGGAAAGGAAAAGCAATTTCCTTCCTTGGGGAACCCTAATCTTTATTTGTATTTCTATTTTGAAGCAGAACTCTAAGTTTTGTCATGTTGTCACTCACTGTAACAAAGGCAGAGGGACCCCTCTCTATGTACCCTTGGAGAGGAGGGAAGTGTAGCCAGAGGAAATTAATTGCTTGACAGAGAGTGGAAGTACAAAAGCCATCTCAATGTATTATTTGTTGTCAATACCTTTCTTCATTCCTTTTGTTGATTAGTTGTTTCCTTTACGTACCACAGCTGGAGATTTCTGCAATTGGGGATTCTCTTTATGATTGTCTTGGTGTTCTTTTGGTCCTTTGGTAAAGGCATTTGACCTAATCATGATAAGCTGATGAGTTGGCTTCATCTATAGAGTGGAACAAGGACTGTTGGCTGAGAAAAGTATGAATGCTGAAGCTGAGGGCAGAGTTGGCTCATGGAACATTTTGTCTGTTCTCTGAGTTTCTTGTCCCAGTATGTCAACAAATTTGTTTTTGTTTAAAGACTTTCCCACACAAGTGTCTGCCAAGTTCAGAAGACTGCTTTTTGAGATTGATCTTGGTTTTCTTGGAACAAGAGCTGAGATCATATAATAAGCTCAGTTGGTCTTAGTGAGTGAAAGTTGGGAGATTTTATTTCCATATACATCAGCCAGATCTGGGCATAGAAGAGGAAAGAAAGGTCTGGACACTAGGTGGGTATGGGTGGGAGATGGAAGGAAAGAACTAGTGAAAGGAGGCTTTCACTTGTGTCTACTTTTCCCACTTGTTTGTTTGTTTTTTTATTTAACATCTTTATTGGAGTATAATTGCTTTACAATGTTGTGTTAGTTTCTGCTGTATAACAAAGTGAATCAGCTATATGCATACATATATCCCCATATCCCCTCCCTTTGTGTCCTCCTCCCATCCTCCCTATCCCACCCCTCTAGGTGGGCACAAAGCACCGAGCTGATCTCCCTGTGCTATTCCCACTTGTTTTTTTTTTTTTTTTTTTTTTTTGCGGTTCGCGGGCCTCTCACTGTTGTGGCCTCTCCCGTTGCGGAGCACAGGCTCTGGACGCGCAGGCTCAGCGGCCATGGCTCACGGGCCCAGCCGCTCCGCGGCATGTGGGATCTTCCCGGACCGGGGCATGAACCCGTGTCCCCTGCAACGGCAGGCAGACTCTCAACCACTGCGCCACCAGGGAAGCCCTCCCACTTGTTGTTAAGGCTCTCTAGGTCACTTGGAAGTAAGGCTCTGAGGTTGTAATGGTCCATGCTGAGATTGACTCTGGTCATACTCTTATTGGATTTAAATTAGTCAGGTTTATTAGAAAAGAGTCTTTAGGTTTCTGATCTCTAGATTGGTAGAAACATTGTCAGTATGTAGAGAAGTTCCGAAGCATCCATTTATAGACTAGACTAGAAGACTCCTTTCCTTTGAGGCATAAAAAGCACTCCCCTGTGATAATCCCACTTGCTGGGACCTCCTTAAAAGAAAGAGGCTACAAAAATGTAATTTAATGGGCATAACTTAGAATGTTCTTAGTGAAAGTAGGAGATAAGTATCATGGTAGGATCACAATGTCTGCTGGGTTGTTATTCAAAAAGGGATTATAGAATCAGGCAGGCTGGGAAATGGCTCTGCCCTGATGAAGGAAGGCATTGATTGATCATTGTGGGATGCCATGTGTTCCTTGAGATTGGTTTGTGGCTTTAGGCCACACGGCAGTTGAATGAGAGGAACTTGGAAGTTTATCAGAGACAGAAGTGTAGGGGATCACAGTGGCCATTGTGAATACTAATTCTAGCATAGGCTTTCAGGGAGGAAATAGATGTCTGCCATGCCCACAATCAAAGAGAGCAGCGTTGCCTTGGGATCTTACTAACTTCTGCCAGTACCAGCCAAATGTCTGATAGTGCTTTGAGGTTGTAGGGGGACCCAATATACACACTCCTTTCCTGACTAATCTTATGATAAAAAACAAGATTATAAACCAAGAGTTTATAATGGAAACCAAGAGTTTCTGATGGAAACCAAGACTCTAGATGTTAGAAGGTTAGGTATGCAGCAACAATGGGCAGCTTAATGCTAATACTTAATACTTGGAATGAGACTGACCTACCCAGCCTCAGGCACTGCTGCTCCTCTGTAGGCTGTCCTCTATGGTATCTGCCCTCTAAAACATCTGGCATAGAGGAGCATTGCTGACTCCCAAGAGGAAAGGAATGATGAAACGATGCTGAGTTGTACACGTCTAATTCCTCTCCCAGACTCATCAAATTGTGTAACTCACTGTATATCCATAATGAAAAGTAAGGGGTATGCCAAGAAACCAGAAGCACTTGGAGAAAATCCTTCCTCAAAGAAACAAGGAGTGGGGAAGATGTGTTCCTTTCTTTTAACAAGTTCTCTTGGCATAGACACCAGCATTTTCATGATTGATGCCATCAGCAATAAGAAAATTATGCCTTTTTCAGGAAGTTTTGGGGACTATAGCATAACAACAGAGAAGATAAATGTTTAAAAAGTAATAATTTCCTCAGCATTGTTAGTGATTTCCAGTGTTTTCAGAATTCCAGGAGGTGTTCTGATTACATTAGCCCGTTGAAGGTGATACAAGAGAATAAAGTTATGAAGAACAAGATAAATTCATATACAGTCCTATGAAATTCATATGTTGTCAAAGAATAGGAGTTGGTCAGTTACGAGACAATTTTTGAACACTTACAGCTCATAAAGAGTTTATAACACTCACAGCTCATAAAGAGTTTATAAAGCGAACACAGAAGCTAACCAGGTCAAAAGAAATAGATATTTGCAAGTACAAAATTTTTTTCTAGTGAGAGTTAAGTCAATGATTTTGCTAGCAGGCAGGGTTAACCAGGCAAAGTTCCTGAAGAAAGTGAATCTTGATCTGTGATGATGAAGAGATGGGGAATGTGGGAACAGTGGCCCTCAGTTTCCAGGCATATGGTGAAAATCCGTAGAAACAGGCTGGAGAATTTCTGATGTCATCCAAGGTTGAACATGAAGTATTATGATGCTTCTGCCACTTCTGCTGTTGATGGAAGGAAGATAAATGTTGTGACAGACGCCCTCAATGTTTTTGGCAAGAAGTAAAATTCCATTTAGTGTGATGCATTTCAAGGGGAATGACCTTTAATTGCAGATATGGCATATTTTTGGCTTATTGCTGAACTTTGGGGTTTGGGATCTATACAAATATGGAAGGCATCAGGTGAAATGCAACACACTATCTCTTGGCCAATGTAATTGACAAAGTGAAAATTGCAACAGTTACCCACATACGTGTCTGAAATAACAAAAATAACACCCAAAATACCAGCAAGGGCTTTCTCCAAAAAGAGAAAAATCACTAAAACATATGCTAAAGGCTACCTATATTGTTACTTCTAATTCTCATCTCAGCCTGAAATCAAATGCATAGTTTTTTTTTTTTTAATGTAATAAGAGAAATACTTTTGTTTTTCTTCACTAAAGTCAAAGTGACAGTGAGGGTCAGTGAGATATCCCCAGGCAGGTTCTCCCATAGATATTCTAATTTCCACTACTATCACCCCAATAAAGACCTAGTACACATCCATGGTTTCTTGTTTTTAACTTATTTTCCTTTCATTTTACCCAGCTCAAGGCTACTGATAAATATTCCTACAATGCTTATTCTTTGTTTGCCAATCTAAAATTTTTTTAATAATTCTCTATCTCTATAAGATAATATTGAATTCATTAACTTAATATTCAAAATGATATATAAGATGGGCCTACTTTTTTCTTTTTCTTTCTTTTTTTAAGGAAGCTTGAGGCCTTTTTATTGACAATTCTCCATATACACAGACACCCTTTTAGTTCTTCTCCAGTGTAAATAAAGCATGAGCACTTAACTCTCATTTCTCAACAGGGTGAGATGGGCCTATTTTTTTCAACTTTAATTCTCTTATTTCATCACACAAATTCTTCTGTATGATTTACTTATACTGATTTACTCATTGTTTCTCCAAACATCTCTTTGAACTTTCTATCCATTAAGTCTTTGCTCACCCTAGTCTTTCTTATCCTTCCCCTCCCTCTATCTATATCCCTCCCATAAATACAGGTTCAGCTAAAATCCATATTCTACATGAAATTCTCTCCAAATAGTGCAGTCAGGTTTTTTTTTTTAATTGTCTGTACTAGTCATGCGTCATTTACCATATTTCAAGTGTATTCATTATTTTATATTCATCTTTATACATCTTAACTTTTCAACAAGATTCTTGAGGATAGGAATCTTTTTTTTTTTTTTTTTTGCGGTACACGGACCTCTCACTGTTGTGGCCTTTCCCGTTGTGGAGCACAGACTCCGAACGCGCAGGCTCAGCGGCCATGGCTCACGGGCCCAACTGCTCCGTGGCATGTGGGATCTTCCCGGACTGGGGCACGAACCCGTGTCCCCTGCATCGGCAGGCAGACTCTCAACCACTGCGCCACCAGGGAAGCCCAAGGATAGGAATCTTTTTGTGTCCTTATTAAGTCCTAGCAAAACTCTTTCACATTATAGATTCCAGTGATTAAGAAAAAATTGTCACGCAAGAGGGAAAAGATATGGGAACATATGTATATGTATAACTGATTCACTTTGTTATAAAGCAGAAACTAACACACCATTGTAAAGCAATTATACCCCAATAAAGATGTTAAAAAAAAAAAAAGAAAAAATTGTCAGAAAAGCGAAAAGGTGAAGGAAAATGCCACAGAAGTGAGTACAGTAGGCTTCTGAGGCAGTAAAGCACTTTCGAACTAAATGGTAATGAAAACGTGACATCAGATATTGAGAGTTGCGGGTAAATTCACTTAGGGGGAACATTCGAAATGAATACATTAGAAAATAAGAAAGGCTAAAAACCAGTGCCTAGGAATCTATTTCTAAAAGTTAGTAAAATAACCATAAATTAAAACCAAATAATGTAAAAAGAATAAAATAACAAATATAAGAAAATGAGTTAGTGAAAGAGAAAACAAACATAAACTAAAGAACTTCTAAACAGTATAAATTTCTCAATTTGAAAGACTAGTAAAGTTGATAAAGCCATAGCAAGAATGATCAGATAAAATAGAGAAGGCAAAATAGCTGGTATCAGAAATGAAAAAAATGACATCACTACAGATCCAATAACCAGTAAATAGATAATAAAATAGTACAGAAATCTTCATGCCAACAACTTTATTGGAATTGGTTATTGGAATATCTCACATGACTATGGGAAAGACAATGATGCAGTGAGGTGCAGTGTCCACTGGAACCAAGACTCAAGGCTACCAAGCCTCTCTTTCTCACATGTCTGTTTTTGCTTATCTCTACACTGGAGCCTTAATTTTTGCCTATTACAAATAAGCTTTCTCCACATAGTGGGAACGATGGCAACCAAAAGTTCCTGGGTTTCACATTCTATGTTTCCCACTCCAGAGAGAGGCTGCCTCTCTTTTAACTTCTGTGACAAGAATTTGGGGATAAGGACTAATTAATCCAGATTAGGTCAGCTACCAACCCATACCTATGGCTAAAGGAGCAGAGTCTTATAAATAGACATGATCTGTGTATGGGGTCATTCCCAGAGAAGGAGGAAACCATCAACAGTTACAGGGTCACTGTTGGGAAAGGCAGCCTCATGCATGCAGTCTTTTGACCCCTACTTAGCCACATAAAAATGGGCCTCAGGCCTGGAACACTTCTTTACCAAGAGATGAGGAATCCTCACAGCCTGTGCTGGGCTTGGTTCCTTGTGTGGGAATGTCGTTCCCTGTTTTGGACTTTTATTCTGTTTAAGCATGTGTCAAATGGTAGCACTACGATATCTGTCCCTGTGGGGGGCAGGGATGGGGTCCTTCATTCTGAGGCACAGGAGGAATGCCTGTAGGCTAATCACTCTATGGCAGCTGCCTGGAGGGGCCCTCTGGCTATAGGGGACAAGCACCCATTACCGAAGCTGATCTTGCTCTGCGTCTTTTCTATGTGAGCAATGAGGTGTTCCATCCAGTTCATGACTGCGTTGGGTTTTCCTTGGCAACTCTGATACCAAGATGCAGTGGGCAGAAGTGTTTGAACTTCTACTCCTGATGATAGGCAACAAGTATCACTTGCTTGACAGTTACAAAGAATGATGTCTAATGTGAATGATATGGAAAATAAAGCCAAATAATAAAATGCATGGGTAGCTCCAGTGTAAAGCCTATACCTGCGGAAAGAGTGTTATTCATTCTTTATCTGAGTTCCAGGACTTTCATTTTAACAATCACATTTCCTGGTAGTTGAAGATTTGAGGATGAACCAGATCAGGGGTGAAAGACAGAGTGCAGCTGCATTACTTTTGAGTCATATTCTAATGCAGGATATCTAATAAGCAAAGAAAAAGAACAGATACCAAGGAGTCAACAATCATTCTGGAAAATAGGTTTTGAAAACAGACGTGCCTACTGCAGGAAGTCTGTCTTTCCAGTTATTCACACTCTACAGCATCTCTCAAAACTAAGGCAGGTAGGATAATGATCTACAACCATTCTCAGACATTTGCCAAGTGATTTTGCAATAACATTTCAGGAATTTATGAAAATTAGCCTTTAATTTGAAGGCTCTTTTGTGTGGTTAAAATACCATTTTGGGGGGAAAATTTAAGTTCCAATGGGAAAAGAATGTAGTTTGGGTTATGGGTCAAGTTGGGAATATTGGGTGAAGGAAGAAGGAATGATGTCACAGTGAAGCACACTTAGTTCAGGAAAAAAAAGTGCCTCATTTCCCAGAATACTTGCTAGGGAAAGGTGGAAAAAAAGGGGGAGCTACCCACACAAATTCTGCTGGCTTACGCTTGATATTCTATTAGCATGCCTAAAGGATGAGTTATAACATTTAGTTTCAGAAATGTAGTTGTAATCAATTTTGAAGATTCAAGGAAAAAAGAAAGAAACATATTTAAAAATTATTCCTACTTGGCTTTGGAAACTGGTCTGTAAATTAAGACTAATGTTAGCATAACATATTCTGTATTTTTTTAAAGTTAAAATTTGTCTGGGTGATCAATTTATAGCAAAACATTGAAGCTACCTCATTCTTTTTGATGGCTGAAGAGTATTTGAATACAGGGATTATCATAATTAACCAGAGGCCTATTAGTGGACATTTTGTTTATGTCCAACATTTTGCTGTAACAGAAAATACTGAATGAATATCCCTGTACACGAGATGTACAGGCTTGCCTCTGTATTGTGTTACAATTTCTCCCTCCTCTTCATGACATCCCTTCTACAATTCCTTTCCCACTTTAAAACAAAACAAAAAGCAAAACAAGACAAAGCAAAACTCAAGGATATGAATAGCTAGAAATAAACTAAATTGGTCATTGTTATTACAGGAAAACTTCATACCAAATACGAGCAATAATCTGCTTATACACATTACATTCTCTTACACAATCCCTTTTGTTTCATCACTCTTCGCCTCTGCTTGGTTCTCTGTATCTGTGAGTTTTGTTTTGTTTGTTTGTTTATATTCTATGTATAAGTGCGATGATGCAGTATTTATTTTTCTCAGTCTGACTTACTTCACTTAGCATAATGCCCTCAAGGTCCATCCATTGTTGTCACAAATGGCAAGATTTCCTTCATTTTTATGGCTGAATAATATTCCATTGTGTATGTGTATACCACATTTTCTTTATCCATTCATCAGTTCATGTACACTTAGGTCATTTCCATATTTTGGCTATTATAAATAATGATGCAATGAACATGGGGGTCATATATTTCTTTGAGCTAGTGTTTTCATTTTCATTGGATAAATATCCAGAAGTGGAATTGTTGGATCATATTCAAGTTCTATTTTTAATTTTTTTGAGGAACCTCCATGATGGCTGTACCAGTTTACATTCCCACCAGTAGTACACAAGGGTTCCCTTTTCTCCACATCCGCTCTAATATTTGTTATTTCTTGTCTTGTTGATAATAGCCATTCTAACAGCTGTGAGATGATATCTCCTTGTGGTCTTGATTTACATTTCTCTGATGATTAGTGTTGTTGAGCATCTTTTCATGTACCTGTTGGCTGTCTGTATGTCTTCTGTGGAAAAATGTCTATACAGATCTTCTGTCCATTTTTAAATCAAATTGTTTTATATATTTATTTTTTTGCTATTGAGTTGTGTGAATTCTTTATATATTTTGGATATTAATACCTTATTAGATATATGATTGGAATATTTTCTCCCATTCAGTAGGTTGAATTTTCATTTTGGTGATGATTTCCTTTGCTGTGCAAAAGCTTGTTTATTTTTTCCCACTTGTTTGTTTATTTATTTATTTATTGCCTTTGCTTTTGGTGTCAGATCCTAAAAATCATTGCCAAGGCCAATGTCAAGGAACTTTCCAACAACGTTTTCTTCTAGGAGTTTTATGTTTTCAGGTCTTACATTCAGGTCTTTAATCCATTTTGAGTTAATTTTTGTGTGTGGTGTAAGACAGTGGTCCAGTTTCATTCTCTTACATATGGCTGTCCAGTTTTCCCAACACTGTTTATTGAAGAGACTGTCCTTTCCCCATTGCATATTCTTGGCTTCTTTGCCATAAATTAATTGGCCGTGTATGTGTGGGTTTATTTATGAGCTGTCTAACCTGTTCCATTGATCTATTTGTCTGTTTTTATGCCAATACCACACTGTTTTGATTACTACAGTTTTGTAATATAGTTTGAAACCAGGGAGCATGATGCCTCCAGCTTTGTTCTTTCTCAAGGTTGTTTGGCTTTTTGGGGTCTTTTGTCATTCCACACAAAGTTTAGGATTGTTTGTTCCATTTCTGTGAAAAATGCCTTTGGAGTTTTGATAGGAATTGCATTGAATCTTTAGATTGCTTTGAGTAGTATGGGCATTTTATCAATATTAATTCTTCCAATCCATGAGTGTGCAATATCTTTCCACTTATGAGTGTCTTCAATTTTTTCATTAATGTCTCATAGTTTTTAGTGTACAGGCCTTTTACATCCTTGGCTAAATTTATTCCTAGGTATTTTATTCTTTTTGATGGAATTGTAAAAGAGAAGGTTTTTCTTAATTTCTCTTTCTGACAGTTTGTTATTAGTGTATAAAAGCATAACAGATTTTTATTAATTTTGTAAACTGCAACTTTACTGAATTTGTGTATTAGTTCTCACAATAACTAATAACTGCTCATAACTTACTTTTTCCTCTGTATTAGTCATGGTGTGGAGAAGCAGATCAAGAATATCCATCACATGCTATTATTTACATAAATTATTAGTAAGATTTTATTGTAATATAGCCATTATCATTTGGATACATTTGTTATAGCAATTTAGCCTACACTAATTACTAAACCTTGTATTTCTATTTTGTTGAGCAGTTTGTTTCCATCAACAACAGGTTGTTGTTATATGAAACAACAACAGGTGTTGAGTTATATGAAATTCCTTTTCAGTATGTATAAAATAATCCAATTGTTTATTCTTTATTGTATTAGTATGGTGGTTTTTATTGATATACTTTCTAATATGAAATCTTACTTGAATTTCTGGAATACTCCTCAGTTGGCCATGATATATTATTCTTCTAATAAGCTTTGGATTCTGTCTACTAATATTTTGGAGTTTTGCATTGGTATTTATAAGTGAGATTAGTCAGTAATCTTCCTTTGTTTTTCTTTTCAAGTTTTGGTATCACTGATTTCATAAATTGAATTTAAAGTGTTGCCTTCTATGATAGGCACCCTCTAAAATGGCCCTACTTTCTGGTATTCTTGCTCCTGTGCAATCTCCATTTCTTGAATGTGGGTTGAATTTATTGACTTATTTCTATTGAGTCAGACATGGCAGTAGCCATGGAATGTCACTTCCAAAATTAGGTTCTTAAAATACTGTATCTTCCATCTTGTACACTCTCTCTCAGGTTGCTTATATTGGGGGAAGCCAGCTGCTATGTCATGTGGCAGCCCCGTGGAGAAGCCACCATGAATGAGCTTGAAAGTAGATCTTCTGGGGTCCACCAAAAGCCATGTGAACGAGCTTGGCAGTAGAGCCACCTCCAGTTGAACCTCAAGGTGACTGCAGCCTTTGCCAACATCTTGACTGTAGCCTGGTGAGAAATCCTGAGCCAGAACCATCCAGGTAAGCCACTCCTAGATTTCTGACCAACAGAAGCTGTGAGATAATAAATTTTGTTGTTTGCAATCACTAAGTTTTGAGGCAATGTCTTAAGCGGCAATGGATAACTCATGCACCTTCTTTGTGTATATTTTGGATAAGTTTAACTAACACAAGAGTTATGTGTTTCTTAGAGCTTTGGTTCAAATCTCCTATGAAAACTTACTGTGGTGCTTTCTTGCGGTTTTAGTTTTAGAGTAGTAAGGTTTACCAATTTTTTTGGTTTATTATTTGTAATAGTATGTTCTGATAGAGTCAGAGTTAAGAGGTATCTTTTGAGTTATCTCTATTTAAAACAAATCCTTTAGTGCAATTTAACTTTCTCCTTCCCACCTCACTATTCTTGGCCTTTGTTAATATTATCTTAGGTTTTAGATAGGATAGGATGTATTAAATTTATATGTTGTACATTTATTTAAAATAATGCAATATCTACATTCAGTTTTTAAAAACTTTTTTCCAAGTGCTTTTACTATTTAATAATAATAATAATGGAGACTTTGAACACTTATAAAAGTAGACAGACAATATAATGAACCCACACATACCCATTTCTAGTCCCAACAACTGTGAATCCATGGTGAATCCTATACTTTTCCCTCTCCCATCCACTCCCTAAATTGTTTTGAAGCAAATCCCAGATATATTTCATTCATAAATATTTCAATATATATCCCTAAATATCAGAACTTTAAAAAATAACCATAGAGACATTATTGCAACTAAAAAATTAATTTCTTAATTTTTTTCTATCACTCAGTGTTTAAATTTCTGTTTATCTCATAAAACTCGTGTATTTTTGCCATTTCTATCGTTTTTTCAATTTAAGAATGTTATATAAATGAAATTATACAGTATGTAATCTTTGGGGATTGACTTTTTTTACTCAGTATAATTCCCTTGAGATTCATCCAAGTTGTCATGTGTGTCAATAGCTTGTTTCTTTTATTTGCTGAGTAGTATTCCATAGTATGGATGTACTACAATTTGTTGGACTATTCAACCCCATTGAAGTTCTTCTGAGTTGTTTTTAGTTTTTTGCTATTATAAATAGAGCTACTATGAACATTTGTGTACAGGTTTTTGTATGAACACAAGTTTTCACTTTTCTGGAATAAATGCCCATGAGTGTAGTTGCTGGGTCCTCTGGTAACTGCATGTTTAGTTATATTCACTCTTTACCTTTTAATTGGTGTATTTAGACCATTTACATTTAAGGTAATTATTGGTATGTTAAGACTTAAGTCTGCCATTTGTTACCTGTTTTCTGTTTGTTTCCTTGTTTCTTGATCCTCTGTTCCTTTTTTTGCCTTTCTATGTGTTACCTGCACATATTTTTAGGGTACCATTTTAATTTATTTATAATGTTTCCCTCGCTCTGTTCAGACACAGCCTTGGGTCCAAGTTCCCTCTGTGCCTCATAGCTGATCACTCCTCACAGGCTCCACTGCCCCCTGCTCTGTTGTGCAGCCACACCACAGGGCAGGTGGGCCCACATGGACTCTTGGCATGTATTGGGGTGTGAGCTGTGTCGAACCGGCCACCATCAGAGTTCTGGGCTGCTTCTGATGCACTGCTTGAGTAAACGCCAACTATGGCTGCTGCCCCACCCAGACACTGCCCTAGGATGGAGTAGCATCTGTGGCCCATGGGGAGCTTTCACCTGGTTGCAGCCCCTAGGTCCAGTGCCACATTGTGACATGGAGTAAACTGGGCTTGCATGAACCCAGGTGATTGCAGGAAACCTGCAGCCACTGGAGCATTCCTCACTCCACCCTCTGCCCTGCCTTGGGGGCAAGCTAGTGCTGGAGTTGCATTTCTTAGCCCCCTTTGAGTTGGGTGAGGCCATGTGACTAGTTCTAGCCAGTGAGTTGTGAATGGACTTGCCAGTGGGAATTGTCCAGAGCTCTCTTTCCCTCTGGAGAAGTTCAAGATGAAACTTCTCCATCAGCCTGGACCTCTGAGTAACAGTAAGCAGCAGATGATCCCAACTCCCTCCCCTGCACCATAGGTATTAAGTGTGATCAAAGAATAACCTGTGCTATTTTCAGTCACTGAGGTTTTGGGGTTGTTAGTAACTATAGCTTCATTTAGCTTATACCATCTGATATAATATTAAATAACATTTTCAAGAGGGGTATATAGTTTATATATATATGAAAGCCTTGCACATTTGAAAATGTCTTTCCCATATGAAAGACAAGTTAACTGGGGAAGAAAATGCTTGGAGGTTACTCTTTTCCCTTCAAAATTTTTTATATGTTCCTCCACTCTCTTCTGATGTTTACTATTGCATAGAAAAAATATTAAGCTACCCTTTGTAAACTTTTTTTCTTTTCTCTGAATTTGCGTAGCAATTCTTCTTTAATATAATATTTTTAAAAATTGGAATATCTAGGTTTGGGCTTCATAAGTTGTTTTTGCTTGGAATATAATGAATCTTTTCAACATGTATGCACAGGTCTTTATGTAAGTCATAAAACTGGTTTTTATCCTAACTCTTTGATTATTACTTCATTCACTTATTCATACACTTATTTAGTAAACACGTACTAAACACCTACTATGTGCCAGGAACTGTGCTGAGTGCTGAGGATGCAGCAGTGAACATGTCATATGAGTCCAGAAACTTTAAAATATTTTAACAGCTTTATTGAGTCGTAACTTACATACTGTAAAATTCACTCATTTTAAATGTACAACTCAACGATTTTCAGTGAATCTACAGAGTTCTGCAGCCATTACCACAATCCAGTGATAGAACATTTGCATCATCCCAGAAATATCTCTTGTGCCCGTTTGCAGTCACTTCCCATTCCCATCCATTCCTAGTCGTAGGAAGCCATGATTCTAATTTCTGCCTATAGATTTACCTTTTCTAAATATTTTGTATAAGTGGGATAATACAGTATGTGGTTTTGGCTTCTGGTTTCTTTCACTTAGCATAATGTTTCCAACATTCATCCATTTTGTAGTGTGTGTCAGTATTTCATTCCTTCTTATGACTGAATAATTTTTCGTTCTATGGCTATACCACATAAAATGTGTGGATTTTCCTGTTTTCGACCCCTTTGTATCATGTGATAGTCACGTTCCTTTATTTGATCTACAGCCCAGAGGGCAGCTTTTCAGTGGGCTACAGTCCAGTTACCAGTTTCCAACTGGCATTCTCCTATGCAACGTTGCTTTATTAAGGCGGTATCTTTTCCTACTCTTGTTTCCTCAATACTCAGAAGTGATGGAGTACATGAAAACCCATAGTTTCCAGACAGCAAAAAGCTAGAGAAAGTTTTCCTATCTTTGCCCCTGGTTGGAAGCACAAAAATGCCAACACTAATCTTCTACCTACTTATTGCACATTTTTTCCCTGGAAGTTGTGTTCTCTGAATGCATGTAAGAATATGGGCAACAGAAAAAGATGTAGAATATTTCTCTGGCTGCCTCAGAAATCTAGGTGTATGTAATGAAATTGTTGTAGAATGTTTCAAATTCATGTTGAATTTGGGCCCTGAATCACAGGGCAGGAAGTGAAAGGAGTATGGCATGTATTTTTACCTTTTCTTTTAGGTTGGACTTTTATTTCATAAGGTGTCTGGGTATGCCTTCATTTAATAAATGATGATGGACTTTTATTTCATAAGGTGTCTAGGTATGCCTTCATTTAATAAATGATGATTCCCAGGTCAGTACTCTCGTGTTCCCCAATGCTGTTTTCATGGTAGGGATACCAAACCTTTTTGTCATCAGGGAACTTATATAATTTTTCTTTTTTAAGTCCATGTTTTCAAATATTTTCTCATATCAAACTACAGTTTAAGGAATAATTAATTTCCCTCAATAATTGATTCATCAGAATCATGTATGATGCTAACCAGAGCTTCTGATAAGTATGAGACAATCAGGATTATTTAAGGACTTGGTAAAACTCAAAACCAAAGAAGGCAGACCGTTTGCCTATTGTAGTCTTTGTAGGAGATGTAAAATTTCCATTAGAATTTTTGAAACATGGACACTCTATCAGAACACCCCAATTTCTAACTCCGTGAAGGCCTAGCCGTCTGGGGACGTCATGGTTGGGAATTGCTACATCTTCAGGGATCTGAAGTGGCAGAAATTGGGCAGAGGCTGAGTTTGTCAGCATGGAGAGACAGCAAGCTCCCACTGGGCTGGTTTGTACTTACGAGAATAGGGTTGCCACTTTAAGGTTTAGATTAAACTAGATTAAACACAGGGTGTACTGGTCTGACAGATTAATGCAGATTATTAGCTAACTAACTGTGAAGAGTAACATTATGACTTTTCTTTTTTCATTTCAGCATTTATCTTTAAAATATACATATATATTCTTAAATACATATGTATATATGAATGTGTACACATATGCATGTACACACACACACACACACACACACACACACACAGAGTCTCTGAATTAGTTTCAATAAAACCTGCATCAGTGCAGAGGTACTCACGGAGTGCCTTCAATAAAAAAGTCACTGCGTATTATGCGATAACATTGAACAGACTCCAGACAGCCTCTTATCTTAGATATACAACGACGTAGCATAACTCAAGCCTAAAGGAGAAGTTAAAGTATTAGGTAACGGTAGCAACAGTAGCATGTTAGTGGAGTAATAACTCTCCTGGCGGATAACCCAGGATGGGTTTTATTGAATTCAGTTTATTTAGCTGGGATAAACCCAGATAGGCATCTCATTTACAAGAAGGTGCTAGCAAGAGGGCAGGTTATTACAAGCACATTTAGAAGATAAGCAAGAGAAAATTGAACAAAATCAGAGATCAGGAAGGGAGCAGAAGTGGTTCCTGGTTCAACTTCTTGCCTTGGGCAGGTCTATATTTACTCCAACTGAGAAAAATAATAATTGCCTCTTTAGCTGTCTGTAGGGATGAATGGTGTGTGAACTCTGTTAGGAACCTGTGAGTTACCCTCATTGACAAGCTTACTTTGTGGCTAATTGAAGTTTCGTTTTCTTGCAATTTAAGTGCATTTTCTTTGTTCCTCTGCTCTTTGGAGAATTAGAATAATTATTTAATGTTTCTTCATAATAATTCTTTTAAAACTGTGACAGTAATTGTCATCTTTAGCTTCCCCAGCTTCCCACACAAATTAACTGTAAAATTGAATTGATGCTATTTTTCTACCCCTTTACTTATTTTTCTGTTTTCATAGGTTGTTGTCCCCCTTCCTTCCTTCCTTCTTCCCTCCCTCCCTTCCTTCCTTCCTTCCTCCCTCCTTCCCTCCCTCCCTCCCTCCCTCCCTTCTTTCCTCCCTTTCCTTTTCAAATTTAAATATGACAGATGTTTATTTGGTTATTTCTATATGTGAGTCTTTGTTCTAAGCACTGCTGCTGACTTTGGTAGCTGCATGGACTCTGTCCCTTGGAGTAACTCCTGAATCTTAAGGTGTTAACGAAGCTTTGTCCAAGAGGTCAGACCAAACATATGACTAGGAACCAATGTTTAGTTGACCGTTCTAGTTGGTGGCTTTGGTTCCAGAGGTATCCTTTGTGACACAGAAGAGCATGTTCCAGCTGAGTTATCATTGCAGTAAAGTGTCATGCACAGAGGACTGTATTTTATACATTGATAAATACTGATTAATTGAAGATGTATCCTTCCACTCACCATTGCCTTCTACTCCTGTGTGTAGTTTCTGACATGTGTGTGTGTGTGTGTGTGTGTGTGTGTGTTAAGTGGTGGCGGTACTCAGGAAAATTATGTGCGTAAATGGAGGGATTATATTGTGGTGTATTTACAGATACATTTTTGTTTCTGGTATTTCATTTTTACCTAGACTTCTTGTTGCTCCCTCAAGGACCTGTGTTCTCTTTAAAGTTGCTTTCTCTTGAAGAGACCTTTATTTGGAAGTTGGTTTTCTAGAGAAAACAAGTCTATCTGCATGCTATCTAACTCCTTTGAATGCTTCATCTTTTCTCTTGCCCCATTTAAGCTCTTTCTTCTTTCCTAAAAATCCTGTTTTCAAATCAGAAAATATTCATTATGTGTCTACTCTGTGAAAGCTAATGTGCATTACACTGAGGATGGTAGAAAGTAAATATAAAAGAGGTCCTCTCTTCTAAGATCTCACAGGCTAGGGGACGAGAGATACGTACACAGATAACTCCAGTATGGGGTGGACCATGAAAAGTACCTTAGTTAAGAAAAAAAGTGTTATTATTAGTTTGATTAGGTGTAGACCTATCCGAGGAAGTTTAAGGGGTAGTCATATATTTTCATTTTTTTTAAATCTTCTTTCTTTTCTTAAAATCTTACAAAATCAAATTAGTGACTGCTTCTACCAAATTGTTCATTTACTTAAAAAAACAAAAAACTTTATTAAGCTATAATTTACATACCATAAAATTCACCTGCATAAAGTATACAACTCATGATTTTTAGTAAATTTACGAAGCTGGGCATCCATCACCATCATTCAGTCTCAGAACATTCCCATCACTCCAATAAGGTCCCACATTCCCATTTTCAGATAATCCCCTCTCCCAGCCTTAGTCCCAGGCAAATAATATTTTACCTTCTGTCTCTATAGTTTTACCTTTGCAGGATATTTCATGTAAATGGAATCATACAATATGGGTTTGGGGGGGGTTTGCATTGGCTTCTCTCACTTGACATAGTGTTTTAAAAATCCATCTGTCTTGTAGTGCGTATCAGTACTTTATTCCTGTTTAGATTGCTGAATAGCGTCCAACTCTATGGCTGTACAAGATTTTATTCAGCTATTCAACAGTCATCTCTTCACGTTTTAACCTTTTAATTTTCTTTTTCCCTCCTTCCTCTGTCTCTCCCAATAAAGAGTACTATAGAAGATTACACTGTCAGACATATTCCAGAATCCCATCTCTGTCCATGCCCAACTGTTACTTTTCTAGGAGAATCTGACTGAAGTTTTTAAGCACTATTAGCACTTCAGGTTGTCTCTGTGTAGGTGGGGAGCAGGTGTGGGGGTGGACAGAAAGTTCTCACCCACTTTTCCTTTTGGACCTGAAGGTTAAAAAAGTCTGATTATATTAATATATTCACTTTTTAAATAGAGGAATACACTTTGATGTCTGGGAAAGGGGCATAAATTCAAGTCACCAGAACATGGTACCCACATGAATTCTTCTGCTGAGCTGGTTACCTTTCAGTGACCGCTGTGCCCATTATCAGCCATATTCGAGCTCTGTGGTATGCGGTATGCACTCAACATTTTAAGGTGTTAGAGACATTTCCTTCTCTCAGTATAAGGCAGGGTGACCCAGTGTCTCTGAAAGGTAAATACGAACCCTCTCTCTCATTTGAAAGAGTTATTGAGCCATGTTTATAGTGGGTCCCCTCTGTCTGCAATGCACATACTTCACATTTTCTTAAAGGGAATGGGCTACCTGCCAATGACATTTCACAGTTCTCAAGCTGCACGGTTTCTTCAGGAATATAATTCCTCATCTGCTTCTCCCTTTCCCTTTGAGTTTTACGTTTCATCCTTGCTCTGTGCAATGCACCAATCAACACAAATTCAGGCAACTCCTCATTTCTCCTTCCTTTGATGACCTTGAAGCTCTTCATCTTGCCAGTCAATCATGCCCAGAGGAATGCGGTGGGATGTGCCTCTGCAGTGGTGCTGGGAAGCCCGGCTTGCCTCTGTATTGTGTTATAATTTCTCCCTTCTCTTCATGACATCCCTTTTACCATTCCTTTTCCACCTTAAAACAAAAAGCAAAACAAGACAAAGCAAAACTCAAGGATATGAATAGCTAGAAATAAACTAAATTGGTCATTGTTATTACAGGAAAACTTCATACCAAATACAAGCAATAATCTGCTTATACACATTACATTCTCTTACACAACCCCTTTTCTTTCATCACTCTTTTCCTCTGCTTGGCAAATGGAATAGTTCTACCTTATCATTCCCACCCTATTTTGTACTCATGAAAAGAAGCCAAGAGAGCTTCCTTTTGTTTTTATTTTGTTTGTGGGCTTCTATCTGGGTCCCAGCATAGGGCAACCAGCTGGAGGGCACTTTTGCTGGTAACCACTGTAGAGGGAGCTCTCGTGTTTTATATGTAGAGCTTGTAGCTTTCTCACAGCACTCCACTGAGAGTGATTCTGTAAAAAGCAAATCTGCTTTCCTCTGAGGCATCAAAATAGTACTGGAGACACTATCAAAGTTTAGGGAGTTGTTATGGCGGATTGATTGGCATCCCTTTATTGAAAATGTATTAGATGAAAAACCAGCCACTAGAACCCTACAGTCAATATACTGAGTTAAGCCTCCTCACAGGCAACCTGGAAATATTGAACAAGCTGTGTATCTTCTGTGGGCATCACTTTACTTATTTTCAGGGAAAATTACACCTTTCATATTTTCCTACATCTTCTATTTCAGAAATGTCAAAAATTCCCAAGTCAAAACTTTATTAAGAATGAGCCTATGTTATTAAAAGTGATTTTGGAAAAAATATTTACAAATACAAATACGAATGAACAACTTATCTGGATATTTTGAATTTGCAAAATGATTCTGACGCTTTGCAGTGGAAGCCTTTCTTATGCAAATTTGAAGTTGCAGATGAACTCCAAATGGGATCCCTGATTCATGATGGAAACAGACAAAGAATTGGAACATTTTACAGTACTCTAATGGACATTTTAATATTTCTCATCTGTTCTTAATTTGAGATAGACATAATCTCTTCTGGACTAGAAGATACTTTTAGTATTATTTTTAGTTGTTAGTAAAACCTTCTCAATGCTTTGGCTCCCAACTAGAACTAAGAAATATTGAGCAAAAGCTAAAGAGTCAGCTGAATAATGAAGTCAGGTCAATTCAGTTGAACCGTTTTTATGTCTCTGCTGCAGGCAAGGCACTGAGTTGAGTATCATGGAGGATAGAAGGACGAGGAAGGAACAGATGCTTATCTCAGGGAGCTAGGAGTCTAGTTAGGAATCTAAGATAGCATAGCACTTTAATCCAACATGTGAAGAGGGTATACATAAAAGTGTTTTCATGGGTTCAGCTTATGGTAACCTAGGAAACATAAAAGCAAAGGAGTTCTGAAAATCTGCACTTAGAAGTGAAAGTTTCTCTAAGATCAATGACCAGTCTTCTTTTTCTATTAGTCACAAGGCAGCAAGCTTTCATCTTCTGTGCCTCACCCACAGTGGGTGCTTGCGTTACTTTTTTAGGATGAGCAACAGTTTATGACAGCCAGACAGAAAGACTGTGACTTACTTCACTTCTCTCCCAAACATCACTGCAAAATCAGGTTGGACTGTTAGAAAAATTTTAGGCACATTTTTGTGGTTTGGGTTTGAATTAATCTACACAATTATTTTAGAGTTAAATGCTTTGATGAAAGGGCTGTAGATCTTAAGAAATAAAAGGACTATATGCAAATTGATCTAATTCCTTGCTTTCAAATAGAGAATGTGTTTTTATTCCTCATTTGATGAGCACTATCAAGAGGTCATATGTGTCACCTAAAGTTGCAAACACAGGAAGCCTAGATTCCTGGTCCTTTGCCTCCCAAGAGAGTGTGATTCCACCTTACCACCTCTTGTAGATGACAAAAGAAAACCACAACATTGCCGTGAGTTGGTAAAAAAAAAACAACAAAAAAAACTCTCATTTTTGTTTGTATTTTTGTGCCTATCACTTCAAACCTCTATCTATTTATATAAAATAATACTATTCTTAGAGACCTTTGTTGCCCTGTGTTATCACTATTTAAGACTTAAACCACATCAATTTCCAAAACAAATTTAAAAATATGTTGCAACTGTATACACATTACAGAATAAAACAACTTTTTGTTTTTTCCTAAATCATACAAATAGTTAACAGGCTTCTAGGTGGCAAGCACTTATTATCCCAGAAGATGAAATTTAGTTTTCAGTTTGCTGGTAGATGAGATAAATTATAAACATGTGGGGCTATGTTATTCCCATTATCTTACCTGTTGGCTTTATGTTAGGTTCCCAAATTTAATAGAACAAAAGAAAGGAGAAGAAAGTATTTTTCAATAGATCTTGTGGAGTATCCATCAAGTTTTGACTTATATAAAGCATTAGAGTAAAAAAATGTAGAAGAACAATTATTTTCTAATACTTTCGTGTTTTAGAAGGATGATAATAGAGAGCATTTTTCTGAACCTGTAGCACTAGTGGGAAAGTTTCTCTTTGGTGGGAAGGGTGGTCCAAAGTGTTTCCCTAATTGTTTTTAGACTACCTTTTCAGCAGCCTTTCAGCCACAAAATAGTGAGAAATGGGGCTAATCCTATTTAGATCGTGATGAGGAATCAATCAAAATATAGAGTGTTTATGAAGTTGCTTTGAACACTGTGAATGCTATAGAAGTGTAAGGTATTATGACTACACCAACTCTTGGCTCCCTTCTCTATTTATTTAAGGGTTACACAGGCCTTGTTTAATACCTCAACATCCTTTCAGTTGAATCAAGCACAGACATACTTCAGCCACTTGAGATTAAATACTAAGCCCTGCAGCAGAGCAGTGTCTCCAGCCTCCCTTCTGCCTCTCACCTTTCAGGTTCTGTTCTGGAAATGGACCCAGTGGTGATGTGTGAGAATTCAGCCCTTTGTATTTGTTTTGGTGTTTTACCTGTCAGCCTTGGTCACTGATTGGCTTCCTTCTTTTGGGATGAACCTTTTCTATTCCTTTACGATTGGGTGACGAAAACTAGACAAAAGTGCCAAAATGAACAGCCCAGAAAACTCATTAAGGTTCCTGAATCAGCTTTAAAAAAACAAAACAAAACCAAACCCTACCAATAACCCAGAGTTCTGAACATAATCAGTTGGTTCCCAGAAGTACAATAAAAGGAAACCAGAAGTATTTTAGTCCCTGGTTGTTTATGAATCAACCCAATTTTCTTTTTCAGACTTTGAAGGTCACAGAATCCAATCATGTGGAGCCTCAGAAGGGAGATTCCCCCCTTCCATCGGCCTTCCTGCCCACTCTTCTCCCCAGTTCTGTTAGAAGTGAGGTTTTGCTAGATTTAAGTAGAACATTGCTCAAAATTCCCAGGGGGTTCCAATCAAAGCAGGTCACAATGAAAGCTGTCTTGGAGGTTACTAGAAAGGAAGCCACAGTGACAAGTAAAGCAGATCTCTGGATACCTTCAGTGTATAGCAGCAGTGCTGCTCTCTTGGTGCACAGGCTTGGGAGTTCTGCTGGTCTCAGGTGGGCACCCAAGGAAGAGCAGCCCACACTCATCTCTCCAAGTAAGCCAGGGTACTTTACGTCTGGAGTAAAGACAGTGAGGTATGGAACCGTGGGGCATGGAATTGGATTTATGTAGAAAGTGGATAATGAAGCCTGAGTTTTAGACACACAGAGGAAGGTGAAAGAAGAAGAAAGAATGACATTTATTATTTTCTAGGGATCTAATCTAGAGAGCCTCAGTGTCCTCAATTATAATGTGACCATTAGATAATACAGCAAAAAAGTTGGCATATTTCTTGGCAAATACAGTTACATGAATAATGTAAATTTTCTTCCCTGGCTTTTTCTTTTTATTATATACTATTATCAAATGGTATAACTTTAATTTTACTCTGCGGATTAGTCAGTAATATATATTTTGTTATTTTCATACTATAAACAATTTCCTACTGCTTGTATTTCCTTTTTTAGGACTTAGTGAATAGCAAAGAAATATTTTTCTAATTAATAAGCTTGTTGTGCAATTCCAGAAACCTCCCCTCAATGTATCTCACATCCAACTGGTACACCTAAGCATAATTTTAAAAAGTAATATTCAAAATAAGAATTAAGATGTATCAGTCGCCAGCTATGTGCAAGGCATTGTACTAGGTGCTATATACTAGGTATTCCATTTAATCCTCAAAACAACCCTCAAAGCAAGTATGACTACTTCCCACATCCATATAAGAAAGTGGGCTCAGAGAGATCTTACCCAAGTCTCACAGTTAGTAACTGTCAAAACTGCTGCTGGAGGGCTTCCCTGGTGGTGCGGTGGTTAAGAATCCGCCTGCCAATGCAGGGGACACAGGTTCGAGCCCTGGTCCTGGAAGATCCCACGTGCCGTGGAGCAACTAAGCCCGTGCGCCACAACTACTGAGCCTGCGCTCTAGAGTCCGAGAGCCACAACTACTGAGCCCACGAGCCACAACTACTGAAGACCGCGCGCCTAGAGCCCGTGCTCCACAACAAGAGAAGCCACCGCTGTGAGGAGCCCACGTGCCACAACGAAGAGTAGCCCTCGCTCACCACAACTAGAGAAAGCCTGCGTGCAGCAATGAAGACCCAATGCAGCCAAAAATAAATAAATAAAATTATTAACAAAACAAAACAAAACAAAACTGCTGCTGGAGCTGAGCACACTCTAACCCCAAAGTCCAAGTTCTTTCCACTTCATCATAATACCAAGATTGTACTGGAAGCCCAGAATGCTAGAACAAGAGACCTCTCACCGGCTTACACAACTTAGTTTCCTCAAGAGTATCTACAGAAGGAGACCAATTCTAATGAATGTAGATGGATCTGGGGTGTGGAGTTAGGGTAATCTTTTCCCCTCTACCCTCCAGTCAACTGTGTCTTGGATTGTTCTGGGGTCTGAGGAGGTTCCCAGTAATAGAAGTTGAAACAGGTCCTTAAAAGGGGTCTTGATGTTCGCAGGTTTGTCTGGAGAACAAAATAGGGAGGGCAGGGCAGGACAGTCGAGGTCAGATTCAAGGGAGTATCTTTGAATCCTTCTAAGAGAGGATTCAGCAGAAGGAAAGGGGTGTCAGGCATGGTGAATCTGATTCAGCGAAGGCACAGTAAGCTGAGGTTGGAAAGAAGGTGCAGTTCTAAGCACGGCCAGCTTGTTTTGTCCTGAACCTGTCCCTACCCCACAGCTCTGGAGGGCTATGCACATTCTGGAGTTGGAAGGGCTATCTGTGGAAGAGAAGGTGTTGCTCCATGAGCCAGCCTCCCAGCATATCTGAGCCCAGGCTGCCCGCCATGGTGCCCTCTAGCAAAGGGAGCTTGCGGGCGGGCGTGCTGCTCTTTTCAGCCATCTGCTGAGTAGCCAAGTGCCCAGAGGATTGAGACGTGTGCCCAAGAGTCGATCCTCAGTCAGGGGAGGCAGAGATCAGCAAGAGTATGCATGGTGGCATGGAGCAGCAAAGTCGGCAGCAAAGAGAGGCCTGGATCCCTGTTTTGGGCTGCAGGGGTGGTAGTCAAGATGCAGCCTACACTGATTCGCAAGAGTGTCTGAAACATCCCGCAAGAGAAATAGTTATGGCTGGATAGAGAAAACGATCTTGAAAAAGGGTTGGTTCCTTCTATGCACGTGGGGGCCGTGAAGCCATGAGAGGTGGACATCAACGTTACTATGTCTGCATCGACCAGGGAGGCCTAGAGTTACTCTAGTACTTGAGCTATGAGAATATAGAATAGCATGGCTGGTGTATAGTGAATAGGTATTAGTGCCTTGTAGAATCACACCATCTTAGCCAGGTAGGTTGTGCAAAAATCCCTAATAGCTGTGCATACCCACTAGTGCCGACGACACAGATTCCTCCAAACCTGGCTTGACTGTTTCCCAGTTGAGGTCCACGGAGAGGTGCTCAAGTTGGCTGCTGTGTAGACTGGTGTACAGTCCCCACTTAAACGTGCTGTGAAATCAGGCTTGATGACTATCCACAGAGCAGCTCATCCTGACCCTGCTCTCTCTCAAGTTAACGAGACAGCCAGAGGCAAAGCCTCGGAGTGAGTAGCGTGGCTATGGGGCCACACAGCAGCCTTGGGGAGCGTTGGTGTGAGGCTAGTGAGAAGGGACACTAGTGCACGTGCTGATGGGCTGTGCAGTTCCTGAGGAAAGTGTAAAGGTGTGAATCAGCCTAGACAGCAGCCCCGCAAGGTGTCCGTGAGCCCAGCTTCCCAGGTCTCCTCAGTTCCTCACCAGACATGGCCTTGGCTTGTTGACCTTCATGCTCTGCCTGCCCAGAGTGAAGTTCCAGCAGGTGGCGGGAAGACCTAGTTCAGGTGACCAAGCCTTTATCCCCTCAACTCTTCAACTCCAGCAACATGGCAGCTGGGCTCTTAACTTTCATTGGTGCATGGACCCCTTCAGCAGCCTGGTGAAGCCTAGGGACTCTTTATCCAAATAATGTTTTTTTTTTTTTTAACATCTTTATTGGAGTATAATTGCTTTACAATGGTATGTTAGTTTCAGCTTCACAACAAAATGAATCAGTTATATATATACATATATTCCCATATCTCTTCCCGCTTGCGTCTCCCTCCCTCCCACCCTCCCTATCCCACCCCTCCAGGCGGTCACAAAGCACCGAGCTGATCTCCCTGTGCTATGCGGCTGCTTCCCACTAGCTATCTACCTTACGTTTGGTAGTGTATATATGTCCATGTCTCTTTATCGCTTTGTCACCGTTTACCCTTCCCCCTCCCCATAGCCTCAAGTCCATTCTCTAGTAAGTCTGTGTCTTTATTCCTGGATAAAGAAGATGTGGCACATATATACAATGGAATATTACTCAGCCATGAAAAGAGACGAAATTGAGCTATTTGTAATGAGGTGGATAGACCTAGAGTCTGTCATACAGAGTGAAGTAAGTCAGAAAGAGAGAGACAAATACCGTATGCTAACACATATATACAAATAATGTTTTTAAATGAATAAAATATTATACTTAGGATTACAAAGGAAGCCAATTACATGGAAATATAGTCTTAAATATCCTAAGGACTTCAAGAAATAATTAGGGCCAGATGGAGATAAGAATCCTGAAAGGAGGCTACGTTCCTTCTCTGCAGATAGAAGCCTGCATGACCAACTGTCTAAAAATTAAACTTGTGATATTAAAATATAGTTGCTGCATCAATAATGCAATAAGTGACAAAACTTAGCAGCAGGCCTAATAGTTACCATAATTCCAAGTAGTGATGAACATAAATGGTATTTTGAGATATCTGCTACAACTGAAATGTGATTTGAAAAATTTGTGATTTCTACTGGTGACAAAGTTACAGATACTATAACACTAATGTAGTATGTTGCCTACATTCATAATTGGGGGAAATGCTAAATTTCAACGAAAGGGAATGAAAACAAAGATGTGATTTTTTCCCCATCCTGTTTCAACAGACCCCCTAAGTTCTGTCTATGGACCTCAATTAAGACTTCATAACTTATGTGTTTGGAAAATGGCAAATGCCTTTAGAAAGTCATGTTCCTGGTTCTGGGTAAACTTTTTTACCTCAATATCAGTATCACAGAGCTACAGTGTCCCCAATTTACGTAATAATGACGAGGCAATGCCCAGCCCCATTGCAAGGGCCAGTCTGTGGACATGTGAAATTAGTTACCTCCAAAGTCTTGGAGGGTTGAGCATACGCAGACAGGCAAAGACACCAGGGCCAGGCACAAACTCTGTGTCATTTATTAGGGCAAAGGAAAGTTCTAGTAGTTCTGTAAGACAGAGCAGTACTACATACTAGATAGCTGGACAAACACTAATTTGGGGTGATTTCTATGAAGACTAGGAATGAGGAAAGGAAATTAGGACCCCAGTTCGAACACAGAGTGGAGGACTTGGAAGTTCATGGGATCTGGATTTGAGTCCCAGTTCCACCCTTGATAGCTGGTGACCTTGAGTAAGTAAAAAAGTTCTCCACTTTTTGTTTTTGATCCCCATTGGTAAAATGGGGCTCATACCTCGCAAGGCTTCTGTGATGGACTCATACAGGAATATATATGAAGGCCTGCTGCAGAAACTGTAAAGCCCTGTATACATTTTTGTTATTATCCTGTTACAAACTGCCTCCTGGTCACTCTACGCCAAATCACAGGGCAGCACTCTCACTGCCATTTACAAGTTGAGGCTAGTTCCTTGTGGTTGCTGTCACTTTGCCCTCTCTGGGGACATTGCCATGACTGGCAGCGCTGCTAACCTGACTATCACCCAAAGGTCGGTAAAGGTGACCTCTGGTTCTCCTGAGAGTCCTGTGTCCCCGTTTTTCTGAGGAAACTCCCTTTGACCTCCTATTCCTCTGGCTTCCCTTCGCTCCTCTGGTGATGGCTTCTGTCCAAGGCCCTGGGATGGAGGTGAGGGGTTGGGGGGGGGGGCGGGGGGATAATGGACCGGTGGGTGGAGAGGAGAGAGGCTTTAATCCTATGGCTGCCTCCCCCAGGTCTGCGGGGTGTGGTTTCCATAGCAAGCCAGCAGCCAGGGTCCACGGAATAAAGTATATTGAAGTCATTGGGCTTTGAAGACTTCCCGTATACTTTTAAGCTGCCCATGACATCATTTTGCTGGCCGGCTCAGAACAATAGGCGGGGGAGGGCTGAGACGAACCAAATCCACAAAGCGCCAGAACAGAGAAAGAGGTTGAAACAGAAACTGCCACGGTCCATGTGGACATTCCTGAACGAACTGGGAAAGAACTGGCCCCCGAGCTTTCAAAGATGGCCCCGTGGCCTAGCAGCCCCCATACGCCCACGCGGAGCCCTGACCTCTTTCTGGGGAACAACAGCAGCAGACACACAGGGAAAGTCATGTGACTTCCAAACAGTTCATCCATCCAAGTTCAATAAATTAGCAGCCAAAAATTTTAATCAGATATTTAATCTTTCCTCCCTGTAAGGGAGATTGGGTGTTTACCATGGCTCTAGGCCAGCTTAATCTCAGAGAAGAAAGATTGCGTGCGGTGCGTCTTTGGTGCCGGGGGGCCCTAAGCAGTCACTTTTGCCTGTTGAGCCCTCCTCAGCCAGTAACAAGGTTAGCCCTGGTCTCCTGTAAGTCTCTGCAGTTTGTGTCAGGGCTGAACAGTGACCAGACAGGGATTTCCACATCTTATAAACACACTCAGAACAAACCAGATGAAGGCCTGCAAAAGTCAATACAGTGACAGTCTTGTGTGGTGACTGTTAGCTAACTCCTCTCTTCTCCCCTCCTCTCTGACCTCTTCTTCTCACCTTTTTTGTGCCCTCCCACCTCCTGGAGCCCAGAGTTCTCCCCAGGGAGAAGGCCTTGACCAAATCCTGCCAGGGAGCTCCTAACTTTGGTAGCAGGACTTACCTAGTTTATGAATAATTAGCTGATATCTACATTGCTAACTATGGTTGAAATGTATTAATTCCTTCAACCAATAGTGATTGATTGCCAGGTACTCTTCTAGGTTCTTGAGACAAATGAAAGAACAAAAGGCACAAAAATCTCTGTCTTCATGTAGCTTATACTCTAATGGTGGGAGACAGATACTGAACATAACAAACAAATTATATAAAGTTGGAAGATGATAAGTGCTATGAAGAAAAGAAATGCACCAGGTAAGGTGGGCTGGACGTGTGTGTGTGAGAATATAATTTTGGAAAAAATTCATTGGAGTATTCCCATGGTGGGACCCTGAGAATGCTACTTCAGTGAGATGTTAATATATGCCGTGGAAGTGGGGTGAGGAATTGACTCCATGATCAAGGTGTGTAAACTGAGTCAGGGAGAAAGGTGAGAAGCAGAGACATTTTGGAGGCTATTACAGTAGCTATGAAAAACTATGAAACCTGGAAGCAGCTGTGAGTAGAAATGGAATTGAGAAGCCATGCAGCAGAGACACTGAAGGAGATGAGAAGAAACAGCCTGGTCTTGGCTGGAGAGGGCAGAGCAGCAGAAAGAGGAATCAAACTCTAAGTGTTTAGACTTTTCTATGTGTCCAGATTTGAGCCTAGGTGACTATGAGAATGAAGAGATTTTTAATCCAAATGTGGAAGTCAAGAGAGGCACATTTGGGGAACTTGTCAAGTTTTCAGATGCAGATACAGATACATGTTTGTAGTAATTATGGATGAAACTACCAAAATGATAGAAAAAGTAGCCAGTGATGAATACGAAGAAGTGATTGAGAAGTAGGAGAAAATATAGAATAGTGCTGTATCTCAGGAGTATAGCAAGCAATGGTTTTAAACTAGTGCTTCTTAAGCTTTGCTCCCATTAGGATCATCTAGGGAGATGTGGATCTTCCAGTTCTCAGGCTGCACCCCATACTAATTACTTCAGAATCTCTGGGGGTAGGACCAAAAACCAGTAGTTTTAAAACCTCTTCAGGTGACAGCGATTTGTAGTCAAAGCTGAGAACTAGTGTTTTAAAGCAGGAAGAATGAATAACAGCTGCGGAGAGATGAAGATGGATGAGGGTTGAAAAAGGATAGTTGAATCTGGGGATGAGGAGAGCATTAATGGCCCTTTCTGGAATGGATTGCTACTTAACATGTGATCCCCAGACCATAACAACAGCATCACCTCAGAGCTTTCTAGAAATGCCCAACCTCAGACCTACTCAATCCAAATCTGCACTTTAATGAGACTCCCAGGGATTTAAAAATACTGATGTTTGGGGCCCTACCCCAGTCCAACTAAGTCAGAATCTCAGCGGTGGGGTCCAGGAATTAGTATTTAGAAAGTACTTCCCAGCGGTTTTAACATTTATACAAGGACCATTGATCTGGAGCAGTGCTTCTCAGACTTTAATGTGCATATGAGTCACATGGGTCTTGTTAAAATGCAGATTCTGGGTCAGTAGGTGTGGGTGGGGACTAGATCCTGCAGCTGTGACAACTCCCAGGTGAGCTGTGGCTGGTTCACAGGCCACACCTCAAGCAGCAAGACTCTGGAGCAGTGGTTCTTGAGTGTTCCTGCACAAGGACATCAACATCACCTGGGAAGTGCTCAGAAATAAAATTCTCAGCCCTAATCCAAACCTAATTAGAAATTTGGGATTGAGACCCAGAAACCTTTGCTTTAACAAGCCATCTAAGTGTTAAAGAGTGAATGAGTAATCATAAAATGGCCTATGAAGTTTTATTACCCACCCCTACTTTCTTCCCCCAGAAATTGGTGGTAACTGGAATAAGGAAGCTAGAACTTTTCTATTCAATAAGGTGAAATATCTACAATGTGGATGGAAGAAAGCATATCAAAATTCCCTTGAAGAGTTGTCAAACATACATCATGCTCAGAACTGTCACTTACTTTCTCCCTGATCCCCAGGTGTAACCACTCTCCTGCAACCTCTCCCCTGAGGATGTTTTTAAGGCCAGGGGAGTCCTGTGTAGGTGAGAAGCCAGCTGCAAGGGAGTCCCCAGAGAAGGAGGAGTATAAGATGCTAGAGAGAACAGACAGCTAATGGCTCAGAGCCCAGAGCAAGGGGAAGAAAACAGACTCATAATCTAAGGAAGAGGGATTCATTTTGAAAAGGATGGAAACCACATCTTTTGAGGGAAGAAGGTTGGAAGGAGGAGGGTGTGGGTGAAAAGGACAACTTTGGAAGCAGAGAGAAGAGTATGCTAAAAGAGAGATAAAGTGAAAATAACTATCATTGACCAATTCCTTGTCATACATTATACTTGTTGTTTTACACACATGAACCCTAACCATCACAGAAACCTTACAGGGTAGATTTCCAGTCTGTTGTTGCTGTTTAACAGGTGAAGACATTACGGCCAAATGGGGTTAGTAACTTCCCCACTGTCACATGGACAGTAAATGACAGAGCTGAGATTGGATCCTGCTCTTTCTGGCACCAGGCCCATATTCTTTTCATTCCACCATGTTGGGGGTAGAGAATGGGAAAATTAAGAGAGTTTTTACTGGATGATTCTTTATTGTGTGCTTTTTTTTTTAAAACATCTTTATTGGAGTATAATTGCTTTACAGTGGTGTTAGTTTCTACTGTATAACAAAATGAATCAGCTATACATATACATGTATCCCCATATCCCCTCCCTCTTGCGTCTCCCTCCCACCTTCCCTACCCCACCCCCCTAGGTGGTCACAGGCACCAAGCTGATCTCCCTGTGCTATGCGGCTGCTTCCCACTGCCACTCTCTCACTTTGTCCCAGTTTACCCTTCCCCCTCCCCGTGTACTCAAGTCCATTCTCTACGTCTGTGTGTTTATTGCTGTCCTGCCCCTAGGTTCTTCAGAACCATGTTTTTTAGATTCCATATATATGTGTTAGTATATGGTATTTGGTTTTTTCTTTCTGACTTACTTCTCTCTGTATGACAGTCTCTAGGTCCATCCACCTCACTACAAATAACTCAATTTTGTTTCTTTTTATGGCTGAGTAATATTCCATTATATATATATGCCACATCATCTTTCTTCATTCATCTATTGATGGACACTTAGGTCACTTCCCTGTCCTGGCTATTGTAAATAGAGCTGCAATGAACATTGTGGTACATGACTCTTCTTTTTTTTTTTTTTTTATACTTCTAGAGATAGAAGACTATACACCTAGAGATAGAAGAGTATACTCCTAGAGATAGAAGACTGTACACCTAGAGATAGAAGAGTATACTCCTAGAGATAGAAGACTTTACACCTAGAGATAGAAGATTACACTTCTAGAGATAGAAGACTATACACCTAGAGATAGAAGAGTATACTCCTAGAGATAGAAGACTTTACACCTAGAGATAGAAGATTATACTTCTAGAAATAGAGGACTATTCTCCTCAAGATAGAAGAATGTACTCCTAGAGATAGAAGACTTTACAAGTAGAGATAGAAGATTATACTTCTTTTTTTTTTAACATCTTTATTGGGGTATAATTGCTTTACAATGGTGTGTTAGTTTCTGCTTTATAACAAAGTGAATCAGTTATACATATACATATGTTCCCATATCTCTTCCCTCTTGCGTCTCCCTGCCTCCCACCCTCCCTATCCCACCCCTCCGGGCGGTCACAAAGCACCGAGCAGATATCCCTGTGCCATGCGGCTGCTTCCCACTAGCTATCTACCTTACGTTTGTTAGTGTATATATGTCCATGCCTCTCTCTCGCCCTGTCACAGCTCACCCTTCCCCCTCCCCATATCCTCAAGTCCGTTCTCCCTAGGTCTGTGACATGACTTTTCTTGAATTATGGTTTTCTCAGGGTATATGCCCAGTAGTGGGATTACTGGGTCATATGGTAGTTCTAGTTTTAGATTTTAAGGAACCTCCATCCTGTTCTCCATAGTGGCTGTATCAATTTACATTCCCACCAACAGTACAAGAGGGTTCCCTTTTCTCCACACCTCTCCAGCATTTATTGTTTGCAGATTTTTTGATGATGACCATTCTGACTGAGGTGAGGTGATACCTCATTGTAGTTTTGGTTTGCATTTCTCTAATGATTAGTGATGTTGAGCATCCTTTCATGTGTTTGTTGGCAATCTGTATATCTTCTTTGGAGAAATGTCTATTTAGGTCTACTGCCCATTTTTGGATTGGGTTGTTTGTTTTTTTGATATTGAGCTGCATGAGCTGCTTGTGTGTTTTGGACATTAATCCTTTGTCCGTTGCTTCGTTTGCAAATATTTTCTCCCATTCTGAGGGTTGTCTTTTCGTCTTCTTTATGGTTCTTTGCATGCAAAAGCTTTTAAGTTTCATTAGGTCCCATTTGTTTATTTTTGTTTTTATTTCCATTATTCTAGGAGGTGGGTCAAAAGGGATCTTGCTGTGATTTATGTCATAGAGTGTTCTGCCTATGTTTTCCTCTAAGAGTTTTATAGTGTCTGGCCTTACATTTAGGTCTTTAATCCATTTTGAGTTTATTTTTGTGTATGGTGTTTGGGAGTGTTCTAACTTCATTCTTTTACATGTAGCTGTCCAGTTTTCCCAGCATCACTTACTGAAGAGGCTGTCTTTCCTCCATTGTATATTCTTGCCTCCTTTATCAAAGATAAGGTGACCATATGTGCATGGATTTATCTCTGGGCTTTCTATCCTGTTCCATCGATCTATATTTCTGTTTCTGTGCCAGTACCATATTGTCTTGATTACTGTAGCATTGTAGTATAGTCTGAAGTAATGGAGCCTGATTCCTCCGGCTCCATTTTTCTTTCTCAAGATTGCTTTGGCTATTTGGGGTCTTTTGCATTTCATACAAATTGTGAATGTTTTTGTTCTAGTTCTGTGAAAAATGCCATTGGTAGTTTCACAGGGATTGCGTTGAATCTGTAGATTGCTTTGGGTAGTATAGATATTTTCACAATGTTGATTCTTCCAATCCAAGAACATGATGTATCTCTCCATCTCTTTGTATCATCTTTAATTTCTTTCATCAGTGTCTTACAGTTTTCTGCATATGGGTCTTTTGTCTCCTTAGGTATGTTTATTCCTAGGTATTTTATTCTTTTTGTGGCAATGGTAAATGGGAGTGTTTCCTTAATTTCTCTTTCAGATTTTTCATCGTTAGTGTATAGGAATGCAAGAGATTTCTGTCCATTAATTTTGTATCCTGCTACTTTAACAAATTCATTGATTAACTCTAGTAGTTTTCTGGTGGCATCTTTAGGATTCTCTATGTATGGTATCATGTAATCTGCAAACAGTAACTGTTTTACTTCTTCTTTTCCCATTTGGATTCCTTTTATTTTTTTTTTCTCTGATTGCTGTGGATAAAACTTCCAAAACTCTGTTGAATAATAGTGGTGAGAGTGGGCAACCTTGTCTTGTTCCAGATCTTAGTGGAAATGGTTTCAGCTTTTCACCATTGCGAATGATGTTGACTGTGGGTTTGTCATATATGGCCTTTATTATATTGAGATAAGTTCCCTCTATGCCTACTTTCTGGAGGATTTTTATCACAAATGGGTGTTGAATTTTGTCAAAAGCTTTTTCTGCATCTACTGAGATGATCATATGGTTTTTCGCCTTCAATTTGTTAATATGGTGTATCACATTGACTGATTTGTATATATTGAAGAATCCTTGCATTCCTGGGATAAACCCCACTTGATCATGGTGTATGATCCTTTAATGTGCTGTTGGATTCTGTTTGCTAGTATTTCGTTGAGGATTTTTGCATCTATGTTCATCAGTGATATTGGCCTGTAGTTTTCTTTTTTTGTGGCATCTTTGTCTGGTTTTGGTATCAGGGTGATGGTGGTCTTGTAGAATGAGTTTGGGAGTGTTCCTCCCTCTGTTATATTTTGGAAAAGTTTGAGAAGGATAGGTGTGAGCTCTTCTCTAAATGTTTGATAGAAATAGCCCGTGAAGCCATCTGGTCCTGGGCTTTTGTTTGTTGGGAGATTTTTAATCACAGTCTCAATTTCAATGCTTGTGATTGTCCTGTTTATATTTTCTATTTCTTCCTGGTTCAGTCTCAGAAGATTGTGCTTTTCTAAGAAGTTGTCCATTTCTTCCAGGTTGTCCATTTTATTGGCATATAGTTGCTTGTAGCAATCTCTCATGATCCTTTGTATTTCTGCAGTGTCAGTTGTTACTTCTCCTTTTTCATTTCTAATTCTATTGATTTGAGACTTCTCCCTTTTTTTCTTGATGAGTCTGGCTAATGGTTTATCAATTTTGTTTATCTTCTCAAAGTACCAGCTTTTAGTTTTATCAATCTTTGCTATTGTTTCCTTCATATCTTTTTCATTTATTTCTGATCTGATCTTTATGATTTCTTTCCTTCTGCTAACTTTGGGGTTTTTTTGTTCTTTCTCTAATTTCTTTAGGTGTAAGGTTAGATTGTTTATTTGACATGTTTCTTGTTTCTTGAGGTAAGATTGTATTGCTATAAACTTCCCTCTTAGAACTGCTTTTGCTGCATCCCATAGGTTTCGGGTTGTCATGCTTTCATTGTAATTTGTTTCTAGGTATGTTTTAATTTCCTCTTTGATTTCTTCAGTGATCTCTTGGTTATTTAGTAGTGTACTGTTTAACCTCCATGTATTTTTTACAGTTTTTTTCCTGTAATTGATATCTAGCCTCATAGCGTTGTGGACAGAACAGATACTTGATACAATTTCAATTTTCTTAAATTTACCAAGGCTTGATTTGTGACCCAAGATATGATCTATCCTGGAGAATGGTCCATGAGCACTTGAAGAAGAACATGTATTCTGTTGTTTTTGGATGGAATGTACTATAAATATCAATTAAATCCATCTTCTTTAATGTAAAATTTAAAGCTTGTGTTTCCTTATTTATTTTCATTTTGGATGATCTGTCCATTGGTGAAAGTGGGGTTTTAAGGTCTCCTACTATGATTGTGTTACTGTCAATTTCCCTTTTATGGCTATTAGCATTTGCCTTATGTATTGAGGAGCTCCTATGTTGTGCATAAATATTTACAATTGTTTTATCTTCTTCTTGGATTGATCCCTTGATCATAATGTAGTGTCCTTCTTTGTCTCTTGTAATAGTCTCTATTTTAAAGTCTATTTTGTCTGATATGAGAATTACTTCTCCAGCTTTCTTTTGATTTCCATTTGCATGGAATATCTTTTTCCATCCCCTCACTTTCACTCTGTATGTGTCCCTAGGTCTGAAGTGAGTCTCTTGTAGACAGCATATATACGGGTCTTGTTTTTGTATCCATTCAGCCACTCTATATCTTTTGGTTGGAGCATTTAACTGATTTACATTTAAGGTAGTCATCAATATGTATGTTCCTATTACCATTATCTTAATTGTTTTGGGTTTGTTATTGTAAGTCTTTTACTTCTCTCGTGTTTCCTGCCTGGAGAAGTTCCTTTAGAATTTATTGAAGACTGGTTTGGTGGTGGAGCTGGGTCTTAGCGTTGAGATGGAGATCTCTGGGAGAACTTTCACCATTTGATATTACTTGGAGCCGGGAGGTCTCTGGTGGATCAATGTCCTGAACTCAGCTTTCCCACCTCAGGGGCTCAGGCCTGAAACCCAGCCAGAACACCAAGACTCTGTCAGCCACATGGCTCAGAAGAAAAGGGAGAAAAAGAAAGAAAGAAAGAATAAAATAAACTTATTAAAATAAAAAAGTAAAAAAAAACAGAAATAGAGAAAGAAAGAAGAGAGCAACCAAACCAAAAACCAAATCCACCAATTATAACAAGAGCTAAAGACTATACTAAAAAAAACAAAAAGCGGACAGTCAGAACCCTAGCACAAATGGCAAAAGCAAAGCTATACAGACAAAAATCACACAAAGTTGCATACATATACACACAAAAAGAGAAAAAGGAAAAATTTAAATATATATATATATATAAAAAGGAAGAGAGCAACTGAATCAGTAAACAAATCTACCAATGATAATAAGCTCTAAATACTAAACCAAGATAAACATAAAACCAGAAACAAATTAGATGCAGAAAGCAAACTGAAGTCTACAGTTGTTCCCAAAGTCCACCGCCTCAATTTTGGGATGATTCATTGTCTCTTAAGGTATTCCACAGATGCAGGGTACATCAAGTTGATTGCGGAGATTTAATCCTCTGCTCCTGAGGCTGCTGTCAGAGATTTCCCTTTCTCTTCTTTGTCTGCACAGCTCCTGGGGTTCAACTTTGGATTTGGCCCTGCCTCTGCTTGTAGGTCGCCTGAGGACGTCTGTTCCCCGCCCAGTCAGGACAGGGTTAAAGGAGCGGGTGATTAGGGGGCTCTGGCTCACTCAGGCCAGGGGGAGGGAGGGGTATGGAATGCGGGGCGAGCCTGCAGCAGCAGAGGCCAGCATGATGTTGCAACAGCCTGAGGCACACTGTGTGTTCTCCTGGGGAAGTTATCCCTGGATCACGGGACCCTGGCAGTGGTGGGCTGCACAGGCTCCCAGGAGGGGATGTGTGGATAGTGACCTGTGCTTGCACACAGGCTTCTTGGTGGCTGCAGTAGCAGCCTTAGTGTTTCATGCTTGTCTCTGCGGTCTGCGCTGATAGCGGCGGCTTGTGCCCATCTCTGGAGCTGGTTTAAGCAGTGCTCTGAATCCCCTCTCCTTCCACACACCGAAACAACGGTCTCTTGCCTCTTAGGCAGGTCCAGAGTTTTTCCCAGATTCCCTCCCGGCTAGCTGTGGTGCACTAGCCCCCTTCAGTCTGTGTTCAGGCAGCCAACCCCAGTCCTCTCCCTGGGGTCTGACCTCTGAAGCCCAAGCCTCAGCTCCCAGCCTACACCCGCCCCGGCGGGTGAGTAAACAAGCCTCTCAGGCCGGTGAGTGCTGGTTGGCACTGATCCTCTGTGCGGGAATCTCTCTGCTTTGTGCTCTGCACCCCATTGCTGTGCTCCTCTCCATGGCTCCAAAAGTTCCCCCCCACCCCACCCCCCGTCTCCGTGAAGGGGCTTCCTAGTGTGTGGAAACTTTTCCTCCTTCACAGCTCCCTCCCAGAGGTGCAGGGCCCATCCCTATTTGTTTGTTTCTGTTTTTCCTTTTTTCTTTTGCCCTACCCAGGTATGTGGGGAGTTTATTGCCTTTTGGGAAGTCTGAGGTCTTCTGCCAGCGTTCAGTAGGTGTTCTGTAGGAGTTGTTCCACATGCAGATGTCATTTTGATGTATTTGTGGGGAGGAATTTGATCTCCACGTCTTATTACTCTGCCATCTTGAAGGCGCCTCGATTCTTTTTTGTTGATGCAGTAGTTGTTGAAATGAAAACCCATGACTTGAAGGGTCAGGGCACAGGTGAATTAAAGTGGAATAGAGTTTGGTTTTCCCCTTTCTGGATTACAGTCAGAACTTTATCATTAACAGTGTGACTGCCATTAACTGTGTGACTTCCTATGTTAGACTTTCTTCCTTTTCCTTATTTGTCAAATAAAGGCTTTGGAGTTTCTGTACTCTAGGATTCTAGGTACTTACAAAATCCCATGACTTGAGGATGCTGTGAGTGTGGAGTGTAACGGAGCATCAGTATGAGATGAGTTTAAGAACCAGCGATCAGCACTGGGAGCCCCCTGAAGTCAGAGAGCATGGCTCTGGAGTGCATTGGGTGACTTGCTGCTGTGAATCAGTGAAAGGGTCATCGTGAAGAAGTGAGCTGGAGAGGAGATGATTGCCAGAGAAATGTCCAAAAGGACTTTGAGGACATGAGCCTGGCCCAAAGTTGTGGGGTGGGAATGGTGGATAGGGCTGGTCAGGAATATTAGTTGACCTAGTTTGCTAGTTAGAGCTGTGATGAAATGCCTGCTGGGAGAGTTTGGGCTACCAATGAGAGTGAATGAGACACAGAGGGGTTGATGGAGGAGAAAGAAGAAAAGCATGAATGATCCAGAGGTCAAACAGCAGAGGGAGAAATGATATTCAAGGAACCAGTGGATGCTGTTGAAACCACTTTCTGATTCTAAAATAGGAGATTTTACCAAATGGTCTGTAAGAATACTTTTAGCTATATCTAGTATTTTATGATGCCACTGAATCTTTGGTGAATTAATGACTTCCTTATCACCCAAAGAAAGTTTCATAAGGAAATCTTAGCCTTAGTTTGGAAATGCCTCTCTTTTATGAGCATTCTAAACATGACACTAAAGCATGTCACTTTACAAGGAAGCATTTTATGTTCTTTCATTTTACTTTTTGATAAAGTGATAAATGATAAGGACTGAATGATGACAAATGAGCTGGCCACTTCTACATTGTAGGCAATGGATCCACAACTTTTGAATTAAAATGTTACAACCTCTGCACCGTTGCTTTGTATGAAACATGAAATCTCTCAATTCTTCTAAACATTCTTTCCCAGATCTTTGATTGCCACAACCTAATTTTGTTTGTTCACATGACTTAATTAAGATGATGAATATCATATCAGGTCTGTGGACACTCGTTTACCTTGACACTAAAACAACAGTGGTGACAAAGAACAGGTCGAGGCATAATGGATCTCCCTCTTCCATGGAATTACCCAAGACAGCCTAATAGAATCATCAGATACTGCACTCATTATTGTGAAACTTTGTTCATCATGATTGCTTCTGAAAACTCCATTACGGAAAAGCATTTGCTCTGAGTCTTCTTGGTTCTCAGAGAGAAAGATATCGAATGTACCATTTTTATTTTTAGTGCCTCTGTGGACAAAGGCAAAACAAAAGTGAGGAATTAAATGACGTCTGGAAAATTTGACCCATGGTGTCAACGAAATGTAAAAGTGCTGTCCTTAAGGTCCTTCTGGTTTCTTAAACATTAGGGTTTGCTTATTTGTTTGTTTCCTTCCTCCCTTTATCTCTCTCCCTCCCTCTATCAGTTCTTTGGTTAATTACCTTATGTTTTCATTAATTTATTCATCAAATATTTGTTGAGATCTACTCTGCCAGCTGCTGTGCAAGGCACTGGAGCTTTAGCAGATTTAGTGAGAGAAATGTTGAACTTTCATTTGGAGTTAACAGTCTAATGGAGAAGACAGATATTAAACAAATAATTATAATGAAATGATGAGGGCTATTGTTAAGTCAAATCCAGAGTATTATGAGTGTCAGGCAGGTATAAAACCAACTCTAAGTTTTGTGGGAGATCTGTCTGAAAAAGGGACATATAAATTAGTTATAAAAGACAACTAGATATTAGTCAGGGATAATGAATATGTGAGGTACAGGGCAAATATCCTAAATCAAGAGAAGAATATTTGCAGTGGTCCAGATGTGAGAGAGAGCACAGCGTGTTTGAAGAACACTGGAAGTAATTTAATAATGCTGGAGCATAAAGTGGAATTTGGGGAATGGTGAAAAATGGTGCTGTAGGGGTAGGTAGGGATGAAACCATGTAGAGTCAGCAGCCATCATTGCAGTTTGGGGCTAATATGATCAGATTTGTGTTGAGAGAATCACTCTGGCTACAGTGTAAAGGATGGATGGCAAATGTCAGACGTGGAGGGAAGAGACTTATGTTTTCAGCCTTGAGGAATAAATAGGGTTTAGACTTATCCTTCCCCTGTAAACAATGAGAAAACTGGACAAAATATAGGAAACAACTATTTTCAGATATTACACAACAGGCAGCACAGGACTGCAATCACTGAGAAAAGGAAAATAGATGATATAAGGCCTGTCATCATTAAAGCATTCTGTCTGGAGGTTATTTCCAGTCTTCGGTGTAGGAAGTATGAACTCAGCAATCTTTCAAAATTCCAGGAAGCTGAAGAATTTAGAATTTTGGGAGCAGAGTACCCAAGAGAAGAGAAATATTCAGAAGGGTTCCAGAAATATGCACGGAAGTTCCCTTGAGACTTTGACTGAATATCAATACACACACGCATAGGGTAAAACCCATGAGGCCAAGCAAGAGTAAATCTCAAGGAAGGAGTTATTACTGGAAAGCTGTGATACAAGTAATTTCCACACCTCAAACAGAGCTATGAATTGTTCTAATTCACTTCAGCCAAGAGGAGAGACCTTATTAAATATTTGAGGCATTTAACGGAGACCCCAGAATAGTGATACCTTGGAAATGGGGCTAAATTACCTCCAGATAAAGTACTTTGCATCTACTGTAAAAGAAATTAAAAATAAGCCTCAAAAGATTAAACCACTTTACAAATAACCCTCTACCAGAAAAAGTCGAGCAATCCTAAAAACAATGCAAAATTCAGTATTCAACATATACAATTCAAAATGTCCAGCAATCATTAAGCAATTACTAGACATACAAAGCAGTGAAAAATGTAACCCATAGCCAGGAATAAAAAAGTAAATAGAAACAGACATAGAAATAACAGAGAAAAGAGAATTAGCAGAAAAAGACATTAAAATAATTATTATAAATGTGCTCCGGAGTGTAAGGGAAAACATAAGATATAATGTTATAAAATTAATGTTATAAATTACAAAAAAGATCATACCAAAGCATATGCTTCTATCATAAGAAATTAGAAGAAAAAAAGCAAATTAAACCTGAAGTTAATAGAAGAAAGGAAATAGAAAGCAATAGAATTTAAAAATAGAAAAACAATAGAGAAAAAAGAATGAAACCCAAAGCTGGTATTTTGAAAAACCAATAAAATTAAAATGCTAAGTACACTGACTATGAGAAAAAAGGACATCTCTAGAGATCTTATAGATATTAAAGGAATAAGGAAATATTTTGAAAAATATGTCAACAAATTGGAAAACTTAGATGAAAAGGAAAAATTCTCTGAAAGACAGTTTATCAAAACTGACTCAAGAAGAAAGAGAAAATTGGAAGAACCCTACATGTATTAAGGAAACTGAATTAATAATTGAGGACTTTCACACACACACACACACACACACACACACACACACAACCTCAATCCAGATGTCTTTACTGGTGTATTATATTCAAATTTAAGGCAGAAAGAATACCAATTCTATACAAACTAATTCAGAAAAGAAAAGAGATGGGAACATTTTACAAATTATTTTTGAGACCAGATTTACTCTTCTACCAAAACCAGATAAAGATATTACAAAAAAGGGAAAACTAAAGACCAGTATACTGCATAGACATGAATGCAAAAATCCTTACAATATATTGGCAATATAGAATCCAATAATGTATAAAATGATGCCATGCCTATTTGGGATAAAAACTCTCAGCAAACTAGGAATAGAAGGGAACACTCTCAACCTGATACTGACAGAATATCTGTGAAGAACCTACACTTAACTTCATGATAAATTCTGAAAAACGAAATGATCTCTTAGTAGTATTGGGAAAGGATGCCCACTCTCACTATTTATACTCAATATTATGCTAGAGGTTCTAGTCACTGCAAAAAGGCAGAAAAAAAACAAACTAACAACAAACAAAATGCATGTAAATTGGGAAGAAAGAATTCTGTTTTTATTTGCAAATAATATGATTATGTTTGAAAAAAATCTTACAGAGTCTACAAAAAGCTACTAGAACCAATAAATGAATTTATCAAGTTTCCAGAATACAAAGTCAATACACAAAAATCAGTTGTACTTTTATATACCAGCAATGAATAATTGTAAATAAAATTAAAAATATCATTTGCAAGAGCATCAAAAAGTATGAAATACTTAGGAATAAATTTAACAAAATAAGTACAGAGTCTTTACAACAAAAACCATAAAACACTGCTGGGAGAAATTAAAGAAGATCTAAATAAGTTAAGAGATAGACCATGTTCATGGATAGGAAGACTCAGTATTTTTAGGATATCTCTTCTCTGCAATGTGATCTAATTAACACAATCCCAGTTAAATTCTAGCAGGACTTTTTGGGTGGAGCAAAAATTTCTAACCTCATTCTAAAATTATTATGGAAATTCAGAAACTATAAAACTTCTGGAAAAAAATAGATGAAAATCTTTACATCCTTGGGGTGGCCAAAGATTTCTTAGGACACAAAAAGCATGAACCATTAAAGAAAAATTTGATAAACAGAAAGTCATCAAAGTTAAAAACTTCTGCTTTTTGGCAAACATTGTAAAGAATATAAAAGTTTATACTTAAAACTGTGAGAAAATATTCACTATATATATTTAGCTGCCAAAGGAATTCTATCCAGACTACATAAAAAACTTACAATTCAATAGTAAGTATACATACAACCCAATTTTTAAAATGAGCAATATATTTAAAGAGACACAACCAAAAAATGATATACAAATAGCTAATAATCACATAAAATGATGTTCAACATCATTAACTATCAGGTAAATACAAATTTAAACTACAATAAAATATCAATATACACCCTTCAGAAAAGCTAAAATTAGAAAGATTGATGATACCTAACACTGGCAAGGATGCTGGCAACTGGAATTCTTATACATTGTTGATGGGAATGCAACATGGTACACCCACTTTGGAAAAACATTTGGCAGTTTCTTACGAAGTTAAATATATGTGTAGCATACAATTCAGCAATCCTCCTAGATAGTTACCCAAGAGAAATTAAAACACATGTCTAAATAAAGACTAATACAGAGAAATTAAAACACATGTCTAAATAAAGACTAATACATGAATATTAATAGCATATTTATTCATAATAGCCAAAAACTAGAAACAACTCTAGTGTCCAGCAAGAAGTAAACAAAACAAGGTTGTGGTATTTCCATACAATGGATTTACTAAGATGGGGCATAAGGGAAATTTGGGGATAATAAAAATGTTCTATATCTTTATAGTGGTGGTGCTTGCACTGAGGTGTAATTTGTCAAAACTCATTGACATGTACAATTAAATAGCTGTACTCTATTATTTATTTATTTTTTTAACATCTTTATTGGAGTATAATTGCTTTACAATGTTGTGTTAGTTTCTGCTTTATAACAAGGTGAATCAGCTATACATATACATATATCCCCATATCTCCTCCCTCTTGCATCTCCCTCCCACCCTCCCTATCCCAACCCTCTAGGTGGTCACAAAGCACTGAGCTGATATCCCTGTGCTATGCGGCTGCTTCCCACTAACTATCTATTTTACATTTGGTAGTATATATAAGTCCATGCCACTCTCTCACTTCGTCCCAGCTTACCCTTCCCCCTCCCCGTGTCCTCAAGTCCATTCTCTACGTCTGCATCTTTATTCCTGTCCTGCCTCTAGGTTCTTCATAACCATTTTTTTTTTTTTAGATTCCATATACATGTGTTAGCATATGGTATTTGTTTTTCTCTTTTTGACTTACTTCACTCTGTATGACAGACTCCAGGTCCATAGACCTCACTACAAATAACTCAATTTTGTTTCCTTTTATGACTGAGTAATATTCCATTGTATACATGTGGCACATCTTCTTTATCCATTCATCTGTTGATGGACACTTAGGTTGCTTCCATGTCCTGGCTATCGTAAATAGAGCTGCAATGAACATTGTGGTACATGACTCTTCTTGAATTATGGTTTTCTCAGGTATATGCCCAAGTAGTGGACTTGCTGGATCATATGATAGTTCTATTTTTAGTCTTTTAAGGAACCTCCATACTGTTCTCCATAGTGGCTGTATCAATTTACATTCCCACCAACAGTGCAAGAGAGCTCCCTTTTCTCCACACCCTCTCCAGCATTTATTGTTTGTAGATTTTTTGATGATGGCCATTCTGACTGGTGTGAGGTGATACCTCATTGTAGTTTTGATTTACATTTCTTTAATGATTAGTGATGTTGAGCATCCTTTCATGTGCTTGTTGGCAATCTGTATATCTTCTTTGGAGAAATGTCTATTTATGTCTTCTGCCCATTTTGGGATTGGGTTTTTCGTTTTTTTGATATTGAGCTGCATGAGTTGCTTGTAAATTTTGGAGATTAATCCTTTATCATTTGCTTCATTTGCAAATATTTTCTCCCATTCTGAGGGTTGTCTTTTCATCTTGTTTATGTTTTCCTTTGCTGTGCAAAAGCTTTTAAGTTTCATTAGGTCCCATTTGTTTACTTTTGTTTTTATTTCCATTACTCTAGGAGGTGGGTCAAAAAGGGTCTTGCTGTGATTTATGTCATAGAGTGTTCTGCCTATGTTTTCCTCTAAGAGTTTTATAGTGTCTGGCCTTATATTTAGGTCTTTAATCCATTTTGAGTTTATTTTTGTGTATGGTGTTTGGGAGTGTTCTAATGTCATTCTTTTACATGTAGCTGTCCAGTTTTCCCAGCACCACTTATTAAAGAGGCAGTTGTTTCTCCATTGTATATTCTTGCCTCCTTTATCAAAAATAAGGTGAGCATATGTGTGTGGGTTTACCTCTGGACTTTCTATCCTGTCCCATTGATCTATATTTCTGTTTTTGTGGCAGTACCATACTGCCTTGATTACTGTATCTTTGTAGTATAGTCTGAAATCAGGGGTCTGATTCCTCCAGCTCTGTTTTTCTTTCTCAAGACTGCTTTGGATCTTTGGGGTCTTTTGTGTTTCATACAAATTGTGAAATTTTTTGTTCAAGTTCTGTGAATAATGCCATTGGTAGTTTGATAGGGATTGCCTTGCATCTGTAGATTGCTTTGCATTGTATAGTCATTTTCACAATGTTGATTCTTCCAGTCCAAGAACATTGTATATCTCTCCATCTTTTGTATCATCTTTAATTCCTTTCATCAGTGTCTTACAGTTTTCTGCACAGAGCTCTTTTACCTCCTTACGTAGGTTTATTCCTAGGTATTTTATTCTTTTGTTGCAATGGTGAATGGGAGTGTTTCCTTAATTTCTCTTTCAGATTTTTCATCATTAGTGTATAGGAATGCAAGAGATTTCTGTGCATTAATTTTGTATCCTGAAACTTTTCCAAATTCATTGATTAGCTCTAATAGTTTTCTGGTGGCATCTTTAGGATTCTCTATGTATAGTATCATCTCATCTGCAAATACTGACAGTTTTCATTCTTCTTTTCCAGTTTGGATTCCTTTTATTTCTTTTCCTTCTCTGATTGCCGTGGCTAGGACTTCCAAAACTATGTTGAATAACAGTGGTAAGAGTGGACATCCTTGTCTTGTTCCTCATCTTAGAGGAAATGCTTTCAGTTTTTCACCATTGAGTACAATGTTTGCTGTGGGTTTGTCATATATGGCCTTTATTATGTTTAGGTAAGTTCCCTCTATGCCTATTTTCTGGAGGGTTTTTTATCATAAATGGGTGTTGAATTTTGTCAAAAGCTTTTTCTGCATCTATTGAGATGATCATATGGTTTTTCTCCTACAATTTGTTAATATGGTTTATCACATTGATTGATGTGCATATATTGAAGAATCCTTGCATTCCTGGGATAAACCCCACTTGATCATGGTGTATGATCCTTTAATGTGCTGTTGGATTCTGTTTGCTAGTATTTTGTTGAGGATTTTTGCATCTATGTTCATCAGTGATATTGGCCTGTAGTTTTCTGTTTTTGTGGCATCTTTGTCTGGTTTTGGTATCAGGGTGATGGTGGTCTTGTAGAATGAGTTTGGGAGTGTTCCTCCCTCTGTTATATTTTGGAAAAGTTTGAGAAGGATAGGTGTGAGCTCTTCTCTAAATGTTTGATAGAAATAGCCCGTGAAGCCATCTGGTCCTGGGCTTTTGTTTGTTGGAAGATTTTTAATCACAGTCTCAATTTCAGTGCTTGTGATTGTCCTGTTTATATTTTCTATTTCTTCCTGGTTCAGTCTCGGAAGGTTGTGCTTTTCTAAGAAGTTGTCCATTTCTTCCAGGTTGTCCATTTTATTGGCATATAGTTGCTTGTAGCAATCTCTCATGATCCTTTGTATTTCTGCAGTGTCAGTTGTTACTTCTCCTTTTTCATTTCTAATTCTATTGATTTGAGACTTCTCCCTTTTTTTCTTGATGAGTCTGGCTAATGGTTTATCAATTTTGTTTATCTTCTCAAAGTACCAGCTTTTAGTTTTATCAATCTTTGCTATTGTTTCCTTCATATCTTTTTCATTTATTTCTGATCTGATCTTTATGATTTCTTTCCTTCTGCTAACTTTGGAGTTTTTTTCTTCTTCTTTCTCTAATTGCTTTAGGTGTTAGGTTAGATTGTTTATTTGTGATGTTTCTTGTTTATTGAGGTAGGATTGTATTGCTATAAACTTCCCTCTTAGAACTGCTTTTGCTGCATCCCATAGGTTTTGGGTTGTCATGTTTTCATTGTGATTTGTTGCTAGGTATTTTTTGATTTCCTGTTTGGTTTCTTCAGTGAAATCTTGGTTATTTAGTAGTGTTTAGTTTAGCCTCCTTGTGTTTGTAGTTTTTACAGATATTTTCCTGTAATTGATATCTAGTCTCATAGCATTGTGGTTGGCAAAGATACTTGATACGATTCCAATTTTCTTAAATTTACCAAGGCTTCATTTGTGACCAAGCTATGATCTATCCTGGAGAATGTTCCAGGAGCAATTGAGAAGAAAGTGTATTCTGTTATTTTTGGATGGAATATCCTATAAATATCAATTAAGTCCATATTGTTTAATGTATCATTTAAAGCTTGTGTTTCCTTATTTATTTTCATTTTGGATGATCTGTTCATTGGTGAAAGTGGGGTGTTAAGGTCCCCTACTATGACTGTGTTACTGTCGATTTCCCCCTTTATGGCTGTTAGCATCTGACTTGTGTATTGAGGTACTCCTATGTTGGGTGCATAAATATTTACAATTGTTTTATCTTCTTCTTCGATTGATCCCTTGATCATTATGTAGTGTCCTTCTTTGTCTCTTGTAATAGTCTTTATTTTAAAGTCTATTTTATCTGATATGAGAATTGCTACTCCAGCTTTCTTTTGATTTCCATTTGCATGGAATATCTTTTTCCATCCCCTCACTTTCAGTCTCTGTGTGCCCCTACGTCTGAAGTGAGTCTCTTGTAAACAGCATATATCTGGGTCTTCTTTTTGCATCCATTCAGCCAGTCTATGTTTTTGGTTGGAGCATTTAATCCATTTACATTTAAGGTAGTTATCAATATGTATGTTCCTATTACCATTTTCTTAATTGTTTTGGGTTTGTTATTGTATGTCTTTCCCTCCTCTTCTGTTTCCTGCCTGGAGTAATTCTTTAACATTTATTCTGAAGCTGGTTTGGTGGTGCTGAATTCTCTTAGCTTTTGCTTGTCTGTAAAGGTTTTAATTTCTCCATCAAATCTGAGTGAGCCCCTTGATGGGTAGAGTAATCTTGGTTGTAGGTTTTCCCCTTTCATCACTTTAAATATGTCCCGCCACTTCCTTCTGGCTTGCAGAGTTTCTGCTGAAAGATCAGCTGTTAACCTTTTGGGGATTCCCTTGTATGTTATTTGTTGTTTTTCCCTTGCTGGTTTTAATTTTTTTGTTGTTTGAACTTAATTTTGGATAGTTTGATTAATATGTGTCTTGACATGTTTCTCCTTGAGTTTATCCTGTATGGGACTCTGTTTGCTTCCTGGACTTGATTGACTATTTCCTTTCCCATATTAGAGAAGTTTTCCACTATAATCCCTTCAGATATTTTCTAAGTCCCTTTTTTATCTCTTCTTCCTTTGGGACTCCTATAATTTGAATGTTGGTGCATTAATGTTGTCCCAGAGGTCTGTAAGACTGTCCTCAATTCTTTTCGTTCTTTTTTCTTTATTCTGCTCTGTGGTAGTTATTTCCACTGTTTTATCTTCCATCTCAGTTATCTGTTCTTCTGCCTCAGTTATTCTGCTAATGATTCCTTCTGGAGAATTTTTAATTTCATTTATTGTGTTGTTCATCCTTGTTTGTTTGCTGTTTACTTCTTCTAGTTCCTTGTTAAAGGTTTCTTTTATTTTCTCAATTCTATTTCCAAGATTTTGGATCATCTTTACTAACATTACTCTGAATTCTTTTTCAGGTAAACTGCCTATTTCCTCTTCATTTGTTTGGTCTGGTGGGTTTTTACCTTGCTCCTTCATCTGCTGTGTGTTTCTCTGTCTTCTCATTTTGATTAACTTACTGTGTTTGGGGTCTCCTTTTTGCAGGCTGCTGGTTCGTAGTTCCCATTGTTTTGGTGTCTGCCCACAGTGGCTAAGGTTGGTTCAGCAGGTTGTGTAGGCTTCCTGGTGGAGGGGACTGGTGCCTATGTTCTGGTGGATGAGGCTGGATCTTTCTGGTGGGCAGGACTGTGTCCAGTGGTGTGTTTTGGGTTGTCTGTGACCTTATTATGATTTTAGGCAGCCTCACTGCTAATGGGTGGGGTTGTGTTCCTGTCTTGCTAGTTGGCGTAGAGTGTCCAGCACTGTAGCTTGCTGGTTGTTGAGTGGAGATGGGTCTTAGCATTGAGATGGTGATCTCTGGGAGAGCTTTCGTCATTTGATATTACATGGAGCTGGGAGGTCTCTGGTGGACCAATGTACTGAACTCGGCTCTCCCACCTCAGAGGCACAGGCCTGACACCCGACCGGAGCACCAAGACCCTGTCAGCCACACAGCCAGGTACGTGGGCAGTTTCTTGCCTTTTGGGAAGTCTGAGGTCTTCTGCCAGTGTTCAGTAGGTGTTCTGTAGGAGTTGTTCCACATGTAGATGTATTTCTGATATATTTGTGGGGAGGAAGGTGATCTCCACGTCTTACTCCTCCACCATCTTGGAGGTCTCCTCTGCACTCTTTTGTATGAACTGTATCCTAATAAAGGTCTTTAAAAAAGACAGATGGAGGGACCATTTAGGGGATTGTAGCTGTGTCCATGTTGGAGACAATAGTGGTCTTGGTTAGGGGATTGGCACTGGGGATGGAGAGAAGTGACAAGAAGTAGATGGATTTGAAAGATGTTTGAAAGTGAAAGAATCTTGCACTCTATTTCCTTTTCATCTGAGTGAACACATCTGATATTTTTAAAATGGAGAAGTCAGAGTGGAGAGAAAGTTTCTGCAATATTTGGTGTGGATGAATAGATAGATAATTTTTTCAGAAAATAGGAAGTAATCTTTACTGATGATTACATTGAGTTCTGAAGGTCCTCTGAAGTTTCAGAGCCCTTTGTAGGCATGATTTTCTAGGAAATGCCAAGTAATACTAACTTATATGGAAAATGCATTAATATTCCATGTCTATAACAAACAGTGGCATGTAGATTTTTAGATAATTGAGTTACTTTTCTCCACCCTCTGGAACCAGGAATTAGTGAGTATCTTCTCACCTATTCATATAGAGCAAGGATTTATTTAGAAACTGCTTATGTACTCTTCAAATTGTATATGCCAGAAAGAGGTAACTTGACTATATATCCTCAAAAAATTTAGATGGAAACATTTTGTAATAAATATTTGGAGATCAAAAATTTATTTTATTTTGTTAAGTAAGGAGGATAATGATATAGGAAGTAAAGATTGTTCTCAACATTTAAAAGTATATAATTTTCAAGTTTTATATTCTCATTGAGGAAAACTTGAAAATCCATCAAAGCAAAAAGAAAAAATTCAAATTACGCCTAGTCCCATCACCTAAACAACTACTGTTAACATTGTTTTATTTCCTTCTAAGCTTTTCTTTCTTTAAAGATTGGTCTAACAAAATGGCTGTAATGATAATATCCACACCATTTTCTAACCTATTTTTTTTATCGACAGTTTAACCTAGAATATTGATTTACTTGTTTATTCATAAATAATCATTCAACAAATATTTATTGAAACTTTACTCTGTACACAGTATTGATGAAAAGAAACAAATAAAAAGAAATGATTTCTGTCCTCAGGTATCTTCCAATCTAGGAGAAAGAGAGGTGGTAAGCAAATATACAACAACAAAATAAATGTGTAATTACAAATTGTTTCCAGAAAGGAAATAAACAGTATTATGAAAGAGAATAATGGGGAAAATTAAATTAGGTTGGGAAATAAGGAAAGGCAGGTTTGAGGAAGTAAACTGAAATGGAAAGATGAAGGATGTGTGGGACTGGTCAGTTGGAGTGAGGAGAAGATCATTCCAGGCAGAGGGCATGGCAGGAAGGAAGATACAGGAGAGTGACAAGAGTTCAGTGAAGCTGGAGCACAGAGAGTGTCCTGGGGGGAAACCAGAGTTGTAGGCAAGAGTCTGATGATGCAGGGCTTTCTCATTTAGGCTAGAAATTTGCAATGTGTTTTAAGAGCAATAGGGAACCATTGATCAGCTTTAAACTAGGGAGAAGAAATAAAAGTAGAAATAAGGAGATTGGTTAGGATGGCATAGAAGTTGTCTAGGTGAAGGATGAGGTTGCTTCCACCAGGAAGCAGAGAAGAAGAAAAATGAGAGGATTTGAGAAATATTTTGCAGATAGAAATATACGTTGAATCATGTGAAATTGTCATTTTTGTTAAGTCAAAGAGATCACATTGACAATTTCACACAGTTCTGCCTAATAATAGGATTTAGTGTTGCACTGGATGTGGGGGACAAGAAAAGGGACTAGGAGGAATGATTCTACAGTTTTGGCTTGAGTAAGCTGGTGGACACAGGAGCCACTGAGATGGGGGAAATTAGAGGACCAGGGCTGTCAGGTCCTATCACATGTTCAACCCCCTCCCACTGTGTAGCAGGGACAAAGTTTTAGGAATTGACTCTAGCCCTGGGGGTCATCAATGATTACTCTTGGTTTTCCCATTTTTCTTCCAATGGCTGGTTTGGAACAGGCTTTATATGTTCTTATATGTTGAATTATAACCAAAATACTGATAATTTCTACTGCCTTGATTTCTTAGCATAAGGGATAGTTTATATGACTGTATAAACCAAATCAATACATAAGTCAAAGTTCCAAAACTGCCTAACTTTATTCACAGCATTTAGGAACTGAAATCGCATTTTTTTTTCCTGATAGAAAGTTCTAAGCCAGATTTACAAGAATGATACAAGACTTCCCAGTATTTCCCACCTGTTCATTTGCTCAACTCAGAAATGTTTTCTTTGTACTGTATTTAACCTACCAAGTGATAGTGCTTTTTGTAATCTGAATTATTATTCTTTAGGAACAAAGAAATGAGATACTCTGATTGGGCTATCTTTCTGTCTTTAATCCTCAAAGTTTTCGTTTGTTTAATTTATTTTTCCTCTTCCTATAAATTTAATAAAAAGAAACAATTATTCATTCATTCATTAGTTTTAGTATTTTTATTTCTCACAATGAGGGGCCTATCCTCTGAGTTTACTGTATTCTGAGACATCTATATTCCACATTATTAAGAGAATTTTTCTGGAAGAGCTATAGAAATCTATTTTCTATGATATATCTTGCTCCCAAAATCAAAGGTATCAGAAGCAGCAGCAAGAACTGACCCTTCCTCCCCAGCTTCCACGGGTTCAAGGTAGAATTTTACATGGAATGAGATAATGGCTTACGTTTCTCTCGTCTTTTTGCTCCAAATGACGCACAAGTTTACATACTATGGTAATCTACTTATTTACACTATTCATGTGCTCTTATTTTATATTATCTTGTAATGTTATTTGATTCTATATATTTTACAACAATTACATGTTCTGTGTGAGCAGCGACTTGTTTTATTCTTCTGTATAACTCCCCTAACATTAGTGCCTGGAGCAGAGTAGGCACTATAAAAATCACCATTTTCACATACAGATGCAGTTGAAAACACCAGTGGTTTCCCATGAAATCTGTTTTGCCCGGAACTCTTTGCACTTCTGCAGAGTCCTGCAGAAACTCTTTCTAGGTATTTATTATACAGAATCATAAAAAAATATTGAGGAAAATTATTATCATCAAAGAGTTGCAGACATCTCCTCAGTTTGGTTTTTCTCTAACATCCTAATGCTGTTGATTACTACCCCAGTCAATAAAAGTCTCTTCCTCTGCCTCTTCTAAAAGTTGTTCTAACAAAGTTTTCTGAGAAAAAGCTAGAACTGGGATCCAACTTGTCAGGCTCTGAGGTTTACATCACTCTTTGGTGTGGTGCCCAGAAAAATACAGCTCGCTTCAAAGAACTGACACAGCTTCCAGAACAGCAAAGGGGCACATGCTGAGAGGCTTCTGGTGGTTTCCGACAGCTTGACCAGACACGTCCCTTCCTTGAAGAGACGATGCTGTTCTATAAGCGTATGGTCTTTGTTTTGCATGTATATCTTCTAGATTAAAAATTCATGAACATGTAAATATTCACCCCTCCAAAAAGGGGAAAGAAGTAACAGGTGGATAGAACTGCTCATGCCACCTCTACTAGCTCAGGCTCTCGTCTTCATCTGTATCTCATTTCTTTCTTACATATTAAACCACCCACTTTCTTACAGGCTCCTGAGGAAGAACAAGAGAGAAACCACTTCCTGCCCTCCCACCGTGTCTTGATGTCATCTTCTCTGGTTCTCTCATCCTCCCCCATTTCTCCCACAGAGATTCAAACTCTGAACCGCTGTGATGTCATACCACTCTAAGTTTCTCACTAAATGTGTGGCCAGTTTAAAAAACACAACAAATCCTTCAATCTAGTTAAAAGCCACTATTTGAAATTTGCCCTTCCATCCCAGATATATTAATGCATGAGTACATATAAGTCTTACTTATTTATAGTCATGGAGCAACAAGTAGAATGTTCATTATTCAAATCTACCAGTATTTTGTTGAATACCTGGATCATTCTCCCCTTCAGTTTTTTACTGTGTTTGCTCAGAAGTGAAAAAACAGATTCAAAAGCATGGTTTGCAGTTTCTTTTCTTCTTAATAGGTAGCATTGTATAATAAGAATTGGTCAACTGTACTGGCTTCCACTGCTGGTCCTGCATGGACTAGTTGGAATGACCTTTGGCAACTTATTTCTGAATGATCCTACCTTATGAAAAATGGAGGTGATAATCAGGTTCTCATAGGATTGTACAAGAACAAGGTGAGTGGTGTATGTCTTATGCTTAGCATAGTGCTCTAGGCTTTCAATAAATATAAGCTCCCTTTCCCCCCTTTCTCTTCTCCATTTACTTCCTCTGCATCAATAGTGGAACATCTCAAATCTGGACAATCTTGGAATAGAGCAAACACAGTGAACATATATCCTGCAAATGGATAATAACAAGTTGACTGTAGCCAGACAGTTCTTGGCAGGCATCACGCTCTGCCTCAGTTTGCTTTACACTCAAACCTGCTTTATAAACACTCCCAGTGAGATGCAAACTTCAGGTCGATCCTCAAAGTTTGCCATTACTTAGACTCACACTGCCTATCCAGTGCTGCCTCTTCTCACATGGATCCCTCCCAACAAGGCAGGCAGTCTCTTCACTGTAGCATGAACTTGAGTGTTGCACGGGATCTTCCTGTGTGTTTGCATCTGTTGCTGGTAATGCCTGAAATTCTTCACTCGTCTTCTTTGTCCTTCCAAGTCCTAGTCACTCCTGAAGTTTGCCCAGTGCTGTCCTATAGGATATAATGCAAGCTGCATATGTAACTTTAAACTTTCTGCTAGGCATATTTAAAAAATCAAGTACAATTAATTTCAGAGATGTTTTATTTAATTCACTATATCAAAAATATTATTTCAACTTATGATCAATGAAATATTGTACATTTTTTAAAATTAGGTATTCAAAATCCAGTGTCTATTATACTTACAGTACATTTCAGTTCGGACTTCCAACCTTTCAAGAGCTAATAGCCACATGTGGCAAGTGGCTACCATACTGGACAGTGCACATCTAGTCTGTCAGATCTAGCCCATCTTTGTAATACTGTGTCACTCAGAGACTTTTAACTCGATAAACATGACACCTTACAGTTTTGAAGACTATAGTTTACAAAGAAACACTTTCAATATACTGTCTTCAGCTGTCCTCACAGCAACACCTGTGAGAATGGAAGGGATTTTTATTACCATTTCAGAGAAATAGTAAAGAAACCAAGACATGGTTACCAAGACTCTAAGACATTGGGTAACTTACACATAACTGTACAGAAAGTAGAATTTGTTCTTGAATCCAGGACCTTATGTTCCACCCAGTAACAAACTGCTTCTTGAAATTGTATTTGCATAGACTTTAAAGTTTAAAGACTTTCCTATAAATCATCTCACAAAAATGAATCTTCACAAAACCATCTGAAGGCAGTTTAATTTCAGTTATTTATGAAGAGTTAACTTATGCTCAAGCTACAAAATCCAAAAGGCAATCACTTTTACCAGTTTCTTGTAAACTTTTTTTTTCCTCCTTTTTACTAAATGGCTGCACACTATGTGCAGTATTCTACACTTGACTTTTTTTCCCATGACAGTATGTTTAGTATATTAAGTATATGAGACGATCCTTGCATACGGTCCAGAAAGGCCTGCCTCATTCTTTGTAGCTGGTGTCGTATTCCATTGTCTGGGTCTACCACACTTTATTACCCAGTCCTGCTGAGGAGCATTCAGGGTGTTTTCAGTCTTTTGCTATGACAAGTAACATTGTAGTAAATAAACTTGTGCATTTGCCATTTCAATATTGCATATAGCTAGAGTATACATTCTACACCAACATTTCTGGGTCAAAGTGTATACGCATTTTAAAATTTGGAAATACTTCCAAATTTCCCTTAAAAAAGGTGTAATGATTTTCACTCACACTCAGAAAATGTAAACACCTGTATCCTCACACCCATGAAAACTCTGTGCTGTGAACTCACCCTGGTGAGCTTGAGCATCTTTTCACATGTTTAAGTGTCATTTGCATTAATTTTTCTACAGCCTGACCATTTGTGTCTATATCCTATCCTGCGTTCCTATTGCATTGTTATTCTTTTCTTTCTTATTGTAAGAGCTCTTTAAATTTTAAGGAAATTGTGAGGTGAGGTGTGATATTTTGACTTTGGCTTTTTTTTTTTTTAAAAGATTTTGGTTTTGCTTTGTTGTGTTTGCTATTTGTACAGGCTAATTTATAAATCTTTTCTTTCATGGCTTTTGAGTTTTGTATCATGTTTAGAATTTTAGTGGTATATGTCCAAGTTTAATATTTTTTTTCAGATGATTATCCAGTAATACAATGCCATTATTGAATAATCCACCTTTTCTTTACAGATTTAACATGCCACCCATATTCTATGCAATATTACCTTGTATTTTTAATTGATTTAAAATTTTTTTTCTTTCACTGATCTGTCTGTTCTTGCACCAGTATCACAATATTTAATATCTACTAGGGCTTATCCCCTCACCATTATCCCTCCTCCCCTGATTTTTTTGGGTGTCTTATATAATTATTTGTTGTCATATGAAGCTTATCTGGCTTAAAAAGAACACTTCTGAATTTTATTTGGATTGCCTTTTATTCTTAGACTGCCTTTTGGAGAAGGGTTAGGAAAATCACCTATATGTAATGAGGCTTACCACCCAATGGTATGCTTTTTCATGTGTTAAAGTCTTCTACTGTGTCTTTCAGTAATGTTTTAAAGTTTTATTTTCATATGCTTACTATCCATTTTTCTAGGTGTTTTATATTTTTGTTCCTATTGTAAAGAGAATCTTTTCTTCCATTATAACTATTTAAGACATTTTATGATAGAAAATTTCAAACACATCAAAAGTAGAGAGACTAGGATAATGAAGCTCCTTGTACCCATCACTCAGCTTCAATAATTTTCAACTTACAACCAGTTTTATTCCATCCATCCCCCACTTCTCTTTCCTCCCCCACCCAGATTATTGTGAAGTAAATCCGAGACTTCATACCATTTCACCTGTAAATATTTCAGTATGTATCTCTAAAAGATAGTAACTTGAAAAAAAATACAACCATATAAGTTTTATACCTTAAAATATTTTACAATAATTTCTTAATATCTTCAAGATTCAGTGAATGTACATATTTCTTTATCTTTAAAGTCTTTTCTGGGTCATTTGTTTGAATTGGGATCCAAATAAAATCCATATATCTCAATTGTTTGATATGTCTCTTAAGTTTATTTTAATCTATAGGGTCATCCTCTAGTTCTTTTTTACCTTGCAAATTTTTGTTGAAGAATTTGGATCATTTATCCTGTAGAGTTTCCCATAATTTGGGTTTTGCTGATTGGCTCCCCATGGAGTTATCATATTCCTTTATTCCTCTGTATTTCCTATAAATTGGTAATTGGATCTAGAGATGTGATGAAATTCAAGTTGGGTTTTTCTGAAGGAAGACTGATTTTCTGAAGGAAGACTGTAATATCTGATTATTTTTCTTTTTGTGGTATTAGAAGTCAGTGATAATTATTTCCTATGTCTATTGATTCATTAGGGCTTGCAAATGGTAATATTCTAATTTTATCAGATTTCTTCATTTATTAGATTGGGCTACTTCTAAATAGAGATATTTGTATGTATACTGAGGTACAATAACTTGAGGTGCATTCTTATAGGAAAGGCAGAATAAATACTTCATTCTTTCCCTTTGTTTATTAGCTTTCAAAACAAGTTGGTTCTTAACATTTATCAAAGGTGACCAGCAAGATCTGTTCTGTTTTGTTTTGTATCATGATGAATACATAGACTTTAAACATGTTTGATGTGTTTTAGTCCATTGAAGTTATTATGCTTATTGATGCTCAAATCATTCTATCTTTGGCCAGTGGTAGCCTATTGACATTGGCTCTTGAGTTCTTTAGACATGATAAAAATCACTGATGGCTTTTTACTTTCTTGTACAAAAAGATGTTCCAGGCTTATCTTGCACATTTCCTGTCCCAGATCAAAAAACGGATATTTTTCCAAGAAGCCTTGGTTACTTTTAGTGGGAAATTATTTTTAGAGACTACAGTCTGGACATTAGGGGTGCTTACTGCTATTGTGTTGGCCATCATCCGTACGCCTTTTCAGTTGATAGAGATGGGAAATGTATGCATGTGGGTGTTTCAAAGATTAATTATATCATGAGTTTATACCAGTACTTCTAGCTCAAATTCAGGTCTACAGGGTTTTTACTCAACCTAATTGATATTGAATCTATATCTCCTTTCTTCTTTGGTAAATATTCTAGTTTCAGTAGGGAGGTTAATACCACAAAGTGAGAGGAGGACAAGAGAGTCTAGCTATATGTGAAAGAGTGGTTATACTTAATTATTAATTAATTAATTATTACTGATCATAGAATTTAAACTAGGTAAGGAAGGAAGAAGATGAAGGAGATATGAGATGGAGGTGTTAGCTAATGCTATGGTGGTAATCATTTTGCAGTATATAAATGTATCAAATCAACAAATTGTACAACTTAAAATTACACAATGTTATATGTCAATTATTACTCAATAAAGCTGGAAAGAAAATATGAGAGAGATGAAGAACCATGACTCTGACGGTATTGTGTGGGTCTCAGTGGAAAGGGATGAAAAAGTGTTGAAGTCAAAGGAATAGAGAGAGAACCGGAAAGGTTGGAGGTGGTAGTCAGAGGGCAGCCATCCTTGAAATCGAGATGATGGAGCAGGTGCAGTTGAGGTAATTGTAAAGCCTGGGGTGTTAGCGTGGGGGTGAGGGGCTGAGGACAGGAGGAGGAGATCCCTGGATAAAGAAAGATGGAAGAACAGATTGGCCAAGATCCCAGAAGCCTCATCCCCGTGGATCTTGAAACATGAAAAATTATGGCAGGAGCGTTGGAGAGAGTGACAGTGAGGCAAAAGCAAAAACATCGAGATGTAAGAGCTGTGACCTGGGAGTGGTAGGTGAATGCAACAATGAGGAGGGTGGGTGTTAGAGCCTGAAAAAGTGAAATTCTAGGCTGCGAGTTTTAAGAAAGACAGAGGAAGGGTGGTTAGAAAATGGCAACTCAGAGCAGGGGTAACCATTCCCCCACCACAGGCCCCATGGGAGAAGGTTGCAGGGGAAAGCTGTCCTCCTGAGAGGGCTGCAGGGCCATTGTGTCCTCAGGAGGAGAGCCAGTTCTGTGAGAGTGAGAAGCTAAAGGGACTTTCAGAGAAGAGGCTGAAGACTTGAGGATTTTGCTGAAAACTATCTTTCAGTTCCAGAGGGGAGCAGTGAAAAAGTTTCAAAGTTTGGAGAGGGATATGGGATCAGAAGAAAAGACAGATGGAGGGTTAAAGTACAGGGGTTGAGTGATGGTACAGGGGACTTGGGTTTCTTGTGATGAATGTAAACACAGATAAAAACATAATAAAATGTTTCCCATTGGTCCCTTGCCACATCGCGGTGGCAAGGCTATGAGAATTGTAGGCAGGGTGGGCACAGAGGTGTGGAGGCCTTGCCACAAGCAGGCAGTCCTGGACCTTCTCAACTCCTGCCTGTGGCGGTGGTGGAGTTGGTATGGAGCAGGTAGCAAGGAGGAAAGGGGTGGCCTTATCCAGAGCACCAGGGGTTCAGGGGTGCCCTTTTTAAAAAAAGGTAAACTTTATCTTGAAGAATAAAATACCTGCAGCAAAGTGCACAAGTATTTGGTGTTTTGGCTCATAAATGAACTCAGGTTCATTCACCAATAACCAGGTGGAAAAACAGAGCATTACCAGTATCCCCTGCCCAAAGTTGGTTAATTTTTCTAATAAATAATTGAGTCTAGGAAGAAGGAGTTAGTGGTACAGAAGAATTAGCTTTGTTGCCAAATAAAGCTTATGTTGCTTGCACACTATTTTACAGGTAGAGTAAAACAAAATACAGAGAGCAAAGTTGATTTGCACCTTTACCGAGTTATTGATAGATCAGGAAAATTTCAAAGCTAAAGAGCAAGGATTCACATTTCTGCATAATAAAACACATTATATAGATCTAATAATTTGAAGAGTATCACAATGAGTCAAAACTAGTGAGTCTTGAAAAGCCTTGAAACAGATCCTAGTATTTACAAATCTTAGCATTTGATTTATTTTTTTAAAAAGCCTTCCAAATTTGTATGAAGAAAGTGACATTAGCATGCAAAAATGAATCTGGGAGGACTGTTAAATGCTTAGGAAAAAGAAAACAAAACCAAAATTATATACCTACTTTCACCCCATCACACATATTAAACTGGATTATAATATTAAATTTTTAAAAAATCTTAAAAAAAGTAGAAAATACATAGGTGATTTTCTTATCTGATATTGGAGTGGGAATGGCTTTCCTAAACACAAATGGGAAAGAACAAAATACTGGAAAATATTTGACTTTTGACAGTTTTAATTTATACATTAAATAAACTAACATTGACAAAAAACAAATAATAAACTGAAAATAAATATTTGAAACATATATGACTAACAGTTATTATATCCTTAACATACATAAAGTACAAATCAGAAAAAAGAAAGATGTACACCCTAATAGAAATATTGGCAAAAGATGTAGGCAAACAATTCACAAAAGAAAATATATAACCCCCCAAATATGTAAAAATACTTATTTCAACTTTACTTGTAATCAAAGAAATGTAAATTCAAACATTTTCCCCACCTAACTGGCAGAATTTAATACTCAATGTTGGTGAGGTAAGAGTGAATGAACAAGCTTGTATTTTACTGGTGGGAACTTATCCCAGCACCTCCGAAGGGCAATTTGGCAATATATATCCAAATCTTGAAAAATTCATATACTTGTGTCTAGTCATTTCACTTCTAGAAATTTATCCAAAAGGACTAACTAGAAGTCTGTACAAATATTTATATACATGAATTTTTAGTGTTGGAATATTTATAACACAAAAAATTAGATAAATCTAAATAACCCCAAAAGAACATTGGTTAAATAACTTATGATATATTACCATGATAGAATACTATGTATTTTAAAATGTATTTTAGAAAACATTTAAAGGTGTGAGAAAATGTTCAAAATATAATGTGAAGTGGGAAAAGTACATTATGAAACATTACATATAATATAACCTTAATTTTATAAGTACCATTTATAACACTTAAATGTACTTATATTTATTTACCTTGTACATTGTACATATGGAAGACTAAAACATAAAACAAAATGTATATATGTACATATTAATCAACCATATTTTATAATAAAATTTAGACTAAAAAGAGACCAAAATGTTAGCCATTGTTATAGCTGGGCGGTGCTATTATATCTAATTAAAAACTAAAAAGCATTAAATGAAAGAACACTTATTAATAAATAAAAATGTCACAATTAAATACAGTAATTATTATCTTTTAGTGAGTTTTGTCTCTATATAGACAGAAGCTCTTGGCAGAAGAAAAATGATCAGAAGCACAATTGTCATGGGAGCTTTCTAAGTCTTTGTCAAGTCAAACAAGGACAAGAAATTTGAATCATATTACAAGGTCAGGTTTGATCTATATTAAACTATACTGTACAGGTAATCTTCAAATTCAAGAAGTTGGATATATAAGAAAGTACATCTTAAGGAACAAGGAGGTACATAACAATGATGCTGAGATCAGGAATTACCGAATTAAAAAAAAACTCAGTAGAATAAATGTAGAAGATGGTTCTGTAAAGAAAATAGCACTATGGGAAAAAATTAAAAAACCCTAAAAAATTGATTCAAAGAACAACCACAAGAAAGGCATTGGATTTAAGATAGAATATATAATAGCAGATACAGAAGAGGTGATAAAATTATAAGAGAATTTTATGTAAAATTCTTTGATATTAAATTTGAAGAATATAAATTCAAGTAAAGTAAGCGTGGCCAAAATTAAGTCAATAATAAATAGAGTAACAACCATAGGAAAAAATGAGAAACGTATTAAAGAAATAATTCAAAAGGCTTTATGCCAGATAATTCTGGTGAATTTTCTCCAAACTTTCAAGGAACAGATAATTTCTATGCTATTCTACTTCAGAATATTATAAATCTTTAGTTCACTTTATGAAACTCACATATGCCAAAACCAAAACCAAACATTAAAAAAGAAAGTTTAAAAAGAATTTCATTTGATTATAAATATAAAAATCTCCAATGAAATTCAACTCTATACTATTGTACACTGTATCCCCAACATGCAACTTTTTTAATATTAGGAAGACAATGGATTCAATGAGTAAAATGGAAACGTTAAAAAAAAAAAGACGTATGATGAAATATAGCATGCACTTTTAAAAAAACAAAACTCTTGGAAGATTTGGATTAAACTGATCCTACCTTAATGTGGTTAAGAATATTTGTCTGAAACCTGAGTTTGCCAATGGACTGAATATGGACCATTGTTTTAAATGTTTTTGTTCTGGCCTATATATTTTGGGAAATGATTTTAGTTATAAACATTTTATAATTGAGAGATTTCATAAAAAATCAGAAATTTTCTCTTATGCAAAAACAAACAAACAAAAAATTAGGGGTTAGGGTTAGGATTTCCAGTGTGAAAAAATGGCAGATCTATTAGCAGTAGGTCTACATTTTCATAGGGTATAATAGGCTTAAGCTGAGCATCTCCTGTGTGCTCCATTCAGAAAGAGCCCTCTCCAGTTTGTCACAGTTTGCACCAAGCTCGCTATTCCAGTATCAAATTGAACAACAAAGATCATATTCAGCAGTATAATATATAAGAGGTTATTGTCATTCTTATTAGGAACACACCAAAAATGTCATCTATCACCTTTACTACTTAACTTTTCTGAAAGTTGTGGCCAATGGAAGAGACAAGAACTCAACAAAAGGGTATAACTGGGCTTCCCTGGTGGCGCAGTGGTTGAGAGTCTGCCTGCCGATGCAGGGGACACGGGTTCATGCCCCGGTCCAGGAGGATCCCACATGCCGCGGAGCGGCTGGGCCCGTGAGCCATGGCCGTTGAGCCTGCGGGTCCAGAGCCTGTGCTCCGCAACGGGAGAGGCCACAACAGTGAGAGGCCCACATACCGCAAAAAAAAAAAAAAAAAAGGTATAACTATTCGAAAGAAAAAGTCAAAATATAATAATTTCAGCTGGAATGATTATATGTTAACATACACACCAACTATAAGCTTGTTGTAACTAATAAGATAGTTAAATAAATTGGTTAGAGGATAAATATTTCTAAAATTAGTAACTAATTTTTGTATCCCAGCAACCTCCAGTTAAACAATAAGATTATATTTATAACAGCAACAAAAATTTTAAAATACAAGGAATGTGTGGGAACAATATGAAAAAACTACAAAAGTTTATTGAGGTATAAAAGATTTGAATAAATGGACATACATACCAAGTTTCTGAAAATTGTAAAAATGTCAGTTCTTCCCATTTGAATTTATGGTTTTAACATTATCCCAATAAAAATTCTAAAGAATGTTTTCTAGAATGTGAAAAATTTAAATAAAGTGCATCTGGGAATGTAAACAAGTAAGAATAGAGAAAACTTTGGAAGAGGCTGTTTAAAGTGGGAGAACCTTAAAAGTGTTCATAACCTTTTTCCTAATAATTTCATTTCTAGTAATGTATTTTAATAAAATAATAGGAAATATGGATAAAGATTTATTTATAAAATGTTCATCACTGCATTACTCATGATATTGAAAAATTAGGTTTATTAAAAAACATCCTTCCACAATATGAAAATGGTATATAAATTATGGTTCATTCATATGATAGACTATTAGACATTCACTAAATGTCATGTTTGTGAACCATTTTTTTATGACATAGGATAAAGCTCATGATGTATTAATGCTTTGTAAAAAAAAGAAAAGCAAGATATAAAACTATGTTCAGCATGACTCCAGTTTAAAAAAAATCTCAGGGTGGGAGAGATATAGGTGATTTTTGTTTTCTATAGGTCATATATTTCTAATTTTTATAAAATAAGAATGTATTTTATAATTAGAAAAGAATACAACAGTTTTTATCTTCTCCAGGGAAAAATATTCTTAACCAAGAAATACCCTTAGTGGTGGGGTGATGTTTTTGGACAAAAGCACAGAACACACTTCAGTGGGGACCGTCTGTACTTGCTCTTCCCTCTCTTTACAACATTTTCTGTTGGTAGGGGATTTGTTTAAGAACTAATTAAGGAAGACCAGCATTAATCTATATTGGTTTTCACCATCAGGGCCTATTCTTTATGAGGCCAAATGAGAAAGGACTATTTATATATAAATGCAAATCCCCTTGTCAATACATCTCCATATTCTGGTATGTTAGCTCCAGCTTTTGTATTTTTAATAAGATCTTATCTCCCTTGTAGTCCAGCAACTGCTGGATCATTTAAAGACCATCCTGTAGTGTTTATGACAGCACAGATGGTTGCTATGGAAAAAATTGAGCTGTCCCTGATCCCATAACAAAAATGGGTTCGAAGCAGTTGATTTGGCCAAATTCAGAGCCTCTGTGAACCCTGGGAGTTCTGAATTTCCAATTTTCTTGAGCTCTTAGAAGTTTGTTTGTTTACTGTTAGCAACATAAAACTCTGTTTTGTTTCTTTTTCTTTGTTTTCTTAAAGAAATGTTTATTTTTTAAAAGACTCAAAATTCTGCTTGTATACCATGCTAGCTACTCTATCACAGTAAGCTTTCAGTGTGTTTTAAAACCATATACACAGTCTGTTATATATACATACATATATGTAATATTCTATTTTTATATAAGATTTTATAAAAACCATATATATCTATATACATATATTTTTATCCATAAAATAAATATAGGACAACATGAAAATACTGTTCCCTAGATTTGTGTTCAGAATCTACTGGGAATGACAGTAAAATCCTTTATTTTTCATAATTTCATGCAAGTGGAATGGACCATAGGTAGGGTGACCACATCGTTGATTGTTCTAAGTGTTGGATGCTATCGAGAGTGGAAGTAGGCACAATTAGTAACGAAGCAAGGGTGACATGTGTAAACTGAGACTGTCCTGAACAAAGTGAGTTGTTGGATCACCCTGATCAGAAGAGATATATGAGATATAATATATATATATATATATATATATATACATATACATATGAGATGTGTTATGAGTTGAATTGTGTCCTTCAAAATTTTCCATGTTTGTAACCTGATTTAGAAATAGGGTTGTTGCCAATGTAATCAGTTAAGATGAGGTCATACTGGAGTTGGGTGGGTCCTAATCCAATGTGACTGGTGTCCCTATACAAAGGGCACATTTGGACACAGATACATGCAGGGAGAATGCCATGTGGCCATGAAGGCAGAGATTGGGGTAATGCATCTATGAGCCAAGGAACACCAAAGGCAGCCCGCAAACCACCAGCAGCTGGGGGAGAGGCATGAAGAGATTCTCCCTCACAGCCTCAGAAGGAATCAACTTAGCCGACACCTTGATCTCAGACTTCAAGCTCCAGAACTGTGAGACAACACACTTCTGTCGCTGAAGCCATGTAGTCTGTGGTACTTTGTTACAGCAGCCCTACCAGACTAATACAGGATGCTCAACAACTTGCTCCCTAGCAGTTCTGGGGACATCACCCAGAAGTGCTCAAGACCTCCCCTCTCATGATGGCCAAGTAATAACGCTTTCATTCTTTCTTTGCTCAAATATCACCATCCAACGAGGAGAGCAAGAAACACATACAAGCTCCATTTCTAATGATACTTCAAGACCTCTGTAATCATCAGCCATCCAACAAAGAAGAGAGAGGGGGGAACAAAAAATGTCTTCAGAGGGCCACACTTAGTGACAAGGTGATTCACCCCAGGAAAGGCGCTGGAGCAGAGCAGTTTCTGCCAAAGGTTGGGGGAGGTGTGCTAACAATAGAGGTCTCTTAAAAGTCCACATAAGGAGCTGTAGACCTCAGAATTCTTTCCACTAATTGATGCAGCCAGATGAATGCTCCGTGCCCCATGCTCACCCTCTAAACAGGAGACAGGAGGCTTAGGTTCTGAAGAGACTGAATCAGAAAGTCCCTGAATTTGAGGACATCTATTACAGAGCAGGTAGCAATGGGCTGAAAAAGGAAAACTAGGGGGTGAAGTGAAAACCCATACTCCGATCTTCAGAATGCAGCCAGGCTTACCACAGATAAGAGATAGGACGATCCTTCTCTGGGTACCCAGAAACCATTCAGAGGAGGGACCTAAAGATAAAGACATATGGGAGCATCTAGCAGAGGTGCAGGTGCCACCCAATCACTCTACAGTAGAGGCTGCTTCCCACAGAGCTCTGCTTCCCACAGAGCTCCTAATCAGATGTTTAGTGCTTCATTCTTAAGTAGAATTGGACAGCCAGCAACACCTGGCATTTGAGGGAATCCCGCAACATAAAAGACAGAGTTCAAAATAAGCAAGAGGGCAAAGGAGCTTGGAGGAAAAAGAGACATTTCAAGAGGAGAAGAAAGCTTCATGAAAGCAAAATATAATCAGTATTCTCAGATATTGTATCCATGAAACAGACAAGGATGATATGAAGAGAACAAGAGTTCTTACAAATTAAAAATATGGTAGCAGAAAAAAAAATATTCTGTTAAAAGATCTAGAGACAAAGTGAAGGAACTCATCCAGAAAGCAGAGTCAAAACACACAGAGATGAAAAAGAAATGAGAGAAGAGAAGAAAATCAAAGAATCAGCCCAATATCTTACTACTAAGCATTATGGAAAGAAAGGTAAAATAAAGAGAAGAGCAAATTATCTCGATAGACAAATTTTTCTACAACTGAATGACAGGAGCCTTCCAAGTGCTAAACCAGTGAAATTAAAGAAGACTCACACTGAGGCATATCATTGTGGAACTTAGGAATACAGGGGATTAAAATAATACTCTAAAAATTTCCAAAGATAGAGACAAGGGACATTTACGAAAGGTCAAGAATAAGAATGGAAATGAACTTTCCAACTGCACCGCTGAAACTAGACAACAATAAGCAATGACTTCAATGTTATCAGTAAAATAACATTTTCACTTAAGTTTGATACCCAGTGAAACTACCAGTTGAGTGTGATGGTTGAATAAACTAGCAGTCAAGTGTGAGGGTATTTTCAGACATGTAAAGTCTCAGAAAAAGTTATCTTTCATGCAGCCTTTCTCAGGAAATTCTTGAAGGATGTGCTACAGCCAGAAAAAAGGGGTATTCCAAGAAAGAGGAAGACATAGAATCCTGGAAAGAGGGAATCCAGCACTGCAGAGATGCAAAGGGAAACACCAGGGCAACAGCTGTGCAAGCGATCCAGTGAGCAGCCAGGCAAACCGGAGCAGGTGGAGGAGGGATGTTTCCAGAAAAAACAACATGAAACTGACAGAGCAACTTCTAGGTTTGACTTGGTGGAAAATTGTATTGAGAGTCATTTTACAAAGTTGTTGGAATGCGTTTTAAGATTTGGCCACAGCTTCAAAGAAAACTAAATAAGTGTGAATATGAGGCAACAATTAACTGTAAGAAAATTTAAAAGTTTTATGAGAAAGAATATTAAATCATAGAACACTACTTTGCTGGAAGATCCAGCAATATAGTAAACAATATTTCCATAGTTATAGTAATGAAAACATTGATTATGGACATAACCAAAAATTGGTTGAATAGAAAGGGAAAGAAAAAAGGTATATAGGAGAGCTAAAATTTTTGTCTATCATAACATATGATCTCTAAATGGATAAATCAAGAATATAAGTGTATTATTTAGAAATACAGAAATACATACTAGAGTAAACGGGTATGAGATGTGTGTGTGTGTGTGTGTGTGTGTGTGTGTGTGTGTGTGTGTGTATGGGAAGGGAAAATGAAGTTGCTGCTCTTTTTATTAAAAGATTTTTAGCACAATTTGATTTTTAAAACAATATGTGTGTACGCTATATTGATAAAAATATCCAAAAAGGAAGACAATGAAATTATGTTTGAGGAAAAAATATCTAGAAATAGCATGTGTCAGTATGTAGGGTAAGTGGTTATCAGACATGAGTGGTTTCTCCTTTTTTCTTCTTTTTGGAGACTTTTACTTCTAAGCATCTAATTTCTGTGTTTTGTTTTTGTGTATTACAGGATACACTGTATCAAACTTATACTAGATAACCATGCTGTCTTAATGGGTAGGGCAAGATATTATTAAATCCAAAAGACACTTCTGATCATCTTCATTTTTATATGAAGGTAAATAGCTGTTTAAACTGCAGGTGTTGTGGTATATTGTGATTTTTGTTGTTGCAAAAAGGATTTCATTCAAAACAGCTCTTTTGCCCCAGTCTCTGTATATTCTATTCTCTGTTCATAAGGACATTGCATTTAATTTGCCACCATAGCCGAATCATAATTTCACGTGCAGTAAAAGCTTTAACATTATCCTTTAAATTATGAATGAAGAGGAAAAAAAAATCCCCTTTTGTGAACAATAAATGAACTTATACATACTCAGTCATAAGCCATAAGATTCCTTTTTCCCCTATTTTGCTTCTTTCACAATAGAAATTATAAAGTTGGTAATATAAACTCTTTCAGGAGTATTATAATTACTAAACTTGGGAATTCAGGGACTTGATTGCGATCAGTTGAGTGCTATGTATTCTGACTATGAATCTGATCCAAGTCATGCACAGATAACCAGTGTTACAATGCTGAGTCTTTCATTTGTCAGCTGAGTGACATTGGTCAAGACTTTGGTTATTTCATGCTTTTCAGCCTCCACCTATATGTAAATTGAAGAGCTCAGAATACCAGGGATGGCAAAGAGTTTCTTTACATATGCCAACTCTGAGTGAATGATAGAGGCTACAGAGCTCTGGAAGAAGAATAATGAGACTATGTATGTCTGGGCTCAGCTGGAAACTGCTGAGTTTGATTAGTTATGTCTGCCTTGGACAGAAACTAGGAAAGTGCCTATCCTTACCCCCATGTATTTGTCAACCCTAGTTTAGATGATCTTGAAATTTTATTTCAGGCTAAACATTATTTTATTCTAGCCTATGATTTCTATTTTCTACTTTGGACTCCGTGATTTTCTTTTTTAAATAGTGCATTTATTAGATTACACTAGATCTTTTTAAAGATAAAAATTTATATAGTGCTCTTAGCCATTTAAAAAATTTTCTTTAAGTTTTGAATTTTATTTTATTTATTTTTTTATACAGCAGGTTCTTATTAGTTATCCATTTTATATTAGTGTATATATGTCAATCCCAATCTCCCAATTCATCACACCACCACCAACCTGCCCTCCACTGCCCTTAGCCATTTAAATGAAGGAAAATTCTGCTAAATAACATTTTAATGAACCAAATCAGTTAATTATGTAACATTACACCAGGAATGTTTGAAACATTAAACTTTTTTTCCTCCATCAACTTTAGTATATTTAATGAACCAGTTTTGTAGACATAGATCATACGTAGTTGAAGAATCCAAGGACTAATACATAGGGCAAAATGCTTATTATTTTACATATCTCTCGGTGGGTAGATTCCTTGATCTGTGTGACTTTTTCAGGAATGCAGTTACTTGAAGGTATTCAGATGTATAGGTTTTTATAGAAGTTCTTTTTTTTTTGCTTTTGGAAATCATGACAATTTGTGACACTTAGGGACTGACCCGTTTGAGGTAATTTTGGGAGAAAGTCCGCTGTAAGATGAAACTGGATTCTTCTTACTCCAAGCTCTTTTCTATCGTGATGCATGTGACTACCTTTGTGTTTGAGTCTCCAGTAGGTTAGAGCCAGCAATACTAGCCCTTCGGGAGTGACTTCCTTCCAGACATATATCTGTTTTGCCTGGTGGTATTTCACTAAGGGAAAAGGGGTCAATTAATAAAATGTGAATAATAGAAATAGAAGTTTTGACATATGATATATCTTCTGCTTTTCCAACTTGAATATACTTTTAAAATAATAATGTATTATTCATATTTTACTATCAAAATATAAAAGAAAATGTACAGGAATTAATGCAAGAACAATAATTCAGACATCTAAGTACAAGGTACGGCTCCTTCCTTAAACATTTTAGCTGCTACCAATTATTGCTTAATCAAGCTCTAGTTTCCCTTATCAAGGCTGAAGCTATTTCTAGAGGGAGAAGTTCTCCAGTGATGCTTTGTAGGTTTATAATGGCAGTGTGGGCTGAATGAACTGGCTGAAAACTTGCCGATTCATTCTGCTTTCTCCAGATCAGGTGTTAATGGTGTTTGAAAATAATTGCTGATTCTAATTATTCTAGTTAGGATTTTTATGTGTCCCTCTGCCATAAAATATTAGGGAGCACATAGTGTTCTTATCTTCAGTAGAGGCAGCCCAGCTCCTTTTGAACACCCCTTCTGTGTGGTGAATTGTCTTCCTCAAGTGTCCCACCTCCCTCAGGTAGAAAACACAGAACTTGCTTCCCAGCAAATTTTTTTTTAAACATCTTTATTGGAGTATAATTGCTTTACAATGGTGTGTTAGTTTCTGCTTTGTAACAGAGTGAATCAGCTATATATACATATACATATGTCCCCATATCTCCTCCCTCTTGCTTCTCCCTCCCACCCTCCCTATCCCACCCCTCTAGGTGGTCACAAAGCACCGAGCTGATCTCCCTGTGCTATGTGGCTGCTTCCCACTAGCTATCTATTTTACATTTGGTTGTGTATATATGTCCATGCCACTCTCTCACTTTGTCCCAGCTCACCCTTCCCCCTCCCCGTGTCCTCAAGTCCATTCTCTACGTCTGTGTCTTTATTCCTGTCCTGCCTCTAGGTTCTTCAGAACCTTTTTTTTTTTTTAAGATTCCATATATATGTGTTAGCATATGGTATTTGTTTTTCTCTTTCTGACTTACTTCACTCTGTATGACAGACTCAAGGTCCATCCACCTCACTACAAATAACTCAATTTCGTTTCTTTTTATGGTTGAGTAATATTCCATTGTATATATATATGCCACATCTTCTTTATCCATTCATCTGTCGATGGACACTTAGGTTGCTTCCATGTCCTGGCTATTGTAAATAGAGCTGCAATGAACATTGTGGTACGTGACTCTTTTTGAATTATGGTTTTCTCAGGGTATATGCCCAAGTAGTGGGATTGCTGGGTCATATGGTAGTTCTATTTGTAGTTTTTTAAGGAACCTCCATACTGTTCTCCATAGTGGCCGTATCAATTTACATTCCCACCAACAGTGCAAGAGGGTTCCCTTTTCTCCACACCCTCTCCAGCATTTATTGTTTGTAGATTTTTTGATGATGGCCATTCTGACTGATGTGACGTGATACCTCACTGTGGTTTTGATTTGCATTTCTCTAATGATTAGTGATGTTGGGCATCCTTTCATGGGTTTGTTGCCCAGCCACTTTTGCAGCTGGGCATGTGCCTGTGATCTGCACCCCATCAATCACTGTACTTACCTGAGACATGCCTTACAGTTTGAAGGAGGGGCTCTGTGGAATCCTTTTTGCTTTTGAGGTGGATGCCCAGACATCCAGGTTTGGGAGATGGCAGGAGCTGCAAGGTTTGCATCCTGGGCAGAAACGGAAGACTTGGAGGTGGTTAAGTGCAATTAAGTTCTGGCAGCCATCAAATGGGACACCCACTGCTCAGTGCTGGCCTAAACTTTGGTGGTTTAGGCCACTGAACTCCTCATACCATTTTGGACATGGTTTGGAAGCCTCAAGTCTGGTTCTCCTGCCATCCAGCAATTCAATGAGTTCTACAATATTCTTTTATAAACTCCTTTGATACTTGCTCCATTTGAGTCAGTTTCAGTTGCTTGAAATTAAGAATTTTGATGGACACATTGTTCTTTCAGGAGAACATTCTTTCTACTAAATTTCTGCCAGGAAACTTTGTGTCCTGCTGTCATATGATCAATAGAAATGTTTTTTAAAAAAAAAACACGGTAACATAGACCACGTTCGATTTTCCCAGTGCTTGACTTGGAAATTTAACACACATTTATTGAGTACTTACATGTGAGCCTACGCTGATGTTGGGATAGCATGGGAGGTGATGGCAGAGACTGTAAAGATAAGAAAACAAAATCCCATAGCTTTAATTTAAAACAAGTCTACATGGAATTATTAAATTATTTTTAAATTACTCTAGCAATCTCCAGTAGTCTTTAAAAATATATAGTTTCAAGTTTCTTGCAGAAGAATCTTCTTGACTTCACTTCTTAAAGATTTGTATTTGTTTTTCTTGTGCATTTGAAATATATTTTCCACAAATGCTCACTGACAGATAAACAAAATGTGTTATATACTTACAATGGAATATTATTCAACCTTAAAAAAGAAGGAAATTCTGACACGTGCTACAACATGGATGAACCTTGAATACATTATTCTAAGTGAAACAAACCAATCAGGAAAGGACAAATACTGTAGGATTCCACTTACGTGAGAGACCTAGAGTAGCCTAACACATAGGGATAGAAAGAAGAATGGTGGTTATCAGGAGCTGAGAGGAGGAGGAATGGGGAGTTATTGTTTAATGGGTGCAGAGTTTCTGTTTGGGAAGATAGAAAAGTTCTGGAGATGGATGGTAGTGATGGTTGCACAAAAATGTGAATGTACTTAATGCCACTGAGCTGTGTACTTAAACATGGTTAAAATGGTAAATTTTATGTTATGTATATTTTGCCACCAGAAAAATGAATTTCTAACCAAACAATATATACTACTATGAACAAGGCTAAGAAACTGATTTCCTTACAATCACTAAGGAAATTCTACCTGGGAGATGAGAGTGATGTAAGGGGAAGAGCAGGAGCCTAGGTGGTGTAGAGGGGGCTCTTGCTGGGTATCAGCTTTGTAATTAGCTAACACTACCTAACTTGGCCCAACCTCAGTTTCTTCTTCTATCAGATGGGTAAGACGAGGAGAGGGGCATTTCATTTCTACAACGCTGTCATTATTTGACCTCAGTTTTAGAATCAAGGTTATCCTTGACTTGAAACATTCAACTCCTCTGCTGATGAATAAACAGATCTTCAGGAAATTATATTTGTCTTCTGGAGAAATAGTTTCTTTCAGAACATTCTCACAGAGCAAATGCAAGCACCAAAAACGTAGGATTTTGAGAATGTGGAGTATTTCCTGTACCCATAATCCTTCCCTCCTAGAGACTGTCTATGATGTAGAAATCCAATTCCCATCCAGATTTAAAAATGCAATTCTTCAGGTACCTGATAAGATGGATGCAGGAAAATCATGTTATTATATTTTGAATCTCATAATATGAATGCATTCAAAACCATACTTCATTTTTAGTGTTATATTTAGGCCTCTACATTTAGGCTCCTTATACAACAGTAAATATCGAGACAATATTTATTGGTCCACAGCTTCCCTAGGCAGATCAGATTATTCAACACAGGAGTGGTGTTTAATTGGCAGGTTCTACATTACCAGCTAAATAGTTGGGCACACTCAGTAGGCCTGCAGACCGAGAGAGCTTTCAAGGCCAGTCTGGAGGCAAATAACTTCTTGGAATCTATTGCTTAGAACTATCTCAATTGTAGAAGTCTGTCTTGGAATATGTATTGTTCTTGAAAATGCCACAGTACCAGTAGGAAACACAAACAGTAGACTCAAAAGAGGCAAGGAACTGTAGACTGAATAAACAGCCCACGACCACCCATTTTCCTGGGAAATGCATACCCAAGACTGAATTGTCCTGCTGCAGGCTTATCGGTCATCTACCTCTTCGAGATAGGTCAGTCTTGGATGACATTTGCTCTTGTGCCCCACAGGAGGCTGCCAACTGTTATCATAGATCATCCACTAGAGGGTGACAACCACATATGCTTAGGGATGGATGGCTATTCCATAGACATGGTACCTAGGCACATACCAAAGTCCTGAGTAGTTTCTTGAAGCTCATCAGCCTAAGTGGTTGGACTTTCACTTCTAGAATCTCCCATATGGAGGAGAGGGGAGGAACTATGATTTTTCCTGACATTTATGGGCTGCTGTTTGTTTTTGTTTTTGAAGCAGAAGGAACCCCTCTCATCGGTTTTGACTGGGGAGGAGAACTCCCCAACAGTTGGAGGGAGAACTTGCCGGCAACTGTTAGTGATCTTTTCTTGATACTGTTATGGATCTTTGTGACAGTTTCAGTAAGTAGTTTCAGAGAGGTTACTTGGGCTAAAATGTGGGCTACGTATTATAAACCTTAGAGCAAAGTTCTTAAAGCGAAACAGGGGAACCTTTGATTAGAAGGTTTTGTGCATTTCCAGCTGGTATATTAATATACTAAAATGTGTGAGATAAGTTAGTGAGTCTGAGTCTTAGTTGGGATGTGGGTGTGGAATCTGGGATTACTGACACAAGAAATAATAACCATTTAATGGACACCCAGGCAGCAGGCTCAAACCCATGCAGACACCACAGTAGCTTTCAAATACATGGGATATATTCTTACTTGAGTTTCTCCCCAGCCATGTTTGGGGAGCATTTAAGCAGTTCTTCATAGAGCTCTGGACCTTGTCCTTCACATTCCACAAAACTATTTCAATTTTAGGAACAAATCTTGGGAAACCAGGACTTTTCAGATTCTGTGTGTTTAAATCTTCTGTATACTACTTAGACAAATATATTGAGTACTCTTTTTTTTTTTTTGAGCGGGACAAGGGACTTTATAGCAGGCGTGAGTATAAGCGCCTATGTTCATTGCTTTTATAGCACTTCCCAGGGCTTCACTCAGGGCTATGTACATGGTAGGTACATATGTTGGTAATATTATATAATAATATAATATATAATATAATTATAAATTAAATATATTAATATAATAATATAATAATTTTAAATAAGAAAATCCATCGTCAATTAAGTGATGTGTTTATGATGCTTCTTGACACTTCTTTCAGTTTAAACAGAAACCAAATTGGTTTCCCTTATGGCTGACTTTGGCAGAGTATCTATACATGTTCGTCAATGCTCCTTGCCTTTGTGGTTACTGGTTTTCAGAGGCAGTGTTTATTGTAAGACTAAAGCTTTGGGAGCCAGACAGACCTGGGTTCAGTAGGTTTACATTGCTGGGTTTTATAAGGATTAGAGACAGATATATGTATAGTGCCTGGAACAAAATGATAAAATTTTGTGTATTAGTTATTATTTCTAGCTGTATTAGTAATGATAATAATAATAGGTATATTGGAAAGCTAGATAGAAGATGCAGAGAGGAGATGGTAGGGAGAGCATCGTACACATCTGAATTAGGCCAGTCTGGTTATTTGCAAGTTCTCTTTCAGCAAATATTTGTCCAGTACCTTCAATAAGGAGCACTGTTCTAGGCACTAGGGGCCAAGTGGAGAATGACAAAGTCCCCACCCTGATGGATATTACCTGCTGGTTTCATTGTCATGGAGAAACCAGCAGTGTACTTAGCAAGATAATCTTTTAATAGCACTTTTTCTGGCCTGTTTCTATTTAACTTTTTGAAAACTTTTTTTTTTTGGTAACAGCTTTATTGGGGTACAATTCATATACCATACAATTCACCCATTTAAAGCTTATAATTCAATGATTTTTACTGTATTGAGTTGGTCAACCACCACTACAATCAATTCTAGAACATTTTCAGCACCCCAAAGAGAAACTCTATACCCTGAAGTAGTTATTTCTCCCATTTCCACTCTACCCCCCTTCAAGGCAACCACTAATCTACTTCCTGTCTCTAGACATTTTCATATTCTGGACATTTTATATAAATGGAATCATACAATGTGTGTTTTCTTATAACTGGCTTCTATCACTTAGCGTAACGTTTTCAAGGTTCGTCCATATTGTAGCATATATCAGTATGGTCCTTTTTTATGGCTGAAAACTTTTTAAAAGTCTCCTTAATGCATATTAAATACTAATATGTTGATGGATTGATGCATTTTTTTTTTTCTAGTCTGTGGGGTACTGTCTTGATTTCTTCCTCAACGCTCCTTCTCCTGCCTTCCCTAAGAAGGGTTTTCTCTCCTAGTCTCTTTGGAAGGCAACTACACTCCTGCTGCTGCTGCTGCGTATTCCAGCTTTAACTTTAACTTCTACTGAAATCTGGGGCATGTGGCACCTACTTTTGCAATGACAGGAAATCTGGTTTCTGTCCTTGATTTCTTCCCAGTCCTTTCATTTTGCCTCTGTGCACCCTCCAAATGTAATGGCGCCAGGATTCTCTAAAGAACTCTGTAGAGTTGGCCTTAGAATGGAAGCTTCAAATGATATCCAAAGATACATGAACCAGCCAAAGGAGAAAGTGGTGGGATGAAGAGAATCAGGAATGACAGCCAGGGAATTTTCACAAAATTGGGACAGACTGTTGTTACTTATTCTTATGCCTGACGGATTGAACATTTCCCACAAGGGCTTGGTACCATCTAGGACCTGAAGATATGCTGCATTTTTCCTAGCGAACTCCAGACTCTATTTTACTCTCACTTCCTTTCTTCTGGGTTTGGCCCATGCAAAGCCCACTGATAAGTTATAAATGACTTATCAAGCATTCGTGTTTAGAGAGTAGACGGCTCCATAAATACCTACTTGGCCTCATTAAAAAGCTACAGTGATTAAAGAGAATGATTAGTGTGGTGCCAGAGGGGAAAGAAGAAAATCCAACATCTGACTCAAACCCGGCCAGACCTCTTCTCAGGACAGACTGTTCGTGTCATGGAGGAGGATCTGGCCTGCGCGCCGTGAAACAGAACTTAGGAGGCGGCATCTGAGGAAACTCCACACTGGGGCCTGTCAGGGAAAGAGTTATGAAAAGTGCACACGTTCTCAGAGACGATTACCCTCTTGCCCTCCACGCCTCCTTCCCAACCTCCCTTTCCACTCCCTGTTGCCCCCCTGGAACTTAAAACATTATTAAAACAGGGAAACCTATAACTGGTATGAAATGACCCTCAAATGACTGCTTAATTACAGCGAAATGAAAGCCGGGGGGCTACAAATAACCAGTAACTGTCCCGGCTGTCACTGAAGAGGAGCCCGCGCATGAGTCATGAGTCATGAATTAGCCGCTAAGTGTTTCACTTCCAGCCACGGGCCGCCCGCCCCTGCCCTGCCCGCGCTGTCCCCTCGCGGCCTCCCACGCCAGGCCCCGCGCCGCGCTCCGCGTCCCAGGTCGGGACCGGGCGGCGGGGCTTCTCCTCGGAGGCGTTTGTTGTTACTCCGAGGGCGCAGGAACTCGGCGGCCCGGCTCCCCCTGTAGCCCCCGGCCGTCGGTGGGGGAAGTCTCCCAGGCTGCACAGGAGACAGGCTGACTGAAGGAGCGCAGCCAGCGCGGCTGCAGATAAGTTAATGTACACAGAAAGGATGTAAATTACCACGACCCTCAGCAGCAGGACATTGGCCAGGGCCCTGTCAGGGAGAGGACAAGCGTCGGCGGGCCGGGGGCTCGCTGACATCCACCCCGAGATGGAGCCGCCAGGCGGCCCGGCCGGGGAGGACCTTTTGGAGCCAGGCTTTCCTTGAAAACAGCTGCGTGTCCCTGACACCTCCAAACTAATGCATTTTTAATCAGGGGAATTAGCTCTAGGCGTCCCATATTTTTCCAAACCCCCTCTCTTGCAGCCACGTCCCCGTCCCCGCCCCACTTTAGTGACTGGCAGTCCCATTAGGTTTCTTTATCGACCCTGAAGTCTCCCGCTGCTCCCACGCACTCCAGACCCCGCCACCTTTGAAAACCTCCCGTGCCCACCCCCATCCTCCTCCTCTGCCTGGTCCTCTCCAGTGCAACTTTCGCCCCCACCCTTCCCTCTGTTTATACAGTGACATCACAGCCCCTGGCTCTTCAAGGCTCAGAGAAAACAGTTCAAAAAGGCAAACAGGAAAGCCGGCTTGTCGTAGGCACCGGGAGGAGATTCGGTCCAACTGAGGCGGGGCTGCACGTGCGCGTCCACCTCTGTTGGAGCCCAGCTCCTTAAACTACCAAGTCGTTGGGACACTGCTTCGCGGCAATATGCCCCATGTCAGTTTTAGGGGAAATCTTGTGCGCGCCACTTAGAGGATTTACAGTTTTCGAATAGCCAACACAAGAAAAAGTGAAAAGAACAGGTGAAATTAATTTTAATTATATTATTTAACCCAGTATGTTCAAAATATGCTCTCAACACATGATCAATATAAAAAATTATTAATGAGGTATGTTATATTCTTTTTGTTACTCTAAGTCTTTGAAATCCAGTATGTATTTTATGCTAACAGTACAGCTCAATTTAGATACTAGTTTTCCATTGGAAGTACTCGATCTGTATTTAGAGTTCATAAAACTTGCAGTTGGAAAAGTTGATTTACATACCCAACTTGTTCCAAACATACTTAAACCTTTCCTAATAACTGAATTCAGTATTAGTTTGTAAATTTAAATTAATTAAAATTAAGTAAAATTGAATTTAAATTAAATTTAATGTAAAACTCCCTCAATCGCACATTTCAAGTTCTTAATAGCCAGTACAGCTAATGGCTATCCAACAGCAGATACAGTTACTTAGCCTCTCCAAGTTTTGCTCTTGTTATTATAAAATGGGCACGTAATAGCTACCTAATGGAGGATTTTTGTAAGAATTAAATTCAAAAGAGCAATGCGTATAAAGCTCTCAGCAGAGGCAGGGCCTGGTACGTAGAAAGTGCTCAGTAATGAAGGCCACTCTGAGGATTATTTCTCTTCCCCACTTGGGCAATTGCCCCTCCATCATCCTTAAGCCCCATGTGACGTACTGCTTCCCTCCAGCTCTTAGGTAAAGGTTGTTAAATGAATTTACACTAAGCTGCCTAGAATGAACAGAGTATTCAAACAGGCATGTGCCCTTCTGTCTCCTTACTAGACAACCTCCCCTCACCCCCAGTACACCTACAGCTTCATTTATTATCTGTGTATGAATCACTCCCAGCTCTGTAAGTAAAACACAGATCTTCAGAACTGTATATCCAACTGCCTAGTAAAGATCTTGACTGAGATTTTCCAAACATATTTTTAACTCAACCCACCAACACCTGAATTTATTATTATCATCCCTAATGTGCCTCTTACCTCTCCTGGGCTCCCTTATTAGCTTGGTGCTGCCATCCTTCATGCCTGATGACTCCGCCAAAATCAGGCAGTCATTCGAAGCTCTTCTTTCTCTTTCATACTTCTCCTCCACCCCAATCCATAATCAATCACCAAGACCTGTAAATTCTTCCTCCTAAAAAGCTCCCAAATCCATATATGTCCCTCAACCTTCATGGCCACTGTCATCCTTCACTTGGATATTACAACTGGTCCTTCTGCCTCTACCTTTGCCTGCCGTCAATCCACTCTCCATGCTTCAATGAGAATAATTTTTCAGAAGCATGAATCCAATCATTCAACAGCTCTGCTTAAACAGTTAAATAACTTTCAACTCTTCAGAAGAACCTATGAGGCCCTTCAGGAACATGTCCTGCTTACCTGTTTTTACTTATCTTTTACAGTAACCTTCACCACCACCTCTTTCCCCATTCTAGCGACTCTGAACCTCTTTCAGTTCTTCTAACACACCACATGTTCCCTGATGGAGGAGCGCCAACACATGGCCACATTGGCTATGCCTGGTTGCTTCATATTTATGTATATCCTACAAGCCATGTCTCCATTCTGAGAAGGCATTTTATATGCACAGCTAGATATTTCTTCCCATTTTGCCATATGGCAACCTGACTGCTCTGTTTGACTATGTCTGTTTCAGAGAATCCCTCAGTCCTAGGCTTCCAATTAGAAAATTGCCACCTCCTCTCAAAAATCTACACAAGACTCCTCAAGAAATCTTTTGGGATGCTAAGACTTTAGGTCATTAAATGTGCACACTGGCTCTTGTTTATTGTGTCTGTTTCCATTATACAACACCAATTTTTATAAAGTTTCCTTTCTTTGTTTCACTTTGACTACAGAAACTAGCTAAGATACATTGGCACTAGGACTATCTATTGCTTGTAAAAGTTTTGGTCAAAAGGAGTGTTGACGTTGGAGCTGTGAGAAAAGCAAGGATCCTACCTTGCAGGGTTGGGGGTAAGAAAGGAATGCTAAAAGTTAACTTTAAAATGGTAGACGTTTGGGTACCAGGCAGCAGCAGCAGTAGAACCTTTCAAAAACCAACCCAGAGCCTAACAAGGCCAGCCAGAGCTCTGGGCAGGCGTCACTAGCTGGCTCTTCTCCACACCTCTTGTCCACCCATTCCTCTTCTCCCACCTCCCAGACACACAGAGTGTTAGGAGTCAGCATTTGTGCTGACATTGGAGCCAGACGGGCAACCTGAGACTGGTAGATCAGGGTAATGATGGGTAGGTATTTTCCCAGAGGCCCAAAGTGAGCAGGATTTGTACATCTGGTTTCTGCCTCTAACACCTCCAGGCCTAGGGATGGATTCCCAGTGATCTCCTTCCATCAAAGAGCTTGATCCCTGGAAAGGCGAGTGAAGATGAAACTTTAGCTCTTTGTCTGGCTCCAGGATAAAGCTATGTGAAACTGTCAAAGCAAATATCAAGTTGCCTTGGAAAGCTGTAAATTCCTTTGGCTTTGGGTCCAGGGGTTTGTCGTGTAGTTCAACGAAAGATGAGTCTGTTGATCACAGGTCATTAGCTGTAAGGTTCTAGAGCTTGGGGCCAAGTGCAAGCTGCTTTATATAACACCAAGTACAATGCTGGCTTCCGATAGTGCTTAGCAAATGTTCTTTAATTACTGCTCGAGATGAAGACAGTGAAGGCATGTGTTACATGCTTCACTGTAACTGATGCACATTTCATCTGATTAAGTAGAGGTGTTGATAAGTTTTATCAAAGGGACTACAAATAAAAAATGGAGTAATTATAAATGCTGTTGTAATAGAACATGGCTGAAAATCTTCAGAAGGAGATGGAGAATTCCAAAATATTTATTTGTTGATTGGCTGATTGGCTTATTTTTGCTAGATTCTTTATATATTGAAGTAGTATTAACATTAAATTCATGCTACAAAAGTCAGATTGAAAAGTTTAGAAGTTACCATGAGTGAAAACTCCCTTCCTCTTTTATAGTTTGGTAAACAGGAATGATGGATGCTTAAATAATGTTTTTCCAAAGCTTCTTCTTTCATTGCTGTGCTGTGTTCAGAAAGAAAGAAAATACTTAAGAAAAGAAATTTTGATCACCCATAGCTGCAGCATTAACTATATCTTACTAGTCTTTTTGTGCTATATTTAGCATTCTGAATTTCTAACAATTATTTTACCGATAACAATACCCATATTTAACAAGTATTTCCCCCATGTTATTATAACTCTTTATGAATATTATTTTTAATGTCTACAGACTGTACTATCATATAGATTTGCCTCACTTAACCACTTACCTAAATTGGTTATTTGGGTTATTTTATTTTAAAATAAGAGTTTTCAGAATACTCACTTATGGGTAAATTTTCATTGGTTTTATAATCATGGCAATATTTAATGTACATATGGTAATATTTCATCTTAATGTGTGTCCTGTTGGCAAAAATTAAAAGAACCAGAAGTTTTATGTTGAAATCTTACGAAAATCAGCACAATACAAAAAGAAAAGCAATCAATCAGTTTCACAGAGCTTCCAGTTTCACAAATTGTGGCCTTTTCAAGTAGAGATATTTTGTTCCTCCATGGGAAGAGCCAGATAACTAAATAATTCTAGGAAAGATGCACTGTAGAAGCACGACAGGGGAGCAAACCCAATGTAGATGACCTTGACATGTCCCCTAGAAAGGTGACATTTAAACCAAGACCCAGAGGATGAGGAGGCATTGAGAACCCCAGTTATCCTGGCATACTCAAATACTTTGGGGGATAACAGTGGCTAAAACCTTTCTAGAAAGCAATATGCTAATACATAAGGAGGGTCTTAAATATTTTTATAAATTTTAGGAGAAACAAATATTCCGAAGTAATCAGAAAAGGTGAAAAAAAAGTTAGTGAACTAAGATGTTCATCTTAACATGATTTGTAATAGAGAAAAAAAAAACAATTTATGTGTCTAAAGCTAAGAGGATGGCTGTGTATATGTCTACGCTAGAATGTATGCATCATTAAAAAGTATGCTTGGAGGGATGGAAAACTAGTGAGAAGATTGTTCTGGAATAAAAGACACATAACTAAACACAATGCATGAATTGGTTTGCTGGAAGAAAAACAGCAAATATCATTTGGGGGCAATTAAGAAAATCTGCATATGAAGTGAATATTAAATGACATTAGGGAATAATCACTAATATTCTGTTGTGGTATGGGTATAGTGATTGTGCGGGAGAATGTTCTTATTTATAGGGGATGCATATTGAAATATTTAAGGTTGAGATGCAATGATTAATGCAATTTAAAATATTTCTGCAAAAAACAGATATATGTGAAAACATGCACATACACACATATATAGATAAATAAAGCAAATATGGCAAAGTATTTATAATTATTAAATCTAAGCAGAAGATATGTAAGTATTCATTGTATTTATCTTTTGACTTTTGTATGTTTGAAAATTTTTATAACAAGGAAATGCATTATGTAGCCTTATTTAGGAAACCAGAAAATATGCTATAATGGTACAGTGATTATATTGACATTGTAGATTTATGGGTGATTGTTATTTCCTGCTCTATACTTGGATGCATTTTCCACAATGGGTATATTTTGCTTTTATTATCAATAATTAAAGCCATATTCTATCGAGCACTTATTGGGCTCTATGCTTCGCATGAATTATTCTATTTAATTCTGACAACAACTCTAAGACGCTGGTATTGTTAACTCTCTTTTTATAGCTGAGGAGACTGGTATTTAAAGAGAATATATTAATGCCCACTGATATATGGCAATGTCAGGATTTAACCTCAGCACAAATTATGCTTTTACAATTCAAATTTAACTTTCAAAATATTTAGTAAAATAGAAAGAAACTATCTACATAAGTGGAGATTTCACCCTAGAGGCAGAGTAGTAATATGGATTTGGAAGTTGGAAATTATGATTCAGCCCTGGCTTTGCAGTTTGCTGCCTGTGTGGTCATGAAGACAACCTCAAGTTCTGTACGGGGGGTGGCATTTAAGCCTGATCTGTCCTCTTAACAGAGATGTCACCTTTGAGCAGTGCATGTGTGAGTGTATCAGATTCTCCTACGATGTAAGGCGTTATTGTCACTGCTCTGAGGTCTCAATAGTGTATCCCAATATCTAGAAGAATACCACCTATAATTTTGAAGTTTTTGAGTGTTTTGAGTTTTTAGGATTTGATTCCGTTATCATGAAAACATCTTTTAGTTACATCTTTGTTATTTTTTTTTACATTGAATTTTTAAAAAATTTATTTATTTTTGGCTGGGTTGGGTCTTCATTGCTGTGCGCAGGCTTTCTCCAGTTGCGGCGAACAGGGGTGCTCTTTGTTGCTGTGTGTGGGCTTCTCATTGCGGCGGCTTCTCTTGCTGCAGAGCACGGGCTCCAGGTGCGCAGGCTTCAGTAGTTGCAGCACGCAGGCTCAGTAGTTGTGGCTCACGGGCTGTAGAGCACAGGCTCTGTAGTTGTGGCTCATGGGCTTAGCTGCTCCACGGCATGTGGGATCTTCCCGGACCAGGACTCAAACCCGTGTCCCCTGCATTGGCAGGGAGATTCTCAACCACTGCGCCACCAGAGAAGCCCTTTTTTTTACTTTTGGTTTTTGCTATAATTGCAAAGAATAAGAATAGGAAATTCTTCCTCATTTCTTAGTAAGCCCTGGCTGGGAAATCTACCCTTCTCATTTGTTGGGCATAGCTGATGAGCTAGGAGTAAGTGTCTCTGAAAGATAGCCTCCATGAAAGACAGCGGGACAAAAGAGGAATGGGTATGTAAGGCTGCAGATCTATGAGGAGTGGGCTTTCATTTCTCACTTGGCAAATCTGTCAGCCTATTTCCTATTTTCAGTATTTTAATCTAGGCACAGGTAACCCAGTAGAAACTACAGTGAATTATTATTGAATGGATGAATGGCTGTTGAGAAAACTTGTTCTTTTTGTGTAATTTCCTATCATTAGCATGAAATAGTCAAGAAATTGCCCTTGTTGTGAAAACTTCAACTCAGTAACTCAGAGGTAAAGAAAATTGGCTTAAGAATATTAATTCTCCATTTGGACAGAATGTCTGAACTTTGTGAGGTTCACCCATCATTGGTGTAAAACTCTAAATATCAAGTTTATTTTGGAAGTTCTGCTACAACCTCAAGTATCACGTTACCAATAGCACAGCAGTGGGGAAAACAGAAAAGACCAACATTCTATTTCCGAATACACATCTCTGTTGTTTTAAAGTTCACAGTGTTTGCTTTACTAATTCAGAGAAGATCACAAATTATGTCTTAGGTTAGTGTTTAACATTTTGCTTTTCCAAAGTAACCTTCTTATTACCAATGCCACTGATGACGATCACAGGAATAATAAACTCATATCTTGAATGGGAGTAAAAAGTATGACCTGAATTATCTTTGACTAGGATTGGCCACCCTCAAACCTCTCAACGTTTGTCTGTTTCTTTTTACTGATATAAGCAATGATGTAAATGTACCCATTTTGGGGTAAGCAAGCAAGAAAGCTAGCTAAGATCTCCTATGGCAGCGCGTATAGCGTCAGGTTGTGTGTGGGTGTATGGTGGGGAGAGCAGGGGGCTAAAGTCACACCATCTCATTGGGATACCCTAAAGTTTGTGCAACCAAGAAAATAGTTGGCTTCCCTGGCAGAAAACATCACACAAAATTACACAGGGTTCTTGGAAGGATAAGGTTGTAGCCCTGGGGACACCGGAAGCCAGTGATTGCCAGCAGAAAATAATGGCTTGTGATTAATGGTTGGAAGCCTTCTGATAAGCTCCTTAGATACCCAAACATCAGAGGAATGTATGACAAATATGGCTCCAATTTATTTAATCTTACAAACCATAATAATCTGAGCTTTGTAAGGTTTATTTGAATTGTTTCTCTTATCTCTTTGTCTTGAAGATTTAAATTAAATTATTTTTTGACTTGAGTTAGTTCAATTTCTTTAGAAATATTTTTACTCTGTAAATTAGTATACTCTGATGGTTAATTTTATGTATCAACTTGACTGGACTGAGGACTGTCCGTATAATGGCTAAAACATTATTTCTGGATGTGTCTGCAAGAGTGGATCTGGAAGAGATTGGCATTTGAATCTATAGACTGAGTAAAGACCATTACCCTCCCCAGTGCAAGTGGGCATCAACCAATCTGCTGAGCACTTGAGTAGAGCAAAAAGGCAGAGGAAGGGCAAATTCTCCCTCTCTGCTTGAGCTGAGACGTACATCTCCTCCTGCCCTCAAATACTGATGATGTTCCTGGTTGTCAGACCTTGAGACCCAGACTGAATTATACCACTGGCTTTCCTGGTTCTCCAGCTTGTGGAGGGCAGATCATGGAACTTCCCATCCTCCATAATCATGTGAGCCAATTCCTATAATAAATCTCTTCATATATATGTGTGTGTGTGTGTGTGTGTGTGTGTGTGTGTGTGTGTGTGTGTGTGTCTCCTATTGGTTCTGTTTCTCTGGAGAACCCTGACTAATACATTAAGTGACAGTTCTAACACTAAACTAAGTGTGGTAAAGAATATAAAGAAATAAATGTCATGATACATCCTCATGGAACTTGGTTAGGGCCAAAGGAACAAGAAATAATGTTTAGTGTGTGGTTAGATTAGTCAGTGAAAGCTACCGAACAGCAGCTAATGAATCCTGTTTGTTGATTCATGTCATCTATTCATTCACTGTAAAACCCTTCCTGAATTCCAAATGGCAGTAGGTGATTATGCTAGTGAGGAATGTCCATTCTTATCAGAACCTCAGTAGTTTGCAGCAGCCACCTAATCCACCCTTTGCATTTGGATTGGCAGTTTTTCTTTTTTCTCTATTTTTTAAAATTTCCATTTCCACAGGCTTAAAGGTAGTTGTGGAATGTGCTTTTCCTTTTCAGAAAATCCAGTGCCAGCATTGTTCCCTCAAGCTAGCAAGTCTCAGGCTTTGAGATTTTAGTTTAGTGCTGACCATTATATTTGTTTTCACAGTGAGAAAATCTAAGTCATTTTGGGCACTGGTTCAAGGTTACATGATGAGGGCATGAACCCCAAGCCTGAACTCACTAACAAACTTGAATCATAGTTCCTGAGCATTGGTTATGCCAGGAGATGAGATGGGGTCCAAGTCACACCATCACTTTTCAGAGAACTTGCCAACAGACTTTAAATTTTTGACATTGATCCCATTTCCTCATTTCTCAGCCTGGAATTATATGAAGCTTATTTTCATTTCTTGCTTAAAGTATTACCCTGCATGATCATGGGCACTGGGATTGTCAGGGTCACTGGTATCCTCCATGGCTAAATCCACAGATCTGTTCTCAGTCCTTATTTTACTGGAATTATCTGAACAGCTGACATAGTTGATCAATCCCTCCTTCTTAAAGCACTTTCTTCACTTGATCTTCTCTCTGTTTTCCTCCTATGTCACTGGCTCTTCCTTTCCATTGTCCATTGCTTGTTCTTCCTCATCTTCTTCACCTTCTAACATTGGACGCTAAACCAAGCTCATGATCCTTCCTCTAAACTTTTTTGTGATCCAGTTTTTCCCACCTCAAGAAATGACAACTCTTTCCTTCTAGCTGCTCAGGCTAATAGCTTGAAGTCATCTTTGGCCCCTCTTTCCTCTCACACTCCACATCCTCTCTGTCAGGAAATTCTCTCAGCTTTTCCTTTGAAATGTATCCAGAATATGACACCTTCTACCTACCTTCACTACTTCCACCCTAGCGAAGCTACCATGATTCCTTCCTGGATGATGGCAGTAGTTTTCTCCCTGCTTCTTCCATGTACCTCTAAAGTCTACCCATAACACAGCAGAGGGAACCTTTAAAATACTGTCACCTCTGTGCTCAAAACTCTCCGATAGTACCCCCATCTCACTCAGAGTGAAAGACAAAATCTTTGCAATGCTCTACAAGGCCTTCTGTGACCTGGCACCAAAACTGCTCTTATTTCGTCTCCTATTCTTTTTCCCCTAATACCTCTCCAGCCATATGCCTGCTTTCTGTTTCTCTGACATTCCAGGAATGCTCCTGACTTGAGGATGTTATACTAACTGTTCCCTCTGCCTGCGATGCACTCCCTTCATGGAACCACATGGCTGAATCCCACACCTCCTGCAGGTCTTTGCTCAAATGTCACTTAATCAGAGAAGGCTTCCCCAACCAACTTAAAATTGCAACCACATTCCCCATCCCAGCACCCTCTTCCCCTTTTCTTTTTAATTCTTTCCCATTGCACATATCATCATTCAATACACTACTTATTTTACTTGTTTATTGATGCTCTCAATTCCATCTACAAAATGTAGACTCTGTGTGGACAGAGAAATTTTTGTCTGTTTTCTTTAATTGCTATATGCCTAGTCCTTAGAACAATGTCTGCCACATGGTAGGCCAGAAAAATATTAATAAATATTTTTGAATGGTCACATCTTACTCGGAGGCCATGAAACAAGACTCAAGTAAAGCTCAAAGCCTCAAGTAAGGCTCTGAGGAAGTTGTCTCCATGACCACATATCTGCTTACACTACCCCAGAGAACAAAAAGCTGTATTGTTTTGCTTTCTTTTGTTTTGATTCCCTTGTACATCACGTCCTTGTATAAAGTATACAGCATGTTCTTGTACAGTGTATACAGCATGTCCTTGTATAATGAGACAGCTGTCCCTTCCAATTTACTTGGCTCTGTTCTCCCTCTATCATATGGTTTCTTCACTATAGAATAGTCAGTTCTATTTTAAAGAGCAAAACTATCTTACTAAAATGTGAAGAAATCTTAGAGTTTGCCTGTATATCAGAGATAAGTATGAGACAATAAGACTGAAGCAGAATTTTTTAATTGTAAAAAACCAAATTATTTGAAAAACCATGGAGCCATTTTTTTCTTGCTCTTGACCTTGAACAAACAGGGAGGGTTATTATCACCAAATTTGGGTTAATCAAAAAGAAAGAATGAGATGTAGTGAGTTAGGGTAGGAGGAATGGGACTTACAGATGGATGAAGATGTAAATTGGGTATATTAGTTGCTAATTTAGGATCATGAAATGCTTCAAACCACAACATTTAAATACCTGGTATGTTCTGCTTTGGGAAAGTTCTCAGTTATATCCTTCTCACTCTGCATGTCAAATGTCCAATGCAACAAAATAGCCAGAACAGGTCAGTAATGTATAAGCTTCATGTACTCTAATGGGATGGTTTTTACTGGTCACACACATATGCCAGTTTCTGTTATGATAATGCACATGATCACTCACAGTATTTTGATGTAGCTTAGCTTACTGACCATGATTTATATTACTTGTAGTTTCTGCTAGTTGACTCATTCATTCTATCTCAATCCTTGAATTATCCAAGCCTCCCTTACCACTTTCACCTGCATTTTTTCTCCTAGTCCAAGACTTTCCGTTTCATTTTTTTAACCCACTGAGGAAACGTGAGCCAGTTAGCATCACATAGATCACTTCAGTTGCCATGCTCTTTCTCCAGATTCTGTTTGAGGCAATCCAAACATCTACAGTCTTTTGACAGAGTTAAGGTTCCATAAAGCCTTGTCCTTCTCACTCTTTTCAACACCTATGGTCCCAACACTGCTTATAAGAGCACACAATATAAAATAAGACCCCTATCAGACAGTTTTGCCCTACACTTAATTTTCATAGAGCGCCCCACCCTCACCCCCTAGCCTTCCTGTCTCATCTAAGAGGGAAGAGGGAATAGCTAAGAAACATCTGTGAAGGTCACAGCTCAGGGACACAGGCCCACTAAAAGACTGAGGTTTAATAATAAGATTATAGAATGCTTCCCCTCCCCCACATTTACCCCTACCACTGCCACTAACAGGGCTTCAGTATAATAACAGTGGCCTCCAGCTGAAAGAACTGCAAGATACAGATTTTTTCTAAGAAGGATAACTTACAGAAGCCTAAAGTTAACAGGGGAGATAAAACAAGGATGAAAGAGAAATATGAAGCCTCTAGCACCTAGAGCTACAGCAAATATTAAATACACCCCAACTCCTAGCTAGATTAACATAAAATCTCACATTAAAGCCCTATTGATACAATATGTCAGTCTTTCAACAAAAAATTACAAAGCAAGGAAAAACACAGCCTGAAGAAACAAAGCAAGCAAGAAAGAAAGCAAACATCAGACTTAGATATGACATAGATACTGTGATTATTGGGCAAGGAATTCAAAACAATTATTTTTAATATTTTAAGAGCTCTAATGGAAAAAGTTAGACAACATGCAAAACAAGTGGGTAATATAAGCAAAGAGATGGAAACTCTCAGAAAGAATAAAAAGGAAAGTCTAGATATAAAAAAACACTGCAATAGAAATGAAGAACGCCTTCAGTGGAACCATAGACTGGACATGAATGAGGAAAGAATCAGGGAGCTTCAAGATATGTCAGTATAAACTTCCCAAACTTAAATGCTAAGAGGAAAAAAAATTGAAAAAAAATTAAAGAATAAAACATCCAAGAACTGTGTGACAATTTCAGAAGGTCAAACATACACATAGTTGGAATACCTAAAGGAGAAGAAAGGGAGAATGGAATAGAGAAAATATTTGAAGTGATAATGGCCCAGAACAAACACCAAACCACAGATTCAGGAAACTTAGAGAATAGCAGCTAGGATAAACACTAAAAAGTACACACCTTGGCAAGTCATATTCAAATTGCAGAAAATCAAAGACAGAAAGAAAATGCTGAAAGAAGCTAGAGAAATAAAACACCTTGCCTGTAATGGAATATGGATAAGAATTACATTGGAAGTCTCATCAAAAAACATGCAAGCAAAAAAAAAAAAAAAAAAAACATGCAAGCAACAAAAGAGTAGAATGAAATATTTCAAATGTTGAAAGAAAAACCCACCAACCTAAAGTTCTATATCTTGCAAAACTATCATTCAAAAGTGAAGGAGATTAAGAGAATAAAAAACAAATCACAGACTGGTAGAAAATATTTTCAAAAAACATATCTGATAAAGCATTTGTATCCACAATATGCAAAGAAATCTTAAAACTCAATAATAAGAAAACAAACAACCCAATTAAAAAATGGACCAGCACCGAACAAACACCTTACCAAAAATGATATACAGATGGCAAATAATCACATTAAAAGATGCTCAACATATATTTTTAGATAATTGCATATTAAAATGACAATGAGACCCCACTACACACCTATTAGAATGGCGAAAATCCAAAACGTTGACAACACCAAATGCTGACAAGGATGTGGAGCAACAGGAACTCTCATTTATTGCTGGTGAGAAAGCAAAATGGTACAACCACTTTGGAAGACAGTTAACAGTTTCTTACAAAGCCAAACATATTCTACCATATGTCCAGCAATTGTGCCCTTTGGTGTTTATCCAAATAAGTTGAAAACCTATGTCCACACAGAAACCTTCACATAGATGTTTATTCACATTTGCCAAATATTGGAAGCATCCAATATGTCCTTCAATAGGTGAATCGACAAATTGTGGTATATCCATACAATGGGATATTGTTTAATGATAAAAGGAAATGAGCTATTAAGCCATGAAAAATCATGGCGGAACCTTAAATGCTAATTACTAAGTAAAAGAAGCCAATCTGAAATGGCTACATACTGTATGATTCCAACTGTATGACGTTCTGGAAAAGGCAAAACTATAGAGACAATAAAAAGATCAGTGGTTGCCAGAGGTTTGGGAGGATGCAGAGGGAGAATGAGAAAACATTTTAGAACACTGAAACTATTCCGTATGATACCATAAAGTAGATACATGTCATTATACATTTGTCAAAACCCCCAAATCTTCACAAAGTGTGAAGCCTAGTGTAAACTAAGGACTTTAGTTAATAATAATGTGTCAATAGGGAGATGCAAGAGGGAGGAGATATGGGGATATATGTATATGTATAGCTGATTCACTTTGTTATAAAGCAGAAACTAACACACAATTGTAAAGCAATTATACTCCAATAAAGATGTTAAAAAAAAATGTGTCAATACTGGTTCATCAGTTGTAATAAATGTACCATGCCAGTGCCATTTGTTGATAATAGGGGAAACCGTGGGTGAGTGGGGAGTGAGGAGGTATAGAAGAACTATGTAATTTCCACTCATTTTTTTCTGTAAACCCAAAGCTGCTCTATGAACTAGTCTATCAATTAAAAAAGTGAAGGAGAATAAAGACCTTATCAGACAAGCAAAGCCTCTAATCTGGAGGCTTCTGAAACTGATATAGCCTGTTGGGTTTTGGGGACACTTGGCTGACTGTAGAGATTTAGCCTACCTAGGTGTGAAGAGACTTCACCACTTTGCTAAGTGTGGAAAAAGTAATTATAGGACTTGGTTAAGAAAAGTAAATATGTGTGCTTTATCAATATAGAGCGAAGACTAACATTTGTTGCTATGTGACTAATTCTGTGCTCAGTGCTTAACATGTTGAATTATTTCCTTCCTGCCTGCCTGCCTGCCTTCTTCCCTTCCCTACCTCCTCCCCCACTGTCTCCCTTCTTCTCTCCCTTCCTTCCTTTATACATAGTCATTGAGTGGTCTGATACATACCACCAAAGATACAATATCCTCAAAGAGTTTACAATCTAATGGAGGAAAGTTACTGGTACAGGAAAGTCCAGTATGATCAGGTCCATGTGCCAATGTTAGGGAGATTACAAGGTACTTGGCAGCACAGGAGACAGGCACATATCCAACCTTGTGGGCACAGGGAAGGCTCCCATGGGAGGTATCTAAGTTGGGATCTGAAGGATGAGTAGCAATTAGTCAGATAAGGGGAAGGGAGACAGGGCAAGGGAAGCAGACTCCAGGCAGAGAGAACAACCTCTCTGAAAGCCCAGAGATGAGTGAAAGTCAACAGAATTTAGTTTAGAGAGAACTCATAGTGCCAGGAACTATGGAGACTAAAGATGACACTGGGTTGGTAAGAAGGAAACCAATCTTGGCTAGTCAGAGTAGGAGATATCCTGAGGGTAGTGAGTATCCATTTAGAAAGGGGAGTGAACCAAACTAAACAAACTTGCTCTTTCCAACGGTGGATGGAGTGTGGAGACCAGGCCAACATTAGGGGCAGGAGATGCTTACAAAAATCTAGGCATGAAATGGTGATTCTCAAACTAGGGATGGAGATAGCTGGAAAGCTTCAAAAAGCTGGAAGCAAGAGCTGAGATTTTTTTTGGAGATTTTTTTGATTTGAGAATGGTGATGGAGCGCACAAATTAGAGAGACCTCTAAGTTTTCTGGTGGCACGTGATAACATCTTTAACTGAGGAGAAAACAGGTCTGTGAGGTTAGAGGGAAGAAAGATGATGATTTCAGTTTGGAGCATTTGGTTTTGAAGAGCCTGTGGGAGATGGGAGAGAGTATATGAATGTGAAACTCAGTAAAGACATTTTGGCTGGAGAGAAAAGACCTGGAAGTTGTTGGCATAAAGGTAGTGATTAAAGTGGGAGATTTATTTTTACAACAACCATTAAGGCAGATATTTCTCTTCTTGTTTTCAGAGGAGGAAAGCAAGATTTGGAGAGCATTAATAACTTGCTCAAAATCAGGGAGTGGTGGAGCCAGGATTTTTAATCTATGTACTTCTACTTCACACCACTATTTCTGGGTGAATGCACTGTTTTCGAGTAATCTGATTGTATTACTCCTATGGGATTTTTCTTTTCACATCTGAGAATTCTGGAAAACACTTCTACTTTTCACAGGAACTCCCTTGGAGTAATGTCACCATTCACAGCCTCAAAAACTCCTTTTCAAAGCTGAGGTAAAACATGTTAACGTCTTTATGGGAATTTCTTTTCATCTGGACAGAATGATGCCGATGATACGTGGTTTCTGAAAGCAGCCCCGAGTGTGTCTTTCCAAGCCGGGTATGTAGTGGGTGACAAACCTTGGCATTAGGTTGACCACTTGCCTCCTCATGCTGTAACCTGACATTGGACACGTCAGATAAGCGATGGCAGGAGCAGACACCCATTTTACTAGCCGATGCAAGGCTGGCTCTGTATTTGGTTACCCATCCGTCTGGGACATTCACTGATGTCACCTGTCTCCTCCTCATGGGATTCCCTCATCTCCACCAACCTGACCCTCAAATTCCATCTCCTTTATGTTCAGATAGCACCAGAGTTGAAGTCTTTTCTTATTTCCTATTCAGAGAGAAGCTGGATGCTCATTGTGGTGACTTCATCCCTCTTGGCATCCCCCTCCCACCCCCTCCTCCCAGGCACTGTCGTTTTCATTTGCATGGCCTCAGGGGTCTTTGACTGTGGAGGGACCTGCTTCATAGCTGACACCAAGGCTCAAGCTCTAACCTCTCACACTTTCTCATATAACATCTCATCTGCTGGTGGAATACATTTGTTTGTAATTACAGGCTGCACATAATACCATTGCACAGGGCCTTATGTTATGGCCCAGCGCCATGAGAAAACACATTAGTAATTTTTTATGACCCTAGTGCAACCATGCAGGATTTCCCTAAAACAGAAAACATGAAGGGATTTTATTGTCTTTCACTATTAGCCATCCCTTATGGCTGATGCATGTATATTAGAGCTAACAGAACACAGGACTTTCTGGACATTCTGGGTTGAGAGGTTTCTGACTCTAATTAGTGAACACCCCTTGTTTATCTGTTCTGGGGGACGTAAAACACACAAGGAAATTAGAAACAAAAGGCATCAAGGTCTTGAATGTTTCTCTTGGTATATTGACTTACTCCTGGGCTTAAAGGAGGTTCTCTTAGGAAGCCACTTCTGAAAGTAACTGTGAAATGATAAAGATTGGAAAAGACTAGTGAATTCTAGGGATTCTCACTACTCCTCTTTGAAAAATAACATACGGATTGGACTTCCCTTTAGACCAGGACAAGATCTGGCTCTCTGCAGTGGGCTTTGTCTTTCTATTTCTGTCTCTGTCTCTGTCTCTGTCTGTCTCTGTCTCTGTCTCTGTCTCTGTCTCTCTCTCTCTCTCTCTCTCTCTCTCACACACACACACACACACACACACATCATCTAATCAAAATGTCTAAAAAGAAAATAGTGGACTTTCATTTGGCCTTAAGAATATATATAATTCCTATAAAAAACCAATCTATTTTTGGCACTGTTAATGGTATTCAATGTCCACCCAGGAGTTTTTGTTAAACTAGCAGGAGAGAACTTGAGAGGTTCTAGTCCTCTTAGAGGAACTGCATTGGAAAATTTTAACTACTTTTCTGTGAAGGACAAAATCAATCTGACTCTGGCAGCTCTTAGAAGCCACTCCACCCAGCTAGGAGTGTGTCCCCAAGGGTCCAGGGGGCGAAAGATAAGTCAGCCAAGAGTATGAGAAGACAACAGGCACCATGGAGTAAATGGACAAACCCAATCCTATAAAAGGGTTTAAATTAGAAACATTAGAAAGAATAATGTTGCCTATTCCATATAGAATACTAGTAGTTGGCATGATGGTGCCAACTCTTTAAGCTCCACATAAATGTGTGATGGCTACTTTTCCAAACTACACACCAGCCTTCAAAACTAGGCATCCCATTGAGGGGCGGACACAGGTGAGAACCTGGCTGAGCACTTCTGTATGAAGAGCCACGGGAAAAACTGGTAGACAAAGCAGAATAATAAAGCACAATGATGTTTGGGTTTCACATTGACTGTGCTATGGTTATAGTAACAAATGTACCAAGGCTCAAACATTAACTTCCCTTAAAAAAAACCTAACATATTTGTGAGGTACTCTGGGGGGAAAGCTGTTCATGGCATCTCACTCCTAACAGAAGGGAAAAGCTGAGTTTGCACCCTACCCCCTCACCTATCGCCTTCCCTGGGCTTCAGTGTTTTCACCCACTGCTCATGGCTCCCAGGCAGCACTTTGGGCTCACACTTAGTACAAAATGGCATAGATGGGCAACATTTAATGCCCTTAACTTATGAGACTGATCTGTGTATTGCCTTTTTTTTTTTAATGGGCAGACATATACTAATATCTACTAATCTTTCAGCTTTTCTTTTTAAAATATTCAGACTGGACTGATCCATGTTGCCATTTCTACACATTAGTTATACTGGAGGTTAGGCTGTGAATGCTATTCTGTATATATTGAAAGGTATTTTTATCTAACCAGCCAAACATTGGAAAGGAGCTCCAGCTCTGCCAGCCCCTCCAGCACCTCACAGGGAGATTCTGCCAGCAGAAGGAACTGGGATTATCTCAGGAGCTAACCCCAGAGGTTAGGTTTCAGGCCATCCATGTCCTTGCATGTCTTTTTCCTTGGAGAAAAGGTCTCTTCCAGTTTGATTCACTGGGCTGCTAAGTGAATTGAGTAGCTAAGCCCCGAGGGCACACCCAGAGACTCACTCATTAATCCCATTGTGAAGGAGAGAGGGCTGCACATTTAGTCTGTGATGAGGCTGGTTACATGGCGAACACAGATGCCATGTGTGGCAACTCGATCTTGACTGTGTTGTAATGAATACAATGTGTTCAGTGCACCCTTGACAGGGTGATGCCTCTGAGAAGCATTGTCATGAACTTATGACTGGAAGCACATTTTAATCGTGTTTGGCTCCTTGTAGATCAGTTTCAGATCGTGTAATCTGTGGAGAGCATCTGTTGATTGGCATGTTTTCCTAAGTTCAGCTCTAGTTTATGAGATGGGGAAGAAAGAAATTCTGCTCACAGCTATTACACTAAGATTCACAGGACTTTGCTCAATTTGCAAATGCTCTTTCAGTGGTTGACTTATGCTTGCTCCTCTCCAACCCAGGTCTGGCTATTCATAGACCAGGAATTAAATCACTGAAGTCCAGCCTTCTCAGGTTTCTCTTCCCCCAGGGAGGGCAGTTTTAGAGTGGTTATAAGAAAATCAACTCATCCCTAATCAGTTGGCCCAAAGAGACCCAAAGTGCTCCTCCCCCTTCCTTTTACAATCCTTCCAATAAAACTTCTTTACTTTTTTTATCCTTAGGTGGGGAGCCCTCTTAGAGAGTTCACACAGTGAGTGTGGTTTGTGCATTCAATATTAAGATCTGATCGTTGCCTCTTGAGGGCTGAAAAATGAAAACACTGGATAGGAGCCCACCTTCTGGCTTCATGCTTGTCAAGAACAGGATCTATTAGCCTTTTAAAGAAATACTGATAATAAAAAGCAGACTAAGTGAGCTATGTGAATTGGCATCTAATCAATTATTTTCTGAGCTCTTCCCCCCTTAAGTTACTCAGAGCCGCGTGAGCAAACAAGATTTTACTGTTCCAAGCCCTCTTGCTTTCCACAGAGCTTGGATAATATATAAGCCTGTGCACATCCCTATTCTCTTTCGAGATGTTTTATTAACATCATCATCATAGGAAAGGTCGTATTCCCTTTAATTAAAGGGTATACAAGTCAGAAACCTCCCCACCCCACATTCCCCAAGCATCAAGAGGTGCAAAGCCAGAGCATCCCTCCCATTGCCCACCAGCTGGGCCAGGATGTCCGTGGTGTGAGGACCAGGACAGCCGCTGGGGCCGGGCTGCTTTCTTTTTCCCACATTAGTTCCTCATTGTGTCGACCTAGAACTTTTGGATGTGAACGAGATCACATACTTGGAATGATACTTTTTTTCTCCATAAACCTTTTGCCCTATAGTTGATTTATTTCTCCTGGGCTAAAATTGGACTCATCCTGAATATCAGTCTTTGACATGGAAGACACTCCAGCGTTTGGAGGCTCTCCTCCTCACAAGCTGGTTGCATCAAATGCTCTGGTTTGCCTTTGCTTTTCCTGTCTCATCCACGCCTCACCCTCTCTCCTACGCTCTCCATACTCAACCTCCACCCTTTGACTTCTAGGACATACATCACTGGAAGAAGAAATGCATCTATGATTTTCCCTGAGTGCGGGCCAATTCCTTATTTTAGCGTGGGCGGGCCTGGCTTGGGGAGGTGCGTGCCAGGCAGTTGAATGATGTTGGCATTGTCCGGTCATTTCTAGTCCCCACCCAGGAGGTGTTCGGAAGCACTGACTTGACTAGGGGAAGTCATCTTTGTTAACCCCTTAGTGGAGCAGCGTAATGCCAAAAGAAATCACGAAACACAAGAAAAACACAACTAGAGGGTAAATAGTCATTTAAAAGGATTTCTGTTTTTCTATTAAAGAAAAATAAAAGCTACTTTCTAACCTGGGGCTTGAGATAGGTGTGATTAGTGCCATTGGCTGGTCTCTGCCACAGAAATGCTTCTTTTTTTTAATTTTTTTTTAAGAAGATGTTGGGGGTAGGAGTTTAGTAATTTATTTATTATTTTTGGCTGTGTTGGGTCTTCGTTTCTGTGCGAGGGCTTTCTCTAGTTGCGGCGAGCGGGGCCCACTCTTCATCGCGGTGCGTGGGCCTCTCACTATCGTGGCCTCTCTTGTTGCGGAGCACAGGCTCCAGACACGCAGGCTCAGTAGTTGTGGCTCACGGGCCCAGTTGCTCTGCGGCATGTGGGATCCTCCCAGACCAGGGCTCGAACCCGTGTCCCCTGCATTAGCAGGCAGACTCCCAACCACTGCACCACCAGGGAAGCACAGAAATGCTTCTTTTGAGAAAAAAAGTAGAGGATTATCTAAAGCACTCAGTTTCTCTTATTAAGTTTGGGTTTTCTGAAAATTAGATTGAGAAAAATTCATTTCTGCATGGAGTGTGCATTCTAGAATAAGCTTAAATGCACAAGTTTCCAGGCTTGATCTGCAATCCTTTGGGTAATTCCAGCCAGACCTTGACCCTGGGGGTTGTGAGGACCAGAAGTGGCAATACCAGTTACTGTCTATGTTGTTAGAAGCTGGAGTTGACCTTGGGAGCATGAATAATGCTAGCTCAATTTTCCCCTCCCTCCAGCCAACCGCTGAAATCACTGAGACTTCTCATAGGATAAACATGTCTGTTAGGTTGTTCCCAAGATTGCCCCTATACTTTACCTTGTAATATTCATTTGCTCCTTTCGTCACTTTCCCCTGACCCACTGGCACCTTTCTCCTCCACTCTTTACCTAATTGAACCTAAATCCAAAGCCACAGATTCTTCTGGGTGTCTATTCACATAGGTGAAAGCTCAGTCAAAGTGCCCCTAAGCTGGAACAGAGCTAACCATTCCTGTCTTAATTCTCTGGGTCTTGGTTGTCTGTTTCTGGTGCTTATTCATAATTCCCATAGAAGAAAGCAGTTTTTAATATTTTTCATAAAAAATTCAGAAATCTGATAAATGTCCACATTTTCAAAGAACTCAGGCCCAAGGCTTCCTTTTCCCCAGTTCCTCCCCATAGTCAACAGCATTTACGGAGAGCATTTTATGAGGCAGCTGCTCTGCTGGGCCCTCACTTACACTGCTTCCTTTAATCCTCACCACCATTCTTTAGCACGGTACTACGCATAGGGCAGGTTCTCGGTGAATGTGTTACGTGGATAACCTTATGGAAAAGAGTTATTAACCTAACATTAGAGCTGAGAAGACTGAGGCCCAGAATAGTTAAGTGATTTGTCCAACATACTGAGGTTTGACTGAATTCACCCTCTGTCTAGCCCGTTGGTCTTTGTCACCTGCATGTCGGTTAGTTAAAGCCACCATCCAGCTGGTACCAGAAACGGGTCTGCCTGATGCACTGTCCCATTGCTTCAGAAAGGCCTGGTGCTATTTATGGACAGAATAAGGGTGACAGACCGGCATGGTGTTTTGCCTCTTGGCCTGTGGAATGCAGTCTGCAGCATTCGCTCCAGAAAACCTCACACAGATTTGTGTTTGCACAAAGGGGTCCAAAGACTTAATTATTTTTTGGGAACTCTACTATTTGTCCTTTGCTAACCAGGTCATCCTTCAGACAGAAAAAATGCTGTGTATGACCCAGCCAAGGCTGCTGCTCAATGGGGTTGACAGCAGGCCAGAAACTCAAAACCCTGCCCACAGGCCTGAGCATGTCCAGAAAGTGAGCTGACGGAAGGCAGTTCTCTGTGTGCGCCCTGCATGTGTCTCTCTCCCCTATGCCATTGTTCAAGCTGGAAGAGTTACCAAAAGCAATGCCTACTTGACCCTTGTTGATAGGTGGTTGCACTGAACTAAATGAGACAAAGGCAACCTGTCTCTTCTGACAGAAATAGGCAAAGCAGAATCCATCACCGTGGCCTGGATGTTCTATGACTTGCAACGTTTCAAAATGTGTGTTTCCATCACTGTCCCAGCAGCCGCCACATCTGTCCCTCCTGGGAGGCGGATGTAGAAGTGCCCTTAAGTAAAAACTTTGAAATTTCAACTTTTGGTTTTTCTGCTTTCCCAGCAATTGTTTTGTGGATGTGTTCACATGACTAAGATTCTTGCTCAAAAGCCCCAAAGCACTTGAGAATAAATTACAAAGGGCCCAAGTGGTGGTCCCCCTTATTCTACAGCAGTGTGTTCTTGGGGGTCTCTTGAGTGTCCATAACAGGGGCACAGACAGAGCTGCTTGATCAGTGAGTCCATCAGAGCCATTAGCCATGCCGATCCTGAAAGCATAGAGTCACGAGCGGAGTCCAGTGGATTTATTCCACAGATATTTCTTTGTCTTCATGGCTGCATGCAGAGTGCTAGGTAAAGAAGCACTCACAGGCAGGCTGCCTCAAGCTCTCCAGGCCAACGAGCACTGGTAAAGGAAGTGCTGTGCTCCAGAGGGTGCTCCAGTTCCCAAAGTGGATGTCAGTCAGTGTTCTCTAGTCAATACAGACATGATTCGTTTGTCCTTAAATATCAGCAAAACTACGGCTAGAGTGACAATAACCATACGGGCTGGCAAGTCCTCTCATGAAATCAACACTGATTTTACCCTTTCTTACACGTAGACATTCCCAATGTCTTCTCCTTTAAAAAAAAATCTTCAGTATATTTGAAAGACCACACACACAGCTAGCCATTTGTAGAAGTTGCTGTAATAGATCCAATGGGAGGATGCATTGGAAGGGCTTAATATGTGTATGTCCTCAGTAAATGATAGCTGCTATTATCACCCTGTCACATCATCATCACAGTCATCATCACTGCAGTTTTTTGCTTGCCTTTAACCAGGAATTAAATCAATGGCAGCTCAGAGCTCTGGCGTTAAAATTCCTCTTTGTACCTTGACATATACTTTTTGAGAAGTACAGTGAAGTCCAGTTTGCCTCTGTTTTTAAACTGAACCTTTAGAGGAGCAGCAGTGGGCATCTCATTTTAGTATCTTTGTCAAGGAACCTGAAAAATCCACTCAAGGAGCCGGTGCTACATGCCCTGTGTCTTCTTTATACCAAACCTTGGAAGTGGGGAGAAGGGAACCTAGGTATTTCACCTAGGTTATGCGCTAAATTGTTTTCCCCCTAAAATTCATATGCTGAAATTCTAACTTCTACTGCCTCAGAATATGACTGTATTGGAGACAGAGTCTGTAAAAAGGTAATTGAGTTAAAATGAGGTTGTTATAGGATGGCCCCTAATCCAACCTGACTGGTCTCCATCTACAAAGAAGAGATTAGGACTCAGACATAAACAAGGGAAGGCCATGTGAAGACTCAGGGAGAAGACAGACATCTACAAGCCAAGGAGACAGGTCTCAGAAGAAACCAACCCTGCCTGACACCTTGATTTAGGTCTAGCATCCAGAACTGTGAAAAAAATACATGTTTGTTGTTTAAGCCACCCAGTCTGTGGTATTTGTTATGGCAGCCCAAGCAAACTAATACAACATATGTCATCTCATTGACTCCTCTGCACAAACCAATGTGTTATTATCACCAATTTGTAGATAAGAAAACTGATGATTTGAGAGATAAGTAAGTTGTCCATGGTATTACAGGTGGTCGAGTAGCTTGGCCAGGTTTTAAATCCAGTTCTGCTAGAGGGCACCTGTCATATTTTAATATTTTAATAAATATTAACACTTATTATTTACCATTACTATTGGCTTCAAGAAGGTAATATCCAATTCAGGTAAGCATACCACAGAGAGATGAAGTTTATGTAGATCAATAGAGGTGCTTCCCATATAGCAGGAGAGAAACATGTTGGCTTGCTTGTAGGAAAAGCAGGAGCCCAAGCCCCATAAATATTGTTCAAACTCAGCATGAAGTAAAACTTAGCATTTTATAAGCCATGTCTTGTTATAGAAGCCTCCAAGAAATGAAGTTTTAGAAGTCAAATATGCATTGATTTATAGACAGAATAAGAGGCATTTTGGTGGGAATATGTTGTGTAAGGTGTTCGGGTGCATTTACACCCACTCGGAAACTAAAAATGCTTTTCCAAATAAGATCGTAAAAGTCTTTGTCCTAGTCAGTCAAAGATAGCCCTTATAACATGGCCAAAGATTAAAGTTTATGCTCACAATTATTTTAAACCAAGAAATTACTCTCTGGCTTCTCAATCATATTTCTATTCCTTTTGTACATCTCATCAAAGCATTTCGATTAGAACAAGTCATTGAGGACAGAAGCCAAAATAAATAGTTGAGTTTGAATTACTACAGTGAAGGGACCACAGTTTAAGTCAGGCCCAAGTTAGGGGGACTTTTCATGATTCTATGAGATTCTAGTATTTATGGAATTGGCTTGCGTGTCGATTTTTTTTCTTCCTGATTTCTAACATCATCCATGAATTTCTTAGTCTATCTTGTCAAGCTTTTTCTAATGCCCTCTCAAAAGTTCCAGCCAGTTGATGGTTTGCTTTTCCTTGGAGCTCGTTAACTTGGCCTGCAGCCAGCAGCTTCTGCCCAGCTGTCTGGCCATGTCGCCCACGTTGGCTACATGAGAACCAGAGGTGCCTGCCAACTCCCCTGCTTCCATCCCTGCTTCCAGAATGGACCGAGGGGGCTGCAGTCAAATGGAACTAAAGCTAAGGTACACACCTACCCACAAATCTAATCTTTGTTCATGTCCTTCTGGGCTGGTCAGGGGACATCATAGAGTGGTTAAGTGCACAAGTTTTGGAGATGGACAGAGTCAGTTCAAATCCTGACTGCCACGCACAAGTCATATGACTCTGGGTACGTTGCTTAATCAGTCTGGGCCTCCATTTCCTCATCTAAGCGGAGAGAACAACTACTTTGCAGGTTAGTTGAAAAGGGTAAATGAAATAACAGGTGAAGCATCTAAGAAAGTATTTGGCAGAAGCCACGTGCTTAATAAATGAAGACTGTGAACAGAAGTTTGATGACTTCCCCTAACATAACTTCCAGTGCTTTCGGTGTCGTTGATATTTAATTTTTGACACAACAAAGCCAGTCTGTATTTCTCCAGAGGAGCAATACCATGGTGACCTGATGTGCAATCAGCACTTAACCTCACATAAGACCCAAGAGTCCCCACAGAGGGCATTCTCCATGGGTTTCAAACTCGGTGCCTCATCCTCCAAGCATGTTCCCTCCGGAAAAGCAGGAGACCGCCCAAGGTTTGGATAAGTTCAGGGAAGCATCTGAACTTTTTGGGAGCTGTCCCATCAAAACTGGAGTTGTCTGGGTTTTGACCACTGGGGCCAATATTCTCTTCTGTCTGGGCTTTTAAAAAAGATTAGAACATTTATTCCCAGTTCTCTTTGTCATTAGAAGCTCTTAAGCATGAAGACTAATTTCAACCAGAATTTTGTGGGTAAAAGAGATGAGTAACGTGAGAAAATGAATGAGGAGATTGGCACTCACTGGGGGACATTAGGGACCCCAAGGAGAAAAATGAAAGCTATCTTCATCAGCTGGCCCAAGGTGGAGAGGGGTTTATGATATGTGATTAGTCCCAGCATTCTGTTTTGAATCTCTCCCTCACTGCGTAAATTAGAATTGGAAAGATTTGGGTTTGAATTCTATTTGCAACATTTATCAGGTGGGTTGGCTTCTTACAACCTCCCCAAACCTCAGTTTCCTCATTGGCAAGGTGGAAATATTAGTAAGTACTCAATAAGATTGTTCATTCATTCATTCATTCATTCACCCAACAACATTTGTAAAGCACTTGCTCTGGCACATAGCAAGCACTCAATAAATGGTAGCTCCCCAGAAGCTTCCGTGGCATCCTCATAATTCCATGTCCCTAGATTTCAGGAAAAATTTCACATTTGTACCACAACTTTTTTCATTTTGCTTGGGAATATGTTCTCACCTTTATAAAAAGTGTGCTTGACCCTTTAGAGCCCTCAGAGAAAATTTTTAAATGGAAGAATGTGGGTCCTTCTAAAACCAGTATTATTGAAACTCATAAAATGTTAGGCCCATTCTTTGCTGTTCTCAATTCACTTGAATTAACATGCATGAACAATACAACTTAGCTACATCCAAATACTATCAAGTGGCACTATGCCATTAAATGACACGACATTCAGTCACCAGGAAAGAAGCGTGCTCCGTGATGAGGTGCACAGGACCCCAGGACACACCCCCCAGCCCAGCTCCACAAGGGGCTCCAGTACCTTCTACACACATTGCAGTTTCCTTCAGTGCCCTGAAGGTGAGCAGAGAGTATGTGACCATTATGCCTTCATAGAGTTTATGACTTTCCAGAGCTTTTAATACTTCCCCCAAACAGTATCCTTTGCCTCACAAATAACTCTTTTGTGAGTCATGTCTTTTTGTTTCTCCCCCATTTTAATTGTTGATCCCCTTTTCTTTCCGAGTCCCGAGTACTCTCCTGATTTATCCATGACTGAATCTTGCACTACTCTGAAGAAAACGATGATTTGAGTAAATAGCACACATTGCTTTCATTAATATGTCACATTAAATTTAAAATCTCAAATCCAAATCAAAAGTTGGATCTCTTAACATTGTTCATACTTTAGGAAAGTCTGAGGGCTGGGAATAATTTTTCTCACGGGCCACACACACACACACACACACACACACACACACTGCAGCTGATTCTAATGGTTCCCAACAGTTTTTTTTTTAACCTCCTCACCATCATGTATGTAGCACACTCTCATAGGTGGCATTTCTCCTCAAGGGTGGTGATTCTGGGTGGGTGAGGTCACGTGTAGTTTGAAAAAGTAGCTCCTCCCACCTCACCATACTGAGGATCACATTTCCAATTACATGGAGAGAATAGGATTCCTCTTGTCTGCTCTGATGGCTTTATTGAGAAAACCTTGGCTAGAACTGTCATGCTTTGAAGTGAACCTTAATCTCCTTTGGAGATAAAGGGTCCTACTGGAAATCTCCTTTGAGGGCTTGCCCGCATAGGTACTCTCGGCAACCCTGTTCCACTCACAATTTCTCTGCTGTCATCGTGCACACACCACAGGGAGCTGTTGCTAGGTCAGTGATGTCTCCTGATGGTACCAGGAAACCTTCCCAGTGCCTCCATCCTACAGGAACAAGGAGAAGGACCGCTAGACAAGAGCTTGGGTTTTCCTTATGAAAACACAATGACCTGCAAGGAGATTTTATAGCAGACCCAGAATAAAAAGAAAAGAAAACAAACAGAAAATGTTTTCCTTATAGTCATACCATCAAGAGTTCAAATTTCCCAACAGCGAAGTCAGAAGCTTATAGAGGAAACAGAATAAAGCAAAGCTCCTTGGGAACAATTCTGAGAAGGGCTTGCTTCCTAGACGTGGGCGAGCTGTCACCTACGAGATTGGTGACATCATTCACGGCCCCCTCCTGTCCTCATCTCCACCAAAAGAAGAACAAAACTAACATTTAAAAAAAGATATATTGGTATCACTTGCCGTGTCAGGAAAGAGAGTAAAAGTGCAGGAAAAAAGGAGGAAAGAAAGTAATTAATATAGCATCCAGAGGCCTAAACAGAAACCTCATTTTTCGGGAGGGGAAGGCTCAGTCCAGCCCCGCATGTGGGATGTGGGATCTCCAGGCTAGTGAGTTTGGGGCTAGCAGCAGCTTCTCAGAGCCTGTCTTTTCAGAGCCAGCGATGCTTTCCTTCCGATAGCCTTGACTAAGCTAATTATGCTCTTTTTTTTTTAGTTAGAAGTGAAGTACAGTATTTTACCACGAAGGTGGTATTTTTGGCTGTCCAAGTCGACCTGATCTCCTCTATTCTGAGAACTGCCAATTTCTGGAAGGTGTTTCCTTTCAGCCTGAAGTTGTAGGTACAATAGCACACAAGGGAGAAGACAGGAATAAAAAAAAAATCACGCTATATAATTATCACTGCGGCCAATGCTATGTCACTTTCTATGAACATATGCCATTAATAGAATGGTAAAAGAATAGTCATGTTCAAATATTACGTTTATGTTTTCAGCCTTCACAGGTACTAATAGTTGCCGTGGACACTATTTGACCTGGTTTTGCATTACAGCAAAATTCCATTTTTATGGAATGGATTTGGGATTAAGGTCATTCAGTTCTTTAGCAGATATTGGTAATCAAGCCTAAGGAAACGCTGTAAGAATTAGGAAGAAATTCAAGGATGCTTTAATTTCCACCATAGAACCAGTCTCTTCTCTCAGAGGAAAATAAAACCTCTGCTTTTGGCAGAACGGTGAGAGGGGAAGACAGGCAGTGTAGCGACAAAGTTGAGGAGGGAAATCCGAGTGAGTTTCTTAGCATTCTGTTAGTCACATTTGGGGAAATAATGCTGCTAATCTGGCACTATTGCTAATCAGAAACTTGGCAACTGGTGAGCGGAATTGTGTGTGCCTAGGGAGTTCAGCCGCTACAGGTGACCAAGTCCGTCAGACTTGTCCCCATGGCAGAGTCGGGCCAACTTGAAACAGGTAGATGGTCATGGTCACTTGCCTTATGTGAAAACAGGGTTCCATTAAATGTGATATTAATATATCATATTTCTCCAAGAGCAGGCTCTGTCTTGCAGACTTCATCTAACTAATTCTCACGGCATCCCTGGAAAGCAGAACGTGAACGGGAAACTGATTTGTTCATATGTGTCTGGCAAAGTTCATAATTTCCTAACAGGAAAATGTAAATTTCCCTAAGAACAACATCAACAAAAACCAACTATACTACAAAGATAGGGAAATGTTAAGGAGGCTTTGGCAGAGGTTAGAAAGGGGAGGGGTAATAAACAATAATGGGAAATCCAAATTTCAAGAAAAAAAGTTTTGGGAAAGCCAACAGAGGGCCTTGTTGTGGGTGTGGCAGAAATCCTGAGTGCTTTGAGAGAGAGAGAGAATGGGCAGCCTATTCTATGACAATTCTTATACAGTTAGACATTATTTGCACAGAAAAGTTACAGTCCCTTGAGATTTGAAGAGTCATCCTCTGTCCTGTTTTTAATGGAAACATCTTACTATTTATTAATAACAACCACCACCATGTAGTGGGTACTTACAAAACGTGGCCTGATTGCATGTAGTCCCTTCAATGACTCCATAGACTTTGCATTCTCATTTTTCTCATCTAACAACACAGACACAAAATGACATTCTCAAGTCACAGGGGTGGTGAAAGTCAGGGCCAGCACTCAGGCCCACTTCTGTCTGCTGGCCAAGCCTCTGCAGGTACCCAGTGCCTGATGGTGCGTCCTCTCAGGGCAGGGGGTGCTGTAGCTAGAGAGGAAACAGGGCTTATCTTTACAGGGGCTGAATAATGAGAAAAGCTTAAATCCAAAGTTAGATTCTAAACTTTTGACTCAAAAACAGGCACTGGTGGGAGCAGAAGAATGACATGAGTGGAAAAAATTAATGTGCAATAATAATATCGTGTAACTCACGTCCGTCCCTTAATGGAAGGAAGTGTGTGAATAACAGGAGTCGTAAATGGCCACGTCATCCGCGGAGGCTCCTGTCCCAGGCTGTGTCTTGGGACGTCACCCACGCGAGCCTGACCGGCAACTGACCTGGTCACCAGCATGGTCTTTGGTGGTCTCAGTCAGCCACGGGGCCACTCTCCCACCAGTGAGAGAATTTTTCTACAGACTTGCCCTGTCTGTTTCTCACAGAGCTCCGAGTTCTCCCTCTGTTGACTCATGAATTGAGTTATGATAGCCTCCGTCTGCCCAGGGCCTTGGCCCAGGCTGCTGAAGGGGCTGACTGGAGGGCACCCCACACACCCACCCGCAGTGTAGCATCCACAAGCAGCACCCCTACCCAGGTCCCCATTCAGGTTTCTCCCATCAGAATGAGCTCCTCTCCTGAGGGCAGCTCTGCCAGGAGCTTGCATGGTGGCCGTAACCTCAGGGTTTGGGTCCTGCCACCAGGCATTGGCTCAGATACTCCCTCATTTTCCTTTCTGTGCACACTCTTTACTTTAGGCCATTAGGAAGATAGAAGCTCCAGATGCCTGTTTGTGCAGGCCTTCATTTCGGGTGTGAATCCAGATGCTTACACTTGTAGCTATGAGATTTGGGGCAAGTCACTAAAAAACAAGCAACTTTCTAAGTCTTGGTTTCCTTATCTGTTATATGGGGACACCAGCAAGCTAACTGAAAAGCAACGTGAGTGGAAACTTCAGTTTATTTTTTTCCTAGCACTGGTAGGACAAAGAGATAAATAACAAGGAGTCAAGCCCAACTGGGGGGTTTCTTTTATAAGCCAACACGTCAAACTCACCTGTCCAGTCTCTGTCAAGATTTAGTCTGATCTCACATGCCCCAGGGTGATTATCTCTAGTTCTATAAAATCCTTCCAGTTGTGGAGTGTTTTAGGTTAATGCAATCTTCACATGGTCCTGTGAAGTAGGTAGATTTGCTTTTTTATCCCCCATTTTACAGAGAAGGGAACTGAGACTTGGAGTCTTGGGGGTGTTGTTTTTAAGCAACTTGCCCTGAACCTCACAGCTCTAAGCAGAGCCAGTCCTCTGGCTCCAGTCCTCAGTGTTTGTCCCACGGCCACAGCACTGAGGTCAGTGATGACCCACACGATGATCCAAACGATGACTCTGAGGCTGAACACGATTCCGCATCTTCAAAGAGAGATTCTATCTGATCAATTCTATTGTACCAGCAAAGTGGGCTTGAAATCTGTAGAAAGATCTTTTTCAAAAATAGCAGATGCAACAATACTGGTTAAAGAACATTCCATCTTCTAAACATTCCCATTTGAAGTCTGTGCCCCAGGCATCAACCCGAGGTGGGGGTGGGTGGTCATACATAGAGTCACCATTTGGAGAAAAGAATAAAAGAGCCGTCACAGAACTTAAAAGAGCACATAGCAGGAAATGAGGGAAAACATCATACATCACAATCCTGTCTCTGTCTCCAAGGAGCAAAGTGGAAAACAGACGCCTATGGCTTTAAGAGAAACAGTCATATTGGGAGAGTGTTACAGGTGCTAAGGAAGAGAATGTTTTTCATGCCTTGGTTCAGGGGATTCTCAAAGGCCTGGATCTGCTTCCAACAGCACAGCCTTCAACGTGTGTGTTATCTGATATAAGTTTATTATTGGGTATAGAATGAGGTGGGGAGGAAAGTACCGCTCACTTCCAGGGGGACCTTGCTCCCCATCATGGCTCCATCACTTCATCTCTGTGGGGAGATGGTCACCCAAGGATTCAGGGTCACTGCAAAGAGCCGGCCTCTACTCTCCTTCTTCCTCAGTCCCCCCTTCCTCTCTACCATTTCCATTTGTTCCTAATTATTTTTCTGTTTTCCTTGTTTCTGAAGAAAGTACTGGGCCACCAATCACTGGCTGAGATACACTCAGGGTTTTTCTAAATTAGGCCTCATCACTGTGAACTCTCTTCTCCATTAGAAGCAAGAAATGGATACTGAGATGGGCAGGGTCCAACCTCTCTTTGGTCCAGCTGACTCTAGTGGTGTGAAGTGGGTCCAAAAGGTGAGCACGCTGATCCAGTTCTTCTAAGGAGCTTCAGTTCTTTTCACCTGGATTTCTTGATCTTGTCAAACTTACCTACTTCCAGACATCAGGCATATTACCTGGAATGCTACACAGGAGAACCTGGTGCCCTGGAGTTCCCCTTGCCTCTTCGTTCTCAGTGTGGCCCGGGTCTGTGGGCTGGTTTTCCTTAGTCATGCTTATCACTAACTGTGTTCCCTTAGAGATCAGCAGTCTTATCTTAAGTGCCAAATCCAGTTTCCTCTGTCCATTTTCCATCTTCCTTGATTGACCAGATGACCCAGTTAGGAGGGTCCCATCCTGATTCTCCTCCTTCCTCTCCATATAATGCTTTTACTTCCTCAGTGGTTCCTCTTCTTTCTTCTCTCCTCTGACCATGGGTGTGACCCTAAATTTTATCTTGGTCCTCTAACCTTCTCTTTGCACATTATCCTTTGGTAAATTCACCACTCACTGCTTTAAACGTCACGTCTGTGTGAATGACACTTGAATTTGTACCTGAAGCCCCATAAGGCTCTTCATGGTAACAGTATCAGAGGCTGTTGTCTGGCATTTGAAAATGTGAGAGTTGGAAAAAAATATTAGAGGTGGATTCCTGATTTACAGTTTTATAGATGAATCAGCTGAATGCTATAGACACTCCTGAGGTCATATCTTTTATTTATTTATTTAGAATTTTTGAATTTTATTTTATTTATTCTTTTATACAGCAGGTTCTTATTAGTCATCCATTTTATACACATCAGTGTATACATGTCAATCCCAATCTCCCAATTCATCACACCACACCCCTGCTGCTTTCCCCCCTTGGTGTCCATACGTTTGTCCTCTACATCTGTGTCTCTATTTCTGCCCTGCAAACCAGCTCATCTGTACCATTTTTCTAGATTCCACATATATCCATTAATATATGATATATTTTTTTCTCTTTCTGAATTACTTCACTCTGTATGACAGCCTCTAGATCCAGCCACATCTCTACAAATGACCCAATTTCGTTCCTTTTTATGGCTGAGTAATATTCCATTGTATATATGTACCACATCTTCTTTATCCACTCATCTGTCGATGGGCATCTAGGTTGCTTCCATGACCTGGCTATTGTAAATAGTGTGGCGATGAACATTGGGGTGCATGTGTCTTTTTGAATTATGGTTTTCTCTGGGTATATGCCCAGTAGTTGGATTGCTGGGTCATATGGTAATTCTATTTTTAGTTTTTTAAGGAACTTCCATACTGTTCTCCATAGTGGCTGTATCAATTTATATTCCCACCAACAGTGCAAGAGGGTTCCATTTTCTCCACACCCTCTCCAGCATTTGTTGTTTGTAGAATTTCTAACTGGTGTGAGGTGATACCTCATTGTAGTTTTAATTTGCATTTCACTAATGCATTTCTCTAATAATTAGTGATATTGAGCAGCTTTTCCTGTGCTTCTTGGCCATCTGTATGTCTTCCTTGGAGAAATGTCTATTTAGGTCTTCTGCCCATTTTTTGATTGGGTCGTTTTTTTTTTAATATTGAGCTGCATGAGCTGTTTATATATTTTGGAGATGAATCCTTTGTCCGCTGATTCATTTGCAAATATTTTCTCCCATTCTGAGGGTTGTCTTTTCGTTTTGTTTGTAGTTTCCTTTGCTTTGCAAAAGCTTTTAAGTTTCATTAGGTCCCATTTGTTTATTTTTGTTTTTATTTCCATTACTCTAGGAGGTGGATCAAAAAAGATCTTGCTATGATTTATGTCAAAGAGTGTTCTACCTATGTTTTCCTATAAGAGGTTTATAGTGTCTGGCCTTACATTTAGGTCTCGAATCCATTTTGAGTTTATTTTTGTGTATGGTTTTAGGGAGTGTTCTAATTTCATTCTTTTACATGTAGCTGTCCAGTTTTCCCAGCACCACTTATTGAGGAGACTGTCTTTTCTCCACTGTATATCCTTGCCTCCTTTGTCATAGATTAGTTGACCATAGGTGCCTGAGTTTATCTCTGGGCTTTCTATCCTGTTCCATTGATCTATATTTCTGTTTTCTGTGCCAGTATCATACTGTCTTGATTACTGTAGCTTTGTAATATAGTCTGAAGTCAGGGAGTCTGATTTCTCCAGCTCTGTTTTTTTCCCTCAAGACTGCTTTGGTTATTCAGGGTCTTCTGTGTCTCCATACAAATTTGAAGATTTTTTGCTCTAGTTCTATAAAAAATGCCATTGGTAATTTGATAGAGATTGCATTGAATCTGTAGATTGGGTAGTATAGTCATGTTCACAATATTGATTTTTCCAATCCAAGAACATGGTATATCTCTCCATCTGTTTGTGTCATCTTTAATTTCTTTCATCAGTGTCTTCTGGTTTTCTGCATACAAGTCTTTTGTCTCCCCAGGTAGGTTTATTCCTAGGCATTTTATTATTTTTCGTTGCAAGGGTAAACGGGAGTGTTTCCTTAATTTTTTCTTTCACAGTTTTCATCATTAGTGTATAGAAATGCGAGAGATTTCTGTGCATTAATTTTGTAACCTGCGACTTTACCAAATTCATTGATTAGCTCTTATAGTTTTCCGGTGGCATCTTTAGGATTCTCTATGTAGAGCACCATATCATCTGCAAACAGTGACAGTTTTACTTCTTCTTTTCCAATTTGTATTCCTCTTATTTCTTTTCCTTCTCTGATTGCTGTGGCTAGGACTTCCAAAAGTATGTTGAAAAATAGTGGTGAGAGTGGATGTCCTTATCTTGTTTCTGATCTTAGGGGAAATACTTTCAGTTTTTCACCACTGAGAATGATGTTTGCTGTGGGTTTGTCATATATGGCCTTTATTATGTTGAGGTAGGTTCCCTCTATGCCCACTTTCTGGAGAGTTTTTATCATAAATGAGTGTTGAATTTTGTCAAATGCTTTTTATGCATCTGTTGAGATGATCCTATGGTTTTTATTCTTCAATTTGTTAATATGGTGTATCACATTGATTGATTTGCATATATTGAAGAATCCTTGCATTCCTGGGATAAATCCCACTGGATCATGGTGTATGATCCTTTTAATATGTTGTTGGATTCTAATTGCTAATATTTTGTTGAGGATTTTTGCATTTATATTCATCAGTGCTGTTGGTCTGTGATTTTCTTTTTTTGTAGTATCTTTGTCTGGTTTAGGTATCAGGGTGATGGTGGCCTCATAGAATGAGTTTGGGAGTGTTCCTTCCTCTGCAATTTTTTGGAAGAGTTTGAGAAGGATGGGTGTTAGCTCTTCTCTAAATGTTTGATAGAATTCACTTGTGAAGCCATCTAGTCCTGGACTTTAGTTTGTTGGAAAATTTTTAATCACAGTTTCAATTTCATTACTTGTGATTGGTCTGTTCATATTTTCTATTTCTTCCTGGTTCAGTCTTGGAGGGTTATAACTTTCTAAGAATTTGTCCATTTTATTGGCATAGAGTTGCTTGTAGTAGTCTCTTCGGATGCTTTGTATTTCTGTGGTGTCTGTTGTAACTTCTCCTTTTCATTTCTAATTTTATTGATTTGAGTCCTCTCCCTCTTTTTCTTGATGAGTCTGGCTAATGGTTTATCAATTTTGTTTATCTTCTCAAAGAACTGGCTTTTAGTTTTATTGACCTTTGCTATCATTTTCTTTGTTTCTATTTCATTTATTTCTGCTCTGGTCTTTATGATTTCTTTCCTTCTACTAACTTTGGGTTTTGTTTGTTCTTCTTTCTCTAGTTCCTTTAGGTGTAAAGTTAGATTGTTTATTTGAGATTTTTCTTGTTTCTTGAGGTAGGCTTGTATTGCTATAAACTTCCCCATTAGAACTGCTTTTGCTGCATCCCATAGGTTTTGTATCATCGTGTTTTCATTGTAATTTTTCTGTAAGTATTTTCTGATATCCTCTTTGATTTCTTCAGTGATCTCTTGGTTATTTAGTAATGTATTCTCTAGCCTCCATGCATCTGTGTTTTTCCATCTTTTTCCCTGTAATTGATTTCTAATCTCATGGCGTTGTGTTCAGAAAAGATGCTTGATATGATTTCAGTTTTCTTAAATTTACTGAGTCTTGATTTGTGACCCAAGATGTGATCTGTCCTAGAGAATGTTCCATGTGCACTTGAGAAGAAAGTGTTATTTGCTGTTTTTGGATGGAATGTCCTATAAATATCAATTAAATCTATCTTGTCTATTGTGTCATTGAAAGCTTGTGTTTCCTTATTAATTCTTTGGTTGGATGACCTGTGCATTGGTGTAAGTGAGGTGTTAAAGTCCCCCACTATTATTGTGTTACTGTCAATTTCCTTTTTTATAGCTGTTAGCAGTTGCCTTATGTATTGAGGTGCTCCTATGTTGGGTGCATATATATTTATAATTGTTATATCTTCTTCTGTGATTGACCCCTTGATCATTATGTAGTGTCCTTCCTTGTCTCTTGTAACATTCTTTAGTTTAAAGTCTATTTTATCTTATATGAGTATTGCTACTCCAGCTTTTTTTTTGATTTCTATTTGCATAGAATACCTTTTTCTATCCCCTCACTTTCAGTCTGTATGTGCCCCTAGGTCTGAAGTGGGTCTCTTGTAGACAGCATATATATGGGTCTTGTTTTTGTATCCATTCAGTGAGCCTGTGTCTTTTGGTTGGAGCATTTAATCCATTTACATTTAAGGTAGTTATTGATATGTATGTTCCTATTTCCATTTTCTTAATTGTTATGGGTTTGTTTTTGTAGATCCTTTTCTTCTCTTTTGTTTCCCACTTAGAGAATTTCCTCTAGCATTTGTTGTAGAGCTGGTTTGGTGGTGCTGAATTCTCTTAGCTTTTGCTTGTCTGTAAAGCTTTTGATTTCTCTTTTGAATCTGAATGAGATCCTCCTGGGTAGAGTAATCTTGGTTGTAGGTTCTTCCCTTTCATCACTTTATTTTATTTTATTTTATTTTGCGGTACGCGGGCCTCTCACTGTTGTGGCCTCTCCCATTGCGGAGCACAGGCTCCGGACGCGCAGGCTCAGCGACCATGGCTCACGGGCCCAGCCGCTTTGTGGCATGTGGGATCTGCCCAGACCGGGACATGAACCCGTGTCCCCTGCATCAGCAGGAGGACTCTCAACCAGTGCGCCACCAGGGAAGCCCACACTTTCATCACTTTAAATGTGTCATGCCACTCCCTTCTGGCTTGTAGAGTTTCTGCTGAGAAATCAGCTGTTAAACTTATGGGAGCTTCCTTGTATGTTATTTGTCGTTTTTTCCTTGTTGCTTCCAATAATTTTTCTTTGTCTTTAATTTTTGTCAGTTTGATTACTATGTGTCTCAGTGTGTTTCTCCTTGGGTTTATCCTGCCTGGGACTTTCTGCACTTCCTGGACTTGGGTGTCTATTTCCTTTCCCATGTTAGGGAAGTTTTCAACTATAATCTCTTGAAATATTTTCTCAGGTCCTTTCTCTCTCCCTTCTCCTTCTGGGACTCCTATAATGCGAATGTTATTGCATTTAATGTTGTCCCAGAGGTTTCTTAAGCTGTATTCATTTCTTTTCATTCTTTTTTCTTTATTCTGTTCCGTGGCAGTGAATTCCACCCTTCTGTCTTCCAGGTCACTTATCCGTTCTTCTGCCTCAGTTATTCTGCTATTGATTCCTTATAGTGTATTTTTAATTTCAGTTTTTGTATTGTTCATCTCTGTTAGTTTGCTCTTTAATTCTTCTAGGTGTTTGTTCTTTAATTCTTCTAGATCTTTGTTAAACATTTCTTGCATCTTCTGTATCTTTGCCTCCATTCTTTTTCTGAGGTCCTGGATCACCTTCACTATCATTATTCTGAATTCTTTTTCTGGAAGGTTGCCTATCTCCACTCCATTTCATTGTTTTTCTGGGGTTTTATCTTTTTCCTTCATCTGGTATATAGCTCTCTGCCTTTTCATCTTGTCTATCTTTCTGTGAATGTGGTTTTTGTTCCACAGGCTGCAGGATTGTAGTTCTTTTTGCTTCTGCTTGGTCATATCTTTTAATTGAGGTGGAAACCATAGCAATTTGCCCTAGCCTCCTTTCCCTCCTGTCTTCTATCACTTCATGTGTGCACCAACCCACCTGGGCTACGTAAGCTGCCCCTTTGTCCTGACCCCACGCTTATAATTTTTCACATTGTTTCTTTCCTGAAATGCACACTCCTCCTTCCCCCTCCTTCATCTATAAAAACGCTACCTCTAATTCAGCACACCTGAAATATTGGTGTTTCTCTCCCATTTCCTCAATAAAAGTCCCAATTGATCAAACTAGTGCACAATGGCCAGGAGAGCCAGACTCTAATGGACAAGCATCCTCAGGGGTCTCTGTGGGACCTGCCCATAGCTTTAAGGGAAAAAAGGCAATGAACCCCCCACCTTTATTCTTTCCACTACCTACTTCTCCATCACCAATACTTAGTAAAATCCAAAATATCTTTAAATGACTACATGTCAAAAAGTTAAGTGTTATGTGGGAGGGAATTCAATGAAAACTTTTAAACCATTAAAAAAAAAACAAACCCACTCCTTTCTCCAATAAAAGTCCAAAATATCTGTTGACAATTTAAAAGGCACAGCAAAGATTTTGACCCTATTAAACTTCCTTAGACAATGACTTATTTTAGGCATTAGAAAATTTTTGGTTCAAAGGACAACTATTTTTATCAACAACATGAGTCACTCTTTCTTACCATTTATTTTATCTGCCTCCCACTTTCTCCCTTACACGCTCATACAGTTGGAATATTACAGTTTCCCAATTCTCTTTTAGCCTGGTCAAATTTTGGTTAGAATTTAATGTTAAATGTAAGTATGCCATAAGCATTTTTATATTTGTTTTAATTTTTCTTGTCATTAGAATATGTCGAAGAAACAACAATGGGAAACGGGTTTATGCTGAAGAATAGCTTTGCATGGGTACTAATAAATACCCCACAAATGAAGTTCTACTTTTAATTTTTTGTTAATCATCAGTGTTATTGGACAAGATACTAGTGGCACACTCATTTTAGGTCTCTTAAAACTAAATTTTTGCTTAGTCTACTGAGCTGCTTTGTTAGTGGTCCAAGAAAATCTGTATTTAGTGGGAATTTGAATACTTGCATTTAACTCTTTACACAGTGGGTTACAAAACTATCTTGACATTAGTGAAATTACACAGTCCCCACACTCAAGCCCCAGTGATACCATGTTTGGCCAAGAAGCTGTATTGGGAGAGGAGAGCAAAGAGAATGAGGCCATACTCTGAGCTTAATACTAAGACAAATCAGTTACATTTCACTCCACTGAGTCTTTCTTTTCTTGCAAATGAAAGCATGGTCTGTATCCAAACTCTACCTTCCCTATACCCTAGTTTATGGATCCTCAACCTTTCCAAAGTGGAGAGTCCAGTGTCTGACCCCTGTTTTAAATGAGATAATGTATGACAAGTACTTGGTCACTAGTGTATCACTGAGACCCAGAAAGTGGCAACACTTATTCCCATTATTTACCCTGAGGGTTCTATGAATCCCTCTGAGGCCCTGAAAATGGATGTTGTTTGAGGTCTCATGACACTGAAAATTGATCAGTCTGTCTTCCTTTTCACCTTGTACTTCACCCTCATTGCACTTGTCATGATTTTAATGCCAACTATCTCTGAAGCTTGGGAAATCCAGATATCTGCATGGCCAGGAAATCATAGCTTGGACCTAGTCCCTTAAAATCTGCCTCCTTTGCTAAACTTTAAGTTCCATTTAGGACTGGGACCCTTTGGCCTTGCTCCCTCTTTGATTCCTAGTCCCAAGGAATAGTTCTGGCACATAGTAGGCACTCAGCATTAATACAGGCTCTTGATCCAGGCCCTGTCTTCTCAGTCCTCTGATTTCTGCTATAAATACAGCTGTTCTCATGGAACTGATACCACCTGACTCATTCTCCTCTAGGTCATGGAAGGCCCTTCATTGTAGGACAGTGGTTTGGCTAAGACTGAGTTTCCCTCCTACACGGTACCACATGGGAGACACTAGAGGGCCTGCTCTTTTGTGTGCTCAAAAAGCACATTCTTTTTGTTGCAATGGTAAATGGGAGTGTTTTCTTGATTTCACTTTCAGATTTTTCATCATTAGTATATAGGAATGCCAGAGATTTCTGTGCATTAATTTTGTATCCTGCCACTTTACCAAATTCATTGATTAGCTCTAGTAGTTTTCTGGTAGCATCTTTAGGGTTCTCTATGTATAGGATCATGTCATCTGCAAACAGTGACAGCTTTACTTCTTCTTTTCCGATTTGGATTCCTTTTATTTCCTTTTCTTCTCTGATTGCTGTGGCTAAAACTTCCAAAACTATGTTGAATAAGAGTGGTGAGAGTGGGCAACCTTGTCTTGTTCCTGATCTTAGTGGAAATGCTTTCAGTTTTTCACCATTGAGGATGATGTTTGCTGTGGGCTTGTCATATATGGCCTTTATTATGTTGAGGAAAGTTCCCTCTATGCCTACTTTCTGCAGGGTTTTTATCATAAATGGGTGTTGAATTTTGTCAAAAGCTTTCTCTGCATCTATTGAGATGATCATATGGTTTTTCTCCTTCAGTTTGTTAATATGGTTTATCACATTGATAGATTTGCGTATATTGAAGATTCCTTGCATTCCTGGAATAAACCCCACTTGATCATGGTGTATGATCTTTTTAATGTGCTGTTGGATTCTGTTTGCTAGTATTTTGTTGAGGATTTTTGCATCTATGTTCATCAGTGATATTGGCCTGTAGTTTTCTTACCATTGCAACAAAAAGAATAAAATATCTAGGAATAAACCTACCTAAGGAGACAAAAGATCTGTATGCAGAAAATTATAAGACACTGATGAAAGAAATTAAAGATGATACAAATAGATGGAGAGATATACCATGTTCTTGGATTGGAAGAATCAACATTGTGAAAATGACTCTACTACCGAAAGCAATCTACAGATTCAATGCAATCCCTATCAAACTACCACTGGCATTTTTCACAGAACTAGAACAAAAAATTTTGCAATTTGTATGGAAACACAAAAGACCCCAAATAGCCAAAGCAATCTTGAGAACGAAAGAAGGAACTGGAGGAATCAGGCTCCCAGACTTCAGACTATACTACAAAGCTACAGTTATCAAGACGGTATGGTACTGGCACAAAAACAGAAAGATAGATCAATGGAACAGGATAGAAAGCCCAGAGATAAACCCACGCACATATGGTCACCTTATCTTTGACAAAGGAGGCAGAAATGTACAGTGGAGAAAGGACAGCCTATTCAATAAGTGGTGCTGGGAAAACTGGACAGCTACATGTAAAAGTATGAAATTAGATCACTCCCTAACACCGTACACAAAAATAAGCTCAAAATGGATTAAAGACCTAAATGTAAGGCCAGAAACTATCAAACTCTTAGAGGAAAACATAGGCAGAACACTCTATGACATAAATCACAGCAAGGTCCTTTTTGACCCACCTCCTAGAGAAATGGAAATAAAAACAAGAGTAAACAAATGGGACCTAATGAAACTTAAAAGCTTTTGCGCAGCAAAGGAAACCATAAAGAAGACCAAAAGACAACCCTCAGAATGGGAGAAAATATTTGCAAATGAAGCAACTGACAAAGGATTGATCTCCAAAATTTATAAGCAGCTCATGCAGCTTAATAACAAAAAAACAAACAACCCAATCCAAAAATGGGCAGAAGACCTAAATAGACATTTCTCCAAAGAAGATATACAGAGTGCCAACAAACACATGAAAGAATGCTCAACATCACTAATCATGAGAGAAATGCAAATCAAAACTACAATGAGATATCATCTCACACCAGTCAGAATGGCCATCATCAAAAAATCTAGAAACAATAAATGCTGGAGAGGGTGTGGAGAAAAGGGAACCCTCTTACACTGTTGGTGGGAATGTAAATTGATACAGCCACTGTGGAGAACAGTATGGAGGTTCCTTAAAAAGCTACAAATAGAACTACCATATGACCCAGCAATCCCACTACTGGGCATATACCCTGAGAAAACCATAATTCAAAAAGAGTCATGTACCAAAATGTTCATTGCATCTCTATTTACAATAGCCCAGAGATGGAAACAACCTAAGTGTCCATCATCAGATGAATGGATAAAGAAGATGTGGCACATATATACAATGGAATATTACTCAGCCATAAAAAGAGACGAAATTGAGCTATTTGTAATGAGGTGGATAGACCTAGAGTCTGTCATACAGAGTGAAGTAAGTCAGAAAGAGAGAGACAAATACCGTATGCTAACACATATATATGGAATTTAAAAAAAAAAAATGTCATGAAAAACCTAGGGGTGAAACAGGAATAAAGACACAGACTTACTAGAGAATGGACTTGAGGCTATGGGGAGGGGGAAGGGTAAACGGTGACAAAGCGATAAAGAGGCATGGACATATATACACTACCAAACGTAAGGTAGATAGCTAGTGGGAAGCAGCCGCATAGCACAGGGAGATCAGCTCGGTGCTTTGTGACCGCCTGGAGGGGTGGGATAGGGAGGGTGGGAGGGAGGGAGACGCAAGCGGGAAGAGATATGGGAATATATGTATATATATAACTGATTCATTTTGTTGTGAAGCTGAAACTAACATACCATTGTAAAGCAATTATACTCCAATAAAGATGTTAAAAAAAATAAAAAAAAAATAAAAAAAAAAAAGCACATTCTTTGCACATAGGGGATAGTCAAGCTGCTTAGGTAGCACAGAACCCTCTGGAATGAGGAAGTTCTGTAAACAACTATCTCATCTCACAGTGTTCAGTAAACATCTGCAAACACTAACAGCTACTAGTTAGTGTCTTGAAATGCATTGTGTAGTCTGGGGTTATTTTTACTTTTTTTAAGTAATGGAGAGCTTCTAGGATCATTTTAATTGACTTTTCCATTTTTCATCTGTACCTAACAACAGGCAAAAGGGAGCCAACAGTCCCTTTATGAAACATTTGTTGCCAAATACCACTGGGTCTTTTTGATTGTATGCTGCACACCCATTGTAAATTATGCTGATTGTTATACCTAATAGAGGAACAAGTAAGACTCTGGCTCTGAAGCTTGGGAAAACCCTATTTTCAGAACAGACAGGAAACCACAGCCTGGGCTTTGATTGATGTTGAACTTTATTCTCACCTTCCTGTCCCCCTTCCTCACCTTCTACTCCCCCACCTTCAAACACACCTTGAGCGTAAGTGATAGGAAGAGAGCTTCAGTAAAAGTGGGAAGCTATTTTCCCAGTAGTCATTTGGAAATCATAAAATCTAGAAGTGGGAAATGATGTAGAGTTCTATTATTTCATCCAATTCCTTCATTTAACAGAGAAAGAAAATGGAGCCTGGAATGGGTATGTGATGAGGCAGAACGAGGACCAGAATCCTGAGGGCCAAGTTAGAATTCTCCAGACAAAGCCTGAATAAGGGGCCACCCCTGCTCTGGATTTACTGTACACCTTTAGGCTCATGTGGAGCAGAATCGACACTGAGAAATAGTTAATGGTTCTTTTGTATACTTTGATCTAAAAGCTTCCCAACCTCTAAGGCGTATTTTAAAAGTAGAAGTAAAGAGAGAGAAAGAGGTGATAGGTACTTAATTTAGATGTTGGATGTAGCTTCTTAGTTGTACCAGAATTCCTCTTGATTTTATTCAGCTAAGTGAAGACCAAATTACCATCATGGGTGATTTTTATGAAGGGTTGAATGACTTAATCAGCTTGGCTTTTATAGTAGCCTGAAGAGATCCATCCCCACTGACTCCTGTGTTTCGACAAAGCTCAAACACTGTTATAGATCAAAGGGAAGATGACATGAAATCTGGACATATCAAGGGTGCTACACTGAGAGCCTCCTGTAAATGGGTAATTGAGGAGCTGTTTCCAGGCTGGACTCCTGACCCCAGAGGCTGTAACATCAAGGACAGAGATAACCACAGTCTGGGGTGTCTGAGCCCTGGCTGCTGGGAGAAACGGATCCTCATCCACACACCCCTGAGTATATGATCGTCCTGGCAACAATTCAGAATATCAGCTAACTGCCATGCCTCTTGTAAACGTGTCCTTCAGAAAGGAGCCTTCCTTCATGCCAAAGTCTTTATTGCTTTCAAAGTCTCAGGCTTCCTTCAAAATCAACATTCTCCTTATTTATTATTGACATTAATATCAACCACACCAAAGCTATCAAAGCCAAAGTTGTTAATCTTGCTAACGCTAATTTAAGCCGATATTGGTTACAAATAATGTTTCATCTAATATTGTGTGTAGTTGAATTCAAAGCTGATGACCTTGGTTAAAATATCAGCTGTGGGGCTTCCCTGGTGGCGCAGTGGTTGGGAGTCTGCCTGCCGATGCAGCGGACGCGGGTTCGTGCCCCGGTCCGGGAGGGTCCCCCGTGCCGCGGAGCGGCTGCGCCTGTGGGCCATGGCCGCTGGGCCTGCGCATCCAGAGCCTGTTGCTCCGCGGCGGGAGAGGCCACAGCGGTGAGAGGCGCGTACCGCAAAAAAAAAAAAAAAAAAATCAGCTGTGGACCCTTGGAAATGACACAGTTTTTCATCTCCTTATAAAATGAGAATAATAACACCTATTCTGTGAGGCTTTTGCTTCTTAATGATTTCACTGGTAATGTATTCATCGCAGGAAACAATTTTTTGTAGAGCAATGTACATTATGTTTTAAGAAATAGAAGTAAAATTAGGTGCAATGGCAATTAAACTTACAATTTCAAAATTTAAACTAGAATTAGTCATTTGAGAAACTTACCCTTTACCCATATTTAAAATTTATAGTTTCTAATCAGAAGAAGCTAAAATTTTTTTCTTTTGAAAAAAATCTCAGACTCTAAAGGAGTTCTAAAAGGCTGACTCTTCACACATAGTGCTCTTGAAGTAATCAAAGAAACAATATGTTTATTTTTTAGGTGACAAGATAGATGTTCATGTAAAAATTTCAAGTAGTTCCAACCCTATGAATTCTAAATTCTTGGGATTATTTATTACTTTGGCTCCTTTCATTAAAATTTACTAAGTTTTATTATAATCATTATCAGGATTTTTCCAGGGGGACCTGAGACCTGTAAACATCTCACAATCATGCTTAAATGCTACATGAATGGATTATGTAAAAACTTGTAGAAGAATCCGTTTTTCTTGAAATTTTCCTAGGGGGAAAGGCTATGAAGAAAGAACTTTATCAAGTGCTAAGAGAGAATACATATTCAGACCTTCTCTGTACATAAAAGGTTTGCTCTGAAATCTTAAGAAATCCTCAAAAAAAGGACATTCAGATCTGTTGTTATTTAAAGATTTTGTAGGAAAATCATAAATGTCTCATTTCTGTAGCACTTAAGTTTTGCCCTCCAAAAAGACCAAACAGATTTGTTACAGAGAGTCACACAGCAATTTGTGAATCTTTGAACATGTCTGTTTAATGGAGAAAATAGTAGAACATTCATGGATGTACAATGGTGCTATCTATTAAATCAATGGATTTTACAAAGTAGGCACAGGAACCTTTCTGGTTTCAGCTCGTAGAGGTCAAGGTCTCCACCACAATTCTGACATAAAACCTAATATACAAAGAGAAGCTTTCACAGCTTGCTTCAGTGTGGCTTCCTGGTCTACCAAGCAGCCTCTGCTACCTGGTTCATAGCCCACATCAGATCTGAAGGGCACGGATGCAGGTCTACTTGGAGTCTAATGGATAGTGTGTCCTCTCTTGTGAGAGAAGGGGGATGTTGGTCAACCTGTCAAAAAATTTCTTCCCAGATTTGAAAGACAAAGATTTTCCTCCTGAACAGAATATATGTCAATTACAGAATATATCAGGACTGCATCTCAGTCCTCCAAGCCTGCTGGTTAGTTTTCAATTTCCTACCTTTAAAAAAGATAGAATAGGAAAAGAAAGAGGAGAACTGGCTCTAAAACTGTCAAGAGAGTGTAAAAAAAACCTCAAAATCACAGTATAGTTTTTCTTTTATTTTTAAAATTAGGAAACATGACACTGTGTAAAGAAGCCTTATGTACAATTACTCGCTCTCCTTATCTCTAGTAAGAGTACTATTTTGCAATAAGAGAAACTCAAGTATTCAGGGACAAACAGATTCAAGGTCACATAGCATTGGATGCATGATGCAAGATACTGGAATAGCATTCCAATGATGGTGACATTTCCAGTTATCTCTGTGCAATGTATAACTGGTTTCTTCAGGCCTCAGCAGCCTGGTACATAAAATAGAGACACATTACACAGGGTTGCCAGATAAACTACAGGACATCCAGTTACATTTGAGTTTCAGATAAACAACAAATAATTTTTAATATAAGGGTGTCCATGCAATATTTGGGATATACTGATGCTAAAAAATTAATTGTTTATTTGAAATTCTAATTTAATGGGATGTCTTGCATTTTTATTTTCTAAATTACCACATTAGATGTAAATAATTGTATTTCTTTGGTTCTGTTTTCATCAGTTATTCAAGAATCTCTAATCTCTCTTTAAAAAAATTGGAAGAACAATCCATAGAGAAAGAACAGTCTTTTCAACAAATGGTACAAATAAAAAAACAAATACCCCAAATTTAAAGATGGGCAAAAGATTTGAATAGACATTTCACCAAAAGTATATATACAAATGACCATAATCCCATGAAAAGATGCTCAACATCATTAGCTATTTGGGAGATGCAAACCAAAACCACAATGAGATATTACTTCACACAACTAGGATGCCTAAAATAAATGACAGATGATAGCAAATGTTCATAGGATGTAGAAAACTTGGAGCTGTTATTCGTGCCTAGTGATGATATAAAATGGTGCAGCCACCTTGGAAAACTTTCCCCTCAAAGTGTTGAACGTATAGTTACCATTTTGCAATTCCACTCATAGATATATATCCAGAGAATTGAAAACATGTTTGCACAGAAACTTGTACATGAAACTTGTACAACATTATTTATAATAGCCCCGAAGCTGAAGCATCTGAAATGGTCATCAACTGATGAATAAACAAAATGTGGCATATCCATACATATTGCCATGTTCTATGGCAATAAGAAAGAGTGAAGTATTGATATACACTGCAATGTGGATGAGCCTTAAAAACATCATGTTAAGTGAAAGAAGCATGTGATAGATCATGTGAAGATCACACATGTGTGATCCATTTATATAAAAGACAGAATGTATATTAGAGGTTTCCAGGGGATGGGGATAGGAGAAATGAGAAATGACTGCAAATGACATGAGATTCCTTTCGGGGTGATAGAAATGTTCTCAAGTGAGATAGTGATAAGAGTTGCACATCTCTGTGATTATATTAAAAACCAATGAATTGTATATTTTTAAAGGGTGAATTGTATGGTATGTGACATACAACATAATGTTATATATGTTATAAAATATATATGAATATGCTTTTTTTTTGCAAAGAGAAACACAAAATGAATAAACCAAAAACTAATGAAATTGTAAAGCACAGACAGTGAGAGGGAATGAGGTAAAAGGGATAGGAAAGAGAATGAGACTTCTCTAACTTTTAAATAATGATTTTACTTTGACCATGCTAATGTTTTATATATTCAAAAATAAAATTAAATAATAAAGGTAGGAAAATATGAAAATTGACTACAAAGAGAAACAAATGAACCTAATTATATCAATCTGATAATTAAAATATTCAGAAGAAAATAGGAACTGATCCAAACAACTACTCTGACAATGGATATAGAACAAGACGAATTGCAAAAAACTGATACCCAGGAACACCAATATCTTCACTGTGGGAGAAGGGATATATTAGGTTGAACCATTTGAAATTGCTGATATTCAATAGTTCTTAACCCCCCAAAAGGAAATTTTATTTTATTTCTTATTTATTTTTTATTTTTTAAGATTTTTATTGGAGTATAGTTGATTTACAATGTTGTGTTAGTTTCAGGTGTACAACAAAGTGAATCAGTTATACATATACATAAATTCACTCTTTTTTTTTTTTAGATTCTTTTCCCTTATAGGCCATTACAGAGTACTGAGTAGAGTTCCCTGTGCTATACAGCAGGTTCTTATTAGTTATCTATTTTATATACAGTAGTGTGTATATATATGTCAGTCCCAATCTCCCAATTTATCCCTCCCCCACTTATCCCCTGATAACCATAAGTTTGTTTTTTATATCTGTGACTCTACTTCTGTTTTGTAAGTTCGTTTGTACCCATTTTTTTTAGATTCCCCATATAAGCGATATCATGATATTTGCCTTTCTGTGTCTGACTTACTTCACTCAGTATGACAATCTCTAGGGCTATCCATGTTGTTGCAAATGGCATTATTCACCATCAAAAAATCTACAAACAATAAATGCTGGGGAGGGTGTGGAGAAAAGGGAACCCTCCTACATAGTTGGTGGGAATGTAACTTGGTACAGCCACTATGGAGAACAGTATGGAGGTTCCTTAAAAAACTAAGAATAGAGCTACCATATGACCCAGCAATCCCATTCCTGGGCATATACCTGGGGAAAACCATAATTCAAAAATATACATGCACCCCAACGTTCATTGCAGCACTATTTACAATAGCCAGGACATGGAAGCAACCTAAATGTCCATCAACAGAGGAATGGATAAAGAAGATGTGGTACACATACACAATGGAATACTACTCAGCCATAGAAAAGAATGAAATAATGTCATTTGCAGCAACATGGATGGACCTAGAGATTGATATACTGAGTGAAGTAAGTCAGATCAAAAGGAAATTTTACATTATTCAATCTAGTACAAATATGAATTGAGGGAAAGGGAGGAAGAACCCTGTGTTATTGAATTGGAATTAGTATGACATAATGATTTTTTAAAATCATGCTTTCTAACTCTGTTCACTGGATGGGTTTAGAATCAATGGCTCTCCAGTACCAATAAGCACACATAAGCTTTGGTTTCTAAATACCATTTCCTTCTACCAAAAAAAAAATAACTTAGAGAAATCACCATTCTAGATCTGGTAGAGGAAAATTTCCATGCTCACATGCAGCATCTTGCAGTGCCAGAAAGTAAGGAAGTCCTCACAGACTCATTGGGATATGCCAAAAGGACATAGGAGCCAACTTGAAGGGGCTCCCACTGGCCAAATGTGGGACAATTTGAACACCAAAAAAGAATGATGACAGTAATGGATCGTTACACATTGAATTAAAATAATACAATAAAAGGATGATTTGATGGGGACAGGAGAGATAAACTCTTTTTTATAGAAGAATATCAGTTAATAAAAGTAGAAAGAATGACAGTTAGGAAATCATCACGTTGCAACCACCATTGTAATAATTAACTTAAACCAGGATCATCAGTGGATGCCAGAACCAGAGGGTGAAAATTTGTTGGGTGTGCTGAAAAGAGTTAACACAGTAGGCCTAAGATTATATCCTTAGAAAGGCCTGCTTGGCCCTTGGCTGGCATCTGGGAACTTGGACTTCAGGAGGGTTCCCATCATTCCCAGAATGGATAAGAGAGGCTCACTGTGCCTACACTGTTTTTATAACAATGTGTTGAACACCTGCTTTCCTTTTGGGACTCTTGAATTTTGGTACATGCTATGCAGAGGGTGCCTACATGACCAGCCTTCAATAAAAACCTTGTGCACTGAGTCTTTAAGGAGTGTCACCTGGTAACAACATTTTGCATGTGTTGTCACAACTTGTTGCTGGGAGAAGACCCTTGGAAGCTTGTGTCACTTTCCTTAGGACTTTGCCCCATGCACCTTCCCCCTTTGCTGTTTTGGCTTGGTATATTTTTGCAGATCTAGTGAGTCCTCCTAGCAAAATAGCAAAACTGGAGGTAATTTTGTGGACCCCTGACACATTGGGGAATAAGATATTCACAGAATCTCAAAACATCACCAAACAGATTATTTCCTAATTACAAAGGGAACATGGTATCTTAACAATGGAGAAATCTGGCAAACATAATCTTAACCAAGTAAACAAAATCACCAACAATGGGACAGACTTACATCATGTGCCTCATAATATGACACGGTACTCTTGCCAAACATATTTAACCTGAATCTAATAGTGAGGAAATAAACAGACAAATCCAAATTGAGGGACATTCTACAAAACACCTGTTCTGTATTCTTCAAAAAATGTTAAAGTCGTGAAAGACAAGGAAAGGCTGAAGAACTTATTCCAGATTAAAGAAGACTAAAGAGATAAGAAAACTAAGTGTTCAGCTATAAAGGACATTACTGGGATAACTTGAATGTGGGGAAATTTGAATGTTCAATGTTTATTAAATAAAAATATTGTAACAATGTTAAATTTAATTTTTTGTGTGTGATAATTATATTATGGTTACATACAGGAAGGGTTTTCTTTTTAAGAGGTACAGTATCTAGGAGTGATGTATCATGATGTCAGTAGCTTCCATATATATATATACAGAGAGAGAGGGAGGGAGGGCAGGGTCGGGGGAGAAGAGAGAGAAAGCAACTATGGCAGAATGACAACAATTGTTGAATTTAAGTAAAGAGTAGATGTGCATTAATTGTATTATTTTTGCAACTTTTCTATAGGTTTGAACACGTTTTCTTTCAATAAAAAGTTATGAAGTTGTGGGGTTGGGGGAGAGGGTATAAATAAAGTTCCCTGAAGAGAAGCCTTCTTTATTCTTTATAGTTTGAATAGTGGTCCAGACATATGTCATAACAGTTTCCCTGAGTTTTCTGTAAGATCAAAAAGTGATAAACTTTTGAAAAAATTTTAATACTATTACTTTTCTGTATCACCCCCCCACCTTTCTGGAATTCAAATTCTATATACATCAGGCAGTTCGATGTTATTTCACAGCTCACAGATGCTGTTTATTTTTTTCCCCCAGCTTTTAAATTGATAGATTCTACTGCTTTGTCTTCAAGTTCACTGATCATATCTTCTGCAGTGTCTAATTTCTTAATTTGATTGAGTATATCTTTGCATCTTAGATATTTATTTTTCCATGTCTATGATATTGATCTGGGTCTTATATCTTCCGTTTACATCCTATCATTCTCATACTTTCCCCTAATTTTTGAAACCATGGAGTATATTTATAATAGCTGTTTTAACACTCTTGTGTATTAAGTCTATCATCTATGTCACTTTGAGTATGTTTCTGTTGATATATCTCCTGGTTATATGTCTTTTATTTGATTTGCACCTAGTAATTTTTTATTGGATGCCAGATGTTGTTAATTTTATAACAATGAGTGAAGCTGCATGAGGTTGGAAAAGGTGTAGTCCTTTCAAAATTATTAATTTGGAATTAATTATCTGGAATTAATAATCTGGAATGCAGTTAATTCACTTGGAAATGGCTTGATCATTTTGAGGCTTGCTATAGAATTTGCCACTATTTTGTGGATTTGGAAAAACTTTCAGCCTGAAAATCATTTGGCCCACTCCTGAGGCAATACACTTCCAAGGACTGTACCAAATGCCCAGGTATAGGAGATCTTTCCTCGCTTTTCTCTCATCTAGAAAATGAACTATTCCAGGCTACGTATAACCTTTAGCAATTTTTCCATCTGCTTCTTTCCAGTGTTTCTTTCTTTAATCTTAGCAGTTTTCTTACACAAATGCATAGATCAGAACTCAATCAAAGACTCAAGGGAAACTTGGCAGTTCTCAGAAACTCTTTCCCTCTGTGCAGTTTCCTCCTCTCTGTTACTTTACTAGGAAAGCTAAACTAAACTCTGAACTCTGCTTCCTCAACTCAGGGAGCTATTCAGGCGATATGTAGGTTCTGTCTCCCTGTGCTGTGACCTGGGAATTCTCTGCAGGCAGTGAGCTGGGGCATTCATAGGGATTGCCTCATGTATTTATCTTGTCTAGGGATTATCCTCTATGGTACCTGTTGTGCGTCACCTAAAAAGGTTATTTCATATATTTTGTCTAGCTTTGTATTAGTTTAATGGGAGAGGGAAAATTTGGTTCCTGTTACTCCATACTGGCTGGAAATGGAAGTCTTTAGTGATATTATTTCTATTATAAAATGAGAAAATATTTATTTAAGAAAATGTGGAGATTACTTATGCGTATGTAAATTAGGACAAAATGCCCACTGATCATTCACTAAACACATGCAATTTTGGTATATTTCATTCAGGTATTGTGTTTCCTATGACTAGCTGGATTTATTTTTTAAAAAAAGCAACAGATAAATATGGCATTTAAAATACAACTTTAATACTTATTTTTTAGTTTAACATTATTTCATAATCATTTACCTATGCTCTTTCTTAGAATTATTTATAAAGCCTGGACAATATCCCAACATGTAGACATGTATACTATAGATTATTTAACCTTCTCTCTGCAGATGGACGTTTAGCTGGTTTCCAGTTTTTGCTATTATAAATAATGAATATTTTTATACAGATATTTTTGTTTAAATTTGAATGATTTACTTAGGCAACATTGGAATTACTGGATATAAGTATTTTGAGGGACACAATTCATTTTTTCAAGTTGGTTTCCAAAGAACTGTATCATTTAAAATATTCACCACTCAGTACAATTATGAAGTACTTACTCTGTGCCACTCATTGTGCAAGGTTCTGGTGATTTAAGATGAACAAGACCCCAACTTTGAGTTCTAGATGCTTACAGCCTAGCTGTGGAGACCAATATGTTAATAGATAAGTGCTGCAAAGCATAATGGGGGTTCTGTATGCACATGAACAGGTTGCAATGAGTTGCTTTGGGCAGAGAAATGTGTCTACTTTATTACCTTACAGAGGCTGATGTAAAGTAAGCATTTAATAAATAGTTGTTAGAAAGGAAGAAAGAAACAAAGAAAGAAAGAAAGAAAGGAGAAAGGGAGAAAGTTAAAGAAGTGAATGTTATTTCCATTTAGTGACTTGTTCAGAAAACGTGTCTTAGAGAAACCTGTGATTTGTAGTTAGTGTATCACCAATTCGTTCACACATTCACTTAATAAATATTTTTTGGCAGTGTGCCAGGGACTGTGCTAAGTGCTAAGGATATCGTTACTACTGTTCCTGTGGAATTTGCTGCCTGGCATGGAAGACAGATAGTAACGAAGCAATTAAAATAATGGAGGACGTAGGGTAGTCTAAGAATATATAATAGGAATGAGTCACTTAATCTAGGGGTCAGTGGAGACTTGTGACAGTTAAGGCATGACTTCAAGTGTAAGTAAAAGTTAGAAAAAAGGAGAAAGAGAAAAAGAGTTCCAGGTAGAGGCAGTCATCATTCATCTACATGCAAATAAATGCTTTTCTAATGTTTGATGTGGTTTAAAGACAGTTTATTTGCTTAGATATTTTCACACTCCTCCTCCCATCAATGTGGTTTATATGGTTCTTGATTTTCTAAACCTTTTCTTTTATGAATAGTACGAAGGTAACTTCACCTGAGATCCTGTCCATATTCAAATTTAATGGGCTCTTACTCCCAAGGGTTTTAATTGTGTTGCTTTCATACCATCCTGTGTGGTAAGCAATGTTGTGTCCTTTCTATAGCAGAGGAAACTGAGCCATAAGCCACAATGTGCAGGTAGACATCAAAGAGCCAGTCAGCCCAGGTCACGTGTCCTTCAGCCTGCCTGACTCCATCGTGGGACAATCCCAATACATCCACATTGCTGATTGAGATGACCACCAAAGAAGTATACATAGAATTTATATATATGTAGGTAAACTCTATCTTTCTGGTTATTTAGAGATCACCTATGAACCAATGCTGTGGACAAGGGACTAGAGGTTTTTTTTGTTTGTTTTGTTTATTTTGCTGTACGTGGGCCTCTCACTGCTGTGGCCTCTCCCGTTGCGGAGCACACGCTCCGGACGCGCAGGCTCAGCGGCCATGGCTCACGGGCCCAGCCGCTCCGCGGCATGTGGGATCTTCCCGGACCGGGGCACGAACCCACGTCCCCTGCATGGGCAGGCGGACTCTCAACCACTGCACCACCGGGGAAGCCCTAGAGTTTTCTTTTTAATTGCACATTATTCTTTAAAATAATGTCTTCATTCATCTGGAACTGAGATGAAATGAGGTGTTCTAGAGAAGTGTATTTCCATTTTACTGAAATTGACCTCTTCTAGGCACAACACTTTTCACAAATGCAAATGTTCGTGAACATAAATAATTTTAAAATAAATTGCACACTCTCAGAATTCTTAAACAGTGTTTCTAACCTCCATTTCACCTGATAACTCAGTCCATGAGCATTGACTGTTTTCTCTCATTTGTTTGTCACTATTAATTTGTCTGTGTATCTGGCTCTATGCTAGGAATTGGGAATAAATTAATCAAAATCCCTAACAGATAGAAATTGTAAGCTTAGAAGGAAAAAGCTTACTGAACAACTAAGCTTAATACGTCCAATAATTATGCTGTGTTGAGGGAATTTGATGCAGCGGCTGTTCCACGTGAGTTCAGGAAGACGTCACAGATAAGACGATGAAAGTGGACCTTGATGGTAGGGGAGGAAGGTGGTGTTGGTGACGGTGTGGTGGTGGATGGCTGGAGGATATTTCTCGGGTTGAAAGGAGGAGGAAGAGCTTTGCAGCCCATGAAGTGGCATGAAGAAAGCATAAGGTACATTTAGAGAACTAGAAATGGGCCAGGGCATGAGCAGTGCAGTGGGACGTGGCAGACATGGCTGTGGACGGGCAAACTGGGGTCAGCTCACCAAGGGCTTTGGGTGCCGTACCCAGGAGGGACAGCTGAGTTTTCTAACAGGGAGTGGTGTGATCCGCATTGGTTTTGATAAAGATTACTCAGGGAAAACCTGAAAAATGATGAATGGGATGGTGGGCGGACTAGAAACAGAGAAGTCAGGCATCTGTTAAAACAACGCAGGGGGATAGGTGGTCCAGGGAGGAGAGGAGGAGGAGCTCAGTTATAGGTAACAATTCAAACAAGGTAGTAAATTATGGTTGAGAGGCAGATCTGAGCTGGGATGGAGGCCTTGCCCCTTACTGGCTGAAGGACTCCACTTCTCTGTGTTTCCATTTCCTTGTGTGTGAAATGGTGTTCTGAATACCTCACAGGATGGCTGTGGAGTAAATGAGATAATAAATTAAGTACCTAACACTGAGCAGGCTGTTTGCAATTTAAGGATCTTTTCCTTGTCCTAAGAGACCCAAGGCATGAGAGCATCCATTTTAACACATTGGGTGGGTTTGGGGGTCTTCTCTCGCTGGTAACTGTGTCTTTTTAGATGCCTTTGTTCAATAAATTTGCATTGAGCATCTACTACATTCTAGGCAATGTCACTAGGCCTGGCCCTGTGGCTCCAGGATCCCCTGAGAATTGAGGACTTCTGTTTGCTGTGGGCTCAGAAATCAGAGGGCTCGTCGTGTTGTTTGTGTAAATGAATGTGTGAGTGAACATAAAGTAAGTGAGGGCCTCAAGGCCTGTCCTATCATGTAATCATGTAGAGAGACTTTATGTTCGGCTTTGGGACTTTATGCTGCTCGGAGCATTTTCCCCTGGACCGCTGGGTTCTCACACGTCTTTCAACTTACCAGAGGACCCCGTAGACATGGGAGACCTTGCTTCTGCACAGATGGTGGGACCATGCTGGGAGCACTGCTGAACACAGCAGAGGACACTGGCTCACCCTGCAGCATTATCCTAAGAAGAAGAATGTCCTGCAAGCAGAAGGTATTGGGAACTAGATTGTTAGTCAAAGAGCTGTGGAATCCACTCTTGGAGATGCCTGGAATAAGAGACGTTCTCCCAGGCTGGCTTACATACTGTAGCCATTTGTCATAAGAGAGAGGGATGGCCCACCCAATTCCCCTGCCCCTGCCCCCCTGTGAGTCCGCGCCGTCTTCCGCCTTTGTGGGGAGATTGTGGCATGCATCTCCACAACGCATTACATCATCTCCCAAAGGCAAGGGCCACTCGTCAGTTTTTGCTGGCTAAGACCTCAGGGCAGGACTTGGTGTTCTTGATATAGAACATCTGTCTGGGGAGGCACAGTTGGGAAAGAATGAGGGATTTTCTGGGAGCCCGACTGGCTCACTGAGCAAAGGCCAGGAGGCATTTGGTGAAGTAGTGAGAAGGCTGTGGTATGTAAACATGATGTGGGTGTGTTTCTCAGGAGTGACTGGGAGTCTACAGAAAGGGATCACAGGCCTCCCTTCTCCTCAGGCACAGAGAGCAAGAAGGAGCTTTGTAACACATGTATGTTTATTTGTTTGATTCAGTGGATAAAGAGATATTCTTACCCTGGAGATATGAATCAGTATCCATGGATATCATCTTTTTCCCTTCTCAGTTGCCATTTGTACAAAATCACTCTTTTTATAGATAGTTCCCTCCCATCAAATGCCCCAATGTCCTGAATTCAGTTTATCTATGGAATATTTTCCCAAACATGCCGATAGCAACACAAAAAGTAAATAAGCCCCCTTTTGGCTATCTGTATTTCTGTGGAGATGGAGGAGTTGTATAACAGAGTACTATTCTCTAAAAGCAAAAAAAAAAAAAAGCACACATAGTATGAAACAGTATATTCCAACTAACCTGGCTAATGAGTTTGACAGAAGCTTGTAGGAAACAAGTCAGAGGATAAGAGCTAAAACTCAGAGGAAAAGGTTAATAAAGAACTTACTTGGGGGCTTCCCTGGTGGCGCAGTGGTTGAGAGTCCGCCTGCCGATGCAGGGGACACGGGTTCGTGCCCCGGTCCGGGAAGATCCCACATGCCGCGGAGTGGCTGGGCCCGTGAGCCATGGCCGCTGAGCCTGCGGGTCCGGAGCCTGTTGCTCCGCAACGGGAGAGGCCTGCGTACCGCAAAAAGAACTTACTTGGGACTTCTCTGGTGGTCCAGCAGTAAAGAATCCTCCTTGCAATGCAGGAGACATGGGTTCGATCCCTGGTCAGGGAAATAAGATCCCACATGCCACGGGGCAAGTAAGCCCGTGTGCCACAACTACTGAGCTCGTACATCTCAACTAGAGCCTGCATGCCACAAACTACAGAGCCCAAGCGCTCTGTAACCCGCACACCACAACTATAGACCCACGCTCCCTGAAGCTGCGTGCCACAACTAGAGAAGAGAAAACCTGCTGCCACAACTAGAGAGAAGCCCACGCACCACAACAAAGAGCCCATGTCCTGCAACGAAAGATCCTGCATACCTCAACAAAGATCCCACGTTCCGCAACTAAGACCTGATGCGGCGAAAAATAATAATAATAAAGTAAATAAATAAATAATAAATAAATCTTTAAAAAAGAAAACTAACACATAATTATTAAAAAAAACTTAAATGGCCATTTATCAGAAATTCTTTCCATTAGAGTTGGAAAATCTCTGACTGTTGGTGCTCACTGGCTGGGAAAAGAGAATAGAGGGTACAAGGAAGGCAGTTGGAAAAGGTTTTCTTCCCTCCCAGGACCTCCTGAGATAAGAGATAAAACTTATTTGAAGGTACAGTGGATTTTTTTCCCTTAAGCTCCCCAACTACAAGGTCGACGTGAAAAGTATATATGCTGTCTCTATATGCACAAAAGTGCATGTGAAGGGTGTGGTCACTCTAGGTGCCTCTGGACAGCTGACCACACCTAATCATCTTTCAAGAAGTGATTCAGATGAAAGCCCTTCTTCTGACTCCTCTCCTTGGCACCCACACCAGGTAGAATCTATCCCTTTGTGTCCCCACTTTACTCCATATATTCACACAACTTTTATCCCACCTATAATTCTGACTCCCATGTAATTCTGGTCGGGGATTGTCTGAGTTCTTTGTGTAACCATGCGTCTAACACAGACCCTGCTACATAATCAAGGATGCAAGTTGAATAAGTTAATTTATGTATATGCAATATACTCTCTCCATTTATACATTCATATACAAATAGAAAAGTATATCATATGTTAGCGATGTAAGGAAACATAAGCTGTACATGAGATATGTTTGTGCTTATGTTTTGAAAATAGAGTCAAAGACATACTTTAAATCATTGTTTCTCAAGAAAATATTATGATTCAACTAATATGGAATAGGTGTTTTATTTTGACACTCTCCAGATGATTCAAATGTGCTGCCAGGATTACACTGATTTAAGAGGAGAAAGGTTTATTTGGGGAAAGTCAAATTTATCCATTTTTTTCTTTTATGATTAGAGATTTCTATGTCTCAAAACATCTGCCTGCACCAAAGCTCTAAAGATTTCCTCCTGTTATTTTTTTCCTAGAAGTTTTATAGTTTGGCATTTACATTTAGGTCTATGATCCATTTCAAATTAATTTTTCTATATGATGTGAGGTTGGGGCCCATGCTCATTTACATACAATGATTTACATTCAATCAGTTCCGTCCACTTGAAGTGTACAATGGGTTTTGACAAACTTATATACCCACGTAACCACCACCACCACAATCAAGATGCAGAACATTTCCATCAATATTCTCTCTTTCCATTGAATTACACAGGCACCTTTTTCAGAAGTCAATTGACCATATATGTGGATCCACTTTTGGACATACTATTATGTTCCATTAATCTATGTGTCCATTTTAGCACTAATGGTACATTGTCTTGATTATATGAGTTTCACAGTAAGATTTGAAATCGGTCTTCAGATATTGTTGGGTTTTTTCCAAAATTGTTTTGGCTATTCTGTTTCTTTGAATTTCTGTATACATTTTATTTGATTTTTAAATTTATTTATTTGTTTATTTATTTTTGGCTGCATTGGGTCTTCGTTGCTGTGTGCGGGCTTTCTCTAGTTGCCTCGAGCAGGGGTTACTCTTCATTGTGGTGTGTGGGCTTCTCACTGCGGTGGCTTCTCTTGTTGCAGAGCATGGGATCTAGGTTGGCAGGCTTCAGTAGTAGTGGCTTGCAGACTCTAGAGTGCAGGCTCAGTAGTTGTGGCACACGGGCTTAGTTGCTCTGCGGCATGTGGGATCTTCCCGGACCAGGGCTCGAACCCGTGTCCCCTACATTAGCAGGCAGATTCTTAACCACTGTGCCACCAAGGAAGTCCCTGTATACATTTTAGAATCAGCTTGTATTATGGTTGAGGTTGCATTGAATTTATGAATCAAGTTCAGAAGAATTGATATCTTAACAATATTAAGTCTTCTTATCCATGAACATGATATGTTTCTTCATTTATTTAGGTCTTCTTTAATTTATCTAAGTAACATTTGGTAGTTTTCAGTGTAAAAGTCTTCCCTGCCTTTCATTAAGTTTATTCTTAAGCATTTTATGGGTACTATTATAAATGAAATTGACTTGTTTTAAATAAACTTTTTAGTTTGAGATAATTGCAAATTCACATGCAACAGTAAGAAATAATACAGAGAGATCCCATGTACCCTTTACCTAAGTTTCTCTTAATGGTAACATCTTGGAAAACTATAGTACAACATTACAATCAGGCTATTGATATAGATTCAGTCAAGATACAGAAGATGTCACCAAAAGATCCTTCAGGTTGCCCTTTTATAGCTGTACTGATTTCTCTTCTGTCTTTATCCACTCCTTAACCCCTGGCAGTAATTAATCTGTTCCCCATTTCTATAACGTTGTTATTTTAGGAATGTTATATAAATGGAAAATTAAGTATGTAACGTTTGGGGATTGGCTTTTTTTCACTCAGCATAATGCTTTAGAGATTCATTCAGGTTGTTGTATCAATAGTTTGTTCCTTTCATTACTGAGAAACATTCCATGGTATGGATTTAGTGGTTTGTTTAACAATTCACTCATTGAGGAGCATCTGGGTTATTTCCAATTTGGGGCTATTACAAATAAAGCTGCTATAAACATTCATGTACAGGTTTTTGTGTGGACATAAGCCTTTATTTCTCTGGGATAAATGCTCAGGAGTGCAATTGCTGGGTTGTATGTTTCAGTTTTTTTTTTTTAAATTGTCAATCTATTTTCCAGAGTGACCATTTTACATTTCCACCAGAAATGAATGAGTGATCCCCATTCTCTGCATTCTCGCCAGCATTTGGTGTTTCACTTTTTAAACATTTTTATCCATTCTGATATGTGTATTAGTGATATCTCATTATAGTTTAATTTGCAGTTCTCTGTTGGCAAATGATGCCATCTGTATATCCTTTTCTGTGAAATGTCTCTTCATAGTTTTTGCCCATTTTCTACTTGGATTTGTTTGATTTTTTTAACTGCTGAATTTTGAGAATTTAAAAATATTTTCTAAATACTAGTCTTTTGTCAGATATGTGGTTTGCAAATTTTTTCTTCCAGTCTGTCCCTTGTCTTTTCATCCTCTGAAGAGAGTCTTTCACAGAGCAAAATTTTTATATTTTGATATGATCTAACTTAATTTTTCTTTTATGGATCATATTTTTGGCATTGAGTCTAAAAACTCTGCCTAGCCCTAGATCCCCAAGAGCTTCTCCTATTTTTTTCCTGAGTTGGTAGATTTATGTTTTGCTTTTAAGCCTGTGATTGAGATTGTGTTAATTTTCTGTCTAAGGTGAAGACTTAGGTCAAAGTTAATTTTTTTGCCTATGTCCAATTGTTCCAGCACCATTTATTGAAAAGCTATCTTTCCTCCATTGAATTGCTTTTGCACCTTTGTCAAAAATCAGTTGGGTACATTTGTGGGGATTAATTTGGGGGTTCTCTGTTCTGTCCCATTGATCTATGTGTTGATTCCTCCACTGATACCATAGTCTTTATTAGTATAACTATATAATAAGCTTGAAATAGAGTGGACTGAATTCTCCCACTTTATTCTTCTTTTCAAAATTATTTTAGCTCTTCTAATTCCTTTGCCCTCAATATAAATTTTATGATTTTAGGTCTTACATTGAAATCTTTAATCCATTTTGAGTTAACTTTTGTATATAGTGTAAGATAGTGATCTAGCTTCATTCTTTTGCATGTGGCTGTCCAATTTCCCTGACACTATTTATTGAAGAAATTATTCTTTTCCCTATTTTATGGTCTTTGCTCCTTTGTCATAAATTACTTGGTCATATGTATGTGGGTTTATTTCTGAGCTGTCAATTCTGTTCCATTGATCTGTGTGTCTGTTTCTGTGCCAGTACCATACTGTTTTGATTACTATAGCTTTATAGTATAGTTTGAAATCAGGGAGCCTGATACCTACAGCTTTATTCTTCTTTCTCAAGGGTATTTTGGCTACTTGGGATCTTTGGTGGTTCCATACAAATTTTAAAATTATTTGTTCTAGTTCTGTGACATATGCCATTGGAATTATGATAGAAATTGCATTAAATCTGAAGATTGCTTTGTGGAATATGAAAATTATAACAATATTAATTCTTCCAATCCATGAACATGGAATAACTTTCTATTTATTTCTGTCTTCTTTGATTTCTTTCCTTAATGTCTTATGGTTTTCTCTGTAAGGTCTTTCCTCTCATTGATTAAATTTATTCCTAGGTATTTTATTCTTTTTGATGCAATTGTAAATGGGATTTTTTTTCTTAATTTCTCTGATAGTTTGTTATTAGTGTATAGAAATGCCACAGATTTCTGTATATTTATTTTGTATCCTATGACTTTACTGAATTTATTAGTTCTATTCCTTTTTTTTTTTTTTTTTTTTTTGGCAGTATGTGGGCCTCTCACTGTTGTGGCCTCTCCCATTGCAGAGCACAGGCTCTGGATGTGCAGGCTCAGTGGCCATGGCTCATGGGCCCAGCCGCTCTGCGGCACGTGGAATCTTCCTGGACCAGGGCATGAACCCACGTCCCCTGCATTGGTAGGCGGACTCTCAACCACTGCACCACCAGGGGAGCCCTAATTATTAGTTCTATTCTTATAAATTTTGAAGTGGGGGCTTAGATGATTGATTTGAGACCTATCCTCTTTTATAATCATGTATTTAGTGCTATAAATTTCACTCTCGGCACTGCTTTAGGAGTGTCCCACAAATTTTATCATGTTGTATTTTTGTTTTCATTCAATTGAAAGTATTTTTTAATTTATCTTGAAACTTCCTCTTTGATCCATGGATTATTTAGGGTTATTTATATTAGCATTTTTTACTTCCCAAGTGTTTGGACATTTTCCTGTTATCTTTCTGTTATTAATTAATAGCTTGATTCCATTGTGGTCAGAGAACACAGTCTTTATAAATTCAACTCTTCTAAATTTTTTGAGTTTTGTTTTTTGCCCAAACTTGAAAAGAATGTGTATTTTGCTGCTGGGTGGTATTCTATAAATGTCAATTAGATCCTGTTGTTTGATGGTGTTGTTGACTTCTTTTATATTCTTGCTAATTTTCTGTCTAGTAGTTCTATCAATTGTTGAGAGAGAAAGAAGTGTTAAAGTCTCCAACTATAACTGTGGACTTGTCTATTTCTCCTTTCTGTTTTATTGGTTTTTGCTTCACATATTTTGCAGCTCTGTTGTTTGGTACACACACACTTAGGATTGCTATGTCTTCTTGATGAACTGATTCTTCCATCCTTGCATAATGCCCCTCTCTATCTCTGGTAATGTTCTTTGTTCTGAAGTCTACTTTATCTGATAGTAATATAGCTACTTCTGCTTTCCTTTGATTAGCATTTGCATGGTTTATCTTATTTCACTTTCAACCCCACTGTATCATTATATTTAAAATGAGTTTCTTGTAGACAGCATAGAGTTGGGTTACATTTAAAAATTTTCTACACAGTAATCAATACCTAATACAATTGACATAATATCAGTGTTTCCACCTTCCAAACCTAAAATAAAGCTACATGACTCTGCAGAACAAGTAGGCGACTTTGGAGCATATGCTCAGTACGTGAACTTCACTACAGAACATCTACCAAATCCCTCTGGATTCCTCTCTTAATAAAAGAGATACTTTCTCAAGGCCCCCTAAGACACATAATGAAAATATCTTAGGTATAACCTAGTTATCATAATGTAGATGGCTGGTCCAAGGGATCACAAACTCAGAACTTCAAGGAAGTTCTCAATGTTAGACTTTAGAGAGTTGCAGGGAGGAGTGGAAAGCTGGATGCAGTCTCTGTCTATCTCAGTGTTCTTCTTGCTCCATATCTAAGTGTGGAGCCTTACTGCCTTTCAGAGAATCCTCATGTGAATGCTCCTTGGCTGATAAAAGTGTTCTGTGTGGATCCCCTCCACCTCTCTCAGTTGTCTCTTTTCTCTTCCCCTCCGCAGTCCCTGCCTCTCTTCTTATTCCTGGGGTAAGTTTGCCTTTTATTCTTATGCCATGTGTCTTCCCACAACTTCTTCTTGCCATGAAAATATTCAAGCTTTCAGCACGGAATATGAGCCATTTTGTAGGATAAAGACTTACCATACCTGAGAGTTTGGAAGAAAGGACACAGGTTATTTTCACTTCAGGTAGAAAGATATTGTAATTTTTCTGATTTTCCTTTTAAGTTTCCACTAAAAAAAATCAGATATTCTGCATGAATCACTTTTGGAACTTATTATATTTTTAAAAGTGTGTCTTTCTCCTTCCTGAATTTTCATTCCACCATCCAGAAATTTTCTGCAGATTTAGCCTTGGGAAAGGCCATGCCCAACCTAGCCTTGACTTTTCCCAATTCCTGTTTTGTTTCCTTTGTTGCAGAAGGTAGAGGCAACAGCAATTCCACTTCACTTAGCTTCACTCTCTGTATTTGGTACCTCCTCTTACCCTATGCTCTTTGATAGGTTTTGTTAAACCATGCTAGATGTGCTTTGGCATTTCAGTCTACACAGTGGTTAAGTAACAATTAAAACTCCCATCTCCCGAAAAGGAGTTTTAATTGTCAAGAGGGGTATGAGACTGAGGACATGACATGAACTCCACCAACGTGGGGCTGCTGCAGAGAGAGGCTGAGTTTAAGAGACCCAGTGTGAGCCCTGAAAGAGACCTCAGAAAGCCAGTTCTTGAATTTGTAGCCGAGAGCTTGAAGCCTTCCCTGCCCTGAAAATGCCCCATTTTGCTCATTATACCCACTGGGTGTAAGCTCTAAATGACTGGACAAATTTTTACAATTCCAACCCTATTGAAGCTGCTGCCTGAGATGGAGTTGTCCAGAGGCCCCAGAAGCAGGAGAGGCAGGGCAGCAACAGAGCAAGGCTGGGAGAGCTTCAAATTGACCTCCTGGCTCTGCTGCCCTCACGGCCCCTCAGCTTCGTGCGCTCAGCTTGCTGTCAGTCTCCTTCCCTGAATCTTGAACCACATGGCCTTAGACCTTTGTCTCTCTAGAACTCTAGTGTCCCACACCTTGACCTGATTCCTCTTGTCTTCCCCAGAAATGGGACGTCCTCCTGGCTTGAACCCAACAAACTATACTGGACCCATCTCAGGTGCTGGCCCATCACCCACTTCCCACCTGGAGAAGGGGTTCTGGACTCAATATGACATCCCTCCCAGGGATATTGTGAGGCTAAAATGAGCTGAAAGGATGTTCTTAATGGTGGAGGGAGTGGTGGTAGAAGTAGTGGTTGTTTGTACTGAATAAAGAGTAACTGACCACCAACCTTCAGAGGGAAAAGCCTTGGGCTCTCTAAATTCATTAGCTCAGAACCAGATACAAATTCTTTCTCCAGGCTTGTAATGCAGGAGCCTAAGTGTCCCAGGAAACCCAGCTCTAGCCACAGATCTGTGTCTATAGCTCTCTAGCAGTCATTAAAAATGTTTCTGCTTATTCGGCAAGGCACATTTACTGGGGATTAGGAGAACTCATAAAACATTGCACTCTATTCAGAGTCTTATTCAGATAAACCCTCTGAAGCTTTGAAGTATCCACTTGCCAAGGATTTTTCATTACCCCTTATCCCCTTGGCAGAGGGCGTGTGTGTGTGTGTGTGTGTGTGTGTGTGTGTGTGTGTGTGTGTGTGTACACATGCAATTTTTTTTTTTTTGAGGTCTTAGTAGATCTAAAGATCAACCCATACCACAGAGGTGGATGGGGAATATTTTTATTTTTGGATCATCAATACAGGATATCCAAATGTCCCATTTGTAGTCCCATCCCTTTCCAAGAGCATGGCATGCTGGGAAGGACACTGGGTTGGGACTTGGAGAATTGGCCTGTAATAGCAGCTCCACCACTAACTGGTTACATGACCTTGGGCAAGTCACTCCAAGCCCTAAATTCCTCATGTGTAAAGTTAAGGAATAGACAGATGAGCTCTAGGCTTCCCTTCGAAAAGTTAAACCTCCACCTGTAACTGACTTGGTTTTTAGCTGAAGACTCAGTCACATGCAGTGTTTCCCTAACTCCCAGCAGCACCTGGGGGCTGCCTTTGGGGGATGATAGGGCATGAAAAGAAAATGACATATGATTCTTTTTCAACATGAGCCTTGGGATGTTATGCAGTCTTGTTTTCTGTGCTGTGGAGAGTGTGTGAGTAAGTGTGTATGTATCTGGGTTCCCAAGTGTACATGAACATGAACTCAGAAGACATTTTTTAGAACTGAGAGTATGTTTAGAGGTCACCAAATCCTGTGCTTTTCAAACTCTTTGTAAGCAGCAGAGTCCTTTCCTCAGTGAAACTTTATGCAGACTCTAAACATGTACAAAGGATAAGAATAGAGCTCCAGCTATGGAAGCCCAGGACCCCCTCTCTCTCTAGGTTCTTCTCCTCCCACCCACCTCCCACCTGGACCTCAGATGCTCTCTGTAGAACCCAGAGCTTTGGACGCCCAGCTGAATAGTTCACAGGGGGGCAAATTGAGGCTCAGGGAAGCAGGGACTCGCTCAGGCTCATACACCACCTGGTGGAAAAGCTGGGGCTTTTGAATGTCTATCCAGGGATCTTTGAACACATCGTGTTATAATCACCGTTATCATAAATGATTAGGTACATAACTGCAGGTGTGCCAACACCCTGACAAAGAAGAACTCTCTGAGGATGGTGGGAGTTTTAAAACTCATGACAGTCAAAACAGCATCTGTGTTAAGATTCAGGAAGCTCTGGGCTTATTCTCCTCTGGCTCAATACACGGATGACTCTTCCTGTGAAGACAAATATGACCTTATTTCTAAAGTGCTTTTTAAACTGAGCTATCAAAAAAGTCTTTTTTAAAAATTCATTTCATGTATAATTAAAGAAAAGAAATGGTTCAAGAAGAGGCAAAGGGAAATTTTTTCACTTGCTCGCTCAGGAAAATGTTCCTGGAACCACAGCACCACTAGCAGAGTAAGCTCACAAAAGCGCACAGAGAAATGTGAGGACCCCTCAGTACGGCCCTGAATGTTTCTGGGAAAATCTGTGTTGGTCATCATGATCGTATAGCTCCAGGGTCCAACTCTAGATTGCAAAATATTTCCCCTTTTGGACTTCAACTCGACCATAATTCAACAGTGTGACAAGTCAGTAGGCAGTGGACCTTGAACACGAGTGACAGGTATCTTGAGCTTGGCCAGAGCTGCCCAGGAAGCTTAGTGGCAGATCAAGTAATCATATCCTATGGCCTTCCTCTCTCACAAAAGAAACATTTGCATCGTGCAACCCAAGCATATTTCATACAAAATCCTGTGCCTATTTTTTTCTCTAAGTGGTATCTGGCAGCTTTTATCAGTTCCTAATATATCGTTCTGGTCACAAACAAACCTCCTCTGTCCACTTTATAAGCAAGCTGAGTCGCAGACTATTCGAGCTGGAATTGGCCTCAGAAGTCATCGAATCCAATCCTGTCATTTCCTAGCAAAGGAGTCAGAGATAGAGAGGGGGAAGTGACCTGACCAGAGTCACACAACAAGTCAGTAGCAGACCTGGGGCATGAGCACAGCTGCTGCCCCGATTTCAAGGACTTTTCCACGATTCTGTGCCACCTTTTAAGTTAGCCACAATACAACGAGGTGAGGTCTTTTCTACCTGCGTCACTGGTGTGGTATTTGCAGTCTGATCACAGAGATGTATTGAGGACCTCGGGAAACCCCTCAATAGGCTGGCAGTCTGGAGAGGAAGACAGATATTGAACAAACAATAGCAAATGATTAGGTACATAGTTGCAAGTGTGCAAATACCTCTGTGAAGAAGGATCAGCTGCTATGGGGGTGTTATCTCTGGGGCTGATAGGGGCTGTTTATGTACAGGGTCGAATCTGGTTGGTTGGTCCTGTGACTTAGCAGTTGAGTATGTTGAATCTGACCTTTGGTTATCTCCCAAAGGTGGCTTCCATCATGTGTGGCTTGCTTAAACCACTTGATTCTGCTCCTCTTTGTTTCTTCTGCCTGACGAGTCTACCTCCAGGAAGACAGGTACTACGAAAAGAACTAAGATCTGTACAAACGACCTTACTCTGTCACGTAGCTACACATGGAGTAGTAAAGTGGACACTGGAATTATCCATAAGTCCTGTGTGTTTGTGGTTTTCCCAGGACAGGGCATGTCGGATACTGGAACCCTGGTATCCCAGTAATACAGTTCAAAAATTGCTTACATTTATATTGAAACTAAAGCAGTGATTTCAAATTGAACACCAACCTAAATTTTGAATAGTAACTCTCCTCCTCTTCAACCCCGACCAACATTTTAGTATATAAAATGTATATAGAAACTATAACTTTAGTATATAGAAACTATAATTTCTGCAAATGCAGCCTCTGCAGAGCTAGAAGTCCTACCATGAATTTTTCTGGAAAATAAGCTGTCATGCCTAAATTCCTTGTCATTCCAGAAATATATAAAGAAGCTACAGTTAAAGGAAATTCCTACACACTGGGCTCCACATTGAAGGGTTAAGCACAGAACATTTTTCTAAATCAAGAAGGTTTGAGCTTAGGGTCTGGATTAGCACCTGGAGTTGCTCTCAGCTTGATCCACCCTCCTCTGTGTCTCTTCCCAGCTCGCTTTCCATCCTGGGATTCTTCCCTTCCTCCTTCTTTTCCATCGTGTTCATGTGGTTTCCCTGAACGCTTTCCTCATTTTTCCTTAGTGCCCAAGTTTGTTCACATTTTCTTCTTCCCCAATAACTCCCTCCTGGTTTTCCTGGCTTTCTCTAAGCCCTGCATCTTCATGGGTGGCCCTATTGCCTCTCCTTCCACTTGCCAGTGTTTTCCTCCCCTCTCTTCCCCCTCCCCTAATTGTAAGAGCTACACAAAAGCTGGAACCCGTCAGTAGAAGGGGAAAGAGCGAAGCTGCTTGTCCCGGCGTTTCCTCCCCCTGGCTGGGTAAGTACCTCAGGGAAAGGGCGCTGGGCTTGCCTGGTAGAGGACAATGTGTCCAAAGCAAGTTGGCTTTGAGTCAGCATTCAGTTTTGGTCAGCGCTCTCACTCAGTTGAGAAATTGGGCCAAGTTTGGCCAAAGGCCCATTCAAAGTCCAGTTCTGGACTACGTGTCTATTCTTTCTCTCCATCTACTTTCCCCAGAGAGCCCAGGAGGCCAGACGAGCTGTTCCCACAACGGGACCTCATCAGGGTAGCTTGACATCACTTTTCCTCTCCAGGAAAAGAACTAGAGTTGAACTTTCCTTTAAACAGATCCAATATAGATTTAGAATTAGAGAATAATATCTCTTTTTACAAAAAGTTTTATCATGGAAGTGTTTTCAGTAGAACACGGCTATGTTACACTTAAGACATGATTCAATTTACAAATGCTTCTAAGCTACTTTCAGCAATATATTCATTGCATAAAGTAAGACAAACTATAAAAGCGAATCGTCATCCAGCCAGGAGAAGACAAACAACCTGGCCTGATCACTTTGCTCTTGTCCTAAACTTCTACCTCATACCATCTTCGTCTCTTTCTGCTATCTTTTCCTGTTCTTCCCACATGTCTGAGGTGGAACCACAAAATGTTACCAGTGCACTGGAATGTAGTAAAATAAGCATTCAATACGTGTTATAAAAATTACCTGACCTGAATTATACATCCAAATGAATACTGTCCCCTAAAGTAGTCACACTTTATCGCTACGATGCTGCTATACTTAAAACCCCATTTTGGAATTTATCTCTTTGAATTGCTTTGGAATTACATCCAGATCCAGTTTATGAGCCAAAATTATAGACTCATAGAGAGAGGCCTTAAAAGTCATCTGGTGCATCCCTTGATTTTATAAACAAAGAAACTTAGCCCGTAGAGTTTGTGCATTTGTTTTTTTCCTCCTACATCAAGAAGATGTTAACTCATTCTTTCTTAGAATAAATCCAAAAATGACTTCACTGCTCATCCATTAGTCATTTCATCAGCAAACTCAAATGTCTTCATTACGCCTGCAGACATTACAGTATAAGAGTTACCGTCTGTTAAAGACAGACTGTGCCAATACCTGTACCAGTCGCTTATCATAACAAAAACATACACCTGGGATATGTAATGTGCAGTTTATGGAGGAGGAACACGAACTTTGTGAATCAGAAGTGACTTGCTCAGTAAGAGGCGGCTGTGGTGGAACTTGGATCCAGGTCTCCTAGCCTTCAAAGCTTGTGCGCTTGTCACGATTCTACGGCGCACTAAGGAAAGCTGAGAAGTCCTTTGTTTTCAGAATGTTAGAAACTGTCAGACATTGTCATTATGAAAACTAAGAAAGCTCACAATTTTACACAAAGCATTTCCCGCAAACCACACACATACTCACATATGCACACGCAGTTCACAAAAGTTTATAAAATGTTAGAGCTAGACAAGAAATTGAAGAGAAACCCTTATGTTTAAAATAAAAAGAAGAATGGTTAGGGAGTTTGGGATTGACATGTACATACTGCTATATTTAAAATGGATAATCAACAAGGACCCACTGTATAGCACAGGGAACTCTGCTCAATATTATGAAACAACCTAAATGGGAAAAGAATTTGAAAAAGAATGGTTATATGTATATGTACAACTGAATCACTTTGCTGTGCACCTGAAACTAACACAACATTCTTAATCAACTCTACTCCCATATAAAATTAAAAGTTTTTAAAAAAAAAGACTGAGGTCTAGAGAGATCTCAAACTTTGTCTGGAGTCCCATCAGTAGCAAGTCCAGGCCCGGAGCTTCCCCCGTTGTGCCCCACTGAGGACTCTCAGCCCCGCCCTTGCCCTCGGGGGCAACAACCTGGAGGTGTGGAGACTTCAGGACACCACCTCAACCAGTGTGTGTCATCGGCCCTTTCTGATAAATCATTCTCATGTGGTGGAAAAGTTTCTCCAAGACAACTCTTTTCAATAACACGCCTAAATATTGCCTAACTTCTAAAGCTGGTAGTCCGTGTCTAGATCTTCCCATCAACATGAGTGGTGCACAAGAGAACTCACTCTGAGTACCTATCATTCTGGAAGATTTTTTTTTTTTAATCGCACAAAAGAAAACAGAGAAGAACACAAAGGGTCCTAAAAATATCACCTTTCTGGCCAGCTTCTTTTATTAATTAGGGCACTGAAGGAAGGAGCAGCTTGCCCAAGTCAAAGCAGTTAGTTAAGGGCTGATCCAAAGCCTGATGATAACTCTTTCCAACTCCCCGCTCACTCCTTTCTGCTCTGCCACTAAGTTGCTTCTCACGCCTCATGCATCTGAGCAGAAAGGGCCTTTACTGCCATGACTGGAATTCCTCTAGGCTGCTGTTAAAAATCAAGTCCACCCTGCAAGAGCAAAAAATTGCTGTCCTGTCAGAGTTCCAGATAAGATTTTGCCTTTTTGGGGTGTGAGCACAGCCAGAGCAGACCTAACATGGCCAAGCAGATGAAAGCCACATTTTAGGGACAGCCTGCATTATTTGCTATCATGACTCACGTTGTATAAGAAGAGAATTTTGGTGGTCCAGAGGGTCCACCAAGGTTTGCTATGGAGTTTCTCTTCTGCAAGCTTGAATCAATAATCTTCTGGTTGATATGCTATTTGTTGAAGTCAAGCTCTGTGTGTAGCCTGAGCAAGCCACCATGAGGAACAGTAAAGAAGAGGGTGGACCTCATGTGCCTTCAAGAGGCCTAGAGTGACTTGATTTTGTGTTATCTCGTCTTCCAATGTATAGCCAGCTGTCTGAGGGCCAGGACCATGCCTGAATCAACTGTGTGCCCATCACCTGGCACAGGATGTGTGGATGGGTCACACTAAATATTGGCTGAATAAATAGATGGAATTGACCTATGAGATAAGAGATTGAACAAGTGGAAGAGCAATATGAGGGGCTTCAAGTCTTTCCTCTAAACATAATACTGACAACAAGTGCTATTAGAGGTCAGAAGAATGTGGGCAAAGATGCTTCTTGGAAGCGTAGGAACTAAACTGGGCTCAGAAAGATGGCTCAAGTGTGGTCAGTATTAGAAGAAAAGGTGGCTGTATTTCAGGCAGAGAAAAATAATGAGAGCAAATGAACATACATGGAAATTAATGGAGTGGTAGAGAAAGCTTGAACATCTCCATCTGGCTGTCCTAGACAGTTTCCTTCAAATCAATGTGTTCAGAAATGAATGCTTCACATTTCCTTTCAAACCACTCCCTGCCCCAATCGGTAACCCTATAGTCTAAGCCAGAAACCTTGAGTTCATTTCTCTTTCCATCCCAACTAGTCAGTCATTAAGTTGAGATGTTTCTGCCTTACGAATCTCAGTTCTATTTCCTTCTCTCCATGTGAACATTCATGGCCTCAGCTCAAACTGTCACTTTGCCATACTTCTCTAACTGGAGTCTGTGCCTCCAGACTGGTCCTGCCCAATCATCTGTATGACAATATGCTTACCAAGACCTTTTCTCCTTCCAAAAATGTTGTAAAAATCACTATACCATAAGAGATAGTGCATCATGGAAATATATGTGTATAGATATTCGTTATATAAATGTAGATATGTATGAACAGGCATACCTCATTTTTGTTGCATTTCACTTTATTGCACTTCACAGATACTGTGTTTTTTACAAATTGAAAGTCTGTGGCAACTCAGCATCAAGGAATTCTATCAGTGCCATTTCTGCAACAGCATTTGCTCACTTTGTGTCTCTGTGTCACATTTTGGTAATTCTTGCAATATTTCAAACTTTTTCATTGTTACTATATTTGTTATGATGATCTGTGCTCGGCGATCTTTGATGTTACTGTTGTAATTGTTTAGGCATTTTTTAGCAGTAAAGTATCTTTAAATTAAAGTATGTACATTTTTAGACATAATACTATTGCACACTTAATAGACTATAGTATAGTATAAACATAACTTTTGTATGCACTGGGAAGCAGAAAATTAGTATGACTTGCTTTATTGTGATATTCACTTTATTGCTGTGGTCTGGAACCAAACCTGCAATATCTCTGAGGTATGCTTGTGTATCTATGTGTGTGTGCATGTACAAATATGTGTGTGTATGTATATATCAGGGGATCAGGGGAAATAGAAAATAAGAATGAATAAGACAAAGCCAAATAAAAATTTAGGACACAAATGTATGCCTTAAAGTTCTACACGGGAGCTAGTATCTACACCCGTGGATACTATACAAAGCACTACTATATGTTAAATGAAGTAGTTTTCTGTATTTGTATATTTTGCTATAACAAGGGAACTAAGGATAATGTTCACTGAGAACATTTTGAAAAATAATCAATTGACTCAAATTTTATTTCTTGGTCTTTGGCCGTTTAAATGATGATTTTGAAAGATTAAACTTATACTGTTGGTATCGTGTAGTGTGTGGACCAAAATTGCCTGTAATAAAGTTTTTTTTAAAAAATGCAATATTGATTCATATACTACACAATACCATATAGTATAGACTGGTTCATACACTAGAATGTTGGCTCTAATCTCCTAGTTGCCGATAAAAAGAAGAGAATACATTGAGTGATCTGATTTGCATTGTCAATAAGTTTCTTTAAAACTCATGCTCTCTGTTAAAGAGAAGCAAAACATTTTTTTAGCAATAAGCTATGAGAAGAATGTTTCTCTTGAGACCTCTTAAGGGAGACATTGCCTGATGTAGCGGACAAGACCTCAATAACATCCTTAGAGCAAACATGACAGTAAATTTCATATTAAAAATGCTATCTCTTTTACAAGCTGAGAACATAACACCAAAATACAATTTAAGATACAATTTTACAGTGGATTTAAACAATTCAGACCAACTCTGTTGCTCCAAGATGGACTTTCTTGACCCAGGGCCAGGGGAGGAGTGGGGGGTCCAGATTATTTGGAGGATTGTAGGAATGGCAAATGCTTTAGGAAACACTTTATAAATATTAGTTTGTACAATTGATTTCCTGTTAAAATTGGGCTTATGCTAAAAGAAAAGGAAAAAAATTACTATATTCCACATAACCTAAGCTATTTTAAAATATTCACAGAAAAAAAGACTAGGAAAAGATACACCAATATGTCAACAGTGGGACTCTAGGTTGCCAGTGTATATATAACTTTTTTCCTCATTGTTATTTATAGTTTTCTGTACATTTTAACAGGATTACTTTGGCTTCTGTGTTGAGAATAGAATGGAGGTTGGGAGGGGAGGAGACCAGAAGGGCGACCAGTCAGGAAACTTCTTATTGGCTCCATTTTCGGAAACAAGGGAAATGGATATGAAATAAATTTAAAAACAGCAACAACAAAATACCATATACTTGTAATCTCAGCAATTTTAAAATATGGATAGAAAAAAGACTGGAAGAATGTGTTCCCAAAAGTTGTTAATGTTTACCTCTGCAGAGAAGAGGTTATGTGTAATTTTTTTCCTATTATTGGTTATGCTTTGGTACACTTTCCAAAGTTTCTACAATGTATATGTGTTAGTTTCATCATTCGAAAGAGTGAGAAAATCAATTTCCTCAGAAGACAATTCTGGGACTATTCTAACATAATAAGGGAGAATGATGCATCTAAAACGTACCATGTTACTCCTGAGGAGAAAAAAAAAATCCATTTGGTGACTTCCCATTGCCTTTGGGATAAAAGACAGGTTCCCTAGCATGAGTTATGAGGCCCTTTATGACCCTTGTCTGTTCTCCAACTCCTCACTTCTCGCTTTGGCCACACCAGACTCCCCGTGGCTCTTCAGGGCTTTCAGCCTTTACTCATGCTCTGTTCTTTTCATAGAGCACCCTCCTCTGCCTTTCTCCCTCCTCCTCTGGAAGCCAATCCTCCTCACGGAGCCAGTCCGTCATGACTCAGCTTCCAAGAGAACATCCCTTCCAAGAGAACGCTTGGTCCCCACAGGTTAGTTTCTATGCAGAGCACTTGTGTAGCCTCTGCCACGTTGAATTTAAATTCTGTCTATCTGTCTGTCTCCCCACAAGTGAACCATTTGTGTCATTCATCTTTGCTTATACTGGCAAGAGCATCGTTGGCTGTCACAGAGGTTTTCTGTAACCTTTCTCACACAGTAGATTCTAAGAGGATCAAACGATTCTTCCAGGTTCTTCCCAAGACAGCCTTTGTATCCTGTGAAAAGACAATGTCTGACTGATGATCAAAATCTTTTGTGATGAGAATGTGGTGGATCTTATGAGAGGTCTTTTCCTGATCCTACCACTGTCCTCCCATGTCCTTGGATACTGTATGTGAACTCATAAAATCCCGAAGCTCGTCCAACTCCTGAATTTGATTGAGAGACACTTAATGTCCAGAGGATTGGTTTGCCCTGGGCCCAGAGCTTGGGGGAGGGAGGGGCGGGGATGGGGTGGTGTCTTTTGTGTCCTTCAAGCCCAGTGCGTCAGGGCCAGGCAGGCAGTTCTGTATGACATTACATACAATCAAGTTTTTATTTGTTCTGAATACAGCTTTCAAATATTAGCTTTCCTCTTAGCATCAAGTCTCTTTGTCATCACTGAAGGACCAATTTCCAATTTTATCCAAGGGTTCCTCTGGTGGCAAAGCAAAGGAACACTCTGCTTTGTGTTCGCCAGATCCCATCCCCCCATCTTCCTGGGCCCACAGCTAGACTTCATCACCCAGGCTTCCTTGCAGTTAGGTGTAGCCATGTGACTGAGTTCTGGCCAATGACATGGGAGTGAGCATGAAGAACATCACTTCCAAGCCTGGCCCATGCAAACCTCCCATGGATGTCCCATCATTCTCTCTTCCTCCATCTTCCAGTGGGATGCCAACACCCAGGATAACTTGAGAAGTTACATGTTAAATACAGCAGAGCTTCCCTCAGCCCACGTACCTAAATGATAGCCAATTAAACTGTGTCCAGACAAGAAATAAACTCTTGTGTTAAGCCTCAGAAATTCTGATTCGTTAACAGTACTTAGAGCTACTTTAACTTTTATACTAAGACACATTTTCCGTGCCCTGAGTGATGAAAAGCACATAGCATGCAGTGTTTAACTTGACCTCTTTTTTTTTTTTTTTTTTGATAAGTAGAACATTATCTTTATTGGGAAGGAATTTTTTTTTAATTGGAGTATAGTTCCTTTACAATGTTGTGTTAGCTTCTGCTGTACAGCAAAGTGAATCAGCCACACGTATACATATATCCCCTCTTCCTTGGATCTCCTCCCCATTTAGGTCACCACAGAGCATTGAGTAGAGTTCCCTGTGCTATACAGTCTGTTCTCATTAGTTATCTGTTTTATACGTAGTATTGTATATATGTTAATCCCAATCTCCCAATCCATCCCACCTCCCCTTCCCCCCTGGTATCCATACGTTTGTTCTCTACACACGTAACTTGACCTCTTTATGAAGCGATTACCTTGGACGGTCACAGTTCCTCCAGGAGAGAGAATGGTAAATCTTCCTCAATGAAACATTTAGTGTATGAATCTATAAGAAAAATTCACTGTTACTTGCTAGGTGTATGCCCACTCTCGGCTGCAAAGATGTTTTTCTTCATTCTAGAACTGGAGTTGGCAACATTTTAAAAAATCCAGATAGTAAATACTTTTTACTTTGTGGGCCACATATAGTCTCTGTCACCTGTTCTTCTTTGTTTGATTTTTTTTTTAATTTTCTTTATTTTTATTTATTTATTTATTTTTGGCTGCATCGGTTCTTAGTTGTAGGATGCGGGATCTTTTGTTGTGGCATGTGGGCTCCAGAGTGTGTGGGCTCTGTAGTTTGCGGCATGCGGGCTCTCTCTCATTGAGGCGCGTGAGCTCAGTAGTTGTGATGCCCGGGCTTAGTTGCCGCACAGCATGTGGGATCTTAGTTCTCTGACCAGGGATCGAACCCACATCCCCTGCATTGGAAGGTGGATTCTTTACCACTGGACCGCCGGAGAAGTCCCTGTTTGATTTTTTTATTAACAATTCTTTACAAAGATACATTTCTTTTCAAATTTGCAGTATGTTCATAATGTTTATAATAAAATATTGGGAAAAAAAAGATAACAAACATTCCTATGTAAGCCTTACAAAAACGGGCTGCAAGCCAGATTTCGCCCAGAGGCCATGGTTTGCCAGCTCCTCACCAGGCTTGAATTAGACCAGTGGGTCTCAGCCAGGGATGATCTGAACCACGACAGGACATGTGGTAATATCTGAAGATACTTTTGATTGTCATGATTGGAAGGGGTATAGCTGGCATCCAGTGAGTAGAGGCCAGGGATGGTGCTAAACATCTTATAATGCATAGGACAACTCCTGCCACAGAGAATATTCTGGTCCAAAATGTCAATAGTGCATAGGTTGAAAACCCTGGAGTAGAGGAATGAGTTCCCTCCTTTGTCAATAATGGGAAAGACTCTAGGGGCCTGCCACAGGGATCTGCAGAATCCCCTGGACCTGACCCAGCCCAGGGAAGCCCTGTCTGGAACAACACTGATCTTTGGTCAGACAGCAGGAAACCCAGGAATTGGTACCATCTGAGGACGGAATGGGCTCTGGGTTCCAGAAAGGTGGAATCCCCTCAAGGAGAGATACAAGTGAAGGTCACCATGGTATCATCAAATTATCTGCAATAGAGAAGAGACCTGTTCCTGGAATAAAAGCATCACTAGCCCAAATCATGGAGACTTGGTTGGAGGTGGTGACCAGGTTCTGCCCTGCCCTGGACTTTTTCCTCCTCTTTTTTTTTTTTTTTTTCAAGCTTTACTGAAATATAATAGAGGAAGTATAAATGATAAAGTTGCCTTTTACTCTTCTCTTTGTAAGAATGGAACTGAATGTTTAATGAGCTACTATTTTATGCGAGACACTCACCTTCAGGGATGGGGCTTTTAACCTGAGTATCTGAGCTTTCCACTTCACTCAGCACCTTACACTCCATGGGGAGTCCATCTTTTTCCTCCATAAGAAGAATCCTGATATTGAAAAAAATCACTGAGCTTTGGTGATTAAGTTTTAGGACAGGCATTCAAAGATCTCTCAAATTCAATCACCACAACTCCAAGGGAACTTGGTTGGAAGTTCTCTTCCGGACTGCTAAACCTTTCAGCTTTTGGTAGAGATAAGTGTGGAATACTTCAAAGGAACCATTCATTCATCTCCTAGAGATGAATTAAGTACCTATCAGTGCCAAGCAGGTTGGTATAGGGAATGCAGAAATTCAAACAAACAAACAAACGAAAGAATACTCTGGTTCGGAAGGATAACAAATGAATCAACAGTTACAAGTCAGGGTGATGGGTGTAGGTAGCCATGACTTCAGCGCGCTACTGGAACCATAGAACAGGCTGAGGGGCGAGACGTGGGAGGAGGGGCTTGGGATTTTCCCAGAAGAAATGAAAGCTGAGCTGGACCCTTTGTTTTTCTCCCCTCTTCTTCTTTATTGATTTATTTATTTATCCTAGACTTCTCAATATGGATTCCTTCCTCAATCAAATTTGTACTTAACTGTAACTTCCCTCAAAGGAGCTCCTTATTAAAAGAAAGGAAGAGGGCTTCCCTGGTGGCGCAGTGGTTGGGAGTCCGCCTGCCGATGCAGGGGACGTGGGTTCGTGCCCCGGTCCGGGAGGATCCCGCGTGCCGCGGAGCGGCTGGGCCCGTGGGCCATGGCCGCTGGGCCTGCGCGTCCGGAGCCTGTGCTCCGCGAGGGGAGAGGCCACGGCAGTGAGAGGCCCGCATACCGCAAAAAAAAAAAAAAAAAAGAAAGAAAGGAAGGGAGGAAGGGAGGAAGGGATGGGGGGAAGGAAGGAAGGGAGGGAGGGAACCCATGGCAGACTCTTGTCAGGTCTCTGCCTGTGTATCCTTGGCTCCCGCCATTCCCTTGCACATTGGCAGCACTGCACGCACCGGCGCCTCTCTGCCTCAGAGCCTTTTCTGGCTAAAGGAGTCTGCTGAGTCTGCAGGCGGAGCAAGGCTGGAAGTGCCTGGTAGCTGAGAGCCCCTGGAACAACCTCAGCCAATGGCAAAACGGAGTTGGTGGATCAATATCCCAGCTGCTAGATATCCCCAGAAAGCTAGAGCTCTGGATGCATCCTACACTGTTCCTCGGTGCCCACAGCAGTAACTGCCCGTCAGCACACCCACCCTGTCTTGGTTTCCCTCCCCACTCCCCTGCTGGTGCTCCCAAGACCACCTCCCAGATCACCTTCTCCCACTCAAATGCCAGTCTCGGGTTGGCTTCCAGCTAAAGACAAAGCATGTGCCGAGTAACACATAATTGCCTCATTCCTGGGGTTCAACCGGGGCGGGGGGGCACCCTTGGTAAGAGGGTTCCTGCGTCTACATAAAAGTTATTTTTGCTCTTCAAGAAAACTCATGCAGTTGCAAATGCCCAGATGAGTTAGGGGACTACCCTGAAACACAAGGTCACAGACAGGCTCTCTGAATCGTGTAAACTGACATTTTGTGGGTCTTATTCCTTTCACCATATCAAATGTCCCATTAAAAAAGAATTCTCTAATTGAAAATGCCGCATTGAAAATGAGGCTCTGTAGTGAATCACTCTTTAAATTTTTTTCACGATTAAGTTAATTTGTTGTAAAGGTGTGCTTTTTTGCGAGAATTTTTAGTAAAGTCTCGTAACTCGTAAATCTAATGTGTTTAATATAAGCCATTTGTTTAACAAGAGAAAAAAGACTGTATTTGATAGTCTGTAAATAAACTGCCCTAAAAATCCAAAAAACAAACAAACAAACAAGCAAAAAAAAAAAAAAGGCAAGGTCACAGGGCTTCCCTGGTGGCACAGTGGTTAAGAGTCCGCCTGCCAATGCAGGGGACATGAGTTCAAGCCCTGGTCCAGGAAGATCCCACATGCTGTGGAGCAACTAAGCCCGTGCGCCACAACTACTGAGCCTGCGCTCTAGAGTCTGCAAGCCACAACTACTGAAGCCCTCGTGCCTAGAGCGTGTGCTCCGCAACAAGAGAAGCCACTGCAGTGAGAAGCCTGCACACCCCAACGAAGCGTAGCCCCCACTCGCCGTAACTGGAGAAAGCCCGCACACAGCAATGAAGACCCAACGCAGCCAAAAATAAATAAAAAATAAAAAACAAAAAAAAACGAGGTCACAGACAGGGAAGTTCTTCTGGGGACAGTGGTGCTGGTGTGAGGGTCCAGGTAGCCTGTTGCCACAGCTCTACTGACTTTCACAGCTGGGGGCAGACTCAGAAGCTGTCCTTGAGACATGATTGACGAAATGGGGTGTCCCGGTTGGTCCTTCCTAATCCAGCATCACGGCATATAATTCCAACATGACCAGCAATGATGGGTCAAATCTACAAGTTCTGATGTCCCCACTGCAGACCAAAAACCATTTGCAGATAGTTTTGGAATCCATGATATATTTGTGAGTGTGTACGTACATAATGTGTGTCTGTGTCTGGTGGGAGGCGTCTTTATGTATCTAACAATGTTTTAATTAAACTGATATTCAAATTAGCTTATATTCTCAGAGGCTCCAGGAGATACAGCTTATGGAGTAGCAGATGATGGGCGAAAGACAGTCCACAACTAAAACGTCACATGGGATAAATGCCAAAGCAGAGGTCCCACCCTGGGAGAGTTATGAATTGACTGCACCCCTTCTCATCTCCACCCCCTCAATCATTGCTGATGGGCAGAGGGAAACCATTTTCTGCCATCTGGTTTTTGCAAAAGTCAGGCAGTAAGCTCCCTGGGACAGGGATCTTATCTTGTGTAGTTCAAGAATGAGCACACGGCTGTGTACACTCAACAAGCCCTATTAGTACTGAATGCAATCATAAAAATAGCCCAAACGTGGATATTTGATAACGCCCCTGCGGTCAGCCTTAGTCATCGTGTCCGAAGGGCACTGGGTTCCCCAGGCCAGCGCCTTGTGTCTGACAGAAAGCACCTTGGCCGATAAGGCCGCGGACTATTGTGAAAATCACACAGTAGTTCCCAGGATCCTGGAAAAACAGCAGTTCAATCACAACTTTTTTTTTTCTTGGTGTTTGACTTTGGCACTGAGTTCTTTTCAATGAGAACTATGCCAAACATCTTGTCCAAACCCTTCTACTCAGCAAGTATGCGAACAAGCTCTCTGTAGCATGCCAGGGGCCGGTGGGGGGGGGGGGGCGTTCTGGTGGGAGGCTGGGAGGTGCAGCACTCTTTCTCTGCAGGCAGCAGCCAGCTCCAGGGCATCTGGAAGCGGGACGCGGGCTGAGCAGCACTGAGTGTACAGCACAGTAAGGGCCTGCCCAGCTCAGGCATCTCTGCCTCCAGGGCCCCAGGCCAGGCCTGCTGGTGATTTTCAGGGTTGGCCGTCACTGGGGTTTCCTCCCCCAAGAAAAGCGCACAGACGTTAGGGGAATGTCTCATTGTTGGGGCATCTGGAGCTGAATTCTCCTCCGGGACCAGCTATGAAATCGCTGGAGCCCAGCAGGAGAAAGTTCATGGGACAAGGGTGTGCTTGCATGTAAATATACGAACGTGCAGGCGATCACGTGTTCACAGAGAGCCAGGATGGCCGTGGGATGGACCCAGCGGTCTGTGTCTGGAAGAAGACCTTGTACACAGGATTTCCTAGGGAAGACGTTCCTCTCCTGAGCGAGTAAATCCTTTTCCCAGGCTCTGAGAAACAGCAGGAGGCAGGGCCCGCGGGATGCCGGGCCTGCACCAGGGCAGGAATGAGCGTTCCCCCAAGACAAGCCATCCCAGTTCCCAGCCAGCTTCTGGGGCTCCAAACCTCTGCACCAAGGCTGTCCGTCTCCCACTACAGGAAAATCATCTTTCTTCATTCCCAGAGCAAGTTGTTCCTAGGAAAGAGCAGAATCTTAGGAGGAAATCACATCATCCACGAGGGGAGAGCCAGTTCCTTTGTACTATTTTTCAGGGCTGCCTTTGGAGCCAATAATCTGTCATTCCTTGAATAAACAAGCACCTTATCATATCACAAACATTTATTTAACCCTTTTCTCCTGCACTTTTACCAGCAGGGAGAAAGAAGGCAGTTAGCAGGGCAGCCGGAGCCCTGTGGCAGAAATGCCAAATTCCCTGAACATGACACCCAATCTGTAAAGTGTCAGCCGACCCTTCTCTGTCTCCATAAAACGCCAGGGCCGGTCACCCAGACTCAAGCACCACATTCCCGCCTCCCACTACTCTTCCCATCCCCCCACCCCCTCCATTAATACCCCTCACCCTTTTGCAGACAGGCCCTTAATTCCGTCCAAATGGAGTCTGGACTAATTTGTTAGGTTCTTTCGGAGGCTGATGAGGCAAATGAAAGGGGGGCGGGGGGGGCAGGCAGGGGAGTATTTACATTTCTCCTTCTCCTCTGCACAACAGTCCGCTTGACGGACAGAGCTCGTGAGCCTCAGCATTTTTAATGCGTGTGTGAGTTTTTAAGAGGGATATTCTTTGGCTCTGACATCACCAGAAAATGGAATGAGCAAAGTATGTAAATTTCTCCAAGCTCCCACAATATCCACTTTCTCTCAGTGGATGGATTTTGTTTTTCTTTTCTGGTGTTGCTCCCACACAATGGGGCCAAATCTTGTTCAGGACAAAGAAACATAAATAGAACATGCATGTGGTATGCGAGAGAACTCTCAGAGACCAGAGAGAGGCTGTTTTGGAAAGGCGTCTGGGGCTGCCAGGGGGAACCGTGGGGTCTCGGCCTCAAGGGTTGGACAAGCAAATGTCTGCTTGTCCCTAACATCGTTACGAGTCAGAAATTTCAAAAGCGTTCTCGTTCTTGGGGAAATGCTAAGAAACACTGGAATGGGTACAAGTGTAAAAGGAGAATGTGAAGTATCTGTGAGTGTGAACAAGAATGTGTGTGTTGGATGTAAGAGGACGATAAGCCTAAGAAGAGTCTAAAGATGCTTTGTAGAGCTGATGGAGTCAGTCCTCTTTCTCCTTCAGCACGAAGGATGCTAAATCACAGGCAGTCTCTCACTTGGCCTCATCTTAGTGGCTATCGGGGACCAGCTGAAACTTTCCTCAAACGTGTTTTCCTGTATGAAGCATTTGCAATTGTTTTAGTATCAATCTTCTGCCAAGCCCTCCAGTCTCACAACCGCACACTACAGCCCCAGCCAAAAAGACTTTTATCAGCGCAAGTTTGAACAAACTAATGTGTGGAGGCCCTGAGTGGTTATTTTTGTTTCCAAGTCTGGACATAGAATCACTTGTTCAATTTCCTGCTGGGTTATATCAAGTGGTTTTAACATGTAAATCTCTGATAAGGAAACTGACTAATTTATGTAGGTTGCCATCTGAGTAGCTGTCAGTATTGCCTTAATTTTTTTCCCCTGCTTCCTTTATTCTTTCTCAGTCATTAAAGTCATCGCCATTACTGGTACGTTCGAGTACATCCTTATCTGTTATATGTTTGGAATATGTTCTTATACGAAAGATGCTTTAAAAACAAACAAACTCTTCATCCTTGAAGTCTGTGTGGGAGTTCCGTTGGTTTGGACGTTTATGTTTACAACCTGGATTCGAAATACATATGCCTCTCAGACTCCTTCAAGTAATGTCCTTGGCAATTAGAAGACTGTTAATTTCTAAAACTGAAATGTAAAAACAGTAATAATAAGCTACTTCCGTAGCCTCACCCGACTTCAGCTGACGGAGCTTCACGACGTCTAAGGAGAAATCCTACGAGCTGCTTGAGCGCCAGTTTCCAAAACCCACCCTGGCTGCAACCTGCAGGCACGAGGATCCCTGTGGTTGCTTCCATTCAGAAGCTTGTTCAAAGAAGTAGATATTTTCAAATCGTTATTAATTCTATGCCCCAAAACACAGACTGGGGTGGACTGAAACCTATAATCCAATATCTGTGCTGTTCTCACACCCGGCGTCAAACCTGGCCTGAGCAAAGTCCAGAGCTGCCCCCAGACTTGAGAGCTGGGGCCCAGTCTCTAAGGACTCAGAGTCAACGCCTGCCTCACCATTGGCTGGGAACAGAGAGGGAATCCGTCTGTTCTGGGACCTGGACAGCAAGTCAGGTAGGGCTCTGTTCCCTCCTCCGTTTGGTGGCTCCAGGGACGGGGGTGGGGGGTGGGGAGGGGTAAGAGGGGGGATGGGGCTCAGGCCAGGAGGTCCCGGAAGTGGCTGCCTCAGCTCCACTCCGCAGCACCAAGTCCCTCCCGGCTGCTCCCACCGCTGCCCCGGGCCTCTCAGAAGCCTTTCACTTGAGATATATTTTTAAGACCACAAGACAGTGTGAGCCTAAATGAAAACTGGCTTCAGAAATGACCACATTCGTAACCCCTGGTAATTCTTCAAGGCCCCTCCCTCCTCCCGTCTCCCCTTCCTCCACAGTGAACTTTAAATCCTTTCGTCTGCGGGGACCGAAGGTGAAGAATCTGGGTTTTCCTTCCCAGCCCCCTGCCAGTCTGGCTTCTCTCCCCTTTGTTTGGATGCTCTTGTTTATGGCTCCTTGCCAGCGCACAGATGTAAACTATTGTCTGATTATTAAAAGAAGAAAACCCAAAGCAGGAAAAAGCACACAAGCCATCAGTGTTAACGACTATAGAGCTGTCCACGTACAGTCAAGACCATGTGGTCTGGCGCCAATGACCAGCCATCAGCCTTTGCTGCTCCAGGAACTTCGGCTTCCTCCAAGGCTGTACTCAAAATGAATCTAGGCAAACACAGCAGGCTAGGAGAGGAGCACCTCTGTGCCCCAGGGGCGTTAGTGGGCAGCCCTCAGTGCCACCTGCTCCCCCTCTAAGTTCACTATCTTGGCGCCCCCAGCAGCCTCTTCATGCAATCTTGCCCAGTCCGGTGGCCAGTGACCTCACGTTTGGTCTCCCTCGCCCTCAGCGAAACAGGTGTAGCCGTGCCGAGTCCTAGTAATAGACTGGAGTGGAGGGAGGACCAGGTGAGGGGTCGGGCCTGGCTTCTCTCCCGCTGCGGCCGACTGGCTGCGTGGCACTGGGCAAGTTTCTGCTCCCTGCCCAGTCTCCTTGTCTGCGAGCTAAGAGGGCTGAGTTAGATACATTCCTTCCATTTTTCCTTAAGCAAATATTTATTTAGCTCCTACCCTGTGCTAGACACTGAGGATGGAACTGGGAACAGGACAAACAAGGTCCCTGCTCCCATGGAGCGTATGGAACAGCGGGAAGAGGAGAAAAGAAAGTAAAACAAAACAAAGTCTGAAAATCCTTGTAAACTCCAACGACCTCTGAATGTTTTGTTAATAACAGCCTATGTGTTGTCCTTCTGGTTTATCGAGGATCAGAGTTTTTAGTGAAAGATGTGGGGCTCTAGGATGTTAGGCATCAGCTTCTGGGAAGAAGTGAGAGTGATAAGGCCTTGGGCCCTGAAATCCCCGCCTGCACGGACACTTCCACAGCTCTCCTGAGGGCGGCACCTGCCCAGAGCTGCCTCTGGGTTTGTTTCTCTCGCCGAGGGCTGGCCACTGGCAGCCATGACTCCACTCTCCACTTCCACTGCAGGAATTCTCAGAAACAACAGCCAGTGTGACACAACACGAGCCTCCAGCTCCACCCTTCAGGGGAAGTGTTATTTTTAGTCTTCTCCTCTCTCTCTCCACAGCCATCTACATGCCTCCGTGGGTGAGTCATTTCTGTTGCTAGCCCCGCGTTTCATGACTCCCAGGACATGGGGCTGGTTGGCCTAACAAACCAGTTCACTCGACTCCATCTCTACTTGCAACACTCAGAAGACTGTGGTGTGGGATTAGCTGTGGGACCCCCAGGGCCCCCAAATGCACACTATACAAAATGACAGCGACCCACAGAGAAGCTGCAGGACGAAGCTGCCCGTGAGCTGATGACCCAGTCATAGAGCTGAGCGTATTGTTTCCATATTTTGTTTGCCCCCTGTTCACATTCATGTGACTGATACCTGACCCCAGAGTTCTGGGTACAAGAACATGCTCTTACTCAATTGGGGACCATTTTACCCAGGGACCAGGCATCGAGGACTGTCCTGAAAGCTCACACCTTCATAAATCCGTTCAACAGTCACGTACTGGGTGTTCACGGTGTCATCCGAACACACCTCCCCTGGCCTCGCCGCGCTTCAGACCCACATTGTGTTTGGATTCTGGTTTGTTTTATTTCAAGTCTTCCATGATCTCAGGCTTTCTTACCACAGAGCATCCTCATGCGGTATCTGCCTGGGTATCTCTCCTCCCCCCTACTCTTCACCCAGCTTACTCTTTTGTTTCTTTGTTTAAAAGTGTTTTCTCCAGGCATGCTCTCTCCACCCCTTCAGGTATAGGTGGATTTCCCTGTTCCTTACACTCGTAGCATCATGTGATTTTCCTTTGTTGGACTTATCACAACTGTATTTAAGTGATCACTTGTTAATTTACTGAAATCTGTCTTCCTCACCAGATTCTTATGGAGGCAATCCTCATTCATTCACTGCCGCTGCTCTGACACCCAGCACAGTGCCTTACAAATAGAGTCTTTTTCTCAATAAATGTGTTGATTTGGTACGCATCCTCACTCTCAAAATTCACAGTCCAGCTGAAAAGTAAAGTGGTACATTCACTGTTATATAAACATGGACATCATGGTGTAGACACACAAAGAAAGCAACAAATGATTCTGCCAGGAATCATGTAAGGGGACACACAATTGAAGTGGTAACATTTGAGCTGGGCCTTCAGGTAGGAATAGGAGTTCAGGTGAGAAGAAGGGAGAAAGGAATTCTGAGCAGAAGACTTGGTACAAAAAAGACAGGGATGGACGAAGGTGTAGACTGGGTTCCAGGGAAAGCACACTGTCAGTGTGTTAGGATAGAACATGACTGTAGGGGAATGCAGGAAAGGGCAGAGGGCTGGTATTTTCTGCTAGAGACTTGATATTTTAAGCAGACAGGAATAGAACTTTGAATACATGAATATTAAATGATCTAGGGACTCCCCTGGCGGTCCAGTGGTTAAGACTCCATGCTTCCACTGCAGGGGGCACGGGTTCGATCCCTGGTCGGGGAACTAAGATCCCACATGCCGTGAGGCACAGTCAAAAAAATAATAATAATAACTTTACTTAATAAAAGCAGCTTATAAAAAAATTAAATGATCTGTCTGTGTTTTAGAACATTCTCTCTAGTGGCAGAGTGAAAGATAGATTGGAGTAGGGAAGTGGATGTAAACCATTCAGGGGCCTGTTGCTGTGATCCAGGCAAGAGATGATGAGACCAAGAGGCTGGAATGGGGAGAGATGGTGGGAGGTCAGCTGGCAGGCTCGGCATGACTAGACGTGGGCGCTGAGGACGAGGGTTTTGCCAATATGCCTGAGGGTCCCAGCAAGGGCGCTGGGTCACTGACAGTGACGTTAACTGTGACAAGAACGTGGGAGGAGTAGGGTGGGGACCTTGGAGCAAGATGTGGGAGCACTCATTTGCTCTCAGACAGACTAGGTGTGGCGTGTCTCTTTCTCAGCCTGGTGGAAATGTCAAGAGTGGTGTTTCTCAGCTTTCCTTTCATTATTACCCCTTTAGGAGCCTTTTTTAGAATTGTTTTCCTCTAATCTCCCTGTCCACATGAAATCTGAATACCACAGCTATACTATATATCTGTTTATATACAGTACATAGATCCGTGCTTTGTACATAAAAAGAATAGGATTTTTGCCTCTCAAGCACCCATTTTTGCCCCCTTGAGAAGGCATGGGAGGAAGAGAGAGGAGGTGGGCTGACCCTATCCTGCCAGCAGGGAGTAAGGAAGATTTCATGCAGAGAAGCATCTGCAATGGGCTTTGGAGACTGGGTTAAAAAACAGTTGTTCATTTTGCGTATCTATAGAGATATAATGACATATAACATTGTATAAGTTTAAGGTATACATGTTGAGTTCATACACTTATATATCGCAAAGGGATTACCACAGAGTGTTAGCTACCACCTCCATCATGCCACATAATTACCATTTCTTTTTTGTGGTGAGAACATTTATGATCTCCTCTCTCAGCAACTTTCAAGTATATAATACAGTGTCATTAGCTGTAGTCATCATGGGGTACATTAGATGCCCAGAACTTATTCAGCTTATCACTGGGAGTTTGTGCCATTTGACCAACATCCCCCTCTTTTCCTCCTCCCAGCTCCTGGTAACCACCACTCTACTCTGTTTCTATAAGTTTGGCTTTTTTAGATTCCATGTGTAAGTGAAATTATCCAGTATTTGTCTTTCTTTCTCTGACTTGATCTCACTTAGCATAAAGAAGACATGGTGACATATATATATATGTATACAGTAGAATATTATTCAGCCACAAGAACGAAGGAAATTCTGCCATTTGCAACAGGATGGCTGGACCTTAAGGGCATTGTGCTATAAACAGTTTTTAAATTGAGGTGAAATTCACAAGGAGAGGTTGGTTGGAATCACAGATATGGGAGCGCTACAAATGACAAATGAAACCACAGAAGCGGGTGAGAATGCCAGGAGAGAGAGCCCACAGGGGGAAAGAGTGGAGGACAGAACCCCAGAGGCCCCCAGAATTCCAAGTCAGCAAGACAGGGAAAGGGCATCCCCGGTGGAAAGTGGGAAGACGGCAGTGTCACATGGTGAGGACAGTAGGAGAGAGAAGGCAGAGCAGCAAGGCCTTGGGCCACAAGCTGACGGGGCAGGCCAAGAGCTGGAGCGGGGTCACTAAATTCAGCAAACCAAAGCTCGTTAATGCCCCTCTTGTGGGCAATTTGAGCAGAAATGTGAGTAGTAGAATAAAATAAAGGTGAGTAGGTATATTAGGATGTTTAAAACATACGTTCAAAGATTCTGCAGGCAGAAAAGGAGAAAGCTATTGAACTGTGTATGTTGATTATAAATGGGGGCAGGGTGGGTTCCTTTTGATGTTTTTTTATACTTTCGCTGTCTTCTGTTATCAAGCTGACAGCTCTCTCTTGTTGTTAGTGATTCTTCCTCTCTACTCTTCTAGTCTTCTGTGAACTTGGAAACCTCAGCAGTCTCCGGGAACTGTTTGTAAAATTAGTTGGTGAGCTGGAAGGGATCCTCCAAAGGTTCTCCCATGTGCAAGGGGCCTGAAGAGTATGTGTGCCAGTTAATGTGCACGTGAGGTGGTAAGAGAGGTGGGGGGAGAAATCGTTGGCACGAGGCTCATAGGTTCCCCAAAGACAAGATAAGGATTTAAGTTGTTTCCAAGCTTTTGTTTTCACAATGTTGTAATGAATATTCCTGAGCACTCTATTTCATATATTTGTGACTACATCTGTAAGATATATTCCTAGAAGTAAAGTTGCTGGGTCAAAGAGCATGTGATTTAAAATCTTGGTGTGGAGAAACACTCTCCAAGAAGACAGTACCAAGTTACGTTCTCACCGGCAAGGTGCAAGAGAACCCTTTGCTTACATCCTTGCCAACACCACATACTCAGATGTTTTCATCTTTGTCAACCTGATGGTGGAAGAGTAGTATTACATCTTAGTTTAAATATGCATTTCTCTTTTTAAGAATGGAGTTGAGCGTCTTTTCATATGGTTAGAAACCAGTTTTATTTTGGTTTTTGGTAAGATGTTGTAGAGGTTTTGTCCATTTTATATTTGATTAATTTCTGCACAAGATAATTGTTTGTACAAGTTCTTCATACATTAAGGAAAATTTGTCTTTATTCAGTGATATGAGCTGTGGTTCATTACTTTTCATTCACTTATGATATTGTTGTGCAATACATATTTAAAATATGCTTTTGGTAGTAAAAGTTACCACTATATTTTTTTATGGTTTCTCAGTTTTTTGTTAAACAGAGAAAAGCCTTTACTACTCTTGAGTTTATTTTTTATTTTTCCTTCTAGCACTTTTCTGATTTGTTTTTACCTTCTAAATTTTGGGTCTACCTAGAATTTAATTGGAATAATGTATGAGGCTGGAATCCAAGTATGTGTTTTTTTCCAGAGTCTTATATATTTCAGTATCAGTTATTAAATAAGCCATCTTTCCCTACTGATTTGAACTGCCAACTTTTGTCGTATACTAAAATTCCCAGATATCTCTGATTTACTTCTGGACTTTTTATTCTGTTACGTAGACCTATCTATTTACTCATGTACCAGTACCATGAGGTATTAATTAATAGCACATTACTATGTATTTCGACATCTGGTAGGGCTAGTCTTACTCATTAGTCATCATATACCACCCCACCTCAACTCTGGCTGCTTTTAAGATCTTCTCCTTGTCTATAATACCCTAGAGTTTCTTTGTGATTGTGCCTTGATGTGAATTTATTTTCATTTAAATTTAAGATCTATAATTTTTTTTATCAGTCCACCCTCCTGCATTCTTTTCTTTTCTTGCCTTCTGAAATACCATTTACACTTTTGAGAAAGAAGAGAGACCTTCTCTATCTTCCATATCTATTAACCTCTCTCCCATATTTTCCATTTCTTTGACTCTCTGCACTACAATTCTATATATTTTATTCTCACTATCTTCAGTTCTCTAATTCTGTCCTCTACTGTGTCTAATTTTTTGCCACACCTGTCCATTGACATTTTCATTTGTTCATTTCATATTTTTCATCTCTAGAAGTTCTAGTTGGTCTTTTTCAAACCCTTTAAGTCACTTTTTATTGTCTCCTATTCCTTGCAGATATTTCGAAGCTTATTTCTCATTGATTTAAATAAAATTAGCATAACTGTTTACACTCTGTGGCTGCTCATTCAAATAGCTGCAGTTGTGTGACTCCCTCTGCTGTCTATCTATTTCTTCTGGCACTAACTAATGGTGGCTTGCTTTCTAATGTATTTGGTAGACTTCAACTGCACTGTTTACTGCCCACGAAAAATCATTTGTACAAACTACCTGAAGCTTAGGATGAAAGTGTCTACCTCTAGAGACGATTAAAGTTTACTTCCGCTGGGTGTTAGGGGGCACTATGGTTTGGTTTCACTTTAAACTAAATTTATAGCTTGAAGTTTCTTGGCCTACTCCAGTGGCATGCCTTCGGGCTGTAAATATGTGCAGATGCTGCCCAGACGTTCAATGGTGACATCCTATCAGGGACAGGTTTTGTTTTGTTTTCTTTTCTTTTCCCTGCTTTGCTTAGTGTCAAGGCAACTCGCTTTATGGTACACTGAGGAGGGGGGATGGGAGTAGGGTTACCTCTGGTTCACCTTTGGAATTCCCCATCTAATGTGGGAAAGGCTCCTATGAGATCCCCCATTCTACCTTGAATGAATCCTGGCCTTTGCATTCTGTCTTCATTCTGAGACTCTATTAAAACCATAGCCAAGGCAATTTAACCTGATCAACAAAGATGTTCATGGCAAAAGCTAATCACTCGGTAGCTCCTTGTTATATGTCAGCTTTTCAGTGCTTTTAAGAAGAAACTAATATTTTATTCAATTTTTCATTGTTTTTAGTGGAAAGGTTAATCTAAAAAACAAAGTCTACTCTTACCAGAAATGGAATAATGCCTATTGATTTTTCTTACAAGTGTTAGAAGCAGCTTATTTAGTTTTTAAAAATCCTTATCTTTATTGGCCTCACATTCCATTTACAGATTTTTGTTTTAAAGGGAGAATTGAAGTTTTTGCTTTAAATCTTCCTGTTTAAGAATATGATATGCCTTTCTATTTCTTGAAATCTTCTTTTGTTTCTCAATAGCATTTCAAAGTTGTCTTCTATATAAATTATATTTTTTGTTAAATTTTAACTTTTTGATTAAACGTGCCTAAGCACTTCTTTCTTTTCATTATATTAATATAAATACTAAACCTTTAAATTTTACTGAGTTCTGCTTTAGTTCTGTCCTGTAGGTTCTGCTATATACTAACTTAACTATTTTTATTTTTTTAAATATTATTCAGATATATCCCTGATGGTAGAGTTATACAAGAAAGAGTATTTTGGCATTTCCAGGTAGAAGGGTTTTTCTTTTTTTTCCTGATTTTATTATTAATTTTTAAATAATTGCTTTGTGATCAGAGAAGGTTTTCTGTTATTCATTCTAATTTTTGGAATTTGCTGAAGTTTCTTTGTGGCCTTGTAAACATAGTCAATTTTTTGACTATTCAAAGAGTACTTAGAAAAGGATATTATCAAGGTATAGAGTTCTATGTATTTCAAGTATATTTACTTTACAATTACATTAGTTTATATTGGTTAACACTGAAAAGCATAGTAAAAGGGAACTAAAGTATCATACATGGGACTTAAATTTTTCTCAGTTTTTGTATATTTGGCATGTTTCAGTTTGGTCTTCTGCTTTTTGAACTGGAAATGGTTTGCTGGGTATAAAATTCTTTGGTCATGCATTGTAGACAAATCTCTTCTAGCTCTTCTGAGTGTTGTGGTGAAACCTAAGACCAGCTTGAATTTTTTCAAGTCTCTTTACAGGTGACTTGATGTTACTCTCAGAAAGTCCAAAGGATTCTTTTGTATCTCTAAGGTCCAATAGCTTCTCTAGGATATGTCTCAAAGTTCATCATTCTGTGTTAATTTTTCCTGTAACAGAGTAGCCCCTTTCAACCTGAATTATCCAGTCATTTATACATGGAAAGTGTTAAAATTTTATTTATTAAAACATTATTCCTGTCCCATACTTTCTGTATTCTTTTTCAAGTATATTTTGCCTACTATCTGCCCTTCATATCTATCTCCTTCCTGCTAACCCTTTATAAATCTTTGTTCATTTCCGTTTAATTTCATTCATTTTCCTCACTCCCATCCTGTGAGTACTTGGTGTGTTTCCAGCTGAACTGATCTTTTTTCTGCTGCTTCCATTGTGCTCTTTATTTCTAAGTCACCTTCTTTGCTATGTTCTACCAGTGCTTGTTTCACCTCCTGTTGTCTTACTAAGTATTTTCTGAACTATTAACTGTCTTTTATTTTGTTTTTAGTTTTACTTGAGCTTCTATTTTTTAAAGATGATTGCCTCACTAGGTTGTTTTTTTATTCTTATTAAATTCATGACAGTATATTGGGTCACAAATTTCATCTGTTTTGCGGCACTATTTCTGTAGTGAATCTTTTTCAACTCTTACTCGTTTGTTTTTCTAGTTTCTTTATCCTTTTTTCATGTATAGATACCACGCTAGCTCCTTTTTGATTACGCATCTTAAGTGAGGTGAGGCTTTCTGAATCAGCTGTTTGCAAGAAATTTAAGTTGGGGGAGGGCCATGGCTATAATCGAAGCTAACAGGAAATCTCCTTAAACATAAGGTTTTATGGATGAGAGACAACTTTTAGTTGTCAACTTTTCCTTTCTCCTCCTGAAGCTGCAGAGCTGCACGCAGGGAGATCTTTCTCCTTCCCCTGACTCACCAACACACTAAATGATGGCTTTTTCATTATTACTGAGTATCTGAGTCGTCAGATTGCTCAGTTTTCTGGAACTCTGGTCACATGGCCCTTCCCTTTAGAATAGTGATGCTCCAAAATAAAGGGCTACAGTTGATCTGCCAGTGCCACCATCATCACTACTGTTATTGAATTCTGTAACCTCAACCACCTTCTTCAATCCAGGTTCAAGACTAGGACATGGAACATAAGAAAGTGTGAAGTAATTTCCAGAATGGGATGACTTCTGTGAAGGGTAAGGTCCTGATTGAATGGCCATCAGCACATCTGAAGGCATAAATTCTCTGTTTAAGACAAGAAGTCACCTATTGCCCTTAAAATACATCTTATCACATTTCAGTTATATCATCTGGGAAGATAGATGATCCTGGAAAATAAAGGACACCAACCTCTGCTAAAGCTAGGATTTTCAGGAATAAAAGCAGGAGCACACCTCAGGCAAGAGCAACAAAAGCAACAAATAAACAAACGAGACTACATCAAACTAAAAAGCTTTTGCACAACAAAGGAAACCATCAGCAAAACAAGGAGGCAACCTACTGAATGGGAGAAGATATTTGCAAATGGTGTCTCCAATAAGGGGTTAATATCCAAAATACATAAAGAACTCACACAACCCAATATCAAAACCACAAATGATCCAGTTAAAAATGGGCAGAGGACCTGAACAGACATTCCCAAGGAAGACATATAGATGGCCAACAGACACATGAAATGATGTTCAACATCACTAATCATCTGGAAAATTCAAATCAAAACCACGCCTGTCAGAATGGCTATTATCAAAAAGACAACCAAAAACAAGCATTGGTGAGGATGTGCAGAAAAAGGAATCATCGTGCCCTATTGGTGGGAATGTAAATTGGTGCAGCCACTATGGAAAACAGTATGGAGGTTCCTCAGAAAATTAAAAATAGAACTACCATATAATCCAGCAATCCTACTCCTGTGTATTTATTGAAAAGAATTGAAATCAGGATCTCAAATAGATGTTAGCACTCCCATTTTCATCGCAGCACTATTCACAGGAGCCAAGATGTGGAAACGAGCTAAATGCACATCGATAGAGGAATGGATAAAGAAAATGTGTCTATACATGTAATAGAATGCTAAACAGCCTTTACGAAAAAGAAGATAATTCTGCGATACGCAACAATATGGGTGAACCTTGAGGATATTATGCTAAGTGAAATAAGCCATCACAGAAAGACAAATATTGCATTATTCCTCTTATTCATTCTTTATAACAACTCTACAAAGCATGTGTGATTATCCAACATTTTGCAAATGTAGTACTTAAGGCTCACAGAGGGTAAGAAACTTGACAGAGTCATCCAGTGAGCAAGGTCCACAGCTGGGATTCAAACACAGGCCCCCAAATCTTCTTTGCCGTGTTCTTTGGAGGCTCAGGCAAGGGCTGCTGCTTCTGAGGAGAGGAGAATGGGCAGAGCCTAAGATCCTGCAGGGAGGCAGGCCTGATCCTGAGAAGGGGCCCAGGTCTCAGGGGGAGATTTGCCCAGGGAACTCACAATGCTGTGAGCTCCATACCTCCCTCCTCCAGCCAGCAATTTCCATCGCCACCAGACAGCTGTTTGAAATACTACAGCTCCAATCCCCATGACCCTCTTGGAATTCTTCCACCATCCCCACAGCCTCAAAGTCCCAGTATGGGAAATTGTGCTTTAGAGAGATGTTATGAATATTAAGGAACAAGTGATTATAAATCTCTTGGCAAACAGACAGTCCTATAGAAATGTTAAATAACCGTATGTTCCCATTTAACTTCATTTATAGTGTTTGGTTGAAACGAAGACATTCTGCCTCTTGTTTAGGACTTACACTCTTCAGTATTTGTAAAAAAGTCATTAGCCACCTCTTACGTAAGGCTTAGGGAAGTTCTCTTCATCTTCATGCCATCTGCATCGGAGGACTTTCTTTTAGGGGGTGGAGGGTGGGAGGTGGTGTGGAGGGCTAGTCTGCTCTGAATGCCTTGTAGTTGGCTGGGTCTGTTACAAATAATCTCTTAATTATGTGACTTTACTCGGGTCAAAAGGCTTCATCAACTCACTGACTCTCCAAGGGCATTTCCAGGTCATTAAAAAATCTAAGTTCTGTACAGTCGGCCTTCGTCTTGGACAACAGATAAGACTCCACGTGATTCCTTTCCACGTGTTTCCATTTGTTGTGTGACAACATCCTCCTCCCACCCCCGAATTAGTGTACACGTCTCCAAAATCCAATTATTCATAAAAACGTGGGACCTGTTTCTGGATAAATGTTATCCATAAGTGTTCCAAGAAACTTTAACCTTAACTACTTCATAATAATTAATAGTTCTAAATTAATCTAGAGAGCCTTTCACTAGAGTTGCCAAAAAGGAACTTAACTACTTTGAGAGCCTTTACTCTGCTCTCATCCCACGCTTCCACGGAAGTTCCAAAGAGACGTAGCGGAAAGGTGACGGCCATAGGAGAACGAGATGAAATGAGTCTCTGGTTCGCTGCAGACTGGACAGTCCACCTTCCACTTCCCTGAGCTGGAGTCTAGAATCCCTCTAGGTTCTTCCTACCATTGGGGGTACCTCTGTTTTTCCTCTCTCCTCGGTGGAGTTAATCAGTACTTTCCACTTCTCTAGAATTGCCCTCCAACATCGACTGTTCCACTATTGGTGGAGGCCATCGGACGGACCACAGTCTTTTGTGGCTTCATCTCCTCCTCACTTTGACACAGTCTTGAAAGTCTGTCTGCCCTCAGTGCCCAAGTCCCTCTCTCTGGCCTGATTATAGCACCCAGGCCCCAAAGACAAAGTTTCTGGGGATCTGGGGTTCAGAAATGCCTCACCAGACTCTTCTTCTGCATCTTTAGTAAACTGAGTACTAAGATGTTTTAAAGCACTGAGGTCTTCATTTATACCCTTTAAATATCTGTAGACAGTTATCATGGCCCTCAGTCAAGCATCACACTTACCCAGCTCTGCCCTCTCTCAGAAAATGTATGGGAACAGCATTTGTGCTGTTTCAGAAGATCCGTGACGGCACCAAACAGACTCTGACTCCCTCGTTATCAGATACAGAGGTGAACTGTCTTTACCTTGCACACAGGGAAGCTTCTCCACCTCTTCGTAGGAACTTCCCGTGCAGCCTGCAAACACTGGGGATGTGGTCAAATAGCTATCAGTAAATAACATTTTATTGAGCAGATTTTCATAGTGGTAAGAGTCTTCTCTTCCCTTTTTCTCTAAACTGCTTTTCCTCCTCTATTTCTGTTTGCTCTTATCTTCTAGTAAAATGTGTGAATCTGTACTTTGTAGCCAACTTGGAACAGATTTCACTATGCATTCTTGAAGGACAGCAATTATAATAGTACTTGCTGGTGTGTGTATGGGGGGGCAGGGATGCCAAATAAGTGAGTGAGTGGATAAATAAATACCTGAACAAATGAATACAATTGCAGAAAGGAGTCATCAGGAAATAGGAGATAACATAAAAAGAAGGAAGAAAATCTGTTTACATTTCTACATTCACTACTGATGTTGTACTGTGACTGAAATAGTAAATCCTAAGAAAACTGTGATGACTGAGAAAGGCACATAGCAATGTGCTGGCTTTGGCGACAGACAGCCTTAAACTTGAATCCCGACCCCACCACTTATGAGCCTCCTAAACCTCTCCAGGCCTCAGTTTTCTCTTCTTTCTGAGGCAGGTCGAAACAGCCATCATACCCACGTCACTGAATTCACAGTAGAAGGATGTCGTAAAGTGCTTGCCACTGTACCTCGCACAAGGAGTGCTTAACAAATGTAATTACCTCTGGATGGCTTTCTAGCAAGTGTTAAAGACATTTCTTCTTTTTGCTAAACATACGACATTCGGTCCATGGATCTATTCTCTCGTATCTTCTAATTCTCGTCTCCTGTTTTTAAATCCTTCATGTTTATTTTACTGAAGTAATTCCCATACTCTTTTTAGATTAGGATTTAGTAAGTAATGCCTTTGCTGTGTCTTGACCAGCTTTTGGAGGACAGGGTCAAAGACCAAGGTGATGTTGGCTCCGTACCCAGCTGTACGCTGAGTCCTCTAGTAGTCCCACCCTTCCCATTTTTTTTTAAATTTATTTATTTATGGCTGTGTTGGGTCTTCGCTTCTGTGCGAGGGCTTTCTCTAGTTGCGGCGAGTGGGGGCCACTCTTCATCGCGGTGCGCGGGCCTGTCACTATCACGGCCTCTCTTGTTGCGGAGCACAGGCTCCAGACGCGCAGGCTCAGTAGTTGTGGCTCACGGGCCTAGCTGCTCCGCGGCATGTGGGATCTTCCCAGACCAGGGCTCGAACCCGTGTCCCCTGCATTGGCAGGCAGATTCTCAACCACTGTGCCACCAGGGAAGCCCCCACCCTTCCCATTTTTGATGATGCAACTGCACTGGAGCATAAAATAAAGGAGAGTGCTCCGGCAAGCAGAGAAATGTCTCTCAACATAAATCAGAAGGAGGAGAAAGGCAAATGAGCATTTTTCAAATTCTAAAGGTATCGTTTGAATGGTCTCTCTTCCAGAATTTCTTATCTGAAGTTGGAAAATAGATTCTTGGAATCCTGTCTGCCATTAAAACTTGGAAGTTTTGCAAGCACCCCAACAGGGCAGGCATCTTAGACGTGGTGCCGCCATGTTGCCTGTAAACTCAATCCGGGTCCCATTCTGTTAGTCCCCTCAAAGCAAAACTGCACAACTGGGATTATCCTGGACACTATCACAACTGACAAGTGAGTCAAGACAAGAAAAAGGAGCCAGAAGTGAGTTTGCTGTGAGTGGGAAAGGAAGGAGCAGCAAGGCAATTTAGCTGAGAGACTTGGGGACTGAGGGCTTCATAAGATTAAGAAAATAACGAGGGCCTCCCTGGAGGCGCAGTGGTTGGGAGTCCGCCTGCCGATGCAGGGGACGCGTATTTGTTCCCTGGTCCGGGAGGATCCCACATGCCGCGGAGCGGCTGGGCCCGTGAGCCATGGCCGCTGAGCCAGCGCGTCCGGAGCCTGCGCTCCGCGAGGGGAGAGGCCACAACAGTGAGAGGCCCGCGTACCGCAAAAAAAAAAAAAAAAAAAGAAAAGAATGAATCCCCAAATTGACAGCTGTTGGCCAGGGAAACCTCAAAATGCCATTTTTGTTTAGGGTTCAATTGTCTTTGCAGATAGGGGTGTTCATGCAAGGTGGGCTGCTTGGTGTGACTGAAGTAGAGGACACTGAGTCCATGGATGGAGAAATTATGTGCCAGCCCCCACAGTCAGCTTTTGCAGGAATTGTCTCCTTTGTTAACCCTTACAAACCACCCATGAGTAAGGTGTTATGGCTATTTCCCATCTTACAGAAGGGGAAACTGAATGGAGAGACATGAAGTAACTTGACCAAGCTCATACAGGGTTGGGATTCCCACTCTGGCACAGGGACTCCTGGGCCATGCTCCTAACCACTGTGCAATCTGGCCCCTTTAGCAACCCGGAAAGAAGACACAGTGATATGTTAGAGGTATTTACCTAAGCCCTGTCCTAGGGCCGAGATACATCAGGGTTGCTGAAAGTGCATTTCCTACTTTAGCATGGTGGGAAGAAATGTGGGTATTCCAGTATGTTCATGGGGAAGAGGAGAGAGACTTGGTGGAGGATAGAATGTGGAGTGGTAAAGTGTGTATGTAGCACACAAGACACGTGCCCACGGGTTCGAGCCCTGGTCCGGGAAGATCCCACATGCCGCAGAGCACCTAAGCCTGTGCACCACAACTACGGAGCCTGCGCTCTGGAGCCTGCGAGCCACAGCTACTGAGCCTACATGCCACAACTATTGAAGGCTGGGTGCCTAGAGCCCGTGCTTTGCAACAAGAGTAGCCACTGCAATGAGAAGCCCGCGCACCGCAACAAAGAGTAACCCCCACTCACCGCAACTAGAGAAGCCTGCGCGCAGCAACAAAGACCCAACGCAGCCAAAAATAATAAATAAATAAAATTAAGGACTTAAGCGCACACACACACACACACACACACACACACACGTGTGTCCACACACACTCACTCAGTGTCCACAAGAAGCCCCAGGCAAGATGGTGCTCAGTCCTTTTTACCAGTTTCCTCCTACCCAATGCCATGGGTAGCACACTCTTACCTTTCCCTTACCATCCTCACATGTCTTACCCCCCAAATCCTGAACACCCAAGCTAGCATATTCCTTCCCGTCATCTGGATATCCAGGTTTCCAGTTGTAACTTGGATCTTCATTTCTCTTTGTTCTTTGAAAGCTGCAGACACAGAGACTTGCTGCTTACTTATTATATCCTTATGCTCAAAATTCTGGCTGAAATTGATAGCCCTGAAATTAAACCACAGTAGAAAAAAACTTAACATGAAATAAAAGTAGCACTTCTTTTTAAAAATATTTTCATGAGCTTTTGTGTCATTCTGACTACTGGAAATGTCTTCCTGTGAAACTCATATATTTTTTGAGCTTAACACTTCAGTCATTATGATCACTTTACATTTTCACCTCTTCTAACTGGGTTTTTGCAACTTGGAGATCAAGTTTGTTGCATAACATTAACAGCTAATAAATTAGGCTCCCCTTTGCCATTTTCCTGCGCAGGCCTGTTGGAGCCAGGACCTCATGGAATTTGGCGGGAACCTATTCCCAGTCTGATCCTCTCCTTGGCCTCTAAGGTCAGGATTCCGTGTCAGAGCTCTGCTGTTGCTGATGAGGGGGTGGATGTGAGAGTCGCCATGATGGGTCCATAAGCTTGTCTCTGAAGCCCTCTGAACCAACATGATCCAGAATTTTTTACCTTTCAGAGAAGAAATGTGCATGTACTATGTATTATGTAACATCTCCCACTGGGGTCTAGGACGGCACCCCCAATCAAACACATTAATATTTCTGTAGGTAAATATATGAATATTCCCACTAAAAGGGGTAAATGTGAAACATAAACAGTCTAGCCTCAGGTCAGGTTAGCTTTGACTGTCAGGACCTTCACGGTTGCCAGATGAGTTACCAAAGCCCTTTTGGTTTTCAGTTGTTTAGGATTGGGGATTTTATGGGGAAGAGATTGTGGACCTGCAAATGCAAGTCGCTTCCTTTTATCGCGCGTTTGTTTGTAGGCTCTCTGTAATCCCAACAGGAGCCTGCACAGGAAGGTACGGTTGTTCTAAGCTTCCTGTCGTGGATGAGGAAACTTCCAAGTGAAGAGTCTAGGAGATCGGCCTGAGGTCTCAGAGCTAGAACGGGGGCTCAAAGCTGGCGTTATCTAAATCAATGTGAGGCTGCCGCGAAGTTCTCCCCCTGAGAAAATAACCAGCGCGGAGGCTTTTTCCTTAAGTGACAGCTTCCTGCATCTCACCTCTCTGACAAGCAGGCCCCTGGCTCCTTGGTGAGAGCTCTGCTGTCCTCACAAAGCCTGAGCTCTTCGGGCTGTCGAGTTGACACTGATCCCCTGCTCTTCAGGCAGGGCCTCTCCGTTCTCTTGCTCAAGATATTTGAAAAAGAGTTGAGTGGCCCAGACAGGCTTGAAGCAGTCATTTCCTTCCCTTCTCCTTTATTAATGGCTTTATTTCTTTGACTCCGCGGTGCTGCCCTGAGGCACCGTGGAAGGCCTGTTTATTGCCTTTGGCTGACATCAGCTTTCTCCCCCTCCACCCACAACCTTATCTCCTCCCTGCCAGCAGGACTAACCTTTGTGCCTTTCCTCCTCTGGGCTTCCCTCTCCTGCTCTGCGTGTTTCTGGGCCGAGACTGCCCGCTCCCACCGCGCCCCCCGAGAGGGTTTCTGAGGGGTGGGGCTCCCCAGCCCGTGGAATTGCGCCCTGCTCCTGGCCCCCTCCTTCTGCAAAGGGCCTGGCTGTGGGAGAGTCACAATCTGGATTGAAAATGTTCAAGCTCTGTGTGAAAAAGCTGATCGTCTTCAATGTTCTTCTGCATTTCATCTTTTCCCGGGGCGCACACTGGCCCGCACACTCTCAGCAGGCAGCGCCTGGGGCTGGGGCTCGTCTTATTGGAAACCCAGTGCAGGATCACGTGCCCCTGGGCAGCTCGCGGCTGCTTTGTGAGGACGGTGCTTGTGGTTGACACCAAGGGAACATGCAGCAGATCAAGCTTCTGTTCTCCCAGCCCTTCCTGAAGGAGCCCCTGGGTTTTTAGGCAAGGCTGGCGCTGATACGGTCTGCAGTTCACCGCTCGCCCGTTGGGTGACCACCCCAAGCGAGCTCTTACTTAACCTCTTTTTCTTTCACATCCTCACCTATAAAACAGGACTCATGAGAATACCACTCCACTTCAGACACCAGTTCCAACGTGTGCTTTTTTCACACCACCAAGCAATTCTCTCACCCCAGTTGAGTGTCCTACAGTGCAACTCAGTTCTCACCCTGTCCTCCTGGAGACAGCATCAGATCCCACAGGTTAAGGGTTCAGTTCTAACCAGACTCCTATTCAGATGCCAATGCAAGTGCTGGTTGTCACCTGTGCTTCTGACCTGTCGAAGCTGTCGATCAGAGGCTCCCAAGACCCCCATCCCTGGGTTTGATTAATTTGCTAGAGGAACTCACAGAACTCAGAGAAACATTTACTTACAGTTACCGGTTTATTAGAAAAGGATGTAACTCAGGGCAAGGTATATGGGAAGGGGCACAGAGCTTCTGCCGTCTCTGAGCTTGCTTCTCTAGCCAAATCCGTGTGTTCACCAATCCAGAAACTCTCTGAGCCCCATCCTTCCAGCTTTTTATGAAGGCATGATGGGTGAAATCATTGGCCACTGGTGATTGATTCAACCTCTAGCCTGTCTCTGTTCTATGGAGGCCTGGGGTGGGACTGAAAGTTCCAGTCCTCTAAGCCTGTGGTTTGTTCCCCAGGCAACCAGCCCCCCCTCCACACCCAGATTACTGAGAGACTTTCAAAAAGTCACTTTATGAACATAACAAAAGAGTTTTCCCACTCTCATCGCTTAGGAAATCCTAAGTGTTTTAGGACCTCTGTGCCTGGAACGTGGACTGAAACCAAATATATATTTATTATAAATCACAGTCACCAAACTCATTGACTAGTTATGAGGAGTCAGTCAATTAAATGAGCAAATGTGTGCAGCTCTCTGGACAGAGTCCCTCACCACCCCCAACCCCAACAGGAAGTCCTTAGGCCACCAAGGCTTACAAGTGCTAACGTTAAGATTGTTATCTCCCACTAGTTTCTGCACCTTCACTATTGCTACGCTATTGTCTTCCTTATTTCCTAGAATCTTGAACACCATTCATTTCAGAGCTGACAGGAGCATCAGTCATTCTTTAATTGCTTCATTTTACAGATAAGGAAAGACAAGTCCATGAACTTGCCCAGGGTGGGACCCCCCCCCCCCCCACACACACACACACAGATAGGGCTGAAACTAAAACCCAAGGATGGGGATTCCTAGTTGGTGCTCCGTACTAGGATGAGCAATCATCCTGATTGGCTAGGGACTCTTCCAGTTTTAGCACCAAAAATTCTATTCTTAGAAAACGCTCAGCCCAGGTGGTCCCCCTAACCCTGTGGTATTCATGAGCCTTGTTGCTTTATTCATCAAAACAGTATGTTTGTTGTCTGCACAACTATTTACAACAGGGGGGAAAAAAACCTTCAAATGCCAGTTCTCCATATAGGCAATATTTTAAGCCACTGAATCCTAATGTTTTATAAAATAAGCATTTTCAGTTAGCCATGCTGTTTGTTTTTACTTACCTTCTGTGTCATAGCTCATTAGGTTACTTCAAACCAAACGAGAAATCTGATGCACTTTCAAATTGACTGAGGATGAGCTCAATGCTGTTAATAATAAAAAAAAAAGTCCATCAAGTTCTAACTTTTGAGAGTAGCTTACAATCCATCAGACTTAATCCCCAAGTTTGAAAAATTTTGGCCTTCTGGAAACCATTATAAGGAGGTTTTGTTGCAAACACACCAATGGAGTAGAAATGCTATGCAAACTAAAACGTTAAATGATGGTATTAATCCAAATATGTTACCACACTGGCTGTTTCTTTTGGAAGAGCATAGGTAAATCCAAGACTTCACTTGGCCTGAAATGTGCAGGAACTCAAGAAAAGCAATTAGGGCTCCCATCAGTTTAATCTATAGCAAATATTTATTGCATGCTCAATATATGCTTGTCACAGGTGTTGGCTATTGAAGTAAATTATATTAAATAAGACAGAAAATGGCTGCTGTCTTCATGGAGTCTAGTGTAGGGAAAAAGAGAAACTAAAAGTTACACAAATAAGAATGGAATTGTATTTGTGATAAGTGCTATGAAGTAGAGTGCTGGGTGCTCTGGGAACGTTACACAGGGCACCAAATCTAAACTGAGGGAGTGACATTTAAGCTGAAATCTGAAGGATAAGTTAGCCAGGCTCTGACTTGGGGAAGTAGCATTTCAGGTAGGGAGACCAGCATGAGCAAAGGCGCTGTGGTGGGAAAAGGGTTTGGCATATACTAAGATACTGAAAGAAATTCAATGGGCCACTGACTTGATAGCCACAGGAATATTTCCATTCCTACAATGGATGATAACAATATTTTTGCAAACTCTGCCAGCAATCAGAACCTCTTCAGCAGCTCCACCATGCCACACTTGCACCAAGAGCTTCTAGTCAGCCATAGTGACGTCATAGCATCACCATTCCTGAAGGAAACCTTGACATCAGTCAGCATCCTCAAGCTGTGACTGGGGCTCAAAATGTGGATGAGGTTTGCCAAAATGCACAGAGCCAGTTAGAGGCAGAGTGGGAATTACAAACGAGATCCTTTGATCCTAAGTCCAAAACTCTTTCCACAGCATCCTTATTACCCCCCATCTTAAGATGAAAGTTTTCTTCTGAAGTCCACCCCCAGCGTCCTTTTGAGTTTTCCAACCAAGAGTGGCTTCTTCCCTGTCCCTCAGTACCATCAGAGCCTGCTAGCAGTGCTCTGCCTTCACTGCCTGAGACGTTACCCCTCACACTAGTCAGCAGGCCCCCAGCACCTACAGGGAAGTTTGTGAGTGTCTCCAATGGGGGTCTCAAAAGAAGTTCTTGCACAGTCACCATCCTTGGTTCTCCTTACTGTCTAGTATTTGAAGGCCACCATGCATTTTGTCAACAGTAACCATAATGGGAGTTATCTTAAACCTGTCTGCTTTGAAAATCACTCACTGCCTCGCCATCCCCTGTGTCTCTGCTTCTCATTAGAGCCTAGAGTCAGCATTCATCCTCACCTTTCGCCATGAGTCGTCCAACCAGAAAGTTATCAAGCACTATGTTAGGAAGATCCGCGTCATTCGCTATTGCAGAATAGATGGCAGGAAAACCCCACAGACACTCAGGATAGATCACTCAGGAAACTGTGTATCAGACTTTTCTTTTCCAATGAACACAAGGAAAGAATAATCATTTCTTTGATCCTGATGTATCCCTGCAAGGAAACATCGGTACATGTTGTCACCTCTGGGAGAGACAGGTGGGGGCCACTGCAGTCTCCTGGTTGGAAAGGGCTGCCTGCCAAAGTTTCTTAGGAATATGTGTCACTTTGTGGTATCCCTATTTTCCTCCACAGTGACATAATAATCTGGCAGAGTTTGAGGTGAACAAAGTAAGTCAATACCAGATTGTAAAACATACAAAAGTGTTCCACTAGTTCATCAAGCACTGTTTAAGAGCTTGAGAACTTCCCAGGGAAAGAAGCTCCCCTGTATTGGAGAATTTCTTGATTTGGGAAGTCAACGAGGATCCCGATTTTCTTGTCAAGTAAAGAAAAGCCACAGAGAGAAAGAATGGTTTCTAATCTTCCAGGTGGTTATGTAGATGCTACGGAAGTAAGAAGAACACTTCTGTAAAACGGTGCTTCTGAAGTTCCTCTCAGCAATCGTTCAATATTGAATGATTCCATTGAATGGAGTCTCCAGACTCCAGCCACACTGGGTCTGGAGAGGCAGAGCCTTGGTAGAATTTCATTATAAACCTCTGAGATGGAGGTCAGGGTGAGTAGCTTATTTTCACTAACACATTCTTAATAAACTGTTAGCTAAGAATCATTGCTAAATTTAGGATCAATTTGCCTTAAACTATCAAAATAACAAGTTGGTGCCCGTATAACATGGCTTCTTATTGAAAAGAGAGAATACACCTTTGCAGGGCTGAATTTAATTTCCAAGATGAGACAGAACTGTGAACATAAACAACTGCTATTAAGAAATGAGGTACATCCTAATTTTGAGGAATTTTGGACTAATCCTTGTGGGAGAGTTGTATGACATTCATCTTGCAGTGACATGAATACCTAGGAAGTTAATTAACCTAAGTGTTGTAATGCAGGTTGAGGAAAGGCAGCAAAGGTCTACTACTGGAAAGGAAATTGATTGGGCCATACTGACAATTGTAGATTGTCAGTGGCCACACAGAGAAACCTGGCCTGAGAATTGAATGCATCTCAGACTCTGGGACATCTAGCATGAGGGACCGCCACCCAGAAATGTCCAGCAGAGTCCTCTGATGACTGAGAGATTTACCAGGACTAACGTTTCTGCAGTTATTCTTATTTATCTTCTTCATTCTCATTATCTCTCTCTCCTCCCCATACTTGTCACCTTCAGAAAATATTTAGAAGCTGCTGGTTTTCTATAGATGATTGCAAATATAAAGTTGCTTCCTTCCGAAATAATATGTTGAAAAAGAATTTTTAAAAGACATTCATTCTTTCATGAATGACATTTACTCTTTTGAGGCCATTATAGCTCCCAAACACTAGCGTAAAAGAAAATGATCCCCTGAATGGTGAAACCTGAAAATTCTCTGCTTCCAGAGAGGAATGATCGAGGATCCTGGCATCAGGTGCTCCAGGGTTAGAACCAACACAACTTGCGGTTTATCTAGTCCACCCACTGCCTTTGGGGTCAAAACCACTCCTCAAAAACAAAACCTTCTCATGATGGGATCTCCTGAGAAAGGTACATTTTGATTTTTTTTTTTTTTTTTTTTTACTGCTGTGGCTTTTCTCATTGTTTGTTGTATGTTGTTATGTTGGTTTTTGTTTTTTCCTGTCCAAGCCCTAAAAACCAATAAGTCATCTCAAGAAAATAATAAAACCCACCATTGACAACATCTTCCATATCTTTCTAGTCTCTTCTACCACCCAAATGCCCAGCTTCACCATACTTCTTACCATATACCAGTTGGGCCTGGCATGATTTACCTTTGCTCTGTAGTTTCGTCCGCCTGAAGGCAGTCCCCACCTCTATCTCCAACCTGACTTTTCTGTCCCCCGGGTCCCTGCTGACTTGCCATTTCCTCTATTTCCTCATCCTCACAGTTTCGAAGAATCAATCTTTTGATGTGGCTTTAATTTACATTTTCATAACTACTAGTGGGATAGGACGTTTTCATTGCCACTTTGATCTTTCTTCTGTAATATACAGAATACTTCTTCATGTCCTTTGCACAATCTACTATTGAAAATTTGTCTACTGTAATACTTCTAAAGTTTCTTTTTCATTAAAGATATTGATCCTTTCGCCACTATGAAAGTTGCAGTGATCCTTGAGTTTTATGTTCACCTTTCATTTTGTTTTTTTACATCTTTATTGGAGTATAATTGCTTTACAATGGTGTGTTAGTTTCTGCTTTACAACAAAGTGAATCAGTTATACATATACATATGTTCCCATATCTCTTCCCTCCTGCGTCTCCCTCCCTCCCACCCTCCCTATCCCACCCCTCTAGGTGGTCACAAAGCACTGAGCTGATCTCCCTGTGCTACGTGGCTGCTTCCCACTAGCTATCTATTTTACATTCGGTAGTGTGTATATGTCCATGCCACTCTCGCTTTGTCACAGCTTACCCTTCCCCCTCCCCATAGCCTCAAGTCCATTCTCTAGTAGGTCTGTGTCTTTATTCTTGTCTTACCCCTAGGTTCTCCATGACATTTCTTTTTTCTTAAATTCCATATATATGTGTTAGCATACGGTATTTGTCTTTCTCTTTCTGACTTACTTCACTCTGTATGACAGACTCTAGGTCCATCCACCTCATTACAAATAGCTTAATTTCGTTTCTTTTTATGGCTGAGTAATATTCCATTGTATATATGTGCCACATCTTCTTTATCCATTCATCCGATGATGGACACTTCCATCTCCTGGCTATTGTAAATAGAGATGCAATGAACATTTTGGTACATGACTCTTTTTGAATTATGGTTTTCTCAGGGTATATGCCCAAGTAGCGGGATTGCTGGGTCATATGGTAGTTCTATTTGTAGTTTTTTAAGGAACCTCCATACTTTCATTTTTGTTTACAGTGCGTTTGAAGTGCATTTATTTTTGTGTTGTCATTTTTAAACTGTATGGCTTCTGCCTTTGATGCCCTTTGCATTCATTTATATTTTCTTCTAGAATTTTTATGGTTCACTTTTTTACATTTAGATGCTAACTCATCTGGAACTTATTTTGGTGTATGGTTTAAGGAAGAGATTAAATCTATTTCCTTCCAAATGTATAGCCAAATACCCCAACACAATTTATTGAATAAACTATTCTTTCCCCACTGATTTATGATGCCAACTTTATTATATACTAAATATACATGTATGTGTGTGTATGATTTTTAACTCTACTCTGTACTATTGTTTTATTATTTTAGTTTATAATTATTTTTCATGTTTAGTATTATTACATACTTATTCTTCAAATTGCATCTTATTTTTAAAGATTAACTTTAAAATTATTTTTTCAAGTTCCTCCTGCAATTTCATGAAATTTTAACATAATTTTATTTTATTAAGTTAAATATATGTATAATATACTTATATATGTGTATATGTAAAGACATGTATTTAAGCTTTTTCTTTTTATGAACAATATCTTATTTGTTCTTCAGTCAGCAAGTGACCATTTTTATCATGATTTTTTACATGAATTAACTGAACCTCAGAAACTAATTTTGTAAGAACTGCCAAACTGTCTTCCAAAGTGGCTGTACCATTTTGCATTTCCACCAGCAGTGAGTGAGGGCTCCTGCTGCTTCATATGCTCACCATCATTTGGTGTCATCAGTGCTGTGGATTTGGGCCATCCTAATAGGTGTGTAGTGGTATCTCTTTGTTGTTTTATTTATTTGTTTTCCTTGTTTTCATTTGTGATTCTTTAATGACATATGATGCCGAACATCTTTTCATATGCTTATTTGCATCTGCATATCTTCTTTTCTGAGATACCTGTTCAGATCTTTTGCTCAGTTTTAAACTGGGCTACATGTTTTTGTATTGTTGAGTTTTACAAGTTCTTTGTATATTTTGGATAATAGTCCTTTATCAAACATGTCTTTGAAAATATTTTCTCCCAGTCTGTGGCTTAGGCTCTCAACCTCTCGACAGAACCTTTTTCAAAGAAGAAATGTTTAATTTTAATGAAGTCCAGCTTATCATTTATTTCTTTCATGCATTGTGCCTGTAGTGTTGTATCTGAAAAGTCATCACCAAACCCGAGGTCATCCAGATTTTCACCTGCATTATCTCCTAGAAGTTTTTTTTTTTTTTTTTTTTTTGCTGTACGCGGGCCTCTCACTATTGTGGCCTCTCCCGTTGCGGAGCACAGGCTCCGGACGTGCAGGCTCAGCAGCCATGGCTCACGGGCCCAGCCGCTCCGCGGCATGTGGGATCTTCCCAGACCGGGGCACGAACCCGTGTCCGCTGCATCAGCAGGAGGACTCTCAGCCAGTGCGCCACCAGGGAAGCCCCTCTAGAAGTTTTGTTTTTTTGTTTTTGTTTTTGTTTTTGGTGGTACGTGGGCCTCTCACTGCTGTGGCCTCTCCCACTGCGGAGCACAGGCTCCGGACGCACAGGCTCATCGGCCATGGCTCACGGGCCCAGCCGCTCCGCGGCACACGGGATCTTCCCGGACCGGGGCACGAACCTGTGTCCCCTGCATCGACAGGTGGACTCCTAACCACTGCGCCACCAGGGAAACCCTCTCTAGAAGTTTTATAGTTTTTAATTTTACATTTGGGTCTGTGATCCACTTTGAGTAATTTTTTTGAAGGGTGTAAAGTCTGTTTCTAGATCCTTTTTTTGGCGGGGAGCCAGAGAATGTCCAATTGTCTTAGCATCATTTATTGAAAAGACTAGCTTTGCTCCACTGTATTGCCTTTGCTCCTTTGTCAAAGATCAGTTGACTATATTTGTATGGGTCAGTTTCTGGGCTCTTTGTTTTTTGTTTTCAATTTCTTTATTTGTCTATTCTTTCATCAACACCATATTGTCTTGATTACTGTGGCTTAAATCAGAATGCATTGGCCAGGAGTTCAGGAAGGGACAGAGGCACAGATGGCCCAGGTTGAGGTGACATTCACACACAGACATGCATAAAGATGGGGCACCAGATCACATTTTGCAGAACTCTAATGCAGTATCGCAACCAGAATATTGACGTTGATTGGTTCAAGATGGCAGAGTAGAAGGACATGCGCTCACTCCCTCTTGCGAGAGCACCAGAATCACAACCAACTGCTGAACAATCATCAACAGGAAGACACTGGAACTCACCAAAAAAGATACCCCACATTCAAAGACAAAGGAGAAGCCACAATGAGATGGTAGGAAAGGCGCAATCACAATAAAATCAAATCCCATAACTGCTGGGTGGGTGACACAAACTGGAGAACACTTATACCACAGAAGTCCACCCACTGGAGTGAAGGTTCTGAGCCCCACGTCAGGCTTCCCAGCCTGGGGGTCCAGCAACGGGAGGAGGAATTCCTAGAGAATTAGACTTTGAAGGCTAGCAGGATTTGATTGCAGGACTTTGACAGGACTGTGGGAGACAGAGACTCCACTCTTGGAGGGCACACACAAAGTAGCGTGCACATTGGGACCCAGGGGAAGGAGCAGTGACCCCATAGGAGATTGAACCAGACCTACCTGTTGGAGGGTCTCCTGCAGAGGCAGGGGGTGGCTATGGTTCACCGTGGGGACAAGGACACTGGCAGCAGAAGTTTTGGGAAGTACTCCTTGGTGTGAGCCCTCCCTGAGTCCACCATTAGCTGGACTAATGGTGCTGGACTAAAGAGCCAGGTAGGCTCCAGTGCTGGGTCACCTCAGGCCAAACAACCAACAGGGAGGCAACCCAGCCCCACCAATCAACAGACAAGTGGATTAAAGTTTTACTGAGCTCTGCCCACCAGAGCAACACCCAGCTCTACCCACCACCAGTCCCTCCCATCAGGAAGCTTGCACAAGCCTCTTAGATAGCCTCATCCACCAGAGGGCAGACAGCAGAAGCAAGAAGAACTACAATCCTGCAGCCTGTGGAAGGAAAAACACACTCACAGAAAGACAAAATGAAAAGGCAGAGGACTTCGTACCAGATGGAGGAACAAGATAAAACCCCAGAAAATAAACTAAATTAAGTGGAGATAGGCAACCTTCCAGAAAAAGAATTCATAAAAATGAGAGTGAAGATGATCCAGGACCTCGGAAAAAGAATGGAGGCAAAGATCGAGAAGATGCAAAAAATGTTTAACAGACCTAGACGAATTAAAGAACAAACATCTAGAAGAATTAAAGAACAAACAAACAGAGATAAACAATACAATAACTGAAACGAAAAATACACTAGAAGGAATCAATAGCAGAATAACTGAGGCAGAAGAACAGACAAGTGATCTGGAAGACAGAATGGTGGCATTCACTGCCGCAGAACACAATAAAGAGAAAAGAATGAAAAGAAATGAAGACAGCCTAAGAGACCTTTGGGACAACATTAAATGCAACAACATTCGCATTATAGGGGTCCCAGAAGGAGAAGAGAGAGAGAAAGGACCCGAGAAAATATTTGAAGAGATTATAGTCAAAAACTTCTCTAACATGGGAAAGGAAATAGCCACCCAAGTCCAGGAAGTGCAGAGAGTCCCAGGCAGGATAAACCCAAGGAAAAACATGCCAAGGCACATAGTAATCAAATTGACAAAAATTAAAGACAAAGAAAAATTACTGAAAGCAACAAGGGAAAAACGAAAAATAACATACAAAGGAACTCCCATAAGGTTAACAGCTGATTTCTCAGCAGAAATTCTACAAGCCAGAAGGGAGTGGCACAATATATATAAAGTGATGAAAGGAAAGAACCTACAACCAAGCTTACTCTACCTGGCAAAGATCTCATTCAGATTCGACAGAGAAACCAAAAGCTTTACAGACAAGCAAAAGCTAAGAGATTTCAACACCACCAAACCAGCTCTACAACAAATGCTAAAAGAAATTCTCTAAGTGGGAAACACAAGAGAAGAAAAGGACCTACAAAAACAAACCCATAACAATTAAGAAAATGGAAATAAGAACATACATATCGATAACTACCTTAAACATGAATGGATTAAATGCTCCAACCAAAAGACACAGCCTCACTGAATGGATACAAAAACAAGACCCATATGTATATTGTCTACAAGAGACCCATTTCAGACCTAGGGACACATACAGACTGAAAGTGAGGGGATGGAAAAAGATATTCCATGCAAATGGTATCAAAAGGAAGCTGTAGTAGCAATACTCATATCAGATAAAATAGACTTTAAATTTAAAATGTTACAAGAGACGAGGAAGAACACTACATAATGATCAAGGAATCAATCCAAGAAGAAGATATAACAATTATAAATGTATATTCACCCAACATAGGAGTACCTCAATACATAAGGCAACTGCTAATAGCTATAAAAGAGGAAATCAACAGTAACACAATAATAGCGGGGGAATTTAACACCTCACGTACACCAATGGACAGATCATCCAGACAGAAAATTAATAAGGAAACACAAGCTTTAAATGACACAACAGACCAGATAGGTTTAATTGATATTTATAGAAAATTCCATCCCAAAACAGCAGATTATACTTTCTTCTCAAATGCACATGGAACATTCTCCAGTACAGATTGATCCTTGGGTCACAAATCAAGCCTCAGTAAATTTAAGAAAACTGAAATCATATCAAGCATCTTTTCTGACCACAACGCTATGAGATTAGAAATCAATTACAGGGGAAAAAACCTAAAAAATACAAACACATGGAGGCCAAACAATACGTTACTAAATAACCAAGAGATCACTGAAGAAATCAAAGAGGAAATCAAAAAATACTTAGAGACAAATTACAATGAAAACATGATGTTCCAAAGCCTATGCAATGCAGCAAAAGCAGCTCTAAGAGGGAAGTTTATAGCAATACAAGCCTACCTCAAGAAACAAGAAAAATCTCAAACAATCTAACCTTACACCTAAAGGAACTAGAGGAAGAAGAACAAACAAAACCCAAAGTTAGTAGAAGGAAAGAAATCATAAAGATCAGAGCAGAAATAAATGAAATAGAAACAAAGAAAACAACAGCAAAGATCAATAAAAGCTGGTTCTTTGAGAAGATAAACAAAATTGATAAACCGTTAGCCAGAGTCATCAAGAAACAGAGGGAGAGGACTCAAATCAAAAAAATTAGAAATGAAAAAGGAGAAGTTACAACAGACACTGTAAAGATACAAAGCATCATGAGAGACTACTACAAGCGACTCTATGCCAATAAAATGGACAACTGGGAAGAAATGGACAAATTCTTAAAAAGGTCCAACCTTCCAAGACTGAACTAGGAAGAAATAGAAAATATGAACAGACCAATCACAAGTAATGAAATTGAAACTGTGATTAAAAATCTTCCAACAAACAAGAGTCCAGGACCAGACGGCTTCACAGGTGAATTCTATGACACATTTAGAGAAAAGCTAGCACCCATCCTTCTCAAACTCTTCCAAAAATTTTCAGAGGAAGGAACACTCCCAAACTCATTCTATGAGGCCATGATCACCCTGATACCTAAACCAGACAAAGATACTACAAAAAAAGAAAATTACAGACCAATATCACTGATGAATATAGATGCAAAAATCCTCAACAAAATACTAGCAATCAGAATCCAACAACACATTAAAAGGATCATACCCCATGATCAAGTGGGATTTATCCCAGGGATGCAAGGATTCTTCAGTATATGCAAATCAATCAATGTGACACACCATACTAACAAACTGAAGAAGAAAAACCATGTGATCATCTCAATAGATGCAGAAAAAGCTTTTGACAAAATTCCACACCAATTTATGATAAAAACTCTCCAGAAAGTGGGCATAGAGGGAACCTACCTCAACATAATAAAGGCCATATACAACAAACCCACAGCAAACATAATTCCCAATGGTGAGAAACTGAAAGCATTTCCTCTAAGATCAGGAACAAAACAAGGATGTCCACTCTCACCACTATTATTCAACATAGTTTTGGCAGTCCTAGCCACAGCAATCAGAGAAGAAAAAGAAATAAAAGGAATACAAATTGGAAAAGAAGAAGTAAAACTATCGCTGTTTGCAGATGACATGGTACTATACATAGAGAATCCTAAAGATGTCACCAGAAAACTACTAGAGCTAATCAATGAATTTCGTAAACTTGTAGGATAGAAACTTAATGCACAGAAATCTCTCACATTCCTATACACTAACGATGAAAGATCAGAAAGGGAAATTAAGGAAACAATCCCATTCACCATTGCAATAAAAAGACTAAAATACCTAGGAATAAACCTATGTAAGGAGGCAAAAGACCTGTATTCAGAAAACTATAAGACACTGATGAAAGAAATCGAAGATGACACAAATGGATGGAGAGATATACCATGTTCTTGGATTGGAAAAATCAATATTGTGAACATGACTCTACTAACCAAAACAATCTACGGATTTAATGCAATCCCTATCAAATTTCCAGTGGGATTTGTTACAGAACTAGAACAAAAAATCTTAAAATTTGTATGGAGACAGAAAAGACCCCAAATAGTCCAAACAGTCTTGAGGGAAAAAAACGGAGCTGGAGGAATCAGACTCCCTGACTTCAGACTATATTACAAAGCTACAGTAATCAAGACAATATGGTACTGGCACAAAAAAACAGAAATATAGATCAATGAAACAGGATAGAAAACCCAGAGATAAACCCACACACCTATGGTCAACTAATCTATGACAAAGGAGGCCAGAATATACAATGGAGAAAAGAAAGTATCTTTAATAAGTGGTGCTGGAAAACTGGACAGCTCCGTGTAAAAGAATGAAATTAGAACACTCCCTAACACCATACACAAAAATAAACTCAAAATGGATTAGAAACCTAAATGTAAGACCAGACACTATAAAACTCTTAGAGGAAAATATAGGAAGAGCACTCTTTGACATAAATCACAGCAAGATCTTTTTTGATCCATCTCCTAGAGTAATGGAAATAAAAACAAAAATAAACAATGGGACCTAATGAAAGTTAAAATCTTTTGCAAAGCAAAGGAAACTACAAACAAGATGAAAAGACAACCCTCAGAATGGGAGAAAATATTTGCAAACGAATCAACGGACAAAGAATCAATCTCCAAAATATATAAATACTTCATGCAGCTCAATATTAAAAAAACAAACAACCCAATCAAAAAATGGGCAGAAGACCTAAATAGACATTTCTCCAAAGAAGACATACAGATGGCCAAGAAGCACTTGAAAAGCTGCTCAACATCACTAATTATTAGAGAAATGCAAATCAAAACTACAATGAGGTAACACCTCACACCACTTAGAATGGGCATCATCAGAAAACCTACAAACAACAAACGCTGAATAGGGTGTGGAGAAAATGGAACCCTGTCGCACTGTTGGTGGGAATGTAAATTGATACAGCCACTATGGAGAACAGTATGGAGGTTCCTTAAAAAACAAAAATAGAATTACCATAGGACCCAGCAATCCCACTACTGGGCATATACCCAGAGAAAACCATAATTCAAGAAGAGTCATGTACCACAATGTTCATTGCAGCACTATTTACAATAGCCAGGACATGGAAGCAACCTAAGTATCCATCAACAGATGAATGGATAAAGAAGATGTGGCACATATATACAATGGAATATTACTCAACCATAAAAAGAAATGAAATTGAGTTATTTGTAGTGAAGTGGATGGACCTAGAGACTGTCATACAGAGTGAAGTAAGTCAGAAAGAGAAAAACAAATACTGTATGCTAACACATATATATGGAATCTAAAAAAAAAAAAGTGGTTCTAAGAACCTAGGTGCAGGACAGGAATAAAGACACAGATGTAGAGAATGGACTTGAGGACACGGGGAGGGGGACAGGTAAACTGGGACAACGTGAGAGAGTGGCATGGATATATATACACTACCAAATATATTATAAAATAGATAGCTAGTGGGAAGCAGCTGCATACCACAGGGAGATCAGCTTGGTGCTTTGTGACCACCCAGATGGGTGGGATAGGGAGGATGAGAGGGAGATGCAAGAGGGAGGAGATATGGGGACATATGTATATGTATAGCTGATTCACTTTGTTATAAAGCAGAAACTAAAACACCATTGTAAAGCAATTATACTCCAATAAAGATGTTAAAAAAAATCAGTGGTTTAAATTCAACAACAGCAACACAAAACAATCCAATTCAGAAATGGGCAAAGGACTTGAAGAGACATTCCCCCACAGAAGATATACACATAGCTAGTAAGCACATGTAAAGATGCTCAACATTACTAGCCATTAAGGAAATGCAAATCAAAGCCACAGTGGGATACCACTCCATACCCATTAGGATGGCTGTTATTTAAAAAATGGAAAATAATAAATATTGTCCAAGATGTGGAAAAATTGGAACACTTATACATTGTTGGTGAGAGTGTAAAATAGTGCAGCCACTGTAGAAAAGTTTGGCAGGACCTCAAAAATTTAAACATACAGTACGATCCAGAAGTTCACTTCTGAGTATATGCCCAAAATATGAAAGCAAACAGATACTTGTACACCAATGTCCATAGTAGCATTATTCACAATAGCCAAAAGGTGGAAACAATCCAGATGTCCATCTATAGATGAATGGATAAACAAAATGTGGTATTATCCATTAAATAGAATATTATTCAGCCATAAGAAGAAATGAAGTACCGATACATGCTACAACATGGATGAACCTTGAAAACATTATGCTAAGTGAGATAAGCCAGACACAAAAGGACAATTATTGTATGATTCCACTTATATTAGGTTCCTAGAATATAGATGGACCGTAGAACAGAGATTGCCAGGCAGCAGGGGAAGAGGGAAATGGGGAGTTATTATTAAAGAGTATGAAGTTTCTGTTTGGAATGATGAAAAGGTTCTGGAGGCAGATGATGGTAATGGTTGCATAACATTTTAAGTATACTTAGTTCATGAACTGTACACTTAAAAATGCTTAAAATAGTAAATTGCTATGTATGTTTTACAGTACAAAATTTTTTAAATCAAAAATAAAAAGAATGCATTAAAGACTTAAACGTAAGACCCAAAGCTGTAAAACTCCTAGAAGAAAACATGGAAAATCTTCATGACGTTGGTCTTGGCAATTTCTTGAATATAACAACAAGAGCACAGGCAACAAAAGCAAAACTGGACAAAAATGAGACTACATCAAACTAAAAGTTTCTACAAGCAAAGAAAAAAAATCAACAGGGTGAAAAGGAAGCCTAGGGAATGGGAGGAAATATTTTCAAACAATGTATCTGATAAAAAATTAATTTCCAAAATAAGGAACTCCTACAACTCAAAAGCAAAAAGCCTAATAATCCTGTTGAGAAATGGGCTAATAACTTGCACAGACATTTCTCCGAAGAAGACATACAAATGGTCAACAGGTATATGAAAAAATGCTCAACATGACTCACTGTCTGGGAAATGCAAATGAAGTCCATGAGGAGATATCACCTCATACTTGTCAGGATGGCCATTATCAAAATAACAAAGGACAACAAGCGTTGGCAAGGATATGGAGAAATTGTACACTTGTGCAATGGGAATGCACAATGGGGAATGCAAAATGGGAATTTTGCAGGGGAATGCAAAATGGGAATTTTGCATGGGAATGCAAAATGGTCCAGCCATTATGGAAAATAGTATGAAGGTTTCTCAAAAAATTTAAAATAGAACTTTCATATGATCCAGCAATCCTACTTTGGAGTTTTATCCAAAAGAACTGAAGTCAAGATCTTGAAGAGATATTAGCAGCCCTATATTTGTTGCACCACTAGTCACAGTAGCCAAGATGTAGAAACAACTTAAATGTCTTCAGGGCTTCTTCCTCTGTAACCCACCATGACTATTGCTAAAATCTCTCACCTCTCAGCTCCATTCCTTTAACTGCTAATAACCAGCACCTTGATTTCTAAAGGTTTATCTCTCCTTTGTAGTCAACTTGACCAGAGTCTTTTTCAAGATGCTACAATTCAGCTTTATTCCATTTGGCCCATGGGGAACTCACCAGTTCCTGTTTCTCTCTAATAAGGGGACCCATGTCAAGCTTTTCAAATTATACAAGCCCAGCCTCTTGACTTGAAGACCCTCTTCCCCTCCTCCATGGGAGAGATACATGGCCTACTAACCATTCCAAAAAAATAGTCAACACAGGCCTCTTCAATTACAATGAATTCTGTGTCTTCCCTTTTACAGCCTAGAGGGGAGTAGGCTAATGCTGGCAGAGAATTTCACAGTTTCTTAGCCCATTCTGCACAGACAATCTAGCATCTTCCAAGAGGTGCAGGATGTGGAGATAATCAACAACAATTGATTTATTCTCAGATTTGGGAGCCTTAGCTGAAACTGTGAGTCAACAAGAAAAGTTCCATCTTAACATAGTTTTATAACTATATCATGTGCTCCTACTGGTAGTTCTTCAACATATTATTATTTAAATAATGTTCCTTGACAAAACAAATTTGGAAAACACTGCTCTAGTATTTTGCTTTTAAGCATGATGTAAGCTACTTGTTTGAGATAACTTTTTAATCATGTTGAGGGAATATGCTATATGCAATTTATTTAACTTTTTATCAGAAATAGATATTGAATTTTAAATGCCTTTTGATATTCGTCAAGATGAGCATAACATTTGTCTCTTGACCTATTGGTGTGCTCAATGACGTTTTTAGATTTCCTAATATTGAATCATTCATGGTTTCCTAGATCATTATTTTTTTAATATAATGCTAGATTAGATTTGCTAGTGTTTTATTTGTTGGTATCGTATTCCTGAGTGAGTTTAGTCAAAATTTTTTGTGCCATCTTTGTCAGGTTTCAATATATGCTAACTTTTTTTAAAAATGCAAAGCATTCCATATATTATGCAAGTCATAGTCCTTTTAAAGAACTTTTTATTAAAGTCTAATATATGTATAGACAAGCACACATATCAATTAATTTTCAAAAAGGAACCACACCTGAGTTACCAACACCCAGATCAAGAAACACTAACATCAGCACTCCCAGAATTCCCTCTCACTTTCCCTTCCACTAATTAAGGTAAACTTAGAGAGTGAGGATAATTTCCCTTCCACCTAAGGGTAACCACTACTCTGGCTGAGCATAGATAAATTTTATCTGTTGTTATACTTTATCTAAATAGACTCATACATATGTACTCTTTTGTGTAGGTGTTCTTTAACTCACTATCATGTTTGTGAGACTCAGCCACATGACAATTCATTCTCATTGAAATATATTCCATTGTATGCATATACTAAGGAATGCTTACCCATTCTGCCATTGACAGACACTTGGGTTATTTTCAGTTTGAGGGTACTACAAGTACTGCTTCTATGAACAATCTAGTGCATGTTGGGTTTTTCTTTTTAAATGTATGCACATATATGTCTTGGGTATATACTCAGGAGTGGAATTGCTGGGTCATAGGTAATGCATATAGATTGTTTGTCATTTTCTTATTGTTTTGTAGAATTTTTTACATATTCAGGATGCAAAGCAAAAGAATGGAAAGAAGATATATCATGCAAACAGCAACCATAAGAAAACTGGAGTGGCTATAATATTGTGATACCAGACAAAATAGACTTTAAGACAAAAATTGTTACGAGAGACAAAGAAGAACATTTTATAATATAAAAGGGTCAATTCATCAGGAAGCTATAATGATTATAAGCATATATCCACCTAACAACAGAGTCCCACAATACAAGAAACAAAAATGGACACAATTTCAAGGAGAAATAATTCAAAAGTAATATTTGGAGACTTCCAAACCTAATTATTAATAATAGAACAACTAGAAAGAAGATCAACAAGGAAGAGTAGACTTTAACATAGGAGTTAAATCTTCATTACCTGAGGCTAGATAAAGTGCTCTTATGACACCAAAAGCACAGTGACAAAACAAAAACTAGGTAAATTAGATTTTATCAAAATTAAAAATTTTGTGTTTCAATGGAGACCATTTAGAAAGTGAAAAGACAACCCACAGAATATTTGTAAATCATGTATCTGATAAGGGACTTGTATCTAGAATTATAAAGCACCCTTACGACTCAATAATGAAAAGAAAATGACCCAATTTTAAAATTGGTAATGAATAGGAATAGATGTTTCTTCAAAGAAGATAGACAAATGGCCAAAAAGCACACAAAAAGATTAGTCATTAAGAAAATACAAATCAAAGTCACTATGAGATAACACTTCACACCCGCTTGGATAGCAATAATCAAAAAGACAGATAATAACAAGTGTTGACAAGGATGTGGAGAAACTGAAACCTTTGTAGTTCACTAATGGTGATGAAAAATGATGCAGTCACTGGAAAACAGTCTGGCATCTCCTCAAAAGATTAAATGTCGAATTACCAGCAATTATATACTTATACCCCACAAGACAAATGAAAACATATGTGGATATTATTCCATTGTAAAAAGGAATAAAAAACAAAAGGGAATACAATGAAAAGGCATGAAGTGCTGATTCATGCATGCTACATCATGGATGAACCTTGAATACATTATGCCCAGTGAGAAAAAAAATTGCTACAAAGACTGCATATTGTATGATTCTATTTATGTGAATTATACAGATCAGGCAATTCCATAGAGACAGAAAGTAAATTACTGATTGCCTGGAGAGGGGAGATTTAGGGGCAGGGGGAGGGGAATTGATTGCCATTTGTTCTATCTTACAGGCAATGAAACATTCTGAAGTTGATTGTGGTGATGGTTGCACAACTCTGAATACACTAAAAATCATTGAATTGTACACTTTAACTGGATGACTTGGACACTGTGTGAATTATATCTCAATAAAGCTTGTTTAAAAAGGGACAATTTCAATCTTCAGTCATTCACGCTTACGTTCTTTAAAAGGATTATCGTTTTTTTTAATATTTCCCACAGTGCTCAGGATACACGGCTAAGTGGTCAATAAATGCTAATCAATGGAGTAGCCAAACTAGACTGACTGAATAGACAAAATGCTTTCAGATTTCTCCAGTACACACAGACTTAGACCATCTGATCTGATGAAGAACAGAGCCCTTTCTTGGGTTGGATGAGAAGGGGAAGCACCCCAAACAGCCTGACAACCAAGCTACAAGCTGGCGCGCTCCTATCTGCGTGGCTGATAAGGACCATCTGATGCAATGAGGCCATTCTCTCCACAAAGTCACAATATTTATTTTAACACCAGTGAGTATTGAGTGTGTGTATATATCTATATAGTGATAAAACATTGCTCTAATATGTACACAGGGTCTGAACAAAATCAATTCATCAGGGTAATCATGCAGGCCTGTGTATGAGAGAGGTTGTTTATACAGTGAGTTGATAGAGTACTATGATAGAAGCCATAGAGAAGCACCATCTAATGCTCATAATGCATGATATATATTTCACAATATGGGCATTATATAAATAATTAAGAGCATGGACTAGAGATAGCCCTGATATGAATAAGAGAGATAGTATGCAAGAATATCTGCTCCGATACTCTGCTCTTAATGGTAGGATAGAAATGCACAGCTTGGCCACACATATCACACATTTTAGGGACATTCTTTATCAAGCATCACCTCCTGTGAGGACCGATTTTCCTACTCAATGACCGCTATTCCTACAGATACGGTTTCAAAGCATTTTATTTGTAAGTTAAAAAAAAATGTTTCTACTGTCTATTTGCAGGAAGGTCCATGTGGAAAGAATTGCCCTGTGAAATAGCACAAGGAAAGGCAACTATTGGAACTGCTTAGATGCCAGCATTTTTCTCAGAAATGTCCTATTCAGGAAGCTTAATTGGCAAGATATTGACGAATCTATATGTAATTTATCTTTCCACCATTACTCGGTGCTTCCCCAAGCACCCTTGTTGTCTACCTAGGGAAGAGCAGTGTGCTGATACTTAGCTTATGTCACCAGGGAGCTCTCCTTTCCCTAATACATATGTATTAATTCCCATTAACCTCATTTAGAGTAAGGAACATGTGGGCATGAAGAGACCAGATGGCAGTGAGTGTCTGTTACAGCATATGAGTAACTCTTCCCATTATCATTCAGCCTTTGTTTACTCAATGAATTCACATCGTGAGTAACTCATTTTTGAGGACGGGTTCATTTTCCTCCAGGGCTACTGGCAAAGACACGAACTCCCTCATACTCTTCCCTCGAGCTAGCAGTTACAAGAGCTGCGAAAGACACTGAAAAAAAGAAACTCTCCAAATGAATGCAGACATTTGCAGACAGAAAGTGCACCGGAGGAGCACTTGTGAAAGTGCGGGTGCTAGCCGAAGCCCCAGGCGTTTCTCTCACAGAGGGGCGGGGCCCATGAATCATGTCTGCTCCCTGTCAGTCAACGCCCTAGAGACTGGGCATTCCCCCGCCCCACCCCTACCCACTTAGACCTTGCTGGAACCTGAAAGAAAACCAAATAGGTATTTATGTATCTCTCTGGAGTCCTGTGATTCACCAGTGGAATCGAGCCACTTCTCTCCTCAAAGTCTCAGGCTTTGAAGAATAATGAAGAGGAGTCAGCTGACGGCCGACTCTGAGGCTGACACAGAGGGTTACAGGGACTGCGGACCTTGCCTTCTGAGTTTTCTTAAGTCCTCGGGAAACACAGTTCTAGGACTCTAGAATTTACCATGAGAATATAGGTCCTGTATTCGAGACAGGGTCAGAAGAGCTCTGTCCAAAATTTGAAGGAGCTTCCCATTCTCTAAACGGTTTGCTCTTCAGTAAAATCATTGTGTCCTGGTTCTGTGAAAAGTCGTATCATAGTCCTTTGAAAAGGAACGAAACTCTAGTTTTAATTTAAACAATGAAGCCAAGAACTTTAAGTTTTATATATATATATATATATATATATATATATATATATGTATATATATATATATAGTTTTGTTTTGTTTTGTGTAACGCAGGCCTCTCACCGTTGTGGCCTCTCCCGTTGCGGAGCATAGGCTCCGGACGTGCAGGCTCAGCGGCCATGGCTCACGGGCCCAGCCGCTCCGCAGCATGTGGGATCTTCCCGGACCGGGGCACAAACCCGCGCCCCCTGCATCGGCAGGCGGACTCCCAACCACTGCGCCACCAGGGAAGCCCTAAGTTATATTTTAAAGTGGTGTTAAGAAATCAAGAAGAAGGGAGCAACCAATTGTGTCAAGTGATGCTGAGAGCTGAGGGAGATGAGGGTGGAAAAGTGTGAGGTTTGCGTGAATTTCTTCCACGCATTAGGTGAGAGGATTAAGATGAAAGCCTGAGCAGTGACTTGATGGGTCCATTTAGGTTGGGGATTTCCAGGCCAGGACGATGGAAAGAGAAGGAAAAGGGATTCAAGAGAGTTTTAAGGGTGAATAATACAAATCAATCTAGAAAAAGAAGGATGTGGGACCTGAGGGCCTAATGGCGAATGAGAAAATGAGGCTGTTAGTGAATTGGCCTTCCGTAGATGTATTTAATTTTCACAATAGTCTCAAAAGGTAACTGGGGTTTAGAAAGATTAATTAACTCACCGAAGCCCCATAGCTAACAAGAAGCAGATATGAGATTTAAACGTGCTTTGCCTGACTTCACATCTAGCACTTTAGCCACCACTTTACACTGTCCACAGACACTGTCAGCAACTTCCATCCTGCAACTCTGACCAGCTGCAGCTGGATGAAACAGGGGAGATCCAATCCTGGACGGGGCAGGACTGATCCACTAAGAAACTCCGAGTCCCTCTGAGATGTCCCGATGCTACTGTGGGCTGTGATCCTCTCACTCAGATCATGTTTGCAGAACATCAGGTAACAGGGTGATCTGTAAGGTCCACATCCTATATCAAGCTTTATTTTTATCTTTCAACATTATGTACCTTCAATCATTTTTAACAATAGTCCTAAAAACTGTAAATGCCTATATGTGCTCTGAGTTTATAACCACATACTCAAAGTTCCACAGTATATTCCAGATTCAAACAACAAAACATCTCTTGAAGAAGTATTATATTTGCACTAAAAGTCTCCAACTTGCTTGATGAATGACCGTAAATTATCAAGTTATTCAACATCTTCATCTATGTGTGTGTTTTCCAGTTAACAATAATACAGTGGCTCAGCTGTTTAACCAATCTTAGATCATTTCAATGACAATATCATGTTACTTTTCCATTGCTTCGGCTATTTAAAGTAAGATTTGCAGTGACTTTTTTGTGCAGTCACATACCCTATAGTCTTTGAGACCTGTCCGGGGCAAAGTGTTACAGGAGAATCCTGCTTCTCTGTGTATTTGTAATGCATACGCTCGTAGAATCTCAGACTTCGAACCGAATCAGAAATCCAGTTGGTGCCTTGCCCGGTGCTGGAAGCCTCGGTGCAGGATCCCTGACCAGCAGCAATGCCCAGGTCCTTCTAGTCAGTTCTAGCAACTGCTGTGGAGGCCGTGCCATTTTTAACTGCTCTGATTACAGCTCCCAGGGAGGAAACAAGCCTCCAAGATGAAGAACATGTGGTCTCCCTAAGCCCGTGTCCCATGACGGGTCACTTCAGGAAGCAACTGCACATAAACCAGTAACTACAGATATAACGTTGTTTTCTCTGCTCGCAGCCCCCCTCTAAAATTTTTCTTGACTGGAAGCTAGGACCAGGAAGAGAGGGAGAGAATGCAGGGGGAGCTTTCTTGCTGGCCCTATCAGACCATAGATAGGATGTGTGCTCTGGAGGCCAATGTCGACAGGGACACTGGATTCTCCCTTGTTTGTTCTTTATCTTTACTTACTGCACATTTTTCTGCCAGTGGACTCTTTTATTATTCTAAATTGTGGGTGAGATAATAGTTGGTTTCTCAAAGTACAAAGGCTAAGCCTACTGATAAACTCCAGCCACTACCAGGGGATAAACGCCAACCAAACTGCCAAAACAATCGTGACCTCACTTCCTGCATGGCGTACTGTGTGCTTCACCAGAAACTCACCCAAAAACCCAGCAGGCAGGCGAGGCTCTGCCCTGGGCCAAAGGGGGAGATCAATGAGTCATCCAAGCAGGGCTTCGGCCAGGCCGATTCTTTTAAAGAAGAAATAACATGGAGAGAGTTCTTTGACTCCATTTCCCCTATGACTGCTTCTATCTCAGGAGACTTTGCTATCATCACAGCTTTGCTCCTACCAGTAAAACGTACTCGTGGGCTTTTTAAAAAGTCAGGACCAAACATCGAACAACGTAGACATGCGTTTCCTCCCCAGCTGATAGGATTTTCGGGTGTGAGCATAGCACAGCCAGAAGAGCATACGTTTAATTTGTAATACTGATTAGTGCTCTCTAAGGTGACTAGTTAAGGCTTCCAGAAAGCATAGTTTAGGGAGCTTTTGAAGGTTTCAAAAGGAACGATAACATTTGTGTTGTTCTTGAAGTTCTAGTGATCCTGACACAGATAAAACTGTCAGTGCCCAATGAGGGCTTTGAACAGCTTTGGGGAAGGGAAACCAATATTGTTTGAAGGGCTACTACGTGCCGAGCCCAAGTTGGCCCTAAAGATACAAAATTAAAACATCTTTGACCTCTGTGCCTAGTCATTCCAAACACAGTGGAGGAATGTACAGGTACTAGGGAAGCACAGAAGAGGTACTGAGTCCCACCTCCACCTGGAAAAGGGGGTCAGAGAGGGCTTCGCAGGACAGGTATTGTAATTGAGTTTTGGAGGACAAGTAGGAATTAATGAATCAGGCCGTGGGATGGCAGAATACAAGGAAAATAGGAATTGAAGTTATAAAACCTACATTTGAGATTTAATTCTCTCCTTATTACTTATATAACCTTCTGAGAGAAAATAACTTCAAGTTTCTAAAACAGTTTCCCTCTTAGAAAATGGAGATGATAATGCCCGTCTTACAGTGTTGCTACAAAGACGAATGAGACAAGATTTCTATTCCAGGGAGAGAAAGCGTACGTGCAGAGTCCTGAGCATGGAAGAAGCTGGTACAATCCTCAGAACTGAACGTGTCCTAATCCCTACATCCTAAGACAGATCTGTTTCCGTTTTTCCCATTTCTGAACTACAGAGATTCCTTACAATTACTGTGTATATTCGACGTGGCAGAGTTTGCTTTCTTCTGAAAATCTGTTATTGAACATTATGGCTTCGTCAATGGGTGGCATCTTAGAATCAGAGAAATATCTAGTCCCTTCTTCTGCCTGGAGCAAGGAGGCAGAGACACAAGCCCCTAGCAAGAGAAGAGGCTGCAGAAGGAAGTAGGGATCCCGACCGTGGGGTCGGGCTGTTTAGGAAAAGCAGTACGACAGGATGGAATTGCACATGCAGAGAAGAAAGGCAGGCTGAAGCCTTGCCACTCTCACCGAGGCAGAAGCACACATGTGGTGCAAGTAACCAGAGTGAGAGCACCGACAGGGCCCCAGAGGCAGACAGAAGGTGGGCTGTTCCAGTGTGAGATTTCTCCTGTGGGGAAGTTCCAGGGAACTCAAGGAACAAGCACAGCCAAGGGGGCAAGTGGCTGAAATGGAGTCCAAGTGAAAGCCATTGGAGTCAAAGAGGTCAAGAAGATGATTGGCTGGAGTGTTCGGACCAGCCTGTGAGTTGGGCTTTGCAGTTCTTCATCAGGAGGACGACAAGACTCACCGTGGAGAAGGTAGATGCCAAAGTCTTCACACACCTTCTTCTCCTGAATTTCCAACATGGGCAAAAGGTACCGCTTGTCTACCCAGTTATCCAAGCTGGGACCCTGAGCTGGGTCCTCACATCCTCTCTGTCCTTCACGTCTCCATCTAAGCAAGGAGCCCCTTCACCAGGGCTATTTGTACACCAGCTTCAGACCTCTAGCAAAGGGGAGGCCGCACAGAGCACTGGCCACGCCCCTGCTCCATGGAGCAGGCAGATCTGGTGGAGTCTCGGCCCTTCCTTTTCTAGCTGCATCATCTTGGGCGCATGACCTACCCCCTAGGCTTCATTGTCCTATTTGTAAGAGAGGATAGTGACGTATCTGCCTCAGAGGTTTGTTGTAGTGACTTATGAGACCATACACGTAGCACAGTGTCTGGCACACAGTAAGTACTCAGTAAATGCTAGTTGTTGATATGGTAGTGTTGGTGGTGTTTTAGAATGCTATAGCAGACATGGAAAACCCCGGAATTCTTCTTTGGCTGTAAAAGAGGAAGAACGCCTATTTGGGGTAAAAATGGAAGCGTATGAGGATAATCATACAGAATGTCATGTGGAGAATGGTGGAAACTGGAGAGTGAATGACCAGGCAGAAGGGACCTTAGAGAATTCACAGAGGGTGGGGACTCATGCTGGTCAGGCCGAGAAACCGGATAGCGAGAAATGGAAAGGTGGCCAGCAGCGGCAGCAGGGTTGAATTCTTGTGCGTCTGGAGGAGGGTGTAGGAACGGAGAGGGCCGCTACCCTACTGTCCAGCCTGAGCAGGCAGAGGGGTCGGAGGGGAGGTCTTCTAGGCTGCCTCCAAGACCAGCTCTGGTTGAGGAGTCCTGGGAAATCTGGAACACTAAACATTGACCCCAGCACCCAAGAAGTGTCCTGGTTACCAGGGAGATGAATGGGCTTTGCAGACTGAGGTCACCAGGAATTCTCAGTGTCTAGAAACACTCACTTGGTTTTTGACATCCCAGATTTCAGCTCCATATTGTAAATTTCCCCATGTATTAACATTTCTGAAATCAGAATGTGTCTTCTTGTGATTGTTTTCTTTCTCCCCAAAATACTGTATAATAAATCCATAGTGCTACCATCGATGGCATCTTAAACTCAAGGAAACACAAACTATGTCATAATAGTATTAGTTAAATGAGATATGTAAGTTAAACTTCTTCTATAACTTTGTGGTGTTTGCTCTATAAGTCACACATACTCTGAGGGATATTTAGGAAAAATGAATATACTAACCAGAGATACTCAACACAGTTAATTACCTAGGGAAATTCATGATCAAATCAATTGATTCGGGGATTATGCACAGTTAGGAAATTGGCTCATTGGAGGTGATGACAGCCGAGACCCCCACTGCCTGGCCAGCTACAGTGAATGTCTTCCTCCTCCCAGCCCAGGGCTGCCTTTCCAGTAAGTCCTTCTGAATATCTGCAAGTTTAATGCACAGAAGCTTTCCTCATTCATCTTGAAGCCTTGACAAATGTGCCTTTGCTTACTGGGGCTTCCAAAAGAAAAGGTTAAATGAAACCTGAGTGGAATACAAATAGTTCTTCCTCTCAGGGATTCCATTCTCTGAGAGCTTGTGCCAGAAAATGAACTTCCTTCATAACCACCGGGGAGATCCCATTGGTGTTTGGTGTTCTAATGGCTGGAGACGTCCCCCAGGTTCCCCCTATCAATTCATGTGATTGCATATATATTTAATCAGTTTCCACCATGTTCCTGGAAAGGCATTTAGCTGGCTGCCGACAGACTCCGCCTGTCCCATCCATCCATGAAGTCAGTTGGCAAAGACCTTGGTTCAGCTGCCTGGGCTCGGTCATCCTCTCCCTGCGTTCTCTCCAGGGCAAGCCAAGCTTCCCATCATGTTTTAGCTCACTGTTCTGAGGAGAATTACTGCCTTCCAAAACTCACCTACATGAAATCACCCATCCCCTTTTCATGTATGGGTCAACCAAGCCAAATCTTCTTTTAAAAAATTCATAAAGGCTAGCACCATTCAGGAAAAAGAAGACCCTGGGTAGAAATGAATGAAAACACATGAATCGCGCCTGACTCTGCAGAAGGGATTGTGGTGCTGCAGAGAGAAGCAACCCTACAGAGAAGGAAAATCAATTTTCATTAATGATTTTGAATGTGTCATTGACCTTGGGTTATTTATTCACATGAGGGTTTAGATTTATCTCATGGATATGCCAGATTATTTGAAAGGGTTTTAGTGCCTTTGACATATGCTCAAAGAATCTTCTTTACCCGTATTTCATTTCACATGCAAAACAGTGAAATGCGTGTGTAAAGGCAGGACATTGGTCATTTTTTCTAGTTTATTCATTAATTCAGTCAACTGGTAATTAAAGAGGCTTGCTACTTGCTAGATGCTGTTCTAGGTTCTAGGAATAAAGCTGTGAGCAGAACAGTTCATGGAGCTTACATGGAGCTTAACACAGAGCTTCACATTCTAACAGTGGCAGAGACAGGTGACCAACTAATAAAAAATGAATATGATAGGAATAAAATGGCGCTTCTCCTCTGTGCTGTATCCCCGAAGGCCATAGCCCCAGTCTAATCATGAGAAAAACATCAGACAAACTCCAACAAAGGGGCATCCTACAAAGTACTTGACCATTACTCCTCAACACTGTCAAGGTCATCAAAAACAAAGTTTGAGAAACTGTGACAGCCAAAAGGAGCAGAAGGACACAGGGCAGCTAAGTGTAATGTGGGATCCCGGTGGGATCCTGGAAGAGAAAAGGACATTGGGCAAAAACTAAGGAAGTTTGAATAAACTATGGACTCCTGTTAATTTTAAAAAATGAGGGCTTCCCTGGTGGCGCAGTGGTTGAGAGTCCGCCTGCCGATGCAGGGGACGCGGGTTCGTGCCCCGGTCCGGGAGGATCCCACATGCCGCGGAGCGGCTGGGCCCGTGAGCCATGGCCGCTGAGCCTGCGCGTCCGGAGCCTGTGCTCCGCAACGGGAGAGGCCACAGCAGTGAGAGCCCCGCGTACAGCCAAAAAAAAAAAAAAAAAATGAATACGAACATCATAATTTCAGAGAGTGATGAAAGTTTTAAGGAAAATTAAAAGGAGTGACACCAAAGAGCAGTGGGTTTAGGGAGCACTACTTAGGGAAGACTCCCCGGGGAGGTGATATTGAGAGGCCACTTGAAGGAAGAGATGGCACCCATCTGCAAAGTAGTGAAGGGCATCTGAGCAAGGAACAACAAGGTAGGAATGAGCTAGTATGTTCAAGAAACACAAGAAGGCTTGTGTGACCAGAACCTGGCAAGCAAGTGGGAGAATATTGCAAGAGGAAATTGGAGAGGTTGACAAGTCATGAATGGTCTTCTAGGTTAAACTAAGGAACTTAAATGTTATTCAAGGCCATTGAAAGGCTCTAAGCAGGGAAGTGGCCTGATCTGATTTATCTTTGGAAAATATCACTCCAGCTGCTGTGGAATAGATGCTAAGAATAGGTGGTATGAGTGGCTGCCAGGGGCTGGGGAGCAAAGGAGATGGGGAGTGACTGTGTAATGGGTATGGGGTTTGGTTTGGGGGATGATGATAATGTCCTAGAAGTAGATAGTGGTGATTGATTGCACAATTGGTAATATACTAAAAACCACTGAATTGTATACCTTAAGGTGGTTAAAATGGTGAGTTTTATGTCATGTGAATTTTATCTCACTTTGAAAAAGAATCGATTGCAGAAGTGGGGCGAGCATGAACGCAGGTGATTCAGCTATGAGGCTACTGCTGTTGAACAGGAAAGCAATGGTGGGGGCTTGGATTAGAGTGACAGCCGCAGAGATGGGGAGTAGTGTTTGGATTCAGACCTATTTTGAGTAGGTAGGATTACTTTAGAGGTGATGGGATGAAAGGGGTTATTGAGGGAAATCAAGGGTGATTAGGACCGTAAGAGAGACACTTCTGACTTCTTCTAGTTTATATTAAGACATTCTAATGTGGATTTTATGTGCCGTGTATTAGTATACTTTTGGCTATAAATAATAGAAAACACCAGCTCAATCTCGGTTAAACAGTAGGAAATCTATTAATTCTCATAAGTCCAGTGGCAGTAAGGGCTTCATATTGATACAATCAGCGGCTCAGCATGGAATCAGGGACCCAGGTTCTTAACATCCTTCCACTATGTCCCCTTCAATCTATCAGCTTTGCTCTCCTATGGGCTGTCCTCACGGTTTTAAGGTGGCAACAGCAGTTCCAGGTGTCAAATACAAACAAGACAATGACAAGGGGAAGAAAAGGCATCCTTTCTTATGTGTCTTTCTTAGGAGTAAAGAAAGTAGAAGATCCCCAATGACTTCTCAGCATGCTGCAAGTCTGTGTATTTTATTTTATTTTATTTCTGCCTCATGGAAAACCATTATGTGTTTATTCAAATGGAACTGAGAAACAGAGAGAAAAAATTTGGGGGTGGGAGTAGAGGGAGGAAAGGTATAGAAATTAAAAAGAAGTGGCTTTCATTTGGACCTGTGTGGTGTCTGCTGTGGTACATGCATCTTTCCATGAACAAAAGGAGTCTGGGCTTACAGTTAACGAAGAGACTCGTGTTTTTCTCTCACATCACCATGGTTGCCTTAAACTACCCAAGGTCCATCCCCATTAGCTGGGGATGAGATTTAGTTTCCCCTGAAGTATGTGGCAATAGGAGATGGCCAGGGGTTCCATTAAGAAGGGTGTAGGCATCGGAAAATAGATCTTGGGTCAGCAACCAACTGTGTCTGCCCCACGGTGGGTGAGCAGAACATTTTTGTTTGTTTCAAAAGTTTATTCACTATAAATAGGGAGAGGTGCACAAAACACACAGTACATTATTGTATCACTAGAACTATGTCTGATGAACTTCACTATCCCTATTTATTTCTTAAAACTAGAGAAAATGCATTTGGAGCAGTCCTGAACATTTGACAAAAACTTGAATTTCCTCAAAAGATTTAATAGGACCAGAGAAAAACGGGAAATCAAAAAATGATGCCTAGTAATAATAGTTACAATCATTGACTGTTTCCTGTGTCTAACACTGCTGCATACTTAGCATGTATCATACCATTTAATTCCCAAGACACCTTATAATGAGGTCTCATTACTACATCTTCACTTTACAAGTGAGGAAATGAAGGTTTAGAAAGTGCAAGGCAACTTGCCAATGTCACACAGACAGTAGAACCAGGATTTGAACCCAGACAGTCTGGCTCCAAAGCCTGCATGCCTAATCTCTGAGCTTCCTACACAACATTGTCAATCTAGACTTGAAAGTTTAAACATTAGAGCAATATTTCTAAACCAACAGCCCTGTTTTGAAAACCAAGATGTCCTGCTCTCCTCAAAGAGACTTTGATTTCGATTACTTATCTTCATGTAGGAAATCAAGAGGCATCTTCTTTTCTTTTTCATATATAAAATGGTATTATGAAATCGACTTGCGTTTTCAAACTTTCCCCCTTCCCTGAAATTCTGATATGCTTTCTGTGGGGGACATGCCCTTCTGGAGTGTGAATCACTCCTCTGGAGCATTTGGGGGAGATATCCACAGATTGAGATTCCAAAGAGATTCTGGTCCTGATGGAATGCTGGTCCCGGTGACCTGTACTTGCTGTCCATATACCACTCAAGCAAGCTAGATCATTCCTCAACCCTTCACTTAACTTTAACTGAACCATCTGGTCTTGGGGTCAAAGACCTCCTAGAACTGACTTTTAATTGTGCAAGAGAGGGCAAACCACTAATCCTCTCATTTCTTAAGTAGAGAAAACACATGATAGTTAACATCTCCAAAGGATATGTGGAGCTAATAATAGTCAAGTACAATTTGGAAAGGAGCCTTTTTATTTCTCAGAAGATCATCCTCAAGGGAGAGAAAATACATTTCTATTTCCTCCAAGAAGGCAGGTGAGGCTTAAAGAGTACTTTTGCTTTCTCCTTCTTTCTCTGTTTGCATAATTATTTCTCCAGGGCAGGGACCATATTGCTAACAGTCAGCACTTGTGTAGAATTAAATCATAAATACAATAGATAAGACGTGCAGCATTAGACTGGGAGTCCCCCCCACCCCGCCCAGCTCATCACGTGGACTACAGGACTGACCCCTGCCTTGAGATCAGCGATTTATCTGTGTCCCAGTTAAAGATCATTCAGAATTGCCATCCAGGCTGCAAATGCTAAATGGGGCAATAAATATTAATACCATGGCTGCCACTTGGCCTGCACAGATGGAGACTCAGCACAGCCCACTCTCAGCACAGGCAGAGATGATGTCACTGCAGCCACACATCGGAAAGATGATGTCACTGCAGCCACACATCGGAAACCCGGTGTCATCATTTCTCCCCTTCAGGTCTGTGGATGACCGTCAGCTGTGTAGGGCTTTGAGTGGAGCCTGTGTGCTAATAAGAGAACTTGGCCAATTTTTTAAAAATTATGCTGGTATTTGGAGATCAAGTTCTTGCTTCTGACGGTACTATACTACACAGGATGTTATTGCCTTATTCTATCCCTTTTACTATTATGTGTAAGTTGGCACCATGGAGAATTAAATGAGTTTATATATAACAGTGCTTCAAATACTACTTGGCACATTTATGCATGTAAGTACTATGGAAGTATTAGCTGTTGCTCTTGTTGTTAGACCAAGGGCCTGAAAGGCAATGCAAGACTCTCCACCTAACATCTCTGAGGGCTGTCCGTCCGTGGAGGCTATTCACATTCTCTCTTGGATGTTGGCTGTTGTCAGGACCCATCTATTACTTCCTTCAGCTCTCTCCTGAGATAAGCGGTGGCGTAATGGGAGCTTTGGAAGAATGATATTTACCAAGCTTTGGCTACTTGAGATAAAATTTGCTGTAATATCCCCCTTTCCCTTCTGAGGAAAGGCAGCCCTGCTGTTTACTTCCTTGGTCCGTCTCTCATATTGGCAGGGAATCATGGGAATTTCCGCAGTTGGCTTTGTGGAAATGTTCCAGCTTTAATGTTTGTCAAACGAACCCCATAGGATGAAGACTGCTAGACTCTGCATAGTAGCACGAGCTATAGAGACACCTCAGCTGGTATGAGTCCAGACTCCTTGGCCACATTGTGACCTCGGGCATATAGCTTAACCTCTTCTAGCATCAGGTTTATTGTCTGTTTAGCCATAGGAAATTGAGAGAATAAAAATTTATAGGATTGGGGTGAGATTTAGGAGTAATGTGTATGATACACATAGGGCACTGACTTGGCAAATCATTTGGTGCTCGATAAATGGTAGGTATTGTTTTTGCATAAACTTTGCAGTGTTTATACCAGGGAACATTGCTTCTGTTGGGTTTCTAAAAGCTCTGCATTCAGAATTATACACACACACAAACACACATGCATACAGTATCACAGCTAGATTAAAATATGCACAGGAAAAAAGTAAAAAAAAAAAAATCAAGATGTTCGTAGTCACTATTTGGGGGTGAATTACTTGTACAATGAAAGAATAAAACAAACTGTATAAGAAATGACTGCAAGTCATATTCATTTTAATCACCCTAGTGATTCTTTTTTTTTTTTTTTTTTTTGCGGCATGCGGGCCTCTCACTGTTGTGGCCTCTCCCGTTGCGGAGCACAAGCTCCGGACGCGCAGGCTCAGCGGCCATGGCTCATGGGCCCAGCCGCTCTGCAGCATGTGGGATCTTCCCAGACCGGGGCACGAACCCGTGTCCCCTGCATCGGCAGGCGGACTCTCAACCACTGCGCCACCAGGGAAGCCCCCTAGTGATTCTTGATGAGTATATTCTCCTATGTTCCCCTCTTCTTACCAGATGTGAGCATGATTAGGACTCTGTGTGAAGTATTTTATACCTTTGCCTTTTTAAAAATTTATTTATTTAATTTATTTATTTTTGGCTGTATTGGGACTCTGTTGCTGCGCACGGGCTTTCTCTAGTTGCGGCGAGTGTGGGCTACTGTTCGTTGTGGTGCATGGGGCTTCTCATTGCAGTGTTTTCTCTTGTTGTGGAGCACCGGCTCTAGGCGTGCAGGCTTCAGTAGTTGTGGCACATGGGTTCAGTAGTTGTGGCTCGCGGGCTCTAGAACGCAGGCTCAGTAGTTGTGGCGCACAGACTTAGTTGCTCTGTGGCATGTGGCATCTTCCCTGACCAGGGCTCGAACCCGTGTCCCCTGCATTGGCAGGCAGATTCTTAACCACTGCGCCACCAGGGAAGCCCTACCTTTGCTTTTAATATCTTTATATTCATATATATTTGCCTAAAGAAAATATATAGTATTGTTTTATGTGTTAGCTTTAAAAATGGTATTCTCCCATATGTGTCTTCTGTAATTGGCTTTTTCATACAATACTATGTTTTTGAAATCTCATCATGCTGCTACATATGAATGTACTAATTCCTTTTAACTGCTTTGTTTCATTATATGACTTTACCATGTGTACTTATTATTCCACTTTTGATGGACATTTAGTCCGTCCTCATTTTTCACTCGTCCAAGCAATACTGCAGTGAATCCTTGTATGTCTCTCTCCTTTGCACATGGGTGTTTCTTTAGAGGAAACACCTAGAATCTCTTGGAAAATTGTGCATCTATTTAGCCATCATAGATGCTATCAGCTACCCTTCAGAATGACTGTCCCTCTTCTCTAACCCTCTACCAAAAGTGAATTTTATCAAATTTTAGAGTGTTTTCCAATCTGATCAAAAAATCGCACCCCATAGGGGTTTCTTTCCTTTTTCTTTTGGAGTAATTGTAGATTCACAGCAAGTTGCAAAGATAGTTCAGAGAGGTTTGTGTACCCCTTACCCAGTATCTCCCAATGTCTCATGTAAGTACAGTATCATATCAGACCTAGAAATTGACATTGATATAAAGTGTGTATAGTCTGTGTCACTTACCACATGTATGGATTCATGTAACCAATACCACAACCAAGGTACAGAGCTAGTCCATCACCACAAAGATCTCCCTCCTGCTGCCCTAACCCCTGACAACTCCTAATCTGTTCTCTACCTCTGTCATTATGTGTCATTTTGAAAATGTGATATAAATGCAATCATGCAGTATATGACCTTCAGAGATTGGCTTTTTTCAGTCAATGTAAAGCCCTTGAGATCCATTCAAGTTATTGCTTTCATCAGTTATTTGTTCCTTTGTATTGCTGAGTGGTATCCCATGATGAGGATTCCCTGTTTGTTTACTCATTCATCGGCCACAGGACATTTTGGTTGCTTCCAGTTTGGGGCTATCACCAGTAAAGCTGCCTTTTAACACCACATATAGGTTTCTGGGTGGACACAAGTTTTCACTCCTCTGGGATCAATGCCCAGAGTGCAATTGCTGGGTCGTATGGTAAGTGTTCAGCTTTTTAAGAAGCTGCCCAACTCCTTTCCAGAGTGGTTGTACCATTTTACATTCCCTCCAGCAACATCAGACAGATCCATTTCCTCCACATTCTCACCACCTGGTGTTGTCACTAAGTGTTATTTTAGCTTTTCTAATTGGTGTGTAGGAATATTGCTTTGTGGTCTTAATTTGCATTTCTCTGAAGCCAGGTATGTTAAATGTGTGCTTATTTTCCATCTGTATATCCACTTCAATGAAGCGTCTGTTCATATATTTTGCACATTTTCTAGTTGGATTGTTTTTTGTACAGTTGAGGTTTGAGTGTTCTCTAAATATTCTCGATATGAGTCCTCATCTGGGGGTGGAAGTTCAGGATCCCCAAGTGTCCCAATGATGGGGAGGTGGGCATCCCATCATCACCAGATGGGGATGAAAGCCTGACCCCTCACTTCCTTTTCTGACACCACCCAAACTTGGGGAGGAGCTGTGGGGTCCAGAGGGGTGCTCATTATGCCTCATCTAGAGTGGAAACTTAAGCTCCCTGCTGAGCCTTTCCTGGCGGTGTGAGGGCAGGGCCACAGTGTTGCCTGTGGAATCCAGCTGAGGTAGAGCAGTTACTGTCTAAAAGTGTTCTGTGTCTCCAGGATGCCCCTTTCCTGGCTTCTGACCAGAGAGAGCAGGCTCTTCTTGGGCTTTTTTTTGGTCTGTGCCTGTTGGTATTTCCTGAGTGCCCACTTCTCCAGCCCCCAGTCTGGGATGTATGAGGCAAAAAGAAAACCCAGGGGACTCAATGCCCTGTTGGTTCTTGGGTTCCAGGGTCTCTAGCTGGTCTCCCTTCTTCTCGTTACCTTTCAGAGTCTTCTTATATCATTTTATATATAATACCCAGGGTTCTTATCTGTACTCAGCAGGAGGACTAGAGAAAAGCACTTCTAGAAGTGCTTTATACTTTCCAGAAGCAGAATGCAAACCCCGTTGTTTAAATTTGCATTTTTGTTATTAGTGAGGTTGATTATCATTTCATCCATTCACTGGACATTTGCCTTTCCCTCTTCTAGATTTCCCTGCCTCTTCACACACCCTTTGCCTATTCTCCTATTAGCTGGATTATATTTTTCTTAGTGATTTGTCAGAGTTCTTTATATAGCCTGAATAAAATTCCTTTGTCAGTTTATATATGTTGCATGTATTCTCAAAATCTGTTACTTGTCTTTATCTTTGTTTATAATGCTTTTGTCATGCAGAGACCTTTAAATAATGCAGTCAGCATGCTATCTTTTAATAACAAAAAATGTGGGAACTGCATAAATAAGCATTGATGGGAAGGTGACATCCCATGTAACTGTTAAAAAGAATGTTCCGCTCTAAGTCAAGAAAGATCCAGATCTAACTTAGATCTCTTGTTTTATAGATTTCCTGTCCTCTTTCAGTACTTTGAGAGTATAAAACATTAGTAACAAAAAGTATTCCTGTTCCCTCTATTGTCTTCCTCAAGAATGATTTCTCCATTTGCCTTTCAAAGCTATGCTAATTCCTTCCCTTTTTTGCTGTAGTCATTGCATAGCTGTGATGCCATTTCTTTTTATCTTACCCTTGTTTGATGGTTAGAGCTCTATCCAGATCTTTTACTAGCTCAAATAAAATGTATTATACATGTATTACATATATATATACATACACGCATATATGTATTGTATATATATGTATGTGTATATATAATACACATGTGTATTGTATATATATTACATATGTATGTATATATTGTATATGGATTTTCCCTGACACCTTCCCCATCTCTTACCTCTGTGTGTGTTCTGATAGCTTGTCTTCCACCTTCTGCTTTTCTGGGGCAAGGAAAAGGAATGAATCTAGGATCGTGTTTAATTGTGGTTGGTGAATTTGATCTCTGGTTCAGCTCTCTTCTCTGGAATTGTGTTAAGAGTTCCGCCTAGAGAGGGGCCCTCAAATTTTCAATTATTCCCCCAATTCAAGCTGTGCTACCAGCCATTTCTTCTGTTGGAGACAATCTTCCCTAGTTTAAAAAAATTCTCCTGGCTCACCTGCCTCTCCCCAGCTGGGAATGCACTCAGCTTGAGTGGAATAAAATAAAAGTAAGGGATTTTGAAATGCTGGGCCCTTATTCCACCCTGAGGGCTTCCTATGCGTTCCCTTGGACCATCACCATCTTCAGTGGCTTTTGTTTTGTTTCTTTTCTCTTCCTGTTCTGCTGAAAGCCTTACTTGTGGTTGCAAAATTTTAACTTTTGGAGATTTTTCCACAGAATTTCCCCTGCTTTCCTTCCAGTCAGTGAAAGAGAAAGCAGTGAGACATGGTTTTTTCTTCAGTGTCGGGTATGATTTATCCAGGATGTCAGGGAACTCCTCGGGAAAGGCATGCTTCATCTTCACCCCCCGTGGCATGTCCCACTCCCAAAATGGAAGGAGGATGGGGGTGGGCAAGATTAATGAGACTTCTCTGAATTTTGTCTGTGCCTCATCGCCACAGAAATCTCTCTGGAGGAGTTTTTGGGTTTTTTTGTTTTTGTTTTTTATGGTACGTGGGCCTCTCACTGTTGTGGCCTCTCCCGTTGCGGCGCACAGGCTCCGGACGCGCAGGCTCAGCGGCCATGGCTCACGGGCCCAGCCGCTCCGCGAAATGTGGGATCTTCCCGGACCGGGGCACGAACCCGCGTCCCCTGCACCGGCAGGTGGACTCTCAACCACTGCGCCACCAGGGAAGCCCTGGAGGAGTTTTATATTGGGCCAGGCGTCAATTTTCTGAGTCTTCCATTTTGAGACACTTTCCAGTGTCAGAGCACTGCTCTTACATCATTCATCGGTTTTATTTATTTATTGCTCATCCCATTTCATTAGGTTCATGATTGAGAGGATATCATAATTTTGTTGTATCTACTTTGCCATCTCTCCCCAAAAGTTGCCCAAATGAAAATAAAAATGCCACTTTCAATTCCTTGTGTCTGATGTTGCTTGTGTGTTACTAAGAGAAAGAATACTTGCTTTTGTTGAATGACAGCTAAGTTTTTTCCATGAACTACAACCTTATAAACTAAAAACACAGTTAAAGTAATGAATAATGAACAAGTATGAAAATCCATGTTAGCGTCAATTTTTCTTTGCTTCTTTCAGAAATCTTTTTCTCAAATTCTCTTACAAGTTAATTATTCTCATTACATATGAATTGAGATGCCAATTATTTTTCTTTCTTTCTTTCCTTCTTCCCTTCCTTCCTTCCTTTCTTCCTTTTTCTTCTCCCCTCCTCTCTTTATGATCAGTTAAATTTCCCATGACTTCCAAGGGAACTCTTCACCCCTCTAGGATGTTCCTCTAACCTGCCTCTGCTGGGAAGTATGCCTTTTTCTAGACATTTCTAGAAATTGAAAATTAAAGGTATAAACTTATTTCTTCCCTCAATTTTAACAGCGATTGCCTTTTATGTGCCTTCTTTCCCGACAGCGCATAGAGAAGTCTCCAACTGTAGCATTTCCCAAATCACTTGCTTGCACCATCTCCTTTAGAAGGAGAACTGACTTCTAAAGGTGCAGAAGGAGGAGAGGGTGGCTGTTTCCAGGACATACTTGGTTTAACCCAACTGAGCTGCTTGGTCTTACCAACATTCCATGTTCATTCTCTCCTCTGCAGTTTTAAAACAGCAGACACTATGCCCAGTATGCTGTGACCTAAGTCCCATTCCCTCCCCTGTTTGACTTCTGCTGGTCCTTAAGCTATCAGTTTAGATATGGTTTGATATGATTTCTCTGGGAAGCCTTTCCTACTCCCCAGAACTGGATTGGGGGCCCCTTATGTGAGTCCACTCCCATGACACACTGTCTGCATCCCTGATTTGCATCGATCACTCTGAATGGTGATCGCCTCCGTCTTTTTATTTCCTATTGGACAACAAGTCCAGGAGCAAAGACAGTAAGCACCCTGCTCAGTACTTGGCACGCAATTGCCTCTCAATGAATATGTGTGTCGTGGCTACATTTTTTAAAACTTAATAACATTTTGAAAGTTTTTAAAGTGCTTTGAAGTCCAAAAACAGTGTACAGTTGCCAACTTGTTTCTCGTCATCCCATCCTTTGTGGTTTATTGGAAGGGGGGCGTGCATGCATTCATTTCACAAAACTGTGATCAAGTAGACCAAATTTTAATGGAGTTTGGTAAAGCACCAGAGCGAAGTCACATGTTGAACCGGCTGAGAAGCCGCAGGTTTCATCACACTATTATTAATGGCTTTTAATTTATTTATTTATTTTATCATTACTGTGTCACCATTCCACCCTTTGCAGATTTCATCAAAGGCACAATCTCTGCCCTGAGGCTTTGGGTTTTCTCATTCCACTGCCTGAAGTCACCCATCTGTGAAGCAAGGGCAATAGGCACCTACCTCATAAGGGTGCTGAAAATTAATTAGGCAGTGGCCAGCTGTCTTCAATACTGAAAACATCGTGTAAGTGCACGTGTTCCCCGTCTCTTTAAATTACACCCCATGTGCGAGCGAGGTGGCTGAGACCTCGGAGCATTTGGATTTGCAAAAGGGCTTTGAATGCGGTACAAAGCTTGTTGTCTCAATGTAACGTATCAATCGGAGGCATTAAAATGTCAGCACCTTTTCAGGGATTTTGTTCATTAAAACGGCTGCAAAAGAGTCCTTGGGCTGAGTGAATGTAGGCCAAGTCACAGTCTAAGCAAACAGGAGTCTCCGGAGAGCTTCAGGAGTGTGTGAAGCGAGAGTTTTCAATGGCGGGTGAAGCGGGGCTCAGGGGCTCGGGGAGAAAGTTGGATTTGCCCGGCACTCCCGCCCCCCAGCGCTGCAGTAGATCAACTTGACACTTCCCGGCTCTAATTTCCTTCCTCCTAGTTTTGATTTCGCGGCATTCCCAATTATGCAGCTGCCAGGAAAGGAAGCAGTGGAATTGCAATATAGAAAAAACCAGGCCACTTCTTTTTTCGGATTAGACATTTCTGCGCAGAGTCAACAGGTCACGCCTTCTGCCGGTTCCGAGATGCTTCCAGGACGACCCAGCACAGTAACCGGGCTGCATCTTCTGGTCGGCTCCACTCTTTCCTCAATGGCCACGCGGGTTCTCTGTGGCCTGGGGCATCATCTATAATAGGCCATTTTATTTGGTAAATATTTTCCTACTTACTGAAGCGTGCTCATTATTAATGACCAGAAAGGGAACTCCTGCCTCCTGTGGCAGAAGTTGATACATTCTCTTTGTATACTTGCTGTGTATAGTTAGCCATGTGGTCCTTCAGCTAAAATAAATTGCCTTCTTCCCATAAGAGGCTCCCACAGTGTCACGGGAGAACGAGAGGGAAATTGGCCGCTGAGACTAATCTCTTAGCTAACACGATGGACGGATCCAGAAACTGAAGGCAGATGGCGAGTTCGAGATGAATAGTATTTTTTAATGGCTTCAGAATATCTCTGTCTGTAAACGGCTTTGCTGAATGACAACATGTAGGGCAATTTAATTTATCTGTTGCTGCGTTGTCAGACCTTCTGAGAACTGTTCTCCCATTTGTCTGTTAGGAAAAAAACCGATCTCCTTTCAAAGGGGGAAATAGAGGATGCTACAATTTAAAAGGCCAGTAGAGAGGAAGGGTTAGAAGAAAGCACTGCAATTATTTACAAATAGATGACAAGGATCCTTCCACACCAACAGTCTCTTGCATTTTGGCATTTGAAGATAGCAACTCCATGTTGAGATTTAATGGCAGAAGTTGAGCTCTGAACTCTGAAATGAACTAGGCCCAAGGTCTAGGAGAAAAGGTCATGATAAAGACAGCACACCCTGTCTGTCTCCAATGACTAAGAATTCACATTCTACTGATGAGATTAACCCTTCATCATCCAAGCATGTGATTTGAGAGATGCTACTAATGAGAACACAGCTTGTCTGTATGCTGTTCGGAAAGAAGGTGTATAAAAGGTAATCAGTGGTAAAATTGAGGGAAGAAATAAGTTCATACCTCTAAGTTTCAATTTCTAGAAATGTTTAGAAAAAGGCGTATTTCCCATAAGAAGCAGTTTTGGGTTTTGTTTTTGTTTTCCTTTGCGGTACGCGGGCCTCTCACTGCTGTGGCCTCTCCCGTTGCGGAGCACAAGCTCCGGACGCGCAGGCCCAGCGGCCTATGGCTCACGGCCCAGCCGCTCCGTGGCATGTGGGATCTTCCCGGACCAGGGCACGAACCCGTGTCCCCTGCATCGGCAGGCGGACTCTCAACCACTGCGCCACCAGGGAAGCCCCAAGAAGCAGTTTTAAAGGAGCATCTTAGAGCGGTGAATAGAAAATAACTAGCATTTGTTACAAGTTAGCAGATATACTCACCCTGAAATTAAAGGATGAGAGTTAAACAGAGGGGAAGTTATATGGGAACAATAATTTTATGGTAAGAACAAAGTCATAGACACAGAGGAAGTTAGACCATGGTCAGCTTTTCCCTGTCTTTTCTGATGTTGGAAGTGAAATGATGCAGAAAGCTGTTCTTCCTTCTTCTGTGTTGCATCAGGCCTTCAAAACATACAGGTGCTAGTAATTAGTGACCACTTGCAATTGATGTTGTAGTTTTAATAAAGCATTATATTTGGATTGGGATCATTTACCCTCTCTCTCAAATCTGAAGATAAGCCTGGCTTGTTTATTCACATTCTTCATTCACTTTACAGATATTTCTTGATTTCCTGCAATGTTCAAGGCTTTACAAGCCCCCAATTGGGTCAAGAGTCCTTATTTGTACAGTGAGATAAAATATTTGAAATCGAGACTCTCTCCAAAGTTCCAAATTATAAGCTTGGTGCCAGGAGCTGAAAGGAAAAACTAAAAAGCTCTTCAAGGCGTTGCATACACAGGAATTAAATAATTACAAAAATAACTACAGCAGAAGGTGCTCTCAGACAGGCACGCCCAAGAAGGCACAAACTAAGCCGTGTGGTTGCCCTATATGCAGAGTCCCAGGCCCATCACATACAAATCACGTGACCCTCGGTAGGTGGCTGGGTCTCAGGGAGGCCTGGTCTCCACTGTAGAGTGGGGATAATAATAGCTAGTTAACAGATGTGCTGTGAGCATATAAGGCCTTGGAACACATGAGCTGTTCAAACAAAGCGTTGAAAATGCATTGTGGATTTAAAAGAAGGAGCGACATTAGAGTGGAGAGAGGTGGACCGAGACAGGATCCGTGTTTTAAGGTGGTGTTTGAGGTGTCTGAGGGGTGAGCTTTCCACAGGGGGACGACGTGCTGAGAGGAGGAGCTGCGTGTGCAGAGAGGAGTCACTGCTTCTAGTGTCCCGGCGTCATTTAGGGCATCCTGGGGACGAACACCTACTCGGCTGAGAGCAGGTGGAAGGATAAAGAAAAGAGAGCCAAGGACACAACATGGGCAATGCTGGTGGGTAAGAGGAGGAAGTACAGGGGGCAAGAACAGAATGTAGTCTGAGAGTTAGAGGGAAACCGGAAGAGAACAGCATCACAGATGCTGAGAGACGAAAGAATGTCAGTGGGAGCAGTGGTGTCCAGTGTTTCAGTGAGCCAGACAAGGAAAACCAAGGAGACCAGTAAATCGGGTGGGTAAGTGGCCAGTGGTAGTCTTCAATGGTGATTCTGTAACGAAACGACACCTGTGTTGCTATGCCCGCGTCTCTTACAGAGGTTGGCTTTGTTGCCTTGTATTGGGAAGGGCTTGGCCTTTTCTGGCCATGGGTCAGGGCCCTCCCCATGCCTCATGAATGGGATGGATGTTGCAGTGTCAGGAAAGCCGGTTGTCCAGGGAGGACATTGCAGATAAGAAGGCAGGCGGGAGAGAGAACTCCTAGACCTCTGTGGGTCTCACTTCCTTGAGTCTGGACTCTAACAGGAGTTTAAGAAGGGCCTGAAGAAACTTCTAGAGAGAGGAAAATGCCCTCTGCACACAGAACTAGCAGAGAGGCATCCTCAAGCTAGAATCTATGAGGAGGCCCTACAGAGTGGGGCAGATCATTTGGCTTCAGGTGATTCCTTCAGTCTGTTTACCCCAGATCTTCGTCCTGTCTTGTTTAGAGGTTTCTGACTGGTCTTAGTTGTGCTGGGGGGAAGAAGTATGGTCTGACCTGATCTGGACTGAGAGCAACCGCAGAGGGGAGTCGGGGTCCAGGGGAGGCCAGAGGGTAAGATGAGGAAACAGGGGAGGTGGGTTTAGAGGTGAAGAGAGGGCGGGGGCTGTGGCGGGTTCCCGGCTTCCTCCCGTCATTGGCATATTGCAGACGTTGATCTGGCGTGAGGGGAGCGGTGCGGGGATGGGGGACTCATCGCTAGCAAGGCCCCGCCCACGTCCTTTGGGAGCCTGAGAAAATAATCGGGTTTAGGGCCTTTGCTCCAGCAGCGTGGAGGTGTCTGCAGGTAGGGGAGGGTCTGTGTGAGGCAGAGAGGGGTGCTGGAGGGGCAGGGGGCGTGGAGGGCTCAGGTGGTCAGGCAGCCTTGAAAATTCCTCTGCTGCAGCACAAAGAAAGACACTCCCAGGGAGAAAACGGGTGGTTTTTTGAGGGAGAGAAAAAGGAAGACGCTTCAGACGGCCTTGGCCCTAGAAATTGAGATCCGCACAGGGAAACAGCTCAGGGTGGAGGGCCTGCGGGGGCATTTTGGAAAAGGTAGGAAGGAAACAGATGCCACGTAGTCCTGAAGGCTGGCTCACCAGTCACCGTGTGGTGACAGCTGCCAGACGGCAGGTGTTAGGTCTTAAAGGGGGGATATCATTGGCCTCTGACATGCCCGCTGGCTGAGCTACCCAAGCCCCAGGGCGACTGTCTTCAGGTTGTGGCCTAGAAAACTGCAGATTAGACACAGTCACACCTGTGACATAGTCACACCTAGCGAAGCACATGCAGGTTGCTGCCTGGACTGCCCCTTACCTGTTTCTCTCTCTAACAAACTTCTATTCAACCTCGACGCTTCAGCTCCATGGTCAGCGACACCTTCCTGAACTTCCCAGGCAGAACTAGTTTTCTTTCTTTGCTCCCTCCCGCCCACTTGTATCTGTAATTCCTGCCATTGTTGTAACGTTGGCAGGACTGTGTGGTCCACCCCCAGACTGTGAGCTCCCTGAGGGCAGGGGCTATATCTTTTCACCTTCGTGCGCAGGGTTTGGCGTGGCCCACACTCCACAGCCCAGGCTTCCATCCAACACACAGCAACACAAACGGCCAGGAGCTCCAGCCTCCCATGAGCACTGCTCCACGGGCGCTCACTTTTCTCGTTCGCGTTCACCTTCATTCCCACGTAAACCACCCAAACAACAGTTCTTCTCAGCCTCCTTACGGTGCAGCCAGCTGTCCTGCACATGCCAATTGGGTATCAGTCACAACTTTTAACAGGGCTTTATTTGGAGCTGATAAGGGAGCAAGTGATCTACGGAAATAATCGATGAAGGAAGATAGATTTCCCTTTGATTTGGGAATCCTTTGTTTCATCACACCCTAAATTTAATCTGAGAGAGAGAGAGAGAGAGAGAGGGAGACTATGAATGAGATCACGTGTGTGAGCTATAAGCACGTGCTCATCAAAGTATGATTCAGGCCAGCAGCACCATGTCTCCTGGGAGCTCATCGGACATGCAGAACCTCAGGCTTACCCAGACCTGCTGAGGCAAAATCTGCCTTTTCACCAGATCTCCTGCCGATTCACAAGCACATTCAGAAGGATGTCTTGCCATTTTCAACAACATGAACGGACCTTGAGGACATTATGCTAAGTGAGAGGAGTCAGACAGAGAAAGACAAAGACTGTATGATCTCACTCATATGTGGAATCTAAAAAAGCCAAACTTGTAAAAACCAGAGAGTCAATGGTGGTACCAGGGGATGGAGGTGGGAGGATAGGACAGATGTTGTTTAAGGGAACAAACTTGCAACCTGTAGTAAATGAGCCCTAGAGATCTAATCTGCAGCATGGTGAGTACAGGCAATATTGTCGTACAATCAGCAAACTTGCTGAGACTAGAACAATTATTCCAACCACTAAAAAGAAATGACAATTATGTAACATGAGACAGGTGCTAATTATCACTACAGTGGCACTCATATTACAATATATAAAAGTATCAAATTAACATGTTGTATACATTAAATTTACATAATGGTATACGCCAAATGTATTTTAATGGAAAAAAAACTAGGAAGCACCATCAGTGGTGAAGAACTGATACGAGTAACTTACTATTATAGGAGATGCAGCCAGACAATTATTGTTTCTTTTTTTAAAGTGATGGACCCACTAAATTTACTTTGTGTCTCAATAAAGGTCATGAGGAGTGGTTTGAAAAACAGTACATTAGGGCTTCCCTGGTAGCGCAGTGGTTGAGGGTCCGCCTGCCGATGCAGGGGACATGGGTTCGTGCCCCGGTCCGGGAAGATCCCACATGCCGCGGAGCGGCTGGGCCCGTGAGCCATGGCCGCTGAGCCTGCGCGTCCGGAGCCTGTGCTCCGCAACGGGAGAGGCCACAGCAGTGAGAGGCTCGCGTACCGCAAAAAACCACTTCGTTAGTTCATCTGCTTTTCCGAGCTTGACCCATAGATTGTAAAGTTCCCATTGATGCTTTTAGGGCTTCTCAGACCTTCCAACCACCCCCAATGGCAGTAGACAACCACCACTGTGCACCCCCGGTTGTCTGGGGTGTGAGAAGAAACCACTGAAAGCTTGAAACTTTGTTTGAAGTGTTTTGTTTTGTTTTGAAACTTTACAGAAATTTTACGTACAGATTTGATTTGTAATATCTGTTTGCTTTGGCATAAAAACATGTTTTTTATTGTGGAAATTTTCAAACACACAAAATAGATTAGTATGGTGAATCCCCTCTTATCATCACCCTGCTCTAAAAATTATCAATGTTCTGTCCTTCTCTTTCACCTTTCTGTGTCCTCCAACACACACAGATAGAGACAGACAGACAGACACACACACACACACAAAGTTTTTGCTGGAGTTTTTTCAAAACAACTTCCAGACAGCACGTTATTTCACCTCAAAATTCTCTAATGGGTGAGGACTTTTTAAAAATTAAACTTCAATATCATTGCCACACCTAACAGAATTACCAGTAACTCTTCAGTATCATCTCGTTCTCAGTCAGTCTTCAATTTTCCCTAGTTGTCTCAAAAAATGTCTTTTTATGATGGAATAGTCTGAATCGGATCATAAAAATACCCACATATTGCATGCGGTTGACGGCTCCCTTAAGGGAGTGCCCCCACTTTTCGTCTATTTTTAATGCTGTTTATTTGTGGTAGAAACTGAGTAATCTTTCCTAGACGTCTTCCTTAATTAGGTACTTGGCTAATTGTAACCCCTGGTGTCATTTAACATGTTCCTCTGTCCTCCACACTTTTAAAACCTGCTTGGTAGGGGACTGATTCACATCAGGCTTAACTTTTGGCGGGCAGTGCCAAATGCTAAAGCGTGCAGTCCTGCACTTTCATCCTATCAGGGGTGCTTGCCCCACGCTGGGGGCTACTAAGATTGGCCAGTGGGTTGAGGGGGTTTCAGTCTGATCCATCAATTATAAAATTCCCGTCAACATTTTACCTGATAGTTTGGGGGCCACTGAGATTTGTTGCCTGGAGCCGTAATTTCACCAGGGTAACAAATGGTGATTTGCTAATTCTGTCATTTCTTCCACCTTTATTAGCTATAATATAAAAAATAACTTTCCCTCATCAGCTATTTGCCTACCCTGAAATACCCTAAGAGTAAAATAAGATAAATGCTTTATTCTTTCCCTTTATTAACCAATTTTCAAAATGAGTAGTTACCCTCACAAGATTGTTTACAGCCCCATTTTACAGAAAAGGAAACTGAGTCAGTGAGAGGTTACATGACATTCCCAAGATCGCACAGCTAGTAGAGGACAGAGCAGCAATTCGGATTTTAGTCAGAAAGACTGCAGAGTCCCTTTAACTCTCTTGACTTTCCACTTCATATTTATAAACATGTTAAAATGTTAGTACAATAGATTCATAAGTAGGAATTACTTTCTTGCTTAAGAAAACTTATCCTTATTGACTTAGATACCCCTCCACAATGAGATATCACCTTACACTTGTCAGGATGGCTATTATCAAAAACAAAGACAAAAAGCAAAAAACAAACAAACAAAAACAAAAGACAAGTATTGGCAAAGACTTGAAGAAACTGAAACCCTTGAACACTGTTGGCAGAAATTTTAAATGGTGTAGTGTGTATAGAAAATAATATGGAGGTTCCTCAAAAAATTAAAAATGAAACTACCATATGATCCAGCAATCCCACTTCTGGGTGTTTATCCAAAGAATTGAAATCAGAATCTCAAAGAGATATTATCCTTCCCATGTTCATTGTAGCACTATTCATGGTAGCTAAGATGTGGAAACAATGTAACTGGCCATCAGTGGATAGATAAAGAAAATGTGATATATACACACCATGGGATTTTACTTAGCTTTAAAAAAGAAGGAACTCCTAGAATATATGACAACATGCATGAACTTTGATAACACTATTAAGTGAAATAAGTCAGTCACAGAGGACAAATACTGCATGATTCCACTCAGATGAAGTATTTAAAATAGTCAAACTCATTGAAGCAAAGAATAGAATCATGGTTACCAGGGGCTGTGGAGAAGGGGAGATGGGGAGCTGCTAATCAGCAGGTATAAAATGTCAGTCATGAAAGAGAAATAATTTCTAGAGATCTGCTGTACAACACTGTGCCTGTAGATAACAATATTGTACACTTCAAAATCTGATAAGAGGGTATATCTGATGTTGAATGTTCTTACTGCAATAACACTTAAAAGAAAAGAGAAAAAGAGAAATAAATTTCCCTGTCATTTGGAGAGAAAGAAACCTGAATGGAAGACTAAATATAAAGAATGATTTTCTTCTCCATCAAACTTTGGAAAAGTATCAAGTGCATTGTTACTACTATTAACGAAATATCTGTGCAAATGACCCTGAAGAACGTTTCACTACCATGAACTGTAAGCTCGCGGCTTTTTCAGATGACTTCTAATTAACTAGTATCACTCACATCAGCAAAAGGCTTCCTCCAAACTTCCACATAACAAAGAATTGTCTAGAGAAGTAGCTAGTCAGAAGGATGGGGATGGGGGTTATCACCTGAAATACAGATATTCGATGGTTAAATAGACGTTAGAAAATGAGATGCTGAAAATGCTCGTGTGGCTGAGTATTCACAAAGTAAAGAGGTTGACGAGGAAACAGTTTGGAAAGCTGCAGGTTATAGAGCCCAAGGGATGAAAGAAACAAAGGTTGATGAGGAAGCAGTTTGGGAAGCTGCAGGTTATAGAGCCCAAGGAACGAAAGAAACAATACTCATTTAAAATACAAAAATATTGCTAGATGCAAAACAACTTCTGCAACTCCACTCCTTTCTGCCTTTCGTGGTTTATTTCTTGGTACTCCCTTGTGGACGCTGCCCTTTGCCTGCGGAAGGACTCTGCTTTCACCACAGCATAAGCTCCGTGGGGCAGAGATATGGGTCTATGTTGTTCACCACTGTCGCCCCGGTACTAAAACAGTGTCTGGCACACAGTAGGCACTCAGGATATTTTTCTTGAACAAATCTATAACCTTTCCTATGAAAGCCCTATAGTTTCAAGGTCAAACTCAACTCAAGCCCATTTCTTTCAAGAAACTGTAATTCCTCCATCTGATAACATTATTAATTGCTCTATTACATCAATACTTTGTACCTTGTTTTAGTTTTTCTTTAATTCATAGATTTCTTTGCCACTGGATAATTAGTCCCTGCTAGTTTTTCCAAAGATATAATCCAAGGATGTGTTGCATCAATTCTACTCATGGTGCTTAATTTTAAAAGTTGTATGCTAGGCTTTGCCCCAGACCTACAAAATCAGAATTTCTGGAGGTGGAACCCAGGACTCAGCACACCTTACCATTTTCCCAGAGGAGTCAGGTGCACACTGAGGTCTGCAAAGCCACCAAGGAGGCCTCTTTCATCTTTGTGCTTCCATTGTGCTGACACAGGGCTTGAGCTTCGCAATCAATGTTTATTCCGTTGAATTGAATTGAACTAAGTGATGGCCATAGTGGTGCTGCAACTAATTTTCTTGTTAATTTTGAAATGCAGCCGCCTTCCCAGAGGAAGCAATACATGGAGTTAAAATTACCTGAGTTTCTCTATAGGACAACAGAAGACAAATTTAAAAACACACAAAATTCTGATTTTTGTGTAAATTTCAGGAATGTAAGCACACACAGAGAAAACTAACTACACAATACACAACACCTGTGTACATCTTTTTTTTTTGGTACGCAGGCCTCTCACTGTTGTGGCCTGTCCCGTTGTGGAGCACAGGCTCCGGACGCGCAGGCCCAGCGGCCACGGCTCACGGGCCCAGCCGCTCCGCGGCATGTGGGATCCTCCCGGACCGGGGCACGAACCCGTGTCCCCTGCATCGGCAGGCGGACTCTCAACCACTGCGCCACCAGGGAAGCCCCTGTGTACATCTTAATGAACATTTGCAAACGGAGCACAAGCATGCAACTAGTACCCAGATCAGAAATAGAGCAGGACTCGTATCACAGAAGCCCCTTCCTTCCTGCCTCTTCCTGTCACTACAGTCCTTTGAGGGCGGCCACCAGCCTGACTGCTAACACCGTATATTTGTTTTAGTGTTTGTTTGCTTACATATTTTAAATCAATCACTCTATCTACCTATCATCTATCTATCCATCTATCTCCATGTTGTCATATTCATTTGTTCTCACTGCTGTATAATGTTCCATCACATGAACATAGTACAGTTTGCTTATCCTCTCTACATAGACGGATATTTGAGTTGTTTCCAGTTTGAGGCTATTATAAATAGTGCTGCTATGAATATTTTTGTATATGTCTCTTCGTGAACACATGTAGCTCTTTCTGTCGGGTATATACCTAAGAGAGAAATTGCTGGGTCATTGGGTATCTACATGTCTGTCCAGCTTGAATAAATACTGGCCAAATTTTTCATGCCTGTCTGTATTCATGCCATCATATTGCCCTCCCACACTGATGCTGGGCTTGGCCACGTGACTTGCTTTGGCCAATGGGACAGCAGAAAACTCAATGTAAATACAACTCACAAAAGTACTTACCGTTTTGGGCTTTCTCTCTTGCTTCTTTGTGGTCACATGTCCAGGCTAGCCTGTTGGAGGATGTGAGAGACATGGGGAGGAGAGCAGAGTCATCCTGGATGAGGCCATCCTACTAGCCAGCCCCCAGCCATCCTGCCAGCTGACCACAAGTGTGTGAACAAGCCCAGGTGAGAGGAACTGAGCTTAACCCACATCAGCAGAGCTGCTCACGTGACCCATAGACTTGTATGAAATAAGAAATAATTGTTTTTCTAAATCACTAAGCTTCAGTGTAGTTTGTTACACAGCAATAGCTAACTGCCACACTGCTAAACAGATGTCTAAAGAGTTGTGCCACTGACACTTCACCTAATGTCTGAAGATCTGAAGTTCCACATCCTCATCAATATTTGGCATAGATTAAAATATATGAAATTGTTGATATTTGACTATTTCTGACCTGCAAAAATTGCAATTTCATATAGTTCAACCTAATATATTTTTTCATTTTAATTCTTCTTGGGAATGTATAATCATATAAAATTGTGGATTTAATTTCCATTTTCCTAATAACTAATGAGGCTGTGTACCCTTTCATATGTTATTTAGCTAGTGGTATATCCTCTTTTGTGAAGTACGTGTTCAACATTTTAATCCATTTACCTATTGGATTAGCTGCCTTTTGGCCATTATCTTAGGAATACACACACAGACACCCCACACACACACAGGCAATGAGCCCTTTGTCAGGTATATGTATTGGAGGTATCTTCTCTTACTCTGTGATTTCCCTTTTTACTTTCTTAATGGTACCCCTTGGTGAATAGGATTCCTTAATTTTAATGTAATGCAATTTGCCCGTTTTTCAAATATAAATTTATTTATTTTTGTTTATGATTTTTGGCTGTGTTGGGTCTTCGTTGCTGCACGCAAACTTTCTCTAGCTGCGGCAAGCAGGGGCTACTCTTCGTTTGCTGTGCGCAGTCTTATTGCGGTGTCTTCTCTTGCTGCGGAGCATGGGCTCTAGAGCGCACAGGCTTCAGTACATGCAGTGCATGGGCTCAGTAGTTGTGGCTTGCGAGCTCTAGAGCGCAGGCTCAGTAGTTGTGGCGCACGGGCTTAGTTGCTCCGTGGCATGTGGCATCTTCCCTGACCAGGGCTCGAACCCATGTCCCCTACATTGGCAGACAGATTCTTAATCACTGTGTGACCAGGGAAGCCCCAATTTGCCCATTTTTAACCTTCATTCTTGTAAGCGCTTCTTTGCCAACCCCAAGGTTATGAAGATATTCTCCCATGTTTTCTTCTAAAAGCCTTGTTGTTTTGCCTTTCATATTTAGAATTCTGATCCACCTGGAATTGATTTTTCTAAGTATGGTATGGGGGGAGGGGTCAAGATTCACCTTTTTCCCAGATGGGGATCCGTTGACCAATAAACGTCCATGGACATTTATTATAAAGGTGCTGATTTATAGAGTTTGGCTTTCACATCTTTCATAGGGAGGCAGCACAGGTCACAGGAAGAGCTCCCACTGGAGCTAGTCCCAACCCTGCCACAAGCTCCCTGGCTCTGTGACCTTGTGCAGGTCACAAGGGCTGTGTCTGTTGGCTCGTATGTAAAATAAGGGGTTAGATTAGATAATCTCCGTCATTCCTTTCAGAAGGCAGAGGTGACATAATACTCCAACTATGTCTGGCATTGTTAGTTCTGGAAACTCAGGGAACATATTTAACATGTCTGAGTCCCAATTTCCTTACCTATAAGATGGGAACAATCATACCTCATGCAGGGCTGTTGTGAGACTAAGGAAAAACATACATGAAGTTCTGTACTTGGCATGTTATATTGTTCAACAAAAGGTACCACCCACTGTTGTTAATAGCCATGCTGGTCACAGCAAACACAATTGCCTTTATTTAAGTTCAGTAAAAATAGAGTTGGTACCTCTACACCGGCCATAGAAGTTTGCATACAAGTTTGCTTGGTAGGAAGGTTAACTTGCCCTGTGATGAGAATCTTAATTTTGCCTCATTCTCTTCATTCCTAAGAGGCGTTATTTAGTAAAGAAAGCAAGGGGGAAGAAAAGTCACACCGATATAAAAATCAGCTTTCTTAAAGTTGCTTCCCATTATCCTTGAACTCAAAAAAGTTTATCTTAAACATTCGTAGAGTCCAGGACAGGAGAGAATGCCACAGCGATACTTGTCCACCATGAATTATGAAGTCTTTAGTCATTAAAGTTCTGCAAAGGGACTGATTCCGACTCTCCGCCTACCCCATCGTTCCCTCACTCTCAGCTCACTCTGTTTTGCTTCATAGTAATTACCGCTACCTGACATATTGCCCTGCCTTTTTGTTAATCATCTGTCGCCCTCAGCTCCATGGGAGCAAGAGCGTTGCTTAATTTATCCTGTAGTTTCAGCACCTAGCAGAGCACCTGGCACACAGCAGACATTCGGTAAATATTGTTGAATAAATGAATGAAGGCAAAATAAGAATCACATAGAACATGGATCAAAAGTAGTAACAATTTTCAATTAGGCCCATGCTGTATTTAATCTGATATAGAAATCAATAATATATTCTGACTGCAATTCCTCTATCAACCCCAAACTCTAACTAATTATTGTAGATGTTCAGTAATAACATTACCACAAAAATATTAGCCCTGTTAATAATCAACACATTTTTCTCAAGTGCGTCTTCACCTTTGGGGTCTCTGAGGAGGAAATTGATATTTCACACACACATATGCTGTAATTGGTTCGGTTTATTTTTTTTAAGAGGAACCATCTAATAAATATGGTTACTGAAAATTATTCAAAAATTTATTTTTCTTTTCTCTAAATAAAAGCAGACGTGGGAATCATGTTTTTACTATAAACAGACATGAAGTTTTACATGTTGAGTGGTAGAAGTTTGGTCAGTTTTTCCTTTACCAAAATAAATTGTTAATTAAGATAGACAAAAACCAGGAAACATCGAAGTTAGTCATTTAATTTCCTTACTTATTCAGAACTGCCTAGAGTCATTTCCTGCAGGAATTTCACGTCTTCACATGGAAGTGTTTCAGCAGCTGGTAACGAAGTCATCAACTCAGGCAGTGGGTGATACTCCAGGGTCCGGTTACGAATCAGATGTTTGGGTTTTTTGTTGTTATTTTTGATTTGTGAAGGAGCCAAATCATCTTTAGAAAGAAATCTAAATACCTTCTAGAATGCTGTTTCTGCATTGGTCTGAAGAAGCAATCGGGTCTAGTGGGAGAAACTGCAAACAAGGAAATCTGATTTCTAGATTTGTCTCAGCCACTAATTAGTTGTATGACCTTAGCTTTCACCTCCTGTACCCTAATAGCCTCATCTACGTGAGGGTTGTAACACTCGAATTTACACTACCAAGTTGTTTTTAAGATGGAAGGCATACTAGCCAAACTCTGAATGTAGCTATTTTTGTTGATGTGTGTGACTCCAGTATATGCCATAAAGCTTGTAATATTCTTAAGGATAAAGACCTTGTCTTATACTTCATTGGATCCAGCCATGGCCAGTGCAATGTGCTGGGAGGATAGCAGATGACTTATAAATCAGGAAACTCAACGTCTTTTGCAGTATTATAAGGAAACGATCGCTATTCCTTACAGGTCTGAAATGTACAAGCTTTTTTCTCATTCCTAAGTTGGCTATTTGGGAAACAGAAACCAGTCAGCTACCCATGCTATTATTATTTTTTTTTAAGCATAACAAGAGATTTGAGCACATCTACAGTACTATGTCACTGTAGTTGGGGTGAGTGGGAGGCTGGGGGTTGGGACTAAAGGTAATCAGTACTCTTTTCGTGTCCAAATGTTTTCCCAACAGAACCAGTCAACTGAACAAGGAAGGATACCAGTAATAAGTCATATTTTAAGAGATTCTTTTGTTTAGTTTGGCAAATCAGAAGAAATAAAGCAGTCTGCATATTTCCCAAATTGAGTGAGAACATACTGAATTTTGGCAAACTTGAATCAATAAGCTGAAAGGAAAATTCAAACTCTAATTTCAGGAGAACTTGGCTTCTGCAGGTTAAACCATGCAGTCGTGGGTGTTCTCCGACTCGTGGGAGAGCTCGGTACTCAGCTCGCACTTGCACTGAAGCTGAGTGTTGGGAGAGTCAATTAACTTCTGAATGAAGACATTGTTTGGACAGTATAGTAGGAGAGAAGATGAAACACGTATTATCCAATTCTTCTGACTATATTACGTTTATTGAGAATAAGTTACACATTTCTATCAGTAAAGCACCTCATTCATTGTGGATACGAAGCTGAATTCTTTCATATTTTACCTAGCTATCACTGCTCCTATCCTTAGTGGTTCAAAACACTCTACAGGCATGATTTCTGAGCATATGATGAATTGTGGGCATATGGGAATATCAAACATTGGAGTGTGTTGATTCTGCACAACACTTATTTTAAGTTTGTGTTCATTTTAATGATACACTAAACAAATTACTATGAGTATTGTGTTCAGGTTCTGCCATCAGACTTTATAGGTTTTAATTCTTTATGAGTAGCATGGATTTGAGAATGCTATTGGATTTCTTTGAGCCTCTGTTTCCCCCATCAATAAGATAGTGATAATAATTGCTTCCTTCTCAGGGGGTTAATGTAAGAAATAAATGAGTTAATCTAGATATACTTTATCACAAAGAAGATAGCCTGTAAATATTAGCTAGTAATATTACAATCATCGTCATCATCTGGACGGTCACCTTATAACAAAGTACTGCCACAAGATTTCACAGTATCTGTGTTTAAGCCCATGTTGATGCCAAGAAGTACATTCATTGTCATAGGTAAATGAGAAAAGAAGAGAGGTTAGAATTAACACCTAAATGATATATCTGTGCCAGAGGAAGTTCAAATGACATGGTGGTTCAAATAGAGAAAACGGATGGGGAAATGGGACGGCCATGCAGCAAACCTCTGTACATGCGCCCCGAATCAGAGAGAGCCTGGATGAGGGCAGCCAGCACCGTATTCACGCTATGAACAGTGATTCAATTTCACCAAAACAGTATCATCTGTCCCATTAAACTAAGATTAATTTGACTATATTGGGTTTGTTTTCCTTTCATTGTAAACTTTCAGTTTCATGGTTGTATTAGAGATGTAAACATAAGGAGTTTATGCTTCGTTTTATACTTAAACATATTTAATACTTTAAAATTTTAAGCCAACGCTAGAGGTGCACAAATTTCTTTTCCTTTAAGGGATCTCTACATTATTCAATTTTGAGAAACACTGATGTTTGGTAGAGTGAGGCCGTAAATAATGTCGGGGGCAATGCCCAATTACATGATTCGCATGTATTTGCAAAAGCTCACTGTGTACAGGGCATTTGCTGGCCACAAACAGTGATAAAATGCAAACTGTGTTTGATTAGTTTGGAAAGATAGGAAGGGTATGTATGCGTGCATGAAAGAGAGAGAGAGAGAGAGAAGGAAGCCACAAACAATGCAGGGTGACACTAAGTATCACGTGAGCAGCATAGAAAATATCATAAGAATTCAAGAGAGGCCCTGGTTGCAGACGGCTGAGATGACCGGGTGTGGTTCTGTGGGGACGTGAGATTTGAGCAACTCCTTAAGTAAAGATGGTAGAAGGCATTCCAGTTTTAGGAAATGGATATCTGGAAGTAAGGAACAGTGTAGGCAAAAGAGGCAGTGGTGTGAGTTATATTCAGTTGCTTACTGCCCGATTTAGAGCAAAATATTAAAATAAAACTTTCCCGGTAAAAGCAACATATTATATATAGACAGTTTCAAGTGACCCAAGAGAAGAGTAGGTGTCTGCGCACTAGTCTGGTCAGAAGTTCACATGTTGCTGTCACAGCTGCTGTGAAGTAGAATCTCTGTGACCTGCCACTCTTGGAAACTTCCGAGCAGCTAAGAATCATGGGATTTTCTCACTTTGATTTGTGAACCTTGCCCCGAACTGGCAACGCAGTGATATAACTGACCTTTTAAATGAGTTCTCAAATGCCAGTATTTTATAAATTAAGCAGAGGGTTTTTGTCCCTGAAAAGGAATTAGGGATTCTTTGTCTCAGATAAATGCAAAAACAGGTAAATTTTTATCTGTGCTTAATATTTCTCTCCACATATTTTTCTTATATCTGTGGTGCCTACCATTGCTTATCTGCTGGCAAATTCCAGCAGATAACAAGTTAATGATCAATTAGCAAACAAATACTCGTGGAAACCCATGAAATGCCAATTACATTGACCTGATATGTGTGTTTGCATGTTCGTGCTAATAATTTCATAATATGGCCATATTTCTTGTAATTGTTTTTGATTTATGTTTGGAATTAAATAGATCTAAATTATGTGATGCTCTGCAGTGAGTGTGGTGTTCTCCACAAAGAATACCATGATTTCCAGAAGCTCCTTCACTTATATTTTAAGAACTGGAGCCTAAGAGAGAAGCTACCTCAACTTTAAATAGAGAGGTAAACTTAGTGTCGTGGGTGACTTTACCATGCTGGAACATAAGCCATGCCCTCTATCAGGTCATGGAGAAGGCGCTGGTGAAGCAGATCGCCAGGCTGGTGTCCAGTTGCCCACAGAGGTACACTGACTGTCTTTCTTCTCTTCCTGGACTCCCTCACCACACTCCCTGGGATCACCTGAATAAACACCCTGCACACAAATCCTTATCTCAGTCTCTGCTTTTGAGGAATTCAAGATACCAGTTTCCCTAACAAATATTTCATTGATCCCTAGAGTCGTGCAAGGGAAAATAATAATTTTAAATATGCCTGTTAAAATACTAATAGATGTCGTTATTCCATGTTTACTACGTGCCAAGCATTGTATTGAAAGCTCTCCTTACAGTAGCCTACTGAATACGCACAGTAATCATGTGAACTACATATTATTCATATTGTTTAATAATAAAACTAAAGCTTCAGAGGGTTAGATCACTTGCTCAAGGTTACTAGTAAATGACAGATTTGGGATTCAAACCCAAATCCTTTGTGCTTTTTTCTATAAGCTCATACAGAAGTATGATTTAGTCATTTATATCTTTATTTCACTCATAATTTTAACAAAACTACCAACCCGCAAGAAACATCTCTGTAACAAATATAAACGTAATAAGAGGGAGGAAGGACCCTATATGACGCCTTGCATCCTCCCGATAAGCTACTGTCCAGGTGGATCCTTTCAGTTTCAGAGGAGACAAAAGGAGAGCCGTTATGCAATTTTTAAAAATCAAAATTAAGCTGATACAGGTTTTATTTTTATCCTGGGCATCTCAATTCTTTACTTCGGTTCATAAAGATTCGTCATTAAAGGATTTGTTTTCTTAAGTAGGCAAGTTTCTAGACGGGTATTGGTCTAGAATCCAAGACCCTTCTCCTGTGGTTCAGCCACCCTCCCCCCAAAGTGGCTGTGCTGACGGCCACTTTGGACCCAAATGGAGGAGTCCAGAGGCCCAGTGCCTGCCCCACGCCGCCCACTCTTCGGAGCAGGCTCACGTGACCTCGGTGCCCCAGCTGCCTTAGTTTCCTCATCTGTAAAAAGCAGAGTTTCTTTCACCTCTAATCTTGCTAAAATTCTCTAGAGATTGCCTGAAGGGTTTTTTCCCCCATTTCCTTATTTCACAAGTAAGACAGGAACACATTTTTGTTTGAAACGATACACAAGTGTACAGAATAAAGTGTGACAAGGTCCCACACCACCCACCCCGGCACCTTTTCCTCTCCCTTCCATGGAGGTTTCCACTGTTACCAGTTTAATGTATATCATTCCAGCCCTTTTCTCATGCAAGAAACCTTTGTGTCTTGGTGGCGTGCTATCATGGAGCCCTCAGGATTTACCAGGTTCCAGAGTGTGGAATTATCTTCTGTGTGTTTGGGGGAAATGGAGCTTGTGGCAAAAGAGAAAGTGAGTTACTAATTGGATTTATGGCCATTACTCCCAGGGCAGCCCTCTGCCCTCGGTAATCTCAAGAGCGGTTCAGATAGAAATCTCTCTCTGCAAAAGATCCAGGAGACTCTGTAAGGAGAAAGCTGGCACGTCTCCTGCTCACCCAATAAAAAGTCAGATAGTTATTAAACTGTCCCTGAAGCTACTGTGATTTACATTCATTTTAATGGTTCTCTTTGTAGAGCAGTCCCTTTAATGGGGGTACCCGCCGGTTCCTATTGGTTGCATTTAAAATAAATATTACACCATCTCCAGCTGTCCAGCTCTCCTTTCATGCTTTGACCTGCCACATAAAGTACAGTGACTTGATATTTCCCCCTGAGAAACTCCCACATGTTCAAGGATGCCCCCCCAGCACATTATTTGTGTGGCAGAGAGGTAGAAGCGGTCCAGGTCTACCCATCATTAGGGAAATGTAGACGTGTACTGTGAAATACAATGTCACGCTCAGAAGTGAGGAGCCGGATGGATAGAAAGCATCTATGGAGAACTTATAATCATTGAGAACAAAGAAAGAAATAGTGAAATGCTATGTATACAATTTAACATGTACCCCTATGTAAGACAATGCTACATGTATGTTCAAGAATATATGTACATATACACACACACTCAAGAACATGTAGCAAACAGAGTAGGGTGGTGCCTCCAGGGGAGAAAGAAATGGGGATGGGAGATGAAAGAGAAAAATTTAAAACTACAACAGACACAGCTCTTAAAAGGAATGATGAATTAGGATGATGCTAAAACTTAATGCTCTGCCCCTGATAGGTAGTAAACAAATAAATGACAAATGAATAAAAGCACAAATCACCTGTCTTTTACTTTCCTTTAAATTAAATTTTATTCCCAGCAAGCATTCATAGACCTCCTTCTAGGTATGTGACATGATCTGAGTTCTGCTCTGTGACCATGGACAAGTTGCTACACCTCTCTGAACCTCAGTTTCTCTAATGGTGAAAATAACAAAAAGGAAAGGAAAGTGAAAATGAGCAATAGTACTACGTAAGTTAAAAACATTGTAAGTTTTGTTGAGAAGATATGGTTTATAAGATTGACACAAGGTAACATCTGAACATGGCGGGCCCTGGCAAGTTCCAAGCACCATGATTTCATCCATGGAGAAAGGGACAATAGTGAAGTCGTGAAAAGCTCTTGGACATCTGTTCCTAACTTACCTCCAGGGCTACAAGAGGCAAACGCCTATGTCTGCTGTATGATGTTCAACTGTTAATCTGTTCCTGAGTGAGAGGGCAGTCTGGCCACAACGTGTCACCCCACTGTTACCAGAATTAATTTGGCATAACTGGCCTTACTGCCCACTCCTCCTCCACTGCAAAGGTACGGGCCTTGTCAAAAATGAACCCGTCCAATCCGAGGCGGTGCCGTTCTTCAGACTGTCAGGTGCACCCTCCTAAGCTCTGAGGTCCGAGGTCAATACCCAAATAGAAGACCACACTGCACCCCCAAGGCTGCCAACCCCAGGCCTGCGCTCTCTTTACCTGCCCCAATCCAAAAGAAGCCCTTAAATCCCACTCCACGTGCTAGAGAGGAAAGCAATGTGCCTCCACCTCTCCTTCTCAAACAGAATGCATGGGCCATGAGGGCCTGAGAGAATATACCCTCCCACGTGCTGAACTGTCAAGGTTTCCGCTGCAAACAAACACCAACAACCAGGAAAACTAGCAAAGCAGAAACCGGACCGAACAGGAAGGTGGCTCAGTCTCCTGGTCACTCTGTGCAGACGATGATCCAGCTGGGTCTGGGCCTGGGCTCGTCGTCTAAGGGGCAGCAGAGGGTGCTTGGAAGCACCTCGGGGAAGGAGTACCTCCGGGCAGGATGGGAATCAGCACACCCTGGAGCTGTGACAGGGAGTCTCCAGAAAGCTGTTGGCTGTGTCCAGACAAAGATGTCATCAGAGTAAGAACAGGAAGCACTGAAATTATCTCCAGCCTCAAGGTTAACTTGTGCTGGTGGCTTTTAGGATTTCTCTTAGGTTCCACTTTAAGTCAAATAAAACTGCAATGGAAAAACAGAGAAGACAGGAGAGAGAGAACTCAATCTTCTTTCCTCCTTTAAAAGTGTGGCAATCCCAGAGTTTCAGCTGACCACGGAGAAGTAGCCTCTACTGACGAGTGGGCTAAGTTAGACTCTGTCAGTGTGTCCCTGCAGCCGCCCCTAATCAGAGTATATTCAGAGGCAGCAAAATAGGGGAATCTTTCAAGCTGAGATCGAATCTTCTAGAGATTTTCTAAATCCAGCTCCAATTTCCTTAGGATTTGGACATCTTACATCCTGCCTCTGGCATTACACTGTCACTTTAAATTTTTATGTTGTTGTGAATTTGAAGATTTTTTTTGAATTTTCATGGATGTCTGGAATATGAAAATAAAAGGATTCTACAAGATCTTCAGAAAGAAGCATACTAGAAAGCCAACTGATGTTGGAAAAGAAAGGTTGAAGACCTCACATAAAGACATTAAGACCTTCTATAAAGTTTATTAAAATATGTGGTACTGATTGAGCAAAGGACAGTCAATTCAGTGGCATAGATAGCTCAACCGGAAACATTCTCAAAGATATTTAGTAGCTTAGTGTATGGAAAAATTTGCAACTCAAATCAATGGTGAGAGGCTGGGTCATTCCAAAAACGGCGTTGAGTGTCACTTGCAAAGATAACAATTTTGCAAATGGATTACCATTTGCAAAAATATGATACATCTCTTCCACCCTATATCAAATTAATTCCAGGTGGACTAATAAGTTAAATGTTTGCAAAAGAAATCCTCAGATTTCTGGAATAATATACGGGTGACTATTTACACAACCTGAGTGGAGAAGGATCTCCTAAGAGGAATCACAAGGAAGGAAAGTTAAAGGATAATGCTGAGAGGTTTTACTCCATATAAAGACAAGATGTACGTGTCACTGTCTTCCATTGACCAGCAGTCAAGGGCAGGATGGTGTCAGTGAGACACTGGGAAGATACTTTGACATTGGGAGTGAGTGTGTGTGTGTGTGTGTGTGTGCACACGTGCACACATTTATGCGAGTGCGTGTTTTCTTTTTTCAACAATGATTATATATTATTGTGTAATAAAAAATAGAAATGTTACTTTTTATAACAAATGTCTAGGGACTCAACTTTCAAAGTATTTTCCCCTTAACTAACCTCAAAAGCAAGCAAAAACTAAAGTTGATATATCTCCCAGTAAATAATGCCCTTTCACATACATTGTGATGCCATTTTTCAAAATAACTCAAAAATTAAATGACTTCACTTTTATCTCAACACTTGGTTAATGAGTTTATTGGAACTATGAGTGGTGTGGTGACTTGTCCAACATCACACAGCAAATGAGAAGCAGAACTGTGAACCATCCCCAGATATCTAGGGATATCTAGATATCTAGATATCTGTACACTGTGTATGTGCTACATCATATTTTCTTTAACCCTTCATCTTTTGATAAACATTTAGGTGGTTTTCATATCTTAGCTATTGTGAATAATGTTGCAGTGAACATGGGCGTGCAGATATCTCTTCAAGATCCAGATTTCAGTTCCTTCGGAAATATACCCAGAAGTGGGTTTGCTGGATCAAATGGTAATTCTATTATTAATTTTTTGAGAAATCCCCATACTGTTTTCTGTAGTGGCTGCACCATTTTACATCCCCACCAACAGTGTAAAAGGGTTCCCTTTCCTCTGCATCCTTGCCAACACTTGTCCTTTTTTTTTTTTCTTTTTTTTTTAACATCTTTATTGGAGTATAATTGCTTTACAATGGTGTGTTAGTTTCTGCTTTATAACAAAGTGAATCAGTTATACATATACACATGTTCCCATATCTCTTCCCTCCTGCATCTCCCTCCCTCCCACCCTCCCTATCCCACCCCTCTAGGCGGTCACAAACCACCTAGCTGATCTCCCTGTGCTATGCGGCTACTTCCCACTAGCTATCCACTTTACGCTTGGTAGTGTATATATGTCCGTGCCAATCTCACCTCGTCACAGCCTACCCCTCCCCCTCCCCATATCCTCAAGTCCATGCTCTAGTAAGTCTGTGTCTTTATTCCCATCTTACCCAGTCCTTTTTTTAATAATAGCCATTTGAACAGGTGTGAAGTGATATCTCATTATGGTTTTCACTATGGAGCAAAAGGGAACTTTCGGAGGTGATGAATAAGTGTATGAAATATCTACAGCTTTTTGTATGTCAGACCTCAATAAAGTAGTTTTAAGACAAATAAATAATTTAAAGGAATAGGTAATTTAAATTCATGCATGGAAAATTGTGGATTTCCCTAAGAAGTTATAAAGTCTGAAGCCATAACTCTTTATGCTAAAATACCTGTTTACCTTGTATTACTAATCAAAACACTTAAAATCGCTCAGTCTACGACATCTGCTGTCGTATTTTCTCCAAGAACAAATAGGTGGGAATTAGTTTCACATCTATTGCTTGGTTTTTCCAAATGAAAGAAACACAAGGTTTCACGAGCTACACAAGGACCAAGATCTTGTCAGTTTTAAATTACGGTTCTATCCTGAGTCTGCAGTATGGTAGGCACTCACAAAATAAAAATGAATGGATGAATGAAGGAAGATTTGGTTCCAAAGGAAGCAGGCCTCCTGTTCTTAGGAAACAGAAAAATGCTTGCAATTTTATTTGGCACAATTTGCAGGAAGGGACCCTCTTTATATTATAGTGATTGAAAGTGGAAAGTTGCCTAACTGTTAAGTTGCAGTGGATTATTAAATACATTATAGTCTAGACATGCTCTAGAGACAATTAAAATAACATTACAGAAGTCAACCTAACAATATATCACTTGGATGTTTTCAGTTTCAAGTAACATAAAACACTGACTGAAACTGACTTTAAAATGAGGGCTTTTATTTTCACGCACATCAGGAAGTCCAGAGGTAGGGAGTGTTTCAGGTCAGTTGATTCCCCGCCTTGATAATGTCATCAAGGACCAGGTTCTTTCCATCACTCTGCTCTGCCATTTTCAGTGGCCCAGTGAAAACCTTCACTTTTTCAGAATGGCTGCAAAGCTCTGGGCACCACATCCAATTACATCAATGCCCAGAGGCCCAAAGAACTGTCTCTTCAGGTCTCTTTTCTAGGATCAGGGAAAGTTTTCTCTGGAGCCCCCAGCAGATCTCCCACTATATCTCAGAAGAGAGTCACATGCTTACCCCTAAATTAATCACTGGGAAGAATAGGGTGGCTATTATTGGTGTAGAGTGACGAAGATAAACCCCCATGATCTTGAATATAGTCACCCTCATCTGACGATGCGGAGTAAGCCTCTGAGCAGAAGTGATGACTGGGTATCAGATGTATCAGTCAGGATAGGCTGGGTTACACTGCAGTAACAAACAACCGCAAAACCCAATGGTTTAAAATAGCAAAAGTCTATTTCTTTCTCATGCCACATGTAGATCACACCAAAAAGGTCCCCTTTTCATCACGGTCTCTTGGATATCCAGGCTGATGCGGGAGTGCCATCTCAAACACTGCTGGTCCCTCTACCATAAGGAAATAAAGGGCTCTGGAAGGTTTCAAGCAATTAAACACTCTGACCTGGAAAATGTGAGTCACTTCCACTCTCAACTCATTGACCAAAACTAGGCATATGGCCCCACCCATCACAAGGGGTTCAGGAGGTAGGATCCTACTCTGTACTTAGAAGGAAGGAGGGGGACCAGAAATATTTGGCAAACAGCCTCATACTAGGTAAGCAATGGGAAAATATTCATGATACTCTATAAAGTGAACAAAGCATGCAGCAAGAGAATATCCACTGTGTTATCCCAAGTATAACCCCATGGGTGTGTAATAAGCTGAAAATGATTATTATCTTAACAAATGACAACTAAATTCCTCTTAGACAGGAGGGCTTCCCTGGTGGCGCAGTGGTTGAGAGTCCGCCTGCCAATGCAGGGGACATGGGTTTGTGCCCTGGTCCGGGAAGATCCCACATGCCGCGGAGCGGCTGGGCCCGTGGGCCATGGCCGCTGAGTCTGCACGTCCAGAAACTGTGTTCCTCTTAGACAGTGTACTGTATTTGCAGAGGAATATACTTTATTAAACCTTTTGGGATGGAAGTATGAGCCTAAAATCTATCAGGGGATAAGAAAAAAGGAAATATTGAAAGTGTTCTATATTAGAACTAAGTAGGAATCTGGGAGGAGGGAGAGCAATGAAGAGGGAACTGTAGAAAGGAACCAGCAGGAAGAGTCAAGCACTGTTAAATATGGCCCATGGACTCTTAGCTATCTTAAAGCAGGCTTTCTCAACAAAGGCACTGTTGACATTTTAGATTGGATGATTCATTGTCAAGGAGGAGGGCTATCCTGAACATTGTAGGATGTCTAACAGCATCATTGCTCTCGACACTAGTGGCACTTGTGACAACCAAAAACGTCTCCAGTCATTGCCAAATGTTCCCTGGGAGGGGGGAGGGCAAAATCACCCCCATACAATGGTTGAGAACCACAGTATTAGAGAGCTATCTAATATTGTTTTAAATGATTTGTACTGCTACAACGTAACCTCTTCCCCGCTCCCCGTATGCCCCAAACCTTCAGTGGAGTCTATCAGACACACAAAGATTTTACATGAGTTGTTTCTTTTGGGACATTCAAGGAGTGGGTATGTTTACCCTGAACGTGAATGGAGGCTTTGAACAAAATTTCAAAGACTTAAAGGGAAGGAGACTATCGACTGATTGGATTGATAGATACATACATACATACACAGTGAAAGTAGAAAGACATAGAATAAGGCACATGGAGACTTCTCCTCCAACATCCATTCCTCCTCTCAATGCCTCCCCCACCACATACCTGACACGTTGTTTGTCTCCCTCCAGCTCTAAAGGATGCTGGTTGTTCAGGCAGGGTAATACCAGGTCTCCCGTTTTAGTGATTATCTCAGGAGTGGGCCAATCAGAGCACAGCTCAGAACTCTTGTTCAAAAGCTAAGAGAAGTGATGCTCTTTTTCCCTATGAAGATCGTTGTGAGAGCCTGTAGCCCTGGCCTTGCAGGCGTAGGGAAGCCAGGCTGAGAAAGCAGCCCATCAATATACAAGAGATGACCAAGAATAATAGAGATACTGAGCGGAGAGCTGATCAAACCAGGTACAACACCTCCCCTGCCTGCCCCTGAACTTCTCACTCATAAAAGCCCCAAAGTCCCCTTTATTGTTTAAGCAAGTTTGAACTGGGTTTTCTGTTACTTGCTACAGAAGGCCGTCTAACTGATTAACATGTGGTAAAATAGATACGATACGCTAGATGCCTCTGAATATATGCATAGACACATGCATATGCATAATTGGATAGCAAACATGCACTCATGCGCAGACACATGCATAATTTAAAGGTCTAGACAGAAAAACATCAAACATTAACAGTGACTTAGATTGTAGGAGTGCAGGCAACTTTAATTTCCCCTTTATGCTTTTCCAAATTCTCTTTAATAAACATGCATTAGTTTTGCTAGCAGAAAGAAATCATTAAGTATAATGTAGTATTTATGGGTGAAGTGACATGATTGTGAGATTTATGTTAAACTATTTCAGCAAATATAAAAGGTTGGAGGGAGATAGATGAAGCAAAGTTAGTAAGATATTGATATTGATACTGAACCCAGATGGCAGAGGCTTTAAGGGTTCATTCTACTAGTCTATTTTTTTGTAATTTTTGAAAATGCACATAGTAAAATGATGAGAGAAGAAGAAAGAGAAGAAGGGAGGGAGGGAAGAGGGAGAGAGAGGCAGGAAGGGAAGAAAGGTAGTTAGTTAGTTAGTTAGCTAGCTAGCTAGTTAGCCAGCCTTACTGAGTGCTGCAGTTGTCGCTAATGGGCCTGACTGCACACATCCATTGCCTAAAGGAGATGCTAATATTTCTTCAACTGTTTGGACAGTATTAATGTTATAGTGCTTTGAATGGCAACCAGTATTTTGTGTCACTTATGCTTTCATCTTCAATTTTCTTCAGAAATAGAAATCCAACAGTTAATTTTTCCTTAAACATGCATTTTATGCACTTCTTTTAAAAGAAGATTTTTTAATCTTCTTGCTGCTGAATTTATTATAAAATTTTAGAAAGGTGTTAACCAATAAAAATAAAGCAACATGTGTGATGTACACTGTCCAATAAGTAACAATAACACTAAGAATATCATTCGGACTGTGACCTACTGCTTAGCATCTATTTACCGCACATTTTCCACACACAACTTACCTAACATTTGCTTCATTTCCCATGGTGGAAGCAGACAGACTGGTGGTCTACTGGCCTCTTGCATCTCATGTGCTACAGCCTGGGCCCTGGCACAGCCAGAGGGACACCAAGTGCCCAGCATAGGAAGTAGTAGCAAATACCACCCTAGACCAGGAGGATGTACTAGGTCTTCTGAGCCATGCATGGCCACCACACTTAATTATCACTGAGTGCCCTGCATGCTGTCCTTGAAAGGGAGGTATTCGTTGTGTTGCATCTAGAAAGAATAGGAAAAAAAAAAAAAAGCCAGGAGAAGAGAGCTGGATTATTTCCAGTCTTCTTACAAAATTTCTAGCATGTTCAAGAGAGAATTCCAATCACTGCTAGACGGCCTTGGAAGAAGGTCTTCTCTGGATGGAAAATTTTACCAAATACTCAGATTCATTTAATGCAATCTATAATAAAACTGCTTCATTTAAACTTGTTAAAAATCAGGGAAATTACTAAACTAGACAGAAAGGCAAGAGGCATCCCTAGGCCAGAACACCACAGATTCCCATATTTCTTAACCAATGTTTAGTGGTGTTACAGGCATAAATGCTACTCAGATTCTTTATATCTGTGGTTGGTCTCTGAGCGCCGAATGGGTTTGTTTGTTTGTTTTTTCAACTTGTCCGTGCCCATAATTGCTTTTTAGGGACAAAATTTGCTACCCTTCTCACCCGGCCATAGCCAGGAGGAGGCAGTAACTTAGTTTTGAAAAATACAGAAAGAACCTACTGAACCTTAAACTTTTAATTACAGTAAGTCCCCTACATATGAACCTTCAAGTTGTGAACTTTCAAAGGTGTGAACATGCGTTCGCATGTCCAATCACGTAAGTTAGTTCACGTGTCTGGCATACATTGTCACGTGCATGCACCCTCTACCAGTGGTTGTGCTTTTGTGTACTGTACTGTACAGTACTGTATAAAGTACGGTAGTACAGTATCTTTATTTCAAGCCCAGGATGTCCGGAAGCAAGCGTAAAAGCAGGGGTATATAGCCGATTGTGTTAGTTGGGTACTTAGACTAACTTTGATGGACTTACTTATGAACAAATTAGATTTAGGTACGTGCTCTCAGAACAGATCTCGTTCGTATGTAGGGGACTTACTGTATAGCTCTATACATTCTCCTATTTTTAATGTTTACATTTATTTTATGATTGTAAGTATTTCTTTGAATTCTGTTTTTTAAATTTATTATTTTATGTATTCATTTCAACACATTGGCCTAACTCACAGAATACCATCATGTTCACATTTCTCTAAAGCAGTGTACTTTTAAAAGTCTGCAAACACATGATCCTTTCAATTTTGTATGTGGGTTTGGAAGCCAGTTTTGTTCTTTCCAGGTTGCTTACAGAGCTATTCATAAGCTTTGTGAAATAAATATTCTTGTCGCTATCTCAGTGGCTTCTTATAGATTCAGTCTCTTACAGATTGTGAAGCAATTCTAATGTACAAAACATATTCTGGACAGGCCTTAAGACCCACACACCTATTATGGTGGTGAGTAACTGCAATATTTATAAAGCCACATTACAATATGTCACTGTGACTTATAATGGTTTGGATACTTGGTATCCTATGCTAGATACAGACTTTCATAATATACCTTGCTCTTATAAGTTGTACATGGCATTTATATATCTAGCTTTATTGATATCTATTCACCCATATATAATTAAAGTGAATTGAAATCATTGACATTGATAACCAATATTTTATGATAAGCCTAGAGATAGCTGGATATATTCTGGATATCACAAAACTGAATGTGATCATTACAGTATAAGTGTTAACACTTCTGCTTTTCAAGACATACTAATCCTATAGTGGATAAAAAATGCTTTAGACCAAAAAGCACGTAGAACTAGGATTCCATGTTTCCTAAACTTTCGTGAAATAATATATTTCCAAAACTATTAATTCTCCACTACACACCTATTATTGAACATGCTAAAGTCATTGTGCCTTACTTTCTATTTTCCACTCGGTTACAGCATAAATCAAATTGATTTGGTGTGGCCTAGTGGTAGCACATGATAATGTACCAGAAGAAGTGTTTTAGGAAAAGCAAAAGAAACATGAAGAGGTGACAGTTTTTCTTTTAAATCCATATGCAGTAATAAAGATATCAATGCTACCTATGCATATTACAGAAGGTTTTTAAAGGTTTTTTATAAAATTCATGTCTTAGTCCTCTAAACATATTCCGTTAATGAACAGCTGTTTAAGGTTAATCAAAATAAATCCTTACTGTAATTTAATACATTGGTTCCTCCAAATCAGCATGTTGTAGGCTTCATTTAGGTGTTTTTAAAAGATCAATTACATGGATACTGGAGAAGAGATATGATTTGTGGGCAGTTCCCGTGAAACTGAAGAATTGACTGCAAACTCGATAAGAACCAGCCTATGAAATGTGGATGGCAAATGCGGAGTCTGACCATGAGAGATACTCTTGCTGTGCTAGGCACCGGTGCCAGACACGTGAGGGCCCCAGGCTGAGGCCCAGGCCCACACTAGAGCCAAACACGGGGCCAACCAAAGGAGGTGGGAGAACTGGGCAAAGAAACTGAGTGCGCTTTAACCTTGAAGATAAAAAATTGTGGGGAGATTTGAGAGCAATCTTTGAATATTTGATGCGTGCCTGTGGCAGGTTCTGTTCTATGACCTTCCCACCATCCATTCTCGCCACCCTACCCCCTTCCTCCCTGCTAACCAATCAGATCTGCTTAGGATGCCTCAGAGACCCCTCAGTCTCAGGAAGAGGAAGCCCCACCCATGCCCTGGGATAGAATCATGATGGGTCTAAACCAGCCATAGTAATAATTCCCCATGGCCAGTGACCAGTCTAGGAGTAACCACATACCCAATTCTGGCTAAGGAGAAAGGTGAATCAGGCTTTCAGGCTTTCCTCATCCTTTAAGAAGGAAAGAGTTGACTGGCCTGCCTTTCACTTCCTTCTTTTTTTCCTGCTGGAGAACACAGCGGAAATCACAAAGTATGGCAGTGTAGAAATATAGAAAGCACCTGTATCCTTGAGAGCTCCAACAGCTGGACTGTCTACCTGCAGATATTTTGCTTTGTGAGAAAGCCAAGCTCCTATGTGTTTAATCACAGTAGTTAGGTATTCTGTTCATTGTAGCCAAACACACTCCTAGCCGATGTCACGGAAGAAAAATATATTTCATCCTCACATTCTAGAAGGCAAAACTAAAACCACAGAGTGTGAGTTACAAAATGGAAGATTTGGGATCAGTATCATAAATCATTTTCTGGCAAATAGAATTGCTGGAACACGAGGTTGCCCCTGGAATCAATGATCCCGCATCACAAACACAGTCAAGCAGCAGGTGGCTGACTGCCCAAGAAGGAATATCTGCATAGTTGGGAGGTTCCAAGGTCCCTTTGAACTCTAATACTTTGGCTTTAGAGTTGAAAAAGACACTATTGATATTTGCTAGTCATGTATGAGAAAACTGGCTTTAAAAGAGTGACAAATTACCAGTTATTTTTCTAGATTGCTCAGGATTAAGAACAATACCTTCCTGATATCAGATCTCTTGATATTTGAAAATATACAGATTCTGTTCCAAGGTTCTTTCATCTTGGCATTTGTGTTGAACCAGTCAAATAACATCCCATGATTTGTTGCAGTGGGTTGTTTTTAAATTAAAGACCAACTGTTTGAACAAGACTGTTCTGGTCGAATTCCCATTGTGAGGATACTACCTCTACTCTGAATGAGTCACCTCAGTCCTGACTGCTGAATGCCAAACGGGCTCGTCTTCTGTTATGCCACCTTCTCACCAGCCCCAGATAAACTGTACATTACTGCACTGTGCTCTGAAGAGTCTATTAACTTCTTCCTTTAGTCATGCTCCAGGATGCTCTGTGAGCAACTACTTCCATATATTATAACCCAGGCTCTGCACATGGTCAACAGGGCAGAGGCAACATTTCAATGCCACATTCTGGTTACTTTCTGGAAATTCATTGTGGATTACTTTAATGTTAAGTTTGACACTGAGAAACTCATTCATGAACTTGTAATTTTGAGCGCTTGTCTACACTTGGGTCTCACAATGTTTATTGAGCAACAGCTATGAAAATGGTGGTTCTTTGCAGAAACTCGAAAACAACGAAAATAGAAAGCATGGTAGAATAAGGGAGATGAGAGAAGTAACAGCAATGATATCTTTTATTTGTTTGCAACACTTTTCATTTTGTATGTCAGGACAGACTTTATTATTCTCATTTTATAGATGAGGAAGTTGAGACTCAGAAACTTACAAATAATTAACTACAAACAGGCCAAATGAGACAGTGCCCTTTAGAGGTACAGGCCCACTACTTCTTATCTGAAACCTCGGGCCCACTTGCATGTAGGAATTTTTCAGGCTCTAGACAGATAATGGAGTTCATGTATCATTTATTAACTAACACCCACAACAGAGTCTGGGCATCCCTCTGTCATCAAACACATTAACATGTTTCTGCAGCAAAAATGTATGAATATTCATATTAGTGAGATAACAACTATAAAAGGCTTCAGATCAGTTAGGTCAGGTTCTGCAGCCAAGTAACTTACATAAAATTTTTCCATTTTCGGAGCTAAAGTTTGGATTTCAGAAGCTCAGAGAGGGATCCATGGGCATGTTCCAGCAGCAGAGAGCTAGTCCACTGGGGATGGAGAACTGGATCGTGGGAGATTTAACGAGGGAAATGACATCTTAGCCGGACCTGGAAGAACCATCAGCGTTTCGAACACTGAAGACATAATGAATATACATCTTCTATAAACGGAATCAACAAGCACTAAACGGGAGAGGTGGTGCAGGAAAGGCACTTCGGGTCGTCACACGCTGGCTCTGGGTGAGGTATGTACAGCCTCGAAAGGCCCTGCAGCCCCCTCGGGTGACCAACCTTCTGGGTCAGCCCAGGCTTCTCCTGCCTTTAACACCGAAAGTCCTGTGTCCCAGGAAGCCGCCAAACCCCGGATGCACAGGGATGGTTGATGGACCAGTAGCCCCATGATGCATTTTCTCTGTTGATGAGGGTCCCAGTCAGCAGGACTCAGAGCTGCCGTTTGGATTTGTGCTGTCCATGTGAGCCCTCGGCTGTGCTGGGCTTCCCAGCTCAGGCCTTTTCTGAGCGGGTCCCAGGCCCAGGCCGTGGAGCCCCAGAGCAGCCAGACCCAGAGCCTACCAACAAGCATATAAGGATTTTAAATGGAGAATGTGGAAATACAGCATTTTTTTCTTTTTTAAAAAATAATTTTTATTGGAGTATAGTTGATTTGCAATGTTGTGTTACTTTCAGGTGTACAGCAAAGTGAATTAGTTATACATTTATCCACTCTTTTGTAGATTCTTTTCCCATATAGGCCATTACAGAGTGTTGAGTAGAGTTGCCTGCGCTATACAGCAGGTTCTTATTAGTTATCTATTTTATATACAGTAGTGTGTATATGTCAAACCCAAGAAATACAGCATTTTAAGTCACTTTTTTTCTGTATAATTAACTCATTCTTGGTAAGGAGACACTTCGTTTGAGTAACACCTAGATGGATTATTGAGGGAAACTTTTGTTGCTGGTTGTTAGTCAAAAGTGGCAAGGAAGGCTGGCAAATCCACACCAACAAAAGCAAACTTCAGTCGAAAACCTGAATGTTTGGGAATATCCAGATGTTTAGTGTCCTGTGGTCTCGGCCTCAACGTTGATCGTTTGGAATTAAGCAGAGGGGATGAGGCAATGCTCTTAGAGCATTTCACACACAAAAATGTAAAGCTGGACTTAATATAGCAAAATGATAAAAGCCGAATCCAGATAACACTTTCTCCAGAAGAAGCAAACATGCCCGAACAACTTGGCTAACACCTATGTTTAGTCATGAGGATGATACTAATTACCACCAAGTGGTTTTGGCCTTTTATTAACAGGATATCATGGTGTTTCCTGTCTCTAGTTTCCCAGAGGATGGACTAAGAACTGTCACTACATTCTACACACACCCTCCTGAAGCCGGCACGGGGCCGCCTCCCAGGGGCTCCAGCGTGGACGTGACAGAACTCCGCCAAACTCCTCCCCGATCCTACACGGCCTCACAGAGAGCGTTGATGGGAGCTGTTCTGATTCCAGCGGTGACCAAGCTGTACATACCCTTTAAGTGACACAACCATTATTTACAAATGAGGGTGTGTCTGCTTTAAGACATTTCTGTAATTTTCAGAAATAATCATAACCACAACCTTGGGCAACACAAAGGAGAAAAGCTGAAAGAAGATGCAATATACACTAACAAAGCAGGCTTTACAAACTCTCATGTGTTTGGCACCATTTAATCTTCAAGAAGAGAATTGGTGACACTGAGTTAATTAAATGAGGAAGGGAGGAAAGTAAGAAAGACCTCATATACTGCAAAATATCTAAGTATTCATAATAACTGCAATAAAAAAATAAAATTGACAACATCTAAATAATATCCATGGAACTCTTTACCAACTTCGAGCAAAGAACATCCCCCGGCCCGGCCCCCGACACTGATAAATAGTAAAAGTCAAAGGGTCGCTTATCATCTTGTCCATTCATTCATTCATTTACTCATATATTCATTTAACAAATATTTATTCAGAGCCTAATGTGTGTCAGACGCCAGGGTAGAGTGTTGAAAATACAAAACGTTCACACTCTAGCAGGAGAGATGATCTAATAAAGATAATCATGGAATCTACTGGTGAGTGATGTAACTTAATAACACGATTTCCCATTTGGAGATAACTTTATAGTTTACAGGATTCTTTCACATCTTTTTGTATCTTTCTGCTTCATTACATTTAAGGCATGTCTCTCATAAACAGAATATGGTTGGGCATATTCTTCCATACAATCTGAGATTGTCTTTTAACTGAAGAATTTGTTTACTGATACTATAACTTATTTCTAACATCTTATTTTGTGTTTTCTACGACCACATTTCCTGTATCTTTTTCTCCAAGTTCCTGTCTTGTATGGGATTAAGCTTTATTTATTCTTTTTTGTTTTCCTTTTACTGATGTGAATTTATAAATTGTACTTCTATTATTTTACTAAGTTACTACTAAAAAGTTTTAACATGAACACATAATAAAATCAAGTCGCCAATGGCTGTGTCCTCCTTCCAAACAAAGCAAGAGGCGCGCACCCCTCCTGCCGCCATATTCTTATCTGCTGTCTTAATCCCACTTTATTTTTAACCCTCTCCTGTTAGTCAGTACTACTGCTACTGGCCAGGGGTTGTTGTTCTTTTCACATCAATGCTTATTTATTTGACAAATATGTTTACTAATGTCTTTGTTCTCCATTGGTTTCAATTTCCTTCTTACTGAAATACAGGCTACCCTGAAAAGTGATTCTTAGATTAACATTTTCCTGTTTTTAATCCCCAAACTTCATTAAGACTTACGTATTTCCAAATACAATGTGGTGGGGTTTGTTTTTGTTCTGTTTTTTGTTTTTTTTTTTGGCTAGTGTTTTTATAGAAAAAGTGTATGTACATCTCAAAATCTAACACTTATTTTAAAATATATATTTATTTGTTTATTTTTATTTATTTTCAGCTGTGTTTGGTCTTTGTTGCTGCTTGCGGGCTTTCTCTAGTTGCGGCGAGCGGGGGCTACTCTTCACTGCAGTTCGCGGGCTTCTCATTGCAGTGGCTTCTCTTGTGGCGGAGCACGGGCTCTAGGTGCGCAGGCTTCAGTAGTTGCAGCACGTAGGCTCAGTAGTTGTGGCTCACGGACTTAGTTGCTCCCCTGCGTGTGGGATCTTCCCAGACCACGGCTCGAACTCGTGTCCCCTGCATTGGCAGGCGGATTCTTAACCACTGTGCCACCAGGGAAGCCCCTAATCAACACTTTAAACAAAGCAATGTGAAAGCAGAGTTTGTAGTTTTATTCCAAATTCAACTGGTAGAATTGTGTGAGGATAGCCATGCAGTGTTGCCAAAAAAAAAAAAAAAAACGAATAAAAAACGAACAAACAAAAAGGAATTGGGAATTCCCTGGTGGTCCAGTGGTTAGGACTCCACGCTTCCACTGCAGGGGGCATGGGTTCAATCCCTGGTTGAGAAACTGAGATCCCACATGCCGGGTGGCAAGGCAAAAAACAAACAAACAAACAAAGAATCGTGTGAGGACATATTGAAAAGTCAGTGAAGTGTGCATCTGCACGTTATGGGCACTAAAGAGATGTATCACAGTGAGGCTCCCAAACAGGTGTTTGCTAATAGCCATACTCACTATTCTGTAATCAGGAAGTGATGCTTTAAGCATTTGTCTATTTAAGCTTTTTTTTTTTTTTTTTTTTTTTGCGGTATGCGGGCCTCTCACTGCTGTGGCCTCTCCCGTTGCGGAGCACAGGCTCCGGACGTTCAGGCTCAGCGGCCATGGCTCACGGGCCCAGCCACTCCGCGGCACGTGGGATCCTCCCAGACCGGGGCACGAACCCGCGTCCCCTGCATCGGCAGGCGGACTCCCAACCACTGCGCCACCAGGGAAGCCCTATTTAAGCTTTTGATGATTATTATAGGTCAATGTTTTGCTTGCTTTGGTTGTATTTTAGGAAAGTAGTGAGTAGTTTGGGGTTGGTATATAATAAACTATCAAAAGAATTTTTCCCATTTCATATAATGGGAAATAGGCTTGGCAGTATTTTCATTTAGAATGTCTGATTTTCAGAAACAAATTACTGGATTTAAGTGGGCAATGCATGTATATTTTTAAGTAGTTCTTTAAAAAAAATTTTTTTAGTTTATTTATTTTAGTTATTTATTTTTGGCTGTGTTGGGTATTCGTTGCTGCGTGTGGGCTTTCTCTAGTTGCGACGAGCGGGGCCTACTCTTCGTTGAGGTGCTGAGGCTTCTCGTTGCAGTGGCTTCTCTTGTTGTGGAGCACGGGCTCTAGGCATGCAGGCTTCAGTAGCTGTGGTGGGCTCAGTAGTTGTGGCTCACAGGCTCTAGAGCGCAGGCTCAGTAGTTGTGGCACACGGGCTTACTTGCTCCGCGACATGTGGGATCTTTCCGGACAAGGACTCGAATCCGTGTCCTCTGCGTTGGCAGGCAGATTCTTAACCACTGCGCCACCAGGGAAGCCCTAAGTGGCTCTTTAATAAACTCTATGTTATCTGCAATGTCTTCATTTTACTTTCACTTCTGAATAACTTAGCTGGGTACTCATTCTAAGTTGACTGTTTTGCCTTCCATAATTTAACGATATTATTCCACTGTCTTTCGGTAATACATCTGAGAATTCTGTTCTCAACTGATTATCATTTCTTTGTAGGTAATCTGTCTTTTTCCCCTGGATTCTTTTAATATTTTCGTTGTTTATTGGCCATTGTGCAGTTTCTATTGTGATGCAGCTAAGTGTGGCTTTGTATTTGTAATATTCTGCTCAGAACCCAGCCAATCATTCAATGTACACGTATTGTGCACCTACTACATGCCAGATCCAGGCACTAGGAACCAGCAGAAAGCAATTCAGACAAAGTCCCATGTTCACGCAGCTTACCTTCTGGTGGGAGCAAACAGGAATTAAACAACAGTCCCATACAAACACATCATGTCTGGTAGTGATAAGTGCTATGGAGAAAAATTAATTAGAGTATGGGCATAGTGAGTTCTGGGGAAGCACTATATAAGGGATCAGGAAGCCCTTTTTGACTAAATGACATTTAAGCAGATACTGACGAAAAGGGGGACATGCCGATTGTGTAAATATCTGGGGAAAGAGCGTTATGACGGAGAATACAGCATATGCAAGAGCCCTGAGGTCAGAGCATGCCTGGTGTGTGATCAAGGAATAGCACAGAAGCCACTGTGGCTAGACAGAAGTGAGAGAGAGAATGGAGTAGATCAGGTCAGACAAGCGGAGAGGTGGGTAATGCACATGGACCCTACAGTCTGTTTGTAAGGACTTTGGAAAGGCTGTGGGAAGCCACCAAAGTCTTCAACAACAGAATGCGATGTATGTCTAAAAGGCTCACTCTGTATGCTGTCTGGAGAACAGACATTTTATTATGTAGAGAAGCAAGGATGGAAGCAGGATGACCAATCAGCAGGCCATCGTAGTGGTCCGGAAGAAAGAAGATGGAGATCTGAACAGTGGCAATAGTGGTGGAGGCGTTGAGAAGTGGTCAACTTCTGGAGATATTTTGAGGGTAGAACTAACAACATTTGCTGACTTAATTGTGGGTTAGGAGATAAAAAGATAAAAGGATCACACCAAATTTTGTGAACCGAGTAATTGAAAGAATGGAATAGGCATTTTCTAAGATGGGAAACTTTAAAGTAGGACAGTTTGGCAGAGCAGGGAAAATCAGGAGTCTCCTTTTGGATATGTTAAGTTTGAGATGTGTATTAGACATCCAAGTGGAGCAGTAGTATATGAAGTTGGATACAGAAACTTTTAAGTTCAGAGGAGAGGTCCAAACTGGAGATATAAATTTGGGCAGTTGTCAGCATTTACCACATACAGCCACATGCGGGGATGGGATCGCCTTACAGAATAAAAAAAGAGACTAAGCCTTTGATGACTCCACCACTTAAGGCCAGGAGATGAAAAGGAACCAGTAGAGGATACTGGGAAGGACCAGCCAGAGCAGTATGAGAAGGACCAAGACAGAGTGATGCCTTAGGGGCTAAGTGAAGAAAGCATTTCAAAGAGGGGGGAGCAATGGACCGTCAAATGCTTCTGATTATACGTGTGAGGAGAGATCATACATGTGAGATTGCACCGCTAGGTTTAGCAATGTGGAGTTTGTGGGTGGCCTCTTGGTGGACAGATGGAGAGGAAATTCTGACTAGAGGGGCTCCAGGAAACACTAGGAGGGAAGAGGGTGTAGATGGGAAATACAAGCAACTCTTTGAATGAGTGTTGTGAAAAGAACAGAGAAATAGAATAGCATCTGGAGGAGGGTGGGGGGCAAGAGAAGTTTGTTTTATTTTACCATGACATGTTATTGCAATATGTTTGTTTGCTGACAGTAATAAGATTGCTCAGAGGGAAAAATTGATCGGGAGAGGGGAGGAGAGAGAGAACAATTGCTGAAGAGAGACTGTGCTGCTCTGTTCTGTGGACTCAATTTTTTCTTCATTTCTAAAAGACTATCAGCTTCTCTGTCTTCAAATATTAATCTCCTTGATTCTCAAAATACCTTCATTCCAGGACCCACAACTGGATACGTACTGGGTCTCCTTAGTCTAGCATCCATATAGCTAAATGATTCTTCAAATTTCCAGTTCCTTATCTTTCTGCACTATATTCCAGGTGATTTCTTCAACTCTACCTTTGAGTTAAATAATGCTCCCTTTGACTATGACTAATTTGTTCTTTGACCCATCCACTGAATTCTAAATTTCTATATTTTTCATTTTTACAATTTCTATTTTATTTTTCAAATCTACTTATTCTTTTCTTATAAGGTCATTTTCTTTCTTACTATTTCTATAATTTATTTCTCTTCATTTTAAACATTTTTATCTTATGTCCCTTTCAGATTTTTCCATTTTCACAGATTCTTGGGAGCCAGTATTCTCATTTATGGCATCTGGAAACTTTGCATCATGGTGGCCTTGTTTCTCACAGAATTTGTGATTTTTTTTTTAGCTTATCTTCAGCCAAACTTGTTTTTCAGTAGGAGTTCTATGCACCCTTACTTGGGCAAAGTTCCCTTTGAAGAAATGTTTCTCTTTGCTCCTATTAAACCAGAGTTTTTAGTCTGACCCAGATACTGTTTTTACAGCCCCTCTGGAAGGTTGCGAGCCCTTTGAGTGTCCCATATCGAGGGCCTAGTCCTCAAGGCCATGGCTTGTCACCGTGTAAGTGCTAACACCCCCAGCGCCCAGCTCCTGAGACGACATCCGCGTCCATTACGCCCACAGGTCATCTTAATGCCAGCTATAGTTCCCTTCTCTCTGAGTCCCCTTTTTGTTTTTGAAACCCAAGACTTCCCCTTTCCTTGCAGTTTAACTGTATCTTTTAAAGTATTTTCTGAACACTTTTTTCACCTAACATTTTTGTTTTTGCAACAGAAGAAATGCCTGCGTAGGGTTAATCTTCCAAATACGGTAAACTCAGAAGTCCAGCACAAAATACTGGTCCCAGAGTACTCGGACTAAACTCAAAATTGAAAATGGCCTCAAAATTCTTCTCAACCCAGAAACAAGTACCAATCTGTCAGAGTTACCATGGGAAATGAAGACTTTCTCCATCCCTGTGATACTACGGGAAGAGCAATTACTTTTTTCTCCCCTCAGGCAATTCAGGAAAAATTCGGTAACGGATCTCCATGGATCCTCAGAGAGAATTCCTGATTCCCAGCTTTTAGCCATATTTTTTTTCAAACTAGGGGGGTGTCTAAATGAGGAGCAAAATAATGGTGAGGAGGGACATTCCCTGCATTGTACAGAGGGAGGCCCTGTGGACCAGACAGCTTGCTTCCTCTAGCATGCTTAGACTTCATGAAAACGAAAACCTAACCCTGCCCTGGAAGTATCAAGAAGGAGGATGCTGGTGTTTTATGCAGGAAGAACTAAGCAGGTTTTAAACATTTGGAGCCTAAGAAGTCATTGATTTCGTGGATTTTATTATTTTTATTTTTGAATAGATGGCCCTTAATGTATTAAAGAACCTTATATTAGGTTAAGAAGTTACAACACATACACATTTTAATATGTGCCCGATACTACTCCTATATTTTTACCAGCCAATGTAACACAGAGATAGCAATTATTCCGCTAATCTTCTCTGTTTATAAAGTTGTTAGTATTTTAAAATCTGGGACAGAAGTTCCACTTTGCAGCATAGATAATCCCATTCTATTCTCTTTAATATATTTCCAGCTCTACTTATAACTCGAGTTTTACTGAAAGTGGAAATGTCATTAGGAGCTAAAACATTATGTTAAATAATCAACATGCAAATTAATTGTAATAATAATGCAATAATCAACATGTAAAACAAAAACATCATTTAACTTTTAATTTAATTACCTAAAACTACAAGGTATTAAAGATTGTAATTATGAAGACTGTACAAATGTGTGAAGAAAATATCAAAAATCTTAAATAAGTTCAAGAAAATGGGTGCAAAAGTGTCCTTTGTCTGCCGTGACATACTATAACACTAAATAAACACTAAATAACGTTAAAGTGTTATGACAGAAGGAAGAAAGGTAAGCCTCAAAATTATACTTCTCCTCTATTGCAATCATGTAAAAATCTATGTTTAAATAGCAATAAATAGAAATATAGTTTGGAAACATATTTTAAATAAAATTATTTTAATTAAAAAATATTCTTGGGAATTCCCTGGTGGTCCAGTGGTTAGGACGCCACGCTTTCACTGCCCAGGGCCCGGGTTCAATCCCTGGCCGGGGAACTAAGATCCTGCAAGCCATGCAGAGCAGTCAAAAACAAACAAACAAACAAACAAAAAATTCTTAAAACTATTGACTATAAGAAAATGGATCAAACGGTAATATTGGTTCTCTATGGGCATTTTTCTTTCTTTTTGCCTGCCTGTTTTTCCTATATTTTCTTTCATGAGCTTGATTATTTGAAAACCTTTTTCAATTGAAAAGAGTCTATTTGCAGTAGAGGGCATCTATACTATCTTGGACTTATTCAACATAAGTGGTTCATCCTTAACGTGGAGTAATCACGCATGTCCTGATATTGCTTCCAAACTTATGGCCCAGCGTTGCTCTGTTAGGAAAAACATCATCGATGTGAAACAGTGTGGCTCGGCTGCTGACTTTTCTCCAAACCCGTTTCCTTCTCTCCTGGCACATGGCTAGATGTCTTCCCAGCACACGCCACAGGTAGGTGTTTACCTGTGACCAAATTCTAGGCAATGGACCTGAGAAGAAGTAGCTGGTACCATTTCCAGAAAGGCCCACGACAGCCTTTCCATGTGCAATGCTGCAGGCTCTTCTCACTCCTTGGGCATCATGGACGTGAGCACCGTGATCCCGGAGACCTCACATGAACGATGAGCCTGGACGTGACAGGCCTCACAGCCCGCCCACCTTCGCTGCTTGGAGAAGAGCTGCCCGCTGATCAGAAATACTCATTTCCGATATGATGCGAGCAAGACGTTAAGTTCTGATCGTGTTAAGCTACTGAGATGGGAGTGTCTGCAAAAGAAGAAAAAAGAAAAGAAACGCTCAACTAAAGGAAAAAGAGATGAGGAATGACAATGAATTCAGTTTGAAAGTACAATAAAAGTCAACTTTGAATAATTGGATCTCTACAGCTATTCCACATCAGTGGTGTTTATATAAGAGTAGTTTCCTCCAAAGTCTTCAGCAACTCATGAATCACGGTGCTTATCCTCACCCAGAGACAGCTATGGGGACAAAGGGAAAGAGCCTGCGATGGGAGTGAACTCCCATGGGCCCCCATGCTCTCGCTTCAACCTTTATCCTTGCCAAGGGAGCCCTGGGAACAAGCAGGATATCATCCCCAGGTGTGAGGAGCCTCCCCGCTATCTTTCCTTCACCCCAATACTTGGATATTCAATACTCAGCTAACACCAGAACCCCCGCCATTCTTGGACTCATCCTGCATTAAATATCTGACAGCCACGAGCAGCCTGTGTTGTGTGACTATAGTGGAGACGTATCCACAAAAGACCTGGGTCCCGGGCCCCATAGATAAACAACGCTGAAGCTTGCACAGAGCCCCTAAATCTCCCTCTGACTGTTTTTCATCTGCAAAACAGACGTCAAGAAGATTATGGGCCACTTACCTCACGGAGCTGTTGTGAAGGGCAAAGTGAGATCATAGGCTTAAATAAGATGCGAGGTATTGTATTTATTTCTAGAACTGGCAGAAATACAAAACTAACTGGCTTCCTAGCCTTGAGGAAGTTGCCTGAATACTGTTTCATATGGACTTTTATCACAAGGATATTTGAAGATCCCTGCTTTGCCTAAGTGAGCCGGCAACGGTCCATCTCTTTGGCCGATGAGAGGTTAATATAAATCTGGGACCCTGCTTTAAACAGTTACGAATTCCCATCCTCATCTTGACTTTTTTAAATTAATTTTTATTGAGGTATATAATTGATTTACAATGTTGTGTTAGTTTCTGCTGTACAGCAAAGTGAATCAGTTATACATATACATATATCCACTCTTCTTTAGATTCTTTTCCCATATAAGTCATTACCGAGTATTAAGTACAGTTCCCTAGGCTATACAGTAGGTTCGTATTAGTTATCTATTTTATATATAGTAGTGTGTATATGTCAATTCCAATCTCCCAGTTTATCCCTCTCTGCTTTCCCTCTTGGTATCCATAAGTTTGTTTTCTACGTCTGTGACTCTATTTCTGTTTTGTAAATAGGTTCATTTGTACCTCATATTGATAAATCCACCACTGTATTGGACTGGAATACACAATAGTTACTATGTTAATAGGTCTTCTGCAAAGTATTTCCTGTTCTTATTTAATGTCCGGGAACATCATACACGTCTCAGAGGTTAGAATGGCACACCTCTTTCCCTGGATCACCTTGCTGCTGTTACATGTCATTCTTCCCTGTCATGTTATTCACCTCTACTTTAACACAGTGTCCCCAAGTCCTAAAAATGTTCAGCTTATCCACGTCACTGAGAGGGCAGATTTGCAAGGATGCTTGCAGGGGAATGCAGGAAGTTCAAATTTGGCTGTGCTATTAAGTGCATTTAGAGGAACACTAGTTCATGGTCACATTCAGTACAGCTGCTTGATGTATTAACTCACATTCAGGAGTCCAAAATTTCATGTGTGGCTGCTTCCTGTTTCCACTTTTGAAGGAACCTGTCGGATTTCTGTGCAACCGCACGACAGCTCGAGGTGGTAAAGTGGCCGGTGAACCCTCTCTGTTGTTTGAAGTTTGGAACAGGACGTTTCTTCACCCTGAGCTTCTGCAAGGCTCTGCCAAGCAGACAGATGAGCCGGCATGTGGAAGAGACCTCTTCCCGGAGTCTAAGTCCCTTGCAGGAGAGCAGGACACTGAACCTGAGGTTGATTCACACAGGGCCTGTCTTAGTGAAAATTTTCTCATAACATAACAGTCATGGTCTAGAGCTGCATGCAGCTGTCTAGGGGGATTTAGAAAGGACATAGCTTGATGCCTAAACTTGGTGCTATTCCATGATGGTTACGAGTGAGAAGAAACAAAAAGTCCAGGAAAGCTGAAAGAAGAGAGAGAGAGAGAGAGTGAGAGAGAGAGAGGGAGAGGGAGAGAGCGAGCCGGCACGCCTGAGAACTGATTGAGACAAGTTTTGACCTTAATTTGCTTGACTTGACGGTCAGAATTATACACGTCAAAGAGGTGGCTGGGTGTGGCTTGGATGCCGTTGGGCATCATTCAGTTAGTTTTCAAAGGCAGAGTGCTCTACAGACACTGAAGCCACACTTCCTGGGTTTAAGTCAGGGCTAGTCCCTAACTTGCAGGTTACTTACGCTCCGTGCCTCGATTTTCTCATCTGTAAAATGGGCATCACAGGTGTGCTTACTTCACAGAGGATTAAAGTAAATCAGTGCAGACGGAGTGCTTGGAACAGTGGCTGCAGGCACCGTTTACAGTTGTCACCATTCACTGCGCTTGTCAGGGACTTGGCCAGTGAGCTCTGCCGTTTCTCCATTTCAACAATGTCTCTTGATTGTGGCAAGAAACTGACGGATCCAAGACGAGCAGGCAGAGAAGAGGGAAGGAAGCAGGGCACAGGGTGGTGATGGGAGAGGATCCAGGAGATCCCACTGATTTAACTCAACTTGACGTTTAGTGAGCACTTACTCGCCAGGCATGCACTAGCCCAGGGGTGTTCGAGGATGAACTAGACTCAGGCTCAGTCACTAAACCGAATCCCAGCTCAGCCGGACTCGTTCCTCACCGCCATGCCCATCTCCACCTCCAGCCCTTTGCAAAGCTGGTGCCCTTCATCTCCCACCATCCAGACCTTACCTGTCCTTCAGAGACAATCCCCTGACCCCTGCCTCTGTTCAAGGACACCTCAGCAACTGCAATCACTTGATATGAATTTGAGGATGAGCGATTAGTAAAGAAAAGATTTCATGTCTTGCTACTCACCCAAAGTGGACTTCTCTGTCTCCCTCCTCCCTACACGCACACACACATACACACGCATGCACACACGCACACATAAGCACACGCACGCACACATGCACACGTGCACACACACGTGCGCACACGGCCATAAGCCAGGGTGCAAAGGAAAGGCCCAGACCTTGACAAAGTTACTCTGTTTCTTTGAGCCTCTTTGCCCCAACCTCAAATTGGAGGTGATAACTCTGTACCTACCTTGAGGGGCAGCTGGGAGGATTGAATGTGCCTCGTTCATACTAAGTGCTCCCTTCACGGTAGCTTTTCTCAGAACCATTGAATAGATCTGTTTTCATTTCTTGATTGGCTTTGCCACTGACTTTTCAGTAGGAAATCGTACGGGAGGCAGTTCCAAATGGTGCTCTAAAGTCATTTCTGTTTCTTGGCTGTGTGGCCCCGGGCAAGTGACATAACCTTTTGCTGACTTCATTTCCTTATCTATAAAATTGGAATAACAGGGGCCCAGCTCACTGGAGTTTTGTGAGGATTAAATGAGATCATGTATGCAGGCACCCAGCACAGGTGCTGGCATATCCTAAGTGTCCAGTGAATGTTAGCAGTTATTATTATCAATGTCGTTATTATTAAGGCTGGGCAAGTTGACGCCACTAACAGAGATGTGCTTTGAGCAACCTTCATGTGCGGAGGCAAATCCTCCTTCGGCTTTCATTTCTTACACTGCCCAGTGGACAGTTGGAATTATCTACCTCGTGGACGATTTATTCTAAGAAGCACTTATTCAGCGTGCTGACGGCATTTGATCTCCCTGCTTTTGACTTGCAGAACATCAAGAGGAAAACACTGTGTGATGTGTATGTAATGATATCGTGGTTTCCTTCTAAATCTAATGGAGCAGGAAAGATAATACCATGTTTAACGCAGACTTGTGTGTAGCTGTCTGAATGAGGGTTCCAAGCCCTAAAACCAACACCGTTTACCCAATTGCCTTTGAAGAAAAGTAACTGTGAATCACAAAGCGGAAAGAATCTTTGGGAAAACTTTATCAGTATGATCAGCCTATTAGTCTAACATGGTCCGATCCATTTACTCAGGCACATTAAGTGCTTCTGGGTTAACCCTTGCTGGTACTGTTCTTGTCCAGTTGGGGCGACATGTCCTTATGGGCTGTCCTTACATAGAATGTGAAGGGTATGCCATCACCTTGTGCAAAGAACAAAAAGAACATCCTGGTATCGGTTCCAGCAGCTCCCTGTGTTTTCGTTTCCAGCAAATACCAAGTCCTTCCATCTTTCACCAGCCTGTATGTGGGGAGAGATGAACAAAATGTTCTGATGTGTAAGCTTCTTTCAAAACTTCTACTAGGGAAGCAACTTGAGCGATTGCGCAGGGAAGGTGTGGGTGTATTATCCTGGTCATGCTTAAGGAACTTGGAAAACAGACTCAGAAAATAGGGGTGGGGTAGGTGGAGAGTTATGGCAGAGATAACTTGGCAGTGGAACAAAAGCGAACCAACGAAAACAGCACAACCTGAGAGAGGGATCGAAGAGGCCGGCAGAGAAAGGGGACATCAAATTGACAACTTAGCCAGAAATCTGGACACTGTAAGACGGGGTCACGCCCCGGACTGAATTTATTGCTGCTTTCCTTGTTAACTCGCCTCATGTTTTAAGTCAAAACTGCCACAGGGATTTTATCTTCGAAATTTGTATGATCTGCCTCAAAATCCAAACCCTGGAAGAAGTCTCCTCAGCTTTGAGGTTCTTACCCGAAGGGAGAAGAATGATGCCGCTCCCATCAGAGGGGGAAAAAAAAAGCAGAGGATTTAGGGATGCTGAAATCGTTTTTGTTTTGTTTTGTTTTTTTAAGGTGGTGCCTTTGAAAGGAGGTTCTGAAAGCGGCTTGTTCTCCGAGAAATGAGCGAGGCAGGGAGGTCGGGGGAGGACCGGGCCGATGGAAGGTGGCAGGGACACGGGTGAGGGAGACGCGTGGACGCCGGCAAAGGAGTAGAGAGGAGCGCGCCCGACCTCTGGGCCCCAGACGGCTGTCCAGCCGTCGCCACTTGTCACGGCTTGTGGTGGCAAGAGGATTCTGCTCCCTTCTCCCGCCCCGGGAGATTAAAAAGTAAACCTTAATATGAAGCCACGTTTTGTCAGTTCCAGGTGAGTAGAAAAGATTTCCTCCCGATCCAAATATAATGTCACAAATGAGGTGCGTTACGAATGCAGCCGGGACATCACCTTTGGGTGCAGGAAAGAGAGGCGCGCCTCTCCCTTTTGTGTCTGAGAAGGCGGCGCCCAGAAATGCAACAGAAAGGCGGAGAGGCGAGGTCTCCAGCCTCTTCTCGAACGCGAGGAGGCCGCAGTTTGTAAGGCGAAATTGAAAATGCACAACGTGTCAGCTCCGGAGGCTGATGATGTTTGTGCAGACATACCACTCCGGTGGAACGGTCCCAAAATTCCGCGCAAAAGGCGGAGGGGAGGAGGTAGGGGCGCGGCCGGGCCGCCCCTCCCCCGCCGCCTTCCAGCGCCTCAACCTGGACTTGACCCCTGGGAGCCTGGAGCGGCGCTGCCGGGGCCGCCCCGCCGGAGCCGGGCGCTGAGACTGGCCGCCCGGGCCGGCGTCGCCGCGCGCGCCCGCAGACGCCCGGCCGCGCCCCGCCGCGTGCTCGCCGAACCCGGCGCGGAGGAACCGGAACCCGGGCCAGTCCAGCGTGGAAATATTTCAAACGCCCAGACCCCTTGTTTGATAAGGGAGTGGGAGTGCCGATGGAGCAGAAGGGGGTTCTGACTCGAAGTGCTGAGAGAACGGACAGCTCAAAGGCCAGGATCGAGAGCAGAGGAGGGCTGCGTGAGCCCCGGGTCGGATTCGACCCCGAGGACCCTGGGCCGCCCCCGCTGGGTGATGCCGGGCGAGTCGCTCCAACCCTCTGGGCTTCCGTGTCCTAACTGTAAACCCGGGCACTGGGCTAGGGCATTTCCAAGGGCCCTCCAGCCCTGACATTCTGTGATTCTTCTAAACCTCTTTAATTTGTCTCACGTGGATGAAGACTCCAGGCAAAAGGAAAAATAAATCCATAACGAGGAATTAGCTAAAGCTCAGCTCTAGAGAGGGACCCCCTCCCCCGAGAAAAGAAAGTTTCAAGTAACCCCAAACACTAGAACCCAGTGCATTTTAACTCTGTTACACTTTATAGATTATTTATTTCTTTAGTAACAAAGGTAATTGATTAGAGCTAGTGCTGAGGAAAAAGAATGTTCCTGGGTCATTTGTCTTTTGGAGGAAACGTAAATCCATAAATCCTCTGTCTTTTCTTCTTTCTAAATCTTTGCTCTTAGACACCTAAAATCAATGAACCTAGAATCATTGGTTCTAGGTGATTTAGCCACCTAAAATCACTCGCCCGGCATTCTTTTCCTGAGAGTCATATAATCTTTCGATAACGTGAGAAACGAAAGCCTCATTCTACAGCCATGACTTGAGAAAGCTGTGCCCAGGAAAAAGGCATTTAGATTTTATTTAGACAGCGTTTTCAATCTGAAGCAAAATGTTTTTTTATCTCCTAAAAATAGTATGTAAGGGCTTCCCTGGTGGCGCAGTGGTTGGGAGTCCGCCTGCCGATGCAGGGGACACGGGTTCGTGCCCCGGTCCGGGAAGATCCCACATGCCGCGGAGCGGCTGGGCCCGTGAGCCATGGCCGCTGAGCCTGCGCGTCCGGAGCCTGTGCTCCGCAGCGGGAGAGGCCACAACAGTGAGAGGCCCGCGTACCGCAAAACACACACACACACACACACACACACACACACACACACACACTAGTATGAAAAATAATTATAAACTAGGTGTTACTTCAAGAATCATGTTGTATATCTGTGTATCTCTGGTTGGGAAAAGGAATATAAGATCTTCTAGTTACACCACGGAATGTACGACATGCGGATGATTCAGAGGCTGGCTAATCTCTCCCCACCTCCCCCAAACAGTAACATTAACAATCAGGATTATATTTCTAACATTTGTGGTTTTAAAAATAATGAGTATTAAGGTGATTGACTCAAATTCTAGTTCTTACGGAAACAAGGTAACAAAGTGTTCAGTGATCATCAGGCAAAAGCTCATTCCAATTCCAGCCTCCTAGATAATCTTCCAATATGCCCAGAGTAAGTGTTCCGCTGAGTTCCCAGCTCCTCCCCCACCTCATTCCTGCCCACCCCCAAATGTTCCTTCTCCAATCAGCAGTCTCCTTGCTCTGGACTGGGCGGGGCAGGAGACCCAGTAGGACACGCCCCCCCACCTCCCCCAGCTTCTCAGGGACAGTCCTTGCAGTGGGGTGTTTGTTGTGCTGACCTTCTGAGCGGGTGACCCACAGAGAAGGACATTGTGTGCGGTCACTGGAGTTTTCTGGCCTCATTTGTCCCTGCCCATGTCCATGAGGCGGCCAGGGGAAGGCGGGAGAGGAAGTGGGAAAAAAATGATTATAAGGACATGCAGGACAAGAGATTGCAGCTGCTTTGGTGACAAAGAATAAATGGACTCGTGTTTCCTTCAAGGAATTGTTTTAAGTCAAAGGTGGGCCTGGTGCTCACAATGCTCTAACTAGCCTCTCTTGTCACTTCCTTCTACGCATGCCCAGCCGCTCTCCTCAGAGCTCCTATTCAAGACCAGTGCCAAAGCCCCAATGCCCCGGGGTCCAAATCCCACTTCTGCTTGAGGACCACAGCTGCAAATGGAAATAATGATAGTTGTAACTCAAAGGGTGCTCTGAGATTGAAATAAGTTATTATATGCTTCGAAAAGTGCCTAGCGCGCATGCAACTTTCTAAATGTTTCCCTCTGTGGTTGTTTTAGTCAGCTGGTGGCTGCCTTCCTTCCTCACTGCTGCTTCAAGCCATTCCTAGCAATGATCCCACCTTGTCTTGTCCAGGAAGCAGGGAAGTGTTACCAGATTTGCGTTTGAAAAGATGTCATGGAGAATCTAAAAAAGTGTAGAAAACTCAGGAAAAAAAACCCTCTTCCTGGGAAGGCTGCCATTTATCAAATCCAGCTCAATAAACTCCACTTTGTACACGATTCCAGTTAAACTTTAATGGCCCCAAGGTAAGTATTTTTACTCCATTTTATAAGAAGGAAATGAAGACTCAAAGAGGTTGCCTGCACAACTACGATTGGAACACAGCAATAATAAATAACACAGTGATTACCTGTTATGTTCCAGGCCTTAAACGCGCTGCATGTCTTCACTCCTTTAATGCACAGGATGCCACTTTACAGCTGAGGAACTGAGGCAGAGAGAATAAATTACTTGCCCAAAGTCCCCCCCCCCAAGTACAGAGTGAACTGACAGCTGCAGTAGAGTGCAGGCCGGCTGGCTGCCCGCCCGGGGGCCCAACCACAGCACGTGCCTCTCTTGCTTGTGCATCATACCCCGCCCCCTGCCGCAATGGGAGAGTCTTGGCCGCACGGACGCCCGCCTCCCACTGCCAAAGGCTGCCATCACCATCCAGAAAGTCCTTGAGAACGGCAGGTCTGTTAAGAGTCAGCCCCAGGAGAAACACAAGCCACTATAATATATCATCCCTCTGTACTTGAATTTTCAAGACAGAATGAATGTTGAGTTTCCTTTGTTCTGTTTTTTTGTTGTAGAGAAGTCAAGTAACTTGCTCAAAGTCGCACAGCTGCTAAGTGGTGGAGCTGGGATTTGAACTCAGGCATTCTGTCTCCCAAGTCTGTGTTCTGAACCACCACAAAGTACCATGTTTCTCTGGTTTAAACAGGTAATTCATATGTCAGTGAGGATGAAACAGAAAACATAGGCAGCAAAGAGAGGTGGTGAAGAGCAGAGGCGCTGCCACCAGACTGCTTGGTCCAGTCCTGACTCTGCGCTGGTCAAATGTGCAACCTCTGCTTGGTTTCTTAATCTTTCTGCACGTCAGCCACGGCCAAAGGGGGAAGCAAAAAGAAATTAACCCCAGGGCTGTGTGGGGATTACACGGCATAAATGCTCTGGGAAGGTCGGCCATTGTTATTACCGGTGTGCAGGTCCTTTCTGAAACCTGGAGATCCAGTTGTGTTTTTGATTCAGAACTTCTCCAATTTTAGAAGAGTAGTTCCGTGCATTCCTTGAATTATGTAGCTCCCCCGACAGCGGGGTCTGGGAGTCCAGATTAGCATCCTGTAAGCAAACGTATTAATAATTCTGCACAACCCGCTTGACACGCTAGGTGGGCAAATGCAGGTTATAATGGCCTCATGCGAGTTACGAGATATGAAAAAACTTGCAGTGTTCAGGGCTTTTACGTTTCAGATGTGGAGAAGGATTGAGGATGTACCTCCGGTGAGGTTCAAAGCAGGCTGATTTCACTGGAGGGTGTGGAACCAGGAAGTGAGGGGTATCAAAAGGTACAAATTTCCAGTTACGAAATAAATCCATCCTGGGGACGTAATGTACGGCCTGGCGGCTGTAGTGAATAACGCTGTGTTGCATATTTGAAAGTTGCTGAGAGTAGATCTTAAAAGTTCTTTTCACAAGGAAAAACACTCTGTAACTGTGTGTGGTGACAGATGTTAACTAGACTTATTGTGATGATGATCATTTTGAAATATATACAAATAAATTCAAGGGAAAGCTAGAAAGGAAGCTGCAGGTAAGACCCAGGAAGTGATCACGGGGAAGAGAGACGGACACCAGGGGTCCAGGGAGGGAGAGTCTTGTCATCGTGGGGCAACAGTGAAGGACAACAGTGTCACCTCAGCCAAGGAGTGACAGGGACAAGCTGTGGGAACAGAGCAGTGCTCTGCCCGCACCATCCCTTTTAACCCCGGAGCAAATGAGCACTTATTTCGGGATTAACAGCAAAGGCACCCACAAGAGGTAGAAGGGGAGACAGAGGCTTTACCTCCCTAGCAACGGACTCTTGTTTTCAGCCCTCTGAGAACAAGAGGGATTTTGTGGACTTTTCACAAACGTGTGTCACTGGCAGCACCTATTAAGCACTTGCTGAAAACCAGGCATGGTTTATGCTGCCATGTGCAACACTGAATCCCCAAGCAACCCCGAGAAGCAGGTGTTGCCCTCATTCCCGTTGTATGGATTTAGGGCTGTTCTGTAGGGTTTTGCTCAAGATCTCACAGCTAGTAAAGGGAGAGGCCTGGGTCTCCGGCATCCAAACGCTACACTTTACCCAGAATGCTGGCCAGTACCGTGGGACTCACAGACGAGAAGTGACAGGATTAAGGACCCAGGGCTGCCTTGTGTAACTCATTTCCATTCCTGCGACGGTAATTTGGCTCTTAAAAGATTGGCCTGCCCTTCTAGAACAAGACAAGATGAGAACAAATGCACACAGCTCTGATTTCCAGCTCAGAAACACTCTGCTCAACGGCTAAAATAGACCCTTCTGAATTGGAGAGTGAGGCAAACAGAAGCCCTCGTTATTATAGTTAATTCAATTTAATTAAAGCCATAAAAGCAAAGCACAGCTTTGCAGTGGGTACTGACCATTCTGATTTGCTTGGAGGGCTCAGAGGAGTCGTGCTGTTATCTGATGGGCAGGGACTCAAGCCACCACCATCACTCAGCCTTTCTGCCTTGACTCGGCCCATTATTCTTTTGTGCACTGTTTCTCTTCTGTATTCTTTTGTTTGGAAGGTGATCTGCTGTGGTTCTTTTCCAGTTGTAGTACGAACTGCACTTGTATTCCCTTTCCCCGAGAAGCCCCCAATGCTGACATAAATCTTCTATTTTCTTTCCCTTTTCTAGTTCTCTCCATCTCTCCATATCCTGTCCCTCTCTGCCTCTGCATTCTCTTCCTGTTCTTGTCGACTGCCTTAAGCTGACCCCAAACCATCTCCCTGGGAGGCCAGTGAGCTCACTGGCAAGGCCACGCCAGCCCGTGGGCATCCTGTGAGGATGGGGGCTTTGCCTTGTTCATTCAACCCCAGGTGGGCAGCATTTACTCTGCAAGGCTGAGGGCCTGCCGGAGGTGCAGGGATGGTCCCGCCTCAGCTTGCTCGCAGCCCAGATGCAAGAGACACACAAGGAAACAGGCAAGCGCGGTGCAGTGTGAGGCCTGGGGTGGCAGATGCATCACCTGGAATTACTGGGGCACCGGAACAGGGTGAGGGAGCACGTGATAATGCAGCGCTTCTGCTGGTTCCCATCTTCGCTGAGCTGGCTTACCGCGTGCTGGGAGAGCCGGCCTCTGCCTGTTCATCCAGGCCCACCTCTACCTCTTCTAGCTTTCAATTTCTGGCTCATTTTTCTATCTTTCAATCCCATGAATTTTCCTTTCTCGCCTCAGCCTTTACTCATGCTGTCTGGAGCCTGCTTCCCGCCCTCCCCACCCCTCTCCTGGCTTAGGACGTCTCACCCTTTACATCTCCAATTAAATGTCCTCTCCTCCAGGAAGCGTCCCTAGCCCACCAAGCCCAGGTGGCCTCCCATCTGCTCGTTCCCTTGGCGCCCTGCACTTGGGTACCTAACACTTATTCCTCACCAGTGTTATCACCTGTTTGTTTGTTTGTATTCCATCCTGGACGACCAGCTCCTTGGAAGCAGGAATGGTATCCCTATTGTTTGTCTCTCCAGGCCAGAAACAGTGTTAGGCACAGGGTAGGTGCCTTATCCAGCTTTGCTGGAGGTACTAAACATGGCTACAGAGGAAGAGTGGTGTGAAATGAAAGCAGAGAGGTAAGCTGGAGCAGATCACCAACATCCCCAGCTGAGCCCTGAAAGAGGAGACAGAACAGGGAACCAGAGCCAGAGGTAGCTCATCCCAATTTGGATGAATTTTCTCCAAGAAGAAGAGAGAAAAACCCCGATGGCCAGAGCCATCTTGAATTCTCCTGTAATGACAAGACAGCAGAATCAAATGGTGGGAGCTAACCTTGTATCAGCAATTTCTCATCAGGATTAACAAGAGGTTCTTTGTTCATATCCTGAAACAAGCGAGGAACTTCTGGAGACACGAAGAGACTTACCAGTAACGAAGAGGATAAGGCTGTCTCACTGTTGGGACTGCACGGCCGTCGCTGAGCATCTCCCTTCGATGACTGTTTCCCAGTGCTTTCACTGTCCATGGCTGGCACTGCCACCTCTACTGGGGGCCCCTCAGATGCCGGAGCCCACTTTGCCTGCATGAGGAGAGTGCCTGGGAATTTGAACCCCCGAAGGCAGCCCTTAGCCAGACACAGGAGAGCAAACACTCCATCCCCTGAGCCCTGAGGAGGACGCAGATGGAGGTGCACCTGCCCTGCTCACAGATCCCGCAGGACTTGGCTTCATATCATCTTCCCTTGGCTGTCTCCACACCACGCACCCAGGAACACTCTTACAAAAGGCACCTGCACAAGGTTCCTGTCTCCAGGTTGTGCCTGGGGAACCTGGACAGAGTCCTGAAGCTCCGACAGAAACAAGCATTCTGCTGGGAGAGGGATGCCCCGCTCTCCATCTACACCCACAGCATTGCCGTGGAAACCACAGCCATGGGAGGCGAGGGCACACTCTGAGACAGTTTCCAACCCTAAAGGGGGATTTTTAACTGAAAGGAGATGTTTCATTTTTCAACCCCTCCAAAAGGAATTCAAAGCCAGGCGCTTTTGTGCATTTGTCATCCGGTGGCATCTGGTGGCCTCACATCCAACCCCCCCAGTGCCCCACCCCCAGGAAGGAGTCCCCACCACCTGAACTGAACGTGTCAGGGAAAGGAGAGTGAATGATTCCATCCAGTTCTCCAATGGACGGTGCATCTTTCAAAATGTCCCTGGAGGGAGAAAATTGTGTTTGGGGTGTGTCTGTATTCAAGGAAATATAAAGTTGTAAATGGTCAGTACTCCTAGTTTTGTATGTCAGGTGTTTATCAAAGGAAGAAGTTTCAAATGCTTATGGGTGGAGAAGAGAAGCCTTCAACCTCTGTAGGTCAGCTTTTGGAAGTCTATACGCTACGAACATACAAAATTGTTCACACGTTCTTCTTTCTGAGCTTTACCTCCGTTTATGTTTCAGCGTTTTACATGGATGTGCTGCCAGGTAAAAAGAAATGTCAGGTTAGTCAAAAACAAGAGTTTTAAATAAATAAGAGGGAAAAATACAACTTTGCTGTGTTGTCCCCTGAATAAGCAACAGAGATTCCTGAGCTGTTTATTTAAACCCTGAGGTTTGGCTTCAACACATGAACTTTAAAATCATTTTTGAGTAGTCATAGTTTCTTTTCTCAGTCTGGCATCGGTCAAATTCAAGAAAGATTGGAAGCAGCATTTAAAGACCACGATGCCGTTCTAGATGGCAAAGCCTGCCCTGCCCTGTGCCCAGCCCTCCCTTGACCACCCAGCAGCCCGGGCCTGGGGCCTTCAGCACCAGGTCATCCTTGACCTGACTCACCCCACCTGGACCCAGGGCAGTCTCTGGGCCTCTGCTTCCTTTTAGTGCCTGAAGCTCCTCCTTGAACCTAAAGCGCAGACAGAGGGGTCCCATCTAACCCTGGGTCAGCTTCCCTGGCTTCGCTGGCTAGCAAGTAACACTATGGCTTCTTGCAGGTGCCCTGCAAGGAGTCTGTATCACTGAGCCCTTTGTTGCCTGAACCTGGGAAGTCAGCTGAGGCCCCAACCCCGCTTCAAGTGTAATGCTGCTTCTTTACTCCACACCAACCCTGGCACAGTTGTACCCCTTCCTCTGGCTATCCCAAAAGATCTCTTCACACCAAATCATTCACCGGGTCAGCAACACTACTGGAGACTTTCCTGGAGGGGATCAAGAGGAAGAGGGGGCGTGGCACACACCACTCAGCCCCCAGCTTCCCGGCTATCCCTGGCTGCCATCCATGTCTTGGGGTGTCAGCATCGTACCCCAAACAGGACACTTAAATACGATTGAATACAACTGCTCCCGTACAGTAACATATGGATGGGCACCCCGAAGTAGAGAGAGACTTAGTAATTGGTTCCGGTTCACTCAGCTGATAAGAATCATAATCGGAATTTGAGCCCAGGTCTGCCTGAAGTCCCACTCCAATATGTCAAGCTGTCTCTCCAGGATGGAGTCACCTGCCTGGTACCTCATTTCTTCCTGTCTTGCTAGTACCTTTCCTCAGGCTGAGAGCCTGGTCCCTGATTTCATCCCAACAGCTGGGTCCCCGGTACTGACTGTGGGCTCCCTGACCCCCCACACACCGCACACACTGCCCGGGGGTCCCCACTCTGCCCACCTCCCTGCTGTGCCTGTCCCTCCCTCTGAAGAGGACTGATCGCTGGGCCTGCCTCCCATCTGCTGTCGCTCTTTCTCTGTCCATCTTTTTTTTTTTTCCCCGCTGCGCCTTTTGACATGCGGGATCTTAGTTCCCCAACCAGGGATTGAACCCGCGCCCCCTGCATTGGGAGCTCGGAGTCTTAACCACTGGACCACCAGGGAATTCCTCTCTGTCCGTCTTACGGGACCTCTTCCCATCCCCTGTGGCTGGGCCCCTGCCCTGTGCTCTGGGCCACCTCCCATCCTGCTCGGTGCCCACGGCAGCCGCCACGGGGCCTTGGGGACGGTGTTCATTGTTTTCGGAAGACAACGAATCTCTCATCTCTTCCTTTCTCGTCCTTCCTCTTGGCCTGTCGCAGGCAAAGGACATCTGCCCTCCTAAGAAGGATGGTTTCTCCACTGTCCCTAATGAGGAGGCGGCTCCAGGAAGGACCTCAAAGTCGCCGGCGTTTAATGGAGTGGCCAAGAAATCGCCGCCTCCCTTCTCTCCTCTTGACTCCTTGTCTGTTGGCTGAAAGGAGAGCCGCGCTGGGAAAGGTTTCTGGCGGATCCATTTTCTCCCCACTTCCTCGGACTTTCCCGTGCAAAGCTAAAAAAAGCAACTCATCTCTGTTCTCAAACTGAAAGACAGAAGCTGACTCCCACCATCTGGGCAAGGAGATGGGGGGTCTTGCTCATTGTGTGCAGGTGTGGAGGCCCCCAGCCTCAGGGAGGAAACAGAAATAGCTCGAAGGAGCCGGAAGGGACCCTCAGGAGGGGGCTGGTAGGCATCTAGTGTCCAAGGAGATAGACACCATTATCACAGGTAGCAACACAAATATTACAGCAGGAGCTGAATTGCGCAGATAATCTGGCAGCCACTTGGGACTTTCTGAAGGGTCTCACGTGGTCCACCAGCGTGTGTGACCCTGGACCACATCAGCAATGCAGTCCCCAAGCTGTGGAGGCTACAGATCAAGTTGAAAGTCACCCCTGGTGGTACTTTCCTGGTGGTCCGGTGGGTAAGACTCTGTACTCCCAATGCAGGGGGTCCAGGTTCAATCCCTGGTCAGGGAACTAGATCCCACATGCATGCCACAACTAAGAAGTCTGCATGCTGCAACTAAAGATCCTGCATGCCACATCTAAGACCCGGCGCAGCCAAAATAAATAAATATTAAAACCAAAACAACAAAAAAACCCAATTGCATGATACCTACACATAATTAAAAAAAGAAAGAGAGAAAAAGAAAGTCACCCCTGGGGATTCTGGGCCTGTGCTGAAGAGCTGTGATATGTGCGGCTCCCTGGAATGAGCCAATCTTGCCATCGCTGTTCCATCGCTTGTGTATTCCCACTTCTTCCCAGCCTGGCCCCCCGCAGCGCCTTCTTCTCCTCTCAGTTTCCTATTGTCTGCACCAGCCACTGGGCGTTTAATCAGGTGTGGTCTTGTGGCACTCCCATTATCCTATATGGAACTTCTACCTGCTGCATTATTCTTTAAACAGGGGTGTGTGTGTGTGTGTGTGTGTGTGTGTGTGTGTGTGTGTGTGTCCTGGTGTGGGAGCTCCTGTCGGGAGCAGTGGGTGTGCTCTGCAGAGTTGAGGAGACACAAGCTTGGAGTCAGAGAGGCTTGGCCCCTCGTTCTGGACTGGCTCTGCGTAAGGGACAAGTCTTTCTGAGACCCCCCCTTTAAGGTATGGATAACACTGGAGTGGAAGGAACTGGTCTCTTCTCTAATTTGTCTGCAGTGAGGGAGTTCCAGGAATGTCCAGGAATTATTGGGAAAAAAAATAGAAGCAACTATACTCCAATAAAAATTAATCCAAAAAAAAAATAGAGCAGGCTTTAAAAATACATTTTTAGAGATTCCAGGGAAGTGAGTAAGCTAGAAAATGTAATCAGGGTAAGGACCTGGGTGGTTAGAGGATAGATGATAGACTGATGATAGATAATAGATAGATGATAGATAGATAGATAGATAGACAGATAGATTTAGATAGATAGATGCTGTCTATAACCAGAGAATTAAGAAAGATTCATGTTTAGGTTGGAAAATCAGGAGACTTTCCTGAGGTGACCCAGAAAAATTTCCAGCGAAGAAAGAAAATTGAGAAGCCACCTGATTTTTAAGAGCTGTTCATGAAGATGTAAGAGGTCATTCCACCAGGTCACAACTCCTCGGGCTGAAAACCAAAAGATACTGTTTGGAACCCCTAAAGTAGCATCACCCCATGAGTGAGGTGAAAGGTAACAGTGGCTAAGAAAAGATCTTCTGAATCACTATAAATAAGGAAATGGATGTCTGTAACTTACCTTCCTGTGCCCAATATCTGCTCACCCCTCTATAAAAAGCTTTATGGTCAAAAATGCCCAACGGACCTGATGGATCCTCCTTCCCCTCTGCCTTCTCCACTCCCTCCCCTCAATTCAGGTGGCCCCTCTTTCCTCTAAACACCCAGGGTTCCTTATTTGAACATCTCATAACATTGAACTAATTAGTTGTGCACATACCTGTGTTTGTCAGAAAAATGGCCCCCAAGGATGCCCACATCCTCATGCCCGGAGAGACTCTGAAGGCTCAGTAAGGAGCTGGGGATGGGGAGATTCTCTGAATTATCTGCATGGGCCCCATGTAATCGCACAAATCCCTTAAAAAAAATTTTTTTAAAAAGAACCTTTCATGCTGTAGTCAGTAAGAAGGGGATGTGATGACAGAGAAATGCATCCTAGCTGGTTTTAAAGACCGAGGAAGGGAGCCGCAAGCCAAGGAATGCAGGCAGCTTCTGGAAGCCAGGAAAGACAAGGAAATGGGATCACCTCTAAACCCTCCAGGAAGGAACACAGCCTCAATCGCATCGTGATTTTCGCGCAGTCTGACTTCTGATCTCGGAAATACAAGACAGCAAGGAAACAATACACTCTCCCCGCAATGGACTGCAGGCCTTCTGAGAACAGGTATCTTTTTCTGTTTCCTCGGTCGTTACACCTGTGCCATCAATAAATACATGTTGGAAGAATGAACATGTGGACAAATGAAGGATATATGTACACAGAGCTCATCACCAAGGACGGCACTGGACCAAAGGAAAGGCAACAACCTCAAGGTCACAGAGAAAATAGGCTCTCGAGCCCTTGGGTGGGGAGGTTGAACGCTGCCACCAGCGACCTCCTTTTGCTGAGTGGCCTGCTCCTTTGGTCATGTAGGAGAATGATACACACATAGGGGAAGAAATTCCAGAGAAAGATGAGACCGTATCTAATTAAGCACTAAATGGAAGAAAAGGGCTGTGCGAAGGTAGGATGAAGAGAAATTGAGTCTGGAAAGGGTTATTGATGAACGTGGACTTGCTCTGGACTTTGCAGGGCGGCCAGGAATGGTTACGTGGAGGAGATGGTAGGGCTGACTCCAGGAGACTGGCTTTGCCAGGAGTTGAATCATAACGAAGAATAGTTACATAGTAGAAACAGCCTCCCTCTACTGAGTTCTTCCCAAATGCATCAGCTCACGTAATCCTCCCAAAGATGCTCCAAAGTGGTATAAAAGACATCTTGAAACCTTTTGACGTTTGTGTTCTTGGTTGCCCAGCATCTGATCCCCCTTCTCAGGTGTGGGGAGGTTCTCCCTCTATGAGCTTTGGGTTCCCTTTCTTGCACTGCTGACAAGACCCTTTGCTGCAAAGCCCAGACCCTTGCTTTCTCCTCCCTCACTCCACCCCCCACCCCCCGGCAACCAGGACATGGACATGTGACCTGGTATAACCATCAGATTTTAATCAGGAATAAGTGGCAGAAAGAAAGCGGACAGGGAGAATTTGTTCCAGCAGTAGCCCTAGTAGCAACATCTGGATTCCAGAGGCAGTAGGGCAGATGGATCTTCCCTTGTTTCCAGCATGTTTCCTGAGCCTGGTTTGATCCAACCTTCTCAGTGATTCTTTGAGCTACTCAAATCCCATTAGAAAAGTCTTTCTGTACCTCAGTTGGTCAGAATAAATCCCTGTTATTTACAACCAAGAACCCTGGCTGACACAGTAGATTCAAGTTCTTATATTGCAGGTTAGGAATCTGAGGCTCAGAGAGGTAAAGTGACTTGCCCAAGGTCACACAGCTCACACCTGTTTGATTATAAAGCTTGTGTTCTTAACAGTACTACTCATTAAATGTTCAAAATGAGAATTGGATTATAAAAGTCTTCTTTTGTGGATACTTCATAGATGGTATTTTTCTCTAAGGGATAATTAGGATAAAACAATTATATAGCTGGAGATAGTATGTATCAGTACAAACTTTGTAAAAGGCAAACTGGGACTATGTACCAGGCCCCTTAAAGTGTTAAAGCCCCTCGAGTTAATGATTCCATTTCTGGGCCTCTGTCCCAAGGCAGTGTTTCTTAACCTTTTCTTTTTATGATGGCCCATTATTAGATAATATTTTCAGACACTTTTCTCCTTGTCTCCCCCAACCATTTTATACCACAGATATACTATATGTTTTTTTTTTAATTTATTTATTTTTGGCTGCATTGGGTCTTCGTTGCTGAGAGGGCTTTCTGTAGTTGCAGCACACAGGGGCTACTCTTTGTTGCGGTGCGTGGGCTTCTCATTGCGGTGACTTCTCTTGATGCGGAGCACAGGCTCTAGGCGCATGGGCTTCAGTAGTTGTGGCGCTTGGGCTCAGTAGTTGTGGCGCACGGGCTTAGTTGCTCCACGGCATGTGGGATCTTCCCGGACCAGGGCTTGAACCTGTGTCCCCTGCATTGGCTGGTGGATTCTTAACCACTGTGCCACCAGGGAAGTCCAAGATACACTATATGTTTATGTATTGCGTTTATATCTGTGCTTTATCCATTAAAAGAGTAAGATTTATTTTACCCCCAAGAATCAGCTTTAGTTCCCTTAAGGGCGATTATCACTAGAATTCATGCTCTAGGTAAAGAAATTCATGTACAAAGATGTTCAACACACATTAATTAAATAGTTAACAACTGAAGATGCACAGCAAAGTGGAATAATATATCTACCAATTTGAATATTGCCATTTTAAATGATCTTCAGTGAATAAAAACCTGCCATTTAGAAAGTTTAAAAATACTTCATAAACAACTCAAGTGAAATAGATATAAATTGAGGACATAGAAAATTTAGGAAGTACTATCAGTAAAAATACACTACCACCCAAACAGACTTTTCCCAAAGGAAAAATCATTGCCTGAAACATTTACATTACTAAATTGCAAAAACATAAATAAATAAAATCAATTTGAGTTTAATTCAAATTGATCTCCCTGTGCTATGTAGCTGCCTCTCACTAGCTATCTATTTTACATTTGGTAGTGTATATATGTCCATGCCACTCTCTCACTTCGTCCCAGCTTACCCTTCCCCTTCCCCATATCCTCAAGTCCATTCTCTACCTCTCCATCTTTATTCCTGTCCTGCCCCTAGGTTCTTCAGAACCTTTTTTTTTTTTTTAAGATTCCATATATGTGTGTTAGCATACGGTATTTGTTTTCTCTTTCTGACTTACTTCACTCGGTATGACAGTCTCTAGGTCCCTCCACCTCACTACAAATAACTTAATTTCGTTTCTTTTTATGGCTGAGTAAAATTCCATTGTATATATGTGCCACATCTTCTTTATCCATTCATCTGTCGATGGACACTTAGGTTGCTTCCATGTCCTGGCTATTGTAAATAGCGCTGCAATGAACATTGTGGTACATGACTTTTTGAATGATGGTTTTCTCAGGGTATATGCCCAGTAGTGGGATTACTGGGTCATATGGTAGTTCTATTTTTAGTTTTTTAAGTAACCTCCATACTGTTCTCCGTAGTGGCTGTATCAATTTACATTCCCACCAACAGTGCAGGAGGGTTCCCTTTTCTCCACACCCTCTCCTGTATTTATTGTTTGTAGATTTTTTGATGCTGGCCATTCTGACTGGTGTGAGGTGATACCTCACTGTAGTTTTGATTTGCATTTCTCTAATGATTAGTGATGTTGAGCATCCTTTCATGTGTTTGTTGGCAATCTGTATATCTTCTTTGGAGAAATGTCTATTTAGGTCTTCTGCCCATTTTTGGATTGGGTTGTTTGTTTTTTTTGATATTGAGCTGCATGAGCTGCTTGTAAATTTTGGAGATTAATCCTTTGTCAGTTACTTCATTGGCAAATATTTTCTCTCATTCTGAGGGTTGTCTTTTCGTCTTGTTTATAGTTTCCTTTGCTGTGCAAAGCTTTTAAGTTTCATTAGGTCCCATTTGTTTATTTTTGCTTTTATTTCCATTTCTCTAGGAGGTGGGTCAAAAAGGATCTTGCTATGATTTATGTCATAGAGTGTCCTGCCTATGTTTTCCTCTAAGAGTTTTATAGTGTCTGCCCCTATATTTAGGTCTTTAATCATTTTGAGTTTATTTTTGTGTAGGTGTTAGCAAGTGTTCTAATTTCATTCTTTTACATATAGCTGTCCAGTTTTCCCAGAACCACTTATTGAAGAGGCTGTCTTTTCTCCATTGTATATTCTTCCCTTTAATTTATCAAAAATAAGGTGACCATATGTGTGTGGGTTTACCTCTGGGCTTTCTATCCTGTTGCATTGATCTATATTTCTGTTTTTGTGCCAGTACCATACTGTCTTGATTACTGATTACTTGATTCTGGTATAGTCTGAAGTCTGGGAGCCTGATTCCTCCAGCTCTGTTTTTCTTTCTCAAGATTGCTTTGGCTATTCGGGGTCTTTTGTGTTTCCATACACATTGTGCAATTTTTTATTCTAGTTCTGTGCAAAATGCCCTTGGTAGTTTGATAGGGATTGCATTGAATCTGTAGATTGCTTTGAATAGTATAGTCATTTTAACAATGTTGATTCTTCCAATCCAAGAACATGGTATATCTCTCCATCTGTTTGTATCATCTTTAATTCCTTTCATCAGTGTCTTATAGTTTTCAGCATACAGGTCTTTTGTCTCCCTAGGTAGGTTTATTCCTAGGTATTTTATTCTTTTTGTTGCAATGGTAACTGGGAATGCTTCCTTAACTTCTCCTTCAGATTTTTCATCATTAGTGTATAGGAATGCAACAGATTTCTGTGCGTTAATTTTGTAACCTGCTACTATACCAAATTCATTGATTAGCTCTAGTAGTTTACTGGTAGCATCTTTAGGATTCTCTATGTATAGTATCATGTCATCTGCAAACAGTGACAGCTTTACTTCTTCTTTTCCAATTTGGATTCCTTTTTTTTCTTTTTCTCCTCTGACTGCTGTGGCTAAAACTTCCAAAAGTATATTGAATAATAGTGGTGAGAGTGGGCAACCTTGTCTTTTTCCTGATCTTAGAGGAAATGGTTTCAGTTTTTCACCATTGAGAATGATGTTGGCTGTGGGTTTGTCATATATGGCCTTTATTATGTTGAGGTAGGTTCCCTCTGTGCCTACTTTCTGGAGGGTTTTTTTCATAAATGGGTGTTAAATTTTGTCAAAAGCTTTTTCTGCATCTGTTGAGATGATCATATGGCTTTTATCCTTCAGTTTGTTAATATGATGTATCACATTGATTGATTTGTGTATATTGAAGAATCCTTGCATTCCTGGGATAAACCCCACTTGATCATGGTGTATGATCCTTTTAATGTGCTGTTGGATTCTGTTTGCTAGTATTTTGTTGAGGATTTTTGCATGTATGTTCATCAGTGATATTGGCCTGTAGTTTTCCTTTTTGTGACATCTTTGGTTTTGGTATCAGGGTGATGGTGGCCTCGTAGAATGAGTTTGGGAGTGTTCCTCCCTCTGCTATATTTTGGAAGAGTTTGAGAAGGATAGGTGTTAGCTCTTCTCTAAATGTTTGATAGAACTTTCCTGTGAAGCCATCTGGTCCTGGGCTTTTGTTTGTTGGAAGATTTTAAATCACAGTCTCAATTTCAGTGCTTGTGATTGGTCTGTTTATATTTTCTATTTCTTCCTGGTTCAGTCTCAGAAGGTTGTGCTTTTCTGAGAATGTGTCCATTTCTTCCAGGTTGTCCATTTTATTGGTATAGAGTTGCTTGTAGTAATCTCTCATGATCTTTTGTATTTCTGCAGTGTCAGTTGTTACTTCTCCATTTTCATTTCTAATTCTATTGATTTCAGTCTTCTGCCTTTTTTTCTTGATGAGTTTGGCTAATGGTTTATCAATTTTGCTTATCTTCTCAAAGAACCAGCTTTTAGTTTTGTTGATCTTTGCTATCGTTTCCTTCATTTCTTTTTCATTTATTTCTGATCTGATCTTTATGATTTCTTTCCTTCTGCTAACTTTGGGGTTTTTTTGTTCCTCTTTCTGTAATTGCTTTAGGTGTAAGATTAGTTGGTTTACTTGAGATTTTTCTTGTTTCTTGAGGTAGAAGTTTATTGCTATAAACTTCCCTCTTAGAACTGCTTTTGCTGCATCCCATAGGTTTGGGGCCGTCCTGTTTCCATTGTCATTTGTTTCTAGGTATTTTTTGATTTCCTCTTTGATTTCTTCAGTGATCTCTTGGTTATTTAGTAGTGTATTGTTTAGGCTCCACGTGTTTATATTTTTTACAGATTTTTTCCTGTAATTGATATCTAGTCTCATAGCATTGCGGTCAGAAAAGATACTGGATATGATTTCAATTTTCTTAAATTTACCAAGGTTTGATTTGTGACCCAAGATATGATCTATCCTGGAGAATGTTCCATGAGCACTTGATAAGAAAGTGTATTCTGTTGTTTTTGGATGGAATGTTCTATAAATATCAATTAAGTCCATCTCGTTTAGTGTCATTTAAAGCTTGTGTTTCCTTATTTATTTTCATTTTGGATGATCTGTCCATTGGTGAAAGTGGGTTGTTTAATGTCCCCTACTATGATTGTGTTATTGTCAATTTCCCCTTTCATGGCTGTTAGCATCTGCCTTATGTATTGAGGTACTCCTACGTTGGGTGCATAAATATTTACAACTGTTATATCTTCTTCTTGGATTGATCTGTTGATCATTATGTAGTGTCCTTCTTTGTCTCTTGTAATAGTCTTTATTTTAAAGTTTATTTTGTCTGATATGAGAATTGCTATTCCAGCTTTCTTTTGATTTCCATTTGCATGGAATATTTTTTTCCATCCCCGCACTTTCAGTCTGTATGTGTCCCTAGGCCTGAAGTGGGTCTCTTGTAGACAGCATATGTATGGGTCTTGTTTGTATCCATTCAGCCAGTCTATGTCTTTTGGTTGGAGCATTTAATCCATTTACATTTAAGGTAGTCATTGATATGTATGTTCCTATTACCATTTTCGTAATTGTTCTGGGTTTGTTATTGTAGGTCTTTTCCATCTCTTGTGTTTTCTGCCTAGAGAAGTTCCTGTAGCATTTGTTGTAAAGCTGGTTTGGTGGTGCTGAATTCTCTTAGCTTTTGCTTGTCTGTAAATGTTTTAATTTCTCTGTCGAATCTGAATGAGATCCTTGCTGGGGACAGTAACCTTGGTTGTAGGTTTTCCCCTTTCATCACTTTAAATATGTCCTGCCACTTCCTTCTGGCTTGCAGAGTTTCTGCTGAAACTGTTAACAAGCTGTTAACATTTTGGGGATTCCCTTGTATGTTATTTGCTGTTCTTCCCTTGCTGCTTTTAATGCTTTTTCTTTGTTTAATTTTTGATAGTTTGATTCATATGTGTCTTGGTGTGTTTCTCCTTGGATTTATCCTGTATGGGACTCTGTACGCTTCCTGGACTTGATTGACTATTTCTTTTCCCATATTAGAGAAGTTTTCAACTATAATCTCTTCACATATTTTCTCAGTCCCTTTCTTTTTCTCTTCTTCTTCTGGGACCCCTATAATTCAAATGTTGGTGCATTTAATGTTGTCCCAGAGGTCTCTGAGACTGTCCTCAATTCTCTTCATTGTTTTCTTTTATTCTGCTCTGCAGTAGTTATTTCCACTATTTTATCTTCCAGGTCACTTATCCATTCTTCTGCCTCAGTTATTCTGTTATTGATTCCTACTAGAGAATTTTTGATTTAATTTATTGTGTGGTTCATCATTTTTTGTTGCTCTTTAGTTCTTCTAGGTCCTTGTTAAACATTTCTTGTATTTTCTCCATTCTATTTCCAAGATTTTGTATCATCTTTACTATCATTACTCTGAATTCTTTTTCAGGTAGACTGCCTATTTCCTCTTCATTTGTTTGGTTTGGTGGGTTTTTACCTTGCTCCTTCATCTGCTGCGTGTTTCTCTGTCTTCTCATTTTGCTTAACTTACTGTGTTTGGGGTCTCCTTTTTGCAGGCTGCAGGTTCCTAGTTCCCATTGTTTTTGGTGTCTTCCCCCAGTGGCTAAGGTTGGTTCAGTGGATTGTGTAGGTTTCCTGGTGGAGGCGACTGGTGCCTGTGTTCTGGTGGATGAGGCTGGATCTTGTCTTTCTGGTGGGCAGGACTGCATCCAGTGGTGTGTTTTGGGGTGTCTGTGACCTTATTATGATTTTAGGCAGCCTCTCTGCTAATGGGTGGGGTTGTGTTCCCGTCTTGCTAGTTGTTTGGCATGACGTGTCCAGCACTGTAGCTTGCTGGTCGCTGAGTGGAGCTGGGTCTTAGCGTTGAGATGGAGATCTCTGGGAGAGCTTTCGCTGTTTGATATTATGTGGAGCCGGGAGGTCTCTAGTGGACCAATACCCTGAACTCGGCTCTCGCACCTCAGAGGCACAGGCCTGACACCTGGTCAGAGCACCAAGACCCTGTCAGCCACATGGCTCAGAAGAAAAGGGAGAAAAAAAGAAATAAATAAATAAAATAAAGTTATTAAAATAAAAAATAAATTATTAAAAATAAACAAATTAAAAAGTAATAATAAAAAGAAAGAAAGAAAGTAGACAGGAACCAAACCAAAAAACAAATCCCCCAATGATAACAAGCACTAAAAACTATAGAAAAAAAAAAAAGGACAGACAGGGCCCTAGGACAAATGGTAAAAGCAAAGCTATACAGACAAAATCACGCAAAGAAGCATACACATACACACTCACAAAAAGAGAAAAGGGAAAAAAATATATATATTGAATGTCATTCAAATGGTCCTTCTTTAGCTTGTGTTCTATGTTGGGTACAAATTTAATTATTCCTTTCTGAGAAGCTCAAGTACTGTCTTCTTCAATGAAGAATGTTGCAATAGTCTGGGTGAGGAAGTATCTTGAGCAGGACGGTGATTCTCCCATGGCAAAGTTTAGTTTTTCCACTCTGTAGGAATAACCTCAGCCATTTTTCCAAATATGAAAACTCAACTTCATGCTCTGCAAGAAAACTGTAACTCTGGTGCTGTTTGACCACAGTGCAGTGAGCTTCTGAGCTCTATTAACTCCCCAGCCTCCAGGACCCTTCAGTGGCAGCCTGTGTGGCTCCATCAGTGGCACTTTGTTGAAATCTTGAGACCCTATGGATCCTGCCGCTGTCTATATTTCAAAAGGGAGCCCAAATCCAGGCCAGTGTGTTGTCAGTTGCACAGGTTCTAAACCAGAGGCTTCAGCAGTCAAGGGATGTGCTTTTATTTCTGAATCCCTCCTGTGAGCCCCTTGAGCTCACCGCTTTCTTGCGGGTGGTGGCTGAGGCCCTACTCATTCCTAGCTCTGCAGCTTTTGTGTCATGAGCTTTAAACTTTCTTTGAGCAGCTCTCTTTCCTGGTTGGGTCCAGAAACCGGCTCTTCGGCACATTTTAAATGAACACCAACCACAAATCTTCCACTCTGCTAAATCCACAGCTGCCACATTAAACAAGATGATGTGGTGGGTGCCCCAAGCAATAAGCAAGCCAACATATTATGGCATGTAAAATTTAAAAAGAGTTTGTAAACCAGGGGCACAGCGTCAATCTCATGGCACTGAACTGCGTCCCAAGCGTAAGCCTGCGTTACTAATGAGCTGGGCTTGCATCTGAGCGTTAAACCTCCTTCCAGGGGTACCCGCCATATCTTCCCCTCTCTCGCTCTGTCTCTGTTCTTTCCCAAAGCCTGTGGGGCAAGGGTCACTTTCCTTCCTTGTTTGCTTCCTGGCAACCCCTGCCACTCACCCCCAGCCTTGGCTGGACCCTTCCTCCATCATCTCCTAAGCCCTCGGAGTAAGGCTGGTCCCCTCTGCACACCAGACGCTCTTGCATTGGCCCCAGCCTGCAGCTCACATCAAGCCCTCTCCAGCTCTAAGGAGGCTCCTTGAGCCACTCAACAGGGAACCCGTAAGAACCTTTCTCCTGCAGCCCACACCAAAATGCCCCAAATTGAGCTGCACGTCTTTTGTCATCATGCATTCATTCACACACTCATTTCGTCCACTGTTCATCCATCCATCCCCTAATACAGGTACCCCCCGCTTTTCGGAAGTTCGCTTTACACCACTTCACTTTTATAAAATTTCGAGGACTCTTTATTAGTATCTATTGCTGCCTAACAAATTACCCGCAAGCTCGGTGGCTTTAAACAACACACATTTATTACCTCACCATGTCTGCGGGGCGGCAGTCTGGGCTCGGCTTGGGGGCTCCTCTCCTGTGACTGCCTCTCACGAGGCAGCAACCAAGCTCCAAGCAAGGATCTATTTCCAAGCTCACACGGCTGTTGGCAGATCTCTGTTCTTTGGGGGTTTTCGTACTGTGAGCCTCAGTTTCTGGATGGTTGTTGCCTTCAGTTCCTCTTCACATGGTCCTTTCCGACATGGCCAGTGGCCCCACTGAAACGTACAAACCAGGAAGGCAATAGAGTCTGCCAGCAAGACAGAAGTGACACATCTCATCACCTTTATCATAATTAGAAGCAAGCTGCTAGGCCAGCCCACGCTCAAGGGGATGGGATTCTACCAGGTGGTGGGGATCATCGGGGCCTCTGAGAGTCTGCCTCCTACAGTCCACTTGGGGAATTGCAGGCAGTCTTGTACCGAGGGCGGTGCAGAAGCAGGACAGTGTGGGCAGGTAGGTAGAGACCCCGAGGGCTTCATAAACCGAGCAAACGAACTAGGGCACCGTCCTGTGAGAGATGGATTCCGCTTCTTTTCTTTTACTGCACCTTTTGGTTTCGTTGCGTTTCTGAAAATCACTTCAGCCTCCTTTGCTCCCGGAGACCCTCCTTAGACTTACACGGCACACACCGTCAGTTCCCAATCTCCTTCCTGTGTTTCCATCCCCCAGCAGGTGCCGGCCCACCTGTCATTTAGAAACACCTCAGTACGACTGGCACAGGCGCAACTGAACTCTACTCAACCCCCCCGACCGCAAACAGATGACACCCCCAAACCCATCAGCTAGGTTTCGGCAGAAGGTTGCTTTTGGCTGTCAGAAAAACCAGGACAGATGAGGGGAGGAGAGGGAGGGGGTCAGGCAGGACTGTACCCGCCTTGAGACCCAGCTTCTCCCACTGGTTTCTGAGTTGTTCCCTAATCGTGGTGCTGCCACCAGGCCTCAGTCGTTACAAATCCATCAACAGCCCCGCTGTTCAGCAAGCAGCCCCAGAAAAGCCAAAACTTCCCAAACCGCAATGAACTTTCCTTGAGGAATGGCCTGAAGTCATGATCCCTCATTGCTGGAAATGTCACTTGACTGCGATTGTCACCATGATGACTGTTCTTTCTTTTCATCTAGGTTGAAAAACGTCCACCATTCTAGCTGCTAGCGATTTTTACTGGCTTCCTTACCTTGATCACTTTTCCTGCACGTGTAAGGGAGTGTTCTTGCCAAAGCTCATTTCTCTGGGCTTAATAAACCATTTTATGGGCTACTTTTTTTGGCAGAAAGCCCCGTCCTCCATCCTTTGATCTTCGGACTCTGCACGTACAGAACTAGTGCTGAGTAAGCACTACCTGTGCAAATATCAACAGCCATGTCCGAGACGTAACCCCAGCTTCCATTCGGAAGCCCTGGGGACTCCGCCTGTAATCCTTAGATCTCTTTGGCCTCCATCCTTGCCCCGCCCATTATTAATCGCCTAGGAAGAGGAAGAAAGTTCCATAATTCGTGGAATTTGAGGATTTCCACCCAAGTACTTCTTGCCATCACACTCACTGGTTACTGCACATCCATTTGGAGGACGGCCGCCTTTTAAAATGGATCATTACCACTTTCCAAGTGCAACAGCTTTGATCTCTCGGCCAGAGGACATCTGCTCGCCTGTTATGACATTTTTACCTTCTAGGTTCAGGCCAGAATTGTCCCCCCATTCCCCGAGCCCGTCTCCCTGCTGGAGTATCACTCGTTCTCCTCCAACTTCGTTTCCTAGGCTTTGAGTTCTCATCCTCTCATTCCAACACTTTCGCCTCATCCTTCCATGTCATATTTTACCTCGAACCAAGAGAAACGCTGCGGCTGACAGGCCATCGTGGTGTCTTTGAAGTGTGCTGGCTCTGGCTGGAGACGCAGCTCACTGGAATTTCTGAGAAGCCTTCTTTCCACTTTGTCTCCTTCTCTGTTTATTCACGGAGGAGAATGTCCATGATCAGGAGGGAAATTACCAGACAGTCAGTTCTTTCTGCGAGTCAGCAGAGGATGCATTTTCTCACTTCCTCCCCTCCCTCAAAAAGCAACAGTGTTGCCCAAAGCCCCCCCCCCCCCCCCCCCGCTACCTTCATCTCCAACCTCATCGCCTCTTCCTGCCAAGCCCAGCATTTCCCCTTCCCGGGAGAGGGGTTGCAGTTGAAGTCAGGGGTTATCCACCTGCCCAGAAGAGCCTGGCCAGAATCGCCCCCCTAACAATGAAACATTTCCTTTGGTTTCACCTGATCCCCTGCTCCCTTTGCAAAATACAGAGCCAGGCAGGGCCTCAGTGGGTTGCCAGGAGATTTGTTTAACTGCTTCGAAATCATTATTTGCATGCGGGAAAGCTTGGAACAAAAAGCCCTTGTGTGTGTAAAAATGCCGCAGGATTAAGCCTTGGTTTGGGTCCCTTCTAAAAAAGAAGTGCAATTGTACACATAGCAAGGGCGCCTGAGGGCTGAATGAGCTATCAGATGACCTGATAGGCTCGAGAAGAAACCTAACCTGGCGCGCAGCCTCTCTTGTCCTCGTACACTGGTCAGCTACGCCTCAAGAATGACCCTTGTTTCTCTGCAAGTCATGCCTTTGTCTCCAATCAGGGGGTCTGCAGCGAGGCCTGCTGGAGGGGCCGGCAAAGATGAGCAAGGGAATGGGACAATCTGAGGATGCAGGCGCACGGTGCCTCGCACTTACAAGGACCCAGGAAACGTTACTCAGTGAGCCATTTGGGCTACCGAGTCCACACCCACCGGTTACCAAGCCAGGATGAAGAAACTGGAGTTCAGGTAGCCCCCAAGACTCTTGCAAACCTTAATTCAAAGAGGAAGAAACTGACAGAAAACCGTGCCCGCCTTCAAATCCCCACCTCCTGAGAAAGCAGCATGGTGTCCGGAACAGCAGTGAGTCATAGAACCTTAGTGGGTGTCACCCTAGCCTCTCCTGGAAGTGGAGTCCTGGGAGGCAAGGAGAGTGCCCAAGGTCACACAGCAGTCTTTCCCAAATGGATTAAAAGTCTAAATTTCAGTCTGTGACGTTCAGTCACTCTGACGCAAGCTCTAACAACAGCGTCCCTTGAAGGTTTGCTAATAAAAATGAAGTCGTAATTGTAAAGTCCTCCTTACCAAACAGCACTCACGAATAACAGAGCAGAGCGGTTCCACCAGGGTAGCCCTGGGTTCCCCACAGAGACCCCAAACCCAGCACATGGACAACTGAACTTGGTAGCACTGCACACCCACCCCTCACACCCTCCACCTCCACCAGAGTCCACTCACTGATCGATGGCCCCTGGTCTGCCTCCTGCTTCTTGCCTGGATTTCTGCGCGCCTGTGACAGCCTTCCCAGCACTCTCCCTGCCTCATCCTCCACTCCTTCCAATCCAATCTTCACAGGGAAGCAAACAGTGAACTGTCCAAAATGCAAACTAGATCCTGTTGTTCCTCTGTTTCACATCCCTTGATGCTTCCCCAGGTCTAAGCAGGAGAAGTGCAGACTATATCGTGTTGCACAGCCAGCCTTGCGTGATCTGGCCTCTGCCTTCATTTGCAGCCTCATTTCTCCTGTGCCTCTGCCCTGCCAGGCAGAAGTGCCTATAGGCTCTTTAGCACCTCTGTGCCTTTGCCTGTATTATTGCCTCTTCCCACGAGGACACACCTAACTTTTATCTCCTGAACATGAAGCCTACTCATCCTTCAAGTCTCAGCTCAAATGCCATCTCCTCCAGGAAGTCCTCCAGTACCACCATAACTCTTGTAGCAATTTGTGCAAACCCTGATCATGTTGCAGAATTAATGCTCATATTTCAGTGTCTCCATTAAATGGTAAACTCCTGAAGAGCAAGGACAGAACTCTGTCCAACTGCGTATCCTAGCACGTTGCCTGGAATATAGGAGCTGGTTTATTACCAGAAGAGATACTGGTTTATTAGAAGAACTGAATTGATTTATCGAGCACCTACGATATGCCCAGCACTAGGGCGACAGAAATGAACAAAACAGAAAAAAAAAAAATCACTGTTTTCTGAAGTTTATATTATGGTGGGATAATAACCAAATGCTTAACCATATAACCAAATGCATAACTATATAACGTCAGCCAGTGACAAGCACTAAGGGGAAAAGTAAAGCAGAATGAGGAGGTGGGGGTGAAGGCAGGGGTCAGACAGTAACTCTGAGAGGTGACATTTGGGCCTGGACGCAGATGAACAGGGATTCCCGTCATGGGGAGAATGGGGAAGGGTGAGTACCAAGACCCTGGGGTGGGAGTATGTTCGGCGTGTTTGAGGAACAGGAAGGAGGCCCCTGTGTCTGGTGTGCAGTGAAGGAGGGAGGGGAGGAAAAGTCAAGGCTGAAGAAATGGCCAGGCCACGTATGCACATCTGACAGGAGGATTTATTTTAAAGAGAAATAATAAAGACACAATTCAACAGGGTGGTTATTAACAAGGAGGGAGGGGGGAAGACATGGAGGAGAATATAGGTTGCTGTGAATTACTGTCAATATTCTCGTCCTGGGGTTTACTGGTGGCTTCGTGGGGGTTCGTTACAGAGGGAATAAGTAAGCAGCAAAGCCGTGCGTGAACCAAAGATGACAGTCACGAGCCAGGAATTCTCACTAATCTGATTCTGCGCACTGGAGAGAGAAAGTAATTCCCCGGGGCTAAAACTTTATTCTGAAATAAATGTCTATATACCTTGTACTTAAGAAAACCCTCTATGTTAATACCTGCTTCACTGAGAAGTTCTCTCCAAAGGTGTTGGTGGTTTTTCTCCCCCAAGTAACGTGGGAGGTGTGGCTGCCGTTCTCAGTTCCTTCCACCTGATGCTCTGAGCAACCTGTGGTTCAGTGTCTGGACCACAGGATCGAGTGCAGGAGAGACCAGGCTCCACGGTGCTGGGCAGGCGCACAGGACAGTGAGCCCTAATGCTGACGCTGGCTCTCACTGGAGGATGTCAGAGCAGTGCAGGGAGGCAGACAGACCCAAGTTCAAGTCCCGGGTCTGCTGCCACTAGTGCGCTGACCTTAGGCAAATCCTGTGGCTTCCTGAGCCTCAGGTTCTCAAGTGTCAACTTGGAGTGTATGAGTCCCGCAGGGACTACTTGGCTGTAGCAAAGAACCACAAACTGGGGGCCTTAAAACCACAGAACTCTCACAGTTCTGTACCCTGGAAGGAGTCAACAGGCCACGTGCCCTCTGAAGGCTCTGGGGAAGGAGCGTCCCTGCCTCTTCAGCTTCTGGTGGCTGCCACATTCCTGGGAGTTCTCTGGTTTGTCACTGTCTCTGTCCCTGTCTCACCTGGCATTCTTCCCATGTGTCTCTGTGTCTTTTAATGGGCTTCTTATAAGGATACCCGTCAGTGGATTTAGGGACCACCCTGATCCAGTGTGACCTCATCTTAATTAGTTACATCTGCAAAGACCCTTTATTCCAAGATCACATTTTGAGGTTCTGGGTAGACATGAATTTCAGAGGGATATTATTCAACAAGGTACGTGGAGAAGATGATATCTAACAAAAAGGGCCATAAAAAGAATTAAATTAAATAATGTATATAAGGCACCTAGCACAATGTTAAGCATTCGTCTTCACCATCATCATCTCAGAGAAAGAATCCTATTTCTGAAAACATTCCTTCCTGTTAGCTAAGGTGACCACAAGCGAAATGGCCAAATAGGCCTAGGTTCAAATCTTGGCTGGGCGACCTCTGGCAAATTACTTAACCCTTCTGAGCTTCAGTTTCTTTATCCACACGGATGGACATATATATCCAACACTTAAATGTCTTTTACTGTGCAGGAGGCACCGTTCTAAAAGATTTATGAATATTGTCTCAGTGAATCCTCAGAACAACCCTGTGAGCTAGGTATTATGATTATCTCTATTTTACAACCAAGGAAGTTGAATTAGCAAGTATTTTACTTAAGACAGTTGTCTAAGGTCACATAGGAAGTAAGTGATGGAACCAGAGTTTAAACCCAGGCAGTCTGGCTCCAGAATTCCCCCAAGATTAAAAGAGAATAAATAAACTGATGTATTTTTGTGTCTGAATATTTGTTCTGATTTAATAAAATGTTTTCTGAAAAAAAAAAGAGAATAAATAATAAAATAAATAAATAAAATATGTAACCAGCGCTCACTTGCTACACGGCAGTCAACAAATGGTGGGACAGTAACTAGGGCTCCCTCGTCCAAACCTTTCCCCTTTGCAGACCTCAGGGATGCCTTTCCTCCTTCCTCTTTCTCGGTTCAGATGTTCTGGTTGTTAACATTAATCCATATTTAAAAGTCCAGGCCGCTCAAGTTCCATTGTGTCCTGTGGCATCTTGCCCTTTTTTTCATCTTGTTCTCATTCTCTCCAGTGTCCTGTGACCATGATGCCTGGGTTTGGGGGTGGGGAGTCAGAGAAGGGGAGGGAGCTGCAGCTCACTCTCTGGCAACTGGGGAACGTGGAGGGGGTGGGTGCTTCTCTCCTGGGGTGGGGACAGAGTTAGGCAACAGACTGTAAGACACATCTCAGGGACGTCCGCCCAGCGGGGCCACCCACTAAACCCAGGAACGTGTATGCTGTCCTTGGCACAAAGATCCTTGAGAGATCCGTTGTGGAACAAAACCTCTGTTAGATTTACGAAAGCCACCACCAGAGAAGAAAGGAAAACTCTCCTGTTGAGGAAGCCGCTCCACGATGGTGGCAGAGGCAGGAGGAACGAGTGGTCCCCTGCGCACCCATCCTGGGGCACCTCTCCTCTCACCCCGCCCCACTCTACCATGAGCAGGAGGTGCTCGCACAGCTCAGGCCAATTTTCTGGGGCTCCGTGGCCCCCACCTGCTGGTGGGCGGGGTCTGCCCTCTGCCAGCTGGTGCGGGAGAAGGCGCAAGAACCCTGCCCGGCCCGGTCCTCCTCCTACCTTTTGGGCCATTGCCAGGATCCCAGCGGGAACCCGCGCTGTCGCAGAAATTCAGTCATCAGAGAGTGTGCACATTTACCCCAGGACGGGGGAACCGGGTAGACCCAGGGATCACTTAAGCAACTCTGGGCAAATTTGTTCACCCTCCCCGACAGACCAACGTCCTGGAGACAGGCTTTCTCCAAGAGGTAAAGTACGGGGCGGGCGGCACTTGGCAAATGGTGACGCAAGCGGTTTGCCGCTACCGCCCCACCCTTCCCCTTTCAGGGTCCCGCCCTCTTCCCTCCTGGGGACCTCGTGCCCTTGTGCCATGTGGGAGCACCCACCCATTTAGCAGTCCTGCCTTCCCTCCTTTCTGCCTCATGAGATGTACCTTTCCTCGCCCCAGACTTCTGAGGGCTCGAGCTCATCTTGGTAACAATGGAAGTTATTAAAGGAACAAATCCCAGCTAATTTGTCAGCAAGCTCTCGGGCTGCACCTCCTGGGGGCACCACGCCTGCCTGGGTCAAAGGTGGGAAAGCTGCGGCTGGTACAGAGTCTTTAGGTAATTCCTAAATTTGCCTGCTCTGCTGGGGGCTGCTAAGATGTGTGCAGAGCTCACACTTGCTGGGCGGGCGGGGGGCAGGGGGGGAAAGCTGAATCGGAGTATGAAATTACCAGACCGTCACTCAAACCCACAGACACAAATGACGAGAGCTACATGACGTAAATAAGAAAGCCAATATAACAAATTGATAAATATGTACTTTCTCTCCTTTCTTCTCCCAACTTCTTTAAAAGACATAAAATTATATAAAGCAATCATTATAATAATGGGGGAAAAAAAAGAGTTTACGCTTGATGCTGTGAGGCGAGTGCAGTTGCTATGAACTGGTTGCTAAGTCCCTGAAAACACACTAACAGGAAGTAAGCAAGTCTCTGTGCTGGGAGCAGGGGCTGCCACACACGAGCCTGGGCTCCAGGCAGCCTCACGCTTCACGGACTCCTCCTCAGTCCAGCCTGGCTGCCGCCGTCATCCCTCCAGAGTCCCCAGGACCGGGCTGTCACAGGGCTCAACTCAGCCCAGACATTTTGACTGGGATTTGGGCTCCTGGGGATTGAAATGAATTGTGCCCTCTGGGAGCATAAATTATAACCAACTTCTTTTTCTATCTGAACTCACTTGGCTTGCCTTTTAACTCTGTCTGTAATGCACGGAAAACCTCAGCTTTTTCCTTGACTTATACCTTCCTCGTGCTTATTATTATGTTATAAATGTAGCAATATATATGCATATATATTATATTGTCTATGTATTGTCTGTTCCAAGTACCTCATGTAAGTGGAATCATACAATATTTGTGTGTGTATATATTCCACTTATATGATGTACCTGGAATATTCAGATTCCTAGGCCAGAAGTCAGCAGGGCCTGGGAGGGAGGAAAAGGGAGTTAGTGTTTAAGGCGGGGGGTCAGAGTTTTGGTCTGGGAAGATGACAAAGTTCTGGACGTGGATGCTGGCGATGGCTGCACAACATTGTGAATGCACTTAACGCCACAGAACTGTGTACTTAAAAGTGGTTAACGTGGGGTGACTTTTACGTTGTGTATATTTCACCGCCAATATATAAAATGTATAGTGTATGTACATATTAGCTCAACTCTTATGTAGATATACTTATGTAACTATTTTCAGACAGTTTAGATTTTCCTTTTTGCTCTCTCTCCTCCATTGTATGCCTTGGTTTGAGCCTTTTATGGCCTAACTATTTTCTGGGTTTAGGTCTTACACAACCGAGAGGAGCATCCCTGGGATAAAAAACCCTACGGCCCTCTCTTCCCTCTGCTTTTCCCACAGTCACCCTCTTCTCGGTTGCTTTTAAGCAGAAAGCTTTACTAGTTAAAGTCTGTGATTTTCAGTGGTACATTTAATAATTCATAAATCATGAGAGGTTCAAACAGGTTCAAAGTTTAAAAGTTTAAAAGTTTTGCTGAAGCTTTAAAGTTTAAACTGTCAGAAGCTTTGACAAAAAACTTTTCCTGTCTGGAATATTTAAGATTGTTTTTCCATATTAGATTCAGGACTCTGCGATGTACTCCTCTCCCAAAACGCTTCTCCTACGGAAATGCTGGCATCGTCTGCATGGTGATGTTCCTCTGTGGCGTGGACACGGCGGGTCCAGGAGACCAGCAGGTACGGGAGCAGCCTGGGGACGGGGCGGGAGCCGTGACAACCCCACACTTTGGGGGGAAAGGCACTTAGTCGGCCAGAATCGCCTTTGTGTGGGGATTTCTCTTTAAAAGAAGGGAAATTGTAAAATGAGATCCTGGCCAGCGTGTGTAACAAGGTCTTGGCGGCAGAAGACAGCGAGTTGTGCATATCTGCTATTTCAAAATCTGGAAGCAGAGAGGCCAAATCTTCTGCTGGCCTGCCGCTGACCTCTGATTTTTTAGGCATAATTACTGTATTCGCATGTGCAATTGAGTGTGGTGTCAGCCGCCCGCGCCAAAACCGCTTTGTGGAGTTTGTGGGACAAGAGCAAACACCGTCACTTCCCTCGCAGACTGGGTGACCAAGCCCGGAACATGTACCCTGATGCTGCATATACTGTGTTGTTCTGATAATGTCACTCTATTTCTCAGAAACCTACCGTGGGTCCCAGTGGCCTTTCAGGTCAGATCCAAGGCCTTAGTCACGGGCTTTCGGAGCCATTGCGCCTCACGCCAGACACTCACCTCAGACCAGCAAACCCTCGCTTCCCACCCACCCGGCTCCCTGCAGCCTCTGACATTTTCCACTTGCTGTTCCTCGAAGCTGAGAAGATTTTCTTTCTTCTTTTCACCAAACACATCTTTGCCTTTCCTCCAAATTCTCCTCTACCATTGGCTTCCACAAGCCATCAGCATCAACGCCAAGAACAATGTCAGCATCATCGACATCTTTTCCCAGGTTCCAGGATTTGGTGACGGCAGGTTGTAAAATGCTCCCATGACGCAAATGAAGTTATACAGACTCCCGACACAGGTAACCACCCTTGCACAATAATGACTGCACTTGCACATAAATTACCGGCTTTGATCCTAACAACCTCCCATCCACACCTTTTTCCTCCTGCGGTGACACTTCAAGGCACTCTGCTGGCTTCTCCAAGGGTTGCTGATGAGAAAACCCAACACCGATTTTCAGGCCTCTCCTCGATGGCCGCTTGGTGGCACCTGACACTCCCACCCCTGTTTTCTTAAACCCTTCCACCCTCTTGCCTTTAATTTTCTTGCCTGCCTCTGTGACTCGCCCAGCTCGCCTCCTCCAGCCCCTCTCCTCCTCCTGCAGCGAGGGTGCTCACAGGTCCAGCTCCTTCACCTGTGGCTGAGCTACAACCCATATCCTAGTGGCCCCAAGTCTGGGTCTCTCCTCCTCAACTCTCCCGGGTCCCAGGGCCACTGTCCGTGTCCCCACTGGCTCCCAAACCAGAACCCAGCAAACTCAGCAACCATGAATGGATTGCCTTCCACCTGCAATGAAAATTGGTAAGACACATGCCCTGCCCACCCTCTACATCCATCTCAAACTCGATATTTCGTTTTCTTTGTGCAACTACTCCTTCTGTGGGTCCTGTTTAGTGTCTAGTTGTCCAGAGTAGAAACCTCAGAGCCACTCTTAGTGTCTTCCCCCCTCAAGTTCCCCATCTGACCTGAGAGCAACCCCTGCTGCTTTAGCACCACCCACCTCTCTCCCCCTGCCTCGACTCCAACCTGCTACGATTTCCTGAATCCCAGCTCTCCTCATCTCTGGTCGTGAACTATTGCAGTTACCTCTTTTCTGGTTGCCCTTCCTCCAATCTTTCCCTGTTCCAATCTTTACACGGTCTAACACGGAAACAGTCAGGTAACTGACTGTCGACAGTACCATTTCCCAAAGCTATAGTCCACACTCTTGGACATGAATACAATGCCTTTCCCAGCCTGGCCCCCATCAACCTTAACAGCTACATAGTCCCCCGCATCCTCTCCCTCCTCCTTCTCTCTTCACTCTCAGCTCCAGACAGACCAAGCTTCCTTCTGTTTCCTGAGACTGCAGTCTCATCCAGTCTCCATACCTCTGCAAATACAGTTTCTCCAACGTGGATGGCCTTTATCCTACTTTCTGCTTGGTGAGCCCTCATTCATTCACGGGGTCCAGCTCACTTCCACCATGAAGCTTCTGAGGACTCCTCTGCCTGTGGAGAGACACACCCTTCCCTCCCGCTCCTGGACCGCTGTGCTCCATGCGCACGCCCCTCCGTGGGACAAGCGTTCCTCACCTGTGGGTCTCAGGACGGCTCATCTTTGAGCCCTCAGCGCCTAATACAGGGCCTGGCACTGCAGGTGCCCATCTCTCTTCTGAACAAATTAAATCACATGGCACCAAATGACACCCCCTGGATAATCAAGTGCAGGTTGGGTGGGGAAGCACAGCCCCTAATTCAGATTCTTTGTTCGTCTCCAGTTGCAACCTCATTGAAATTTTCACCATTCCTGGATAAGTGTGAACACTTGGAGAGAAAAGAGGAAAAATTATCATTTCAATGAATCTTCTCTCCCCAGCGGACTCAATCTACCTTTCTCTGTGGGTTGTAAAACTCATTGATCCAGTGGCGTGTGTTTTAGGTATCCCATGTAAAGTTCAGGTTTCTACTAGAGTGGCTGTAACTCATTTTGTGCTAAAATCATGCAGATATTGGTCTGGTTTGTAGTTGACTCTCTTTTCTGGCATATGAATTAAGGATAATTTAGAGAAATACAGGCGCCGTGATATTTGTGGGTAGGTTTTCCTTTGCTTCAATCTCTGGCGAGATGACCCTTGCATATGTCAGGTTTTGAAGTCAGACACTCCGGGTTTAAATCTGGCTCCATCAGTGTGTGACCTGTAGCATGTCTCTTTCTGCCTCAGTTTCCTCATCTGTAAAATGGAAAAAGTGACACCTCATAGGCCTGTTGTAAAGATTAAATGAGATCATATCTTTAAGCATTTATCACAGAGGAAGCCCTCAAGCATTGCTACCACTCACGGTGCTAAGTGCCTTATACATTATGTAACTATATACACACGCACAGACACACACATATTGCCTACCACAACATATAATCCTTACAACAAGTCTATATTGCAGGTACTATAATTACCTCCACTTTATAGGTGAAGAAAATGGAACGGATGAAGTATCTTGCCCAAAGTCACACAGCTAGTAAGTAGCAGACCTGGAATTTAAACGCAGGCAATCTGGAGTCCGAGTCTATGCTCTTACCACCCATCATAATGTCTCAGTGCACTCGATAAATGGTAGCTATCATCACTGTCATCATCACCACCATCATCATCATCTCCATCATCATCTCCATCCCCATCGCTATCCAGGATGTCACCATGTCTGTCTATCTCTTATTACAAAATCGCTCTAGCAGGGCTGTTTACTCAGTCAGCCCTGGGGTGGTAACTTCATTGCACAAATAAAATTGTATTCATCTGGCAACCTCTGGGGCTGCCCCAAAGGTCGATCTCATGCGACGCTAATACTTGGATAGTAGGAAAGACTTTCAAGGGAGGTCTTGGGATTCCGAAGAGTCAAGCCAGGCTACAAGCTGGCCCAAAGCAGAGCGTGTGGCCCTGGCACCAGTTCATTCCACTTGCTTGCTGTTTTCCTTCTTTTAGCTGCAGAAAGAGGCCAGTTGATTCCTCCTTCCCAACCAACTCCAGCTAGACTGAGAGATTTTGTAATCGTGTCTGTCTCAGATCACGGCCCTCAGAAATCAGACACAGAAATGCTCACTCGGGCTGTCCACGCGTTCCACCCGTGAGCCAGGAAATGAGAGCTCTTAATCCAGTGTCACTGTTTTGTAGTACAAAAATAACATTCCTTGTAAAAAATAAGAGGAATTCAATGTGTCTTAGTGCCATGGGCTTGTGTGCCACCATTCATTTAGCCTGTGTTTCCTTTTCTTCCCTGTCATCACCTACATTTACCGACTGTTCTTCTTTACCTACTTTCCCCCAACTCTCATCTCCGAATTTATTCTTTGGCTCGACCCCAATTAAGGGACTTTACCCTCTGTCATCCATACAAAATATGCTTTCCTGAAACACTCTTGCTTTTGGAATCAGGCAGGTCTGCCCTTCAATTCTGATTGTTCGACATTAGGTGAGCTGCCTTCCCTATGCCTCCGTTTCTGCATACATAAAATGGCTGTAGTAACAGTAACTAACACTGGCTGAGAATTGACACAGGTTGATTGCTATGCGAGATGCCTTTTCCCAAGCTTGCAGGCAAAATTACTGAAGGAAGGAAGTGACTAGAAGGTCCTATTCGGCACCTGGCCTCTTGGCAGGAGGCATAGTTCCACCCTGATGGAGAGAATGAAGACTGAGTCACCTGTCAGACCAGTGCACACAGCGCAGCACCACAGGCACCGTTTAATCCTCAAGAAAATCCTATGGGGAAGGTATTGTTTCTACCCCCCTTTAGAGATAAAGAACTGAAGTTGAGAGTAACTTGCCCAAGGACACCTGATGAATAAGTGGCAGAGGAGGGACTCTTAGTTACCATGCGATACAACAATAATAAACAGTAGCAATGACAATTAGCGGTCATTGAGCTTTTATCATGTGCCATGTACCGGTCCAGGAGCGGGACAGGGATGGTTTCATTTAATCCTCACATCAACTCTATGAAGTAGATACTATTCCGAAGCCCATTTTACAAATGCGTAGATTGAGAGGAAAGTGTGTTAAGTGACTCACCAAAGGTTGCGTGCGTGGTAAACCGACAGCCAGAACTTAGGACCTGATGGACTGAATTTAGAGCCGGAACCCATCCCGTGCTGTCTCTTTAAAATGAAATAATAAAATATGCAGATAAAGGGCTTAGCCCAGTGCCTGGCGCACAGCAATCTTGAATATATTATCATTGTCGTTGTTACCACTATTTTAATGATAGTCAATATTTTAATATTGGTCTGCTCTGCAAGGCATCTCTTGGCTCATCTGTAGGATATGAACTCCAAGCACAGATCTGAGTGGACAGAAGCCCATATTCCTTGAGTCATTTGATCTTTGCTTATCTTAACTGCCTGCTGCAAATGTCGATAACAAGGTCCCCATCCCAACCTCGATTTGTCATCGCCCCAAGTTTTCTCTTCCAGCAGTCCTTCAACTAAAATGATCCTGCAAATTGCCTTTTCTTTTTATAGCAGCTCTGTATTAGTTTTCTATTGCTGTATAAAAGATTATCTCAAATTTAGTGGATTGAAACAATACACTTTTATTACCTCACAGTTTCTGTAGGCCAGGAGTCCAGGCACGGCTGAGCTTGGTCTTCGGCTCAGGGTCTTACAAGGCTGCCATCAAGGTATTGGCGGGGCTGCATTCCTTCTGGAGCTCAGAGTCCTCTTCGGAGCTCATGTGGTTGTTGGCAGGATTCAGTTCCTTGTGGTTGTAGGACTGTGGGCCCCTGGCTTCTGGATGGTTATTGGCTGGAACCCACCCCCCCAAGTCCTAGAGGCCCCCCACAGTTCTCAGTCACATGGCTCTCTTCATGGGAAGCCCACATCAGAGCAGTTTGCTTCTTCGAGGCCAGCAGAAGAATCTCTCCCCCAGTCTGCAAAGATGGAGTCTTACAGAACAAAACAATTGAGGGAATGAGATCCCATCCATCACCTTTGTCATATTCTATTGGTTAGAGGAAATTACCCAAGTTGGGTCATTGAAGCTCATACTGGGGTGTGTCCACAAGTTTCCTGGCTTCAAATTTAATTCTTCCCCCACCTCAACTTCCTTTTCTTCCCCAAACAGTACCAGGTCCCATTTCATCTTCATTTTCACATCCACACAAAGCACTTTCTTACTGTGTCTATAAAGTTCTAAAATTCATTCTTTTTTCCACATTTATAGAATAGTAGGAGTCCGAGCCTAGACCTCTCATTTTCTTTCCATTTCACCCAGGACTATAGTTTAGTCTTTTTTTTGGTGGTACGCAGGCCTCTCACTGTTGTGGCCTCTCCCATTGCGGAGCACAGGCTCCGGACGCACAGGCTCAGCGGCCATGGCTCACGGGCCCAGCCGCTCATGGAGCGGCATGTGGGATCTTCCCGGACCGGGGCACGAACCTGTGTCCCCTGCATCGGCAGGCAGACTCTCAACCACTGCGCCACCAGGGAAGCCCTATAGTTTATTCATTTTTAACAGCTTATTAATATGTAATTTACATACCATAACATTCAAAGTGTACCACTGGGTATATATTTAGAGAATTAGGCAACCATCCCCATGATATAATTTTAGATCTTTTTTCATCACCCCAGAAAGAAACTGCATGCCTTTAGCAGTCACCCTGCGCCATTTCCCGTGTTCCCCTCAGCCCTTGGCAACAACAAATCTGTTTTCCGTCTCTATAGATTCATCTGTCCTGGACATTTCATATGAATGGAACCATACAATATGAGGTCCGTTGTGACTGGCTTTTTTCACTGAGCGTAATGTTTCTGAGGTTCATGTGTGTTACAGTATAAACAATATTATTATGGTTATATAGGAAGTTCAGAGTGTTGTAGACAAAACAGCCAGGAAATGAAGGAGTTTAACTTACAAAAATAGGGTTAGGGCTTCCCTGGTGGCGCAGTGGTTGGGAGTCCGCCTGCCGATGCAGGGGACGTGGGTTCGTGCCCCGGTCTGGGAAGATCCCACGTGCCGCGGAGCGGCTAGGCTCGTGAGCCATGGCCGCTGAGCCTGTGCGTCCGGAGCCTATGCTCCGCGGCGGGAGAGGCCACAACAGTGAGAGGCCCGCATACCACAAAAAAAAAAAAAGGGTTAGAAATGAGCATCTTCACTCATTTTTCCACCTCTCAATTTTTTTATAAGAACTTATTATACATAAGTCCCTGGAGGGAAGAAAAGATAAATATGATTCAGCCAATGGCCCTTAAGAAGCTCAGGCTGATAAAGAAACCAGGCAATTCACAGGTATAGAGAACAAACTAGTGGTTACTAGTGGGGAGAGGAAGTAGGAGAGAAGAAGTACAGGGGGAGGGGAGTAAGAGGTACAAACTATTATGTATAAAATAAGCTGCAAGGATATATCGTACAACATGGGGAATATAGCCAATATTTCATAATAACTATAAATAGAGTATAACCTTTAAAAATTGTGAATCACTAATTGCACACCTGTAACTTACATAATATTGTATAGCAACTATACTTCAATTAAAAACAAACAAACAAAAAAGAAACCAGGCAAAAACACAACTGATACACTATAGTTTTGCCAGGTTATTCAGCACCCATAAACATCAGAGAAGAGGAAATGCAGAGTGAATTTTCAACTCACTGGGATAAAACAGAAGCCAAAACTAATCTAAGATGTGAATTGTTTTTTAGAAAAAAAGATAATGTTAACCAATAGTCTTCGCTTTTAGTTATACGGAGCTTGATGATTTTTTTAATGGGGAGTTTTGGCTTTTGTTTGTTTGTTTGTGTTTGAGAGCTGTCACGTGTGGACCCGGCAGAGAGCTGGGGGGAGGGGCAGGCTTTTCCCCAGGGGCTGGGGTTCCCTGTCCTGACAGCAGCCCCAGGAATCCCGCAATCCGTTCTGTAGCGATCAGCCCGTGGATGTGTGCTCCAAGCCTGGAGGATTTTCGCTGTGACTTTGCAATTTTCCTTTTACCCAGAGGTCAGCATTTGACTATGGAAAACAGTTCTGACTCAGACAAGCGAGGAATGATGAGCCTAAAGGGTTCTGTCAGCAGGAGCTAACCTACATGTGGGAACTCTGGATGCTTCAGAAAAGGGCAAGTTCAAGAATCCTTGAAACTAAGAGGTGTCTGTCACATCAGCTGAAGAAAACAGTAAAATAATGAAACATTTACCACAAAAGGAATACTCATAGTGTTTTCAAACATTCCTCTGGGATAAGCAAGATTCTTGCTTAAGATTTTCAGACGGGGCCTCACGATTTCAAGCTCCAGTCATGGAGCAAGGCCAGGGGCTCAGCTGTGGGACCAGCCCCTCCCATGGCCAGCAGCCCAGCCCAGGCCTCCATCATCGGCCCGGCTACCTTGGAGCTGGGGGGTTCTGGGATCAGGCCTACAATGGCCTCAGGAAGATTCCTCACCCCTCAGCCCCTCTCCCACCTGGCTCGCTGCTCTGAAATTCCACCCTTAGACATTTAGATCTTTGCTCCAATGCAAATACTCCTGGGAGAAGAAGCACATTGTTTATCAGCCATTTACACCTCAGTGCAAATGTGTTTATCAGAGCTTTTGCCAGCAAGTGTTTTTAGAGGAGAGAAAGTGAAAGAAACTCAGAGGAAAAAACATGCTTGAGGATGAAGAGAAAGTAACCGAAAGTCACAAAAGGACAGAAAAGGAACACAAGGGGCACCGAAAATGAATAAACTCCGCCTCTTCCCAGGAGTGGTGCCTACGTGAGAGGGTGAAGAGCTGACTCAGACTTGTTGGGATCTGATGGAAGTCGGGGGGACTCAACGCTGTGCCCCTGGCTATGGGGTGGGGTGGGGGGGCGGGTGGTGGCTCAGGACCTGACCCCTGGTTTGGACGCCCAGCCTGTCTTCTCTCCAAGCGGCGACATGCTCAAGGAACAACGGCACGTTGAGCTCACCAGCGCTGCCCAAACAAAGCAGGAGGAAGCCAACACCTGTCCTTCCAATCACCGAGAGAGCTTCATTCCTCCTTAGAGCACCACCAAGAGCCTGGAGTCTACTTAATCACACACAGACCTTCTGCACTGAAAGAAAGTGGACGGTGTTTGTCTAACAGAATGTGACCTCAAGCCCTGTGAGGGGAAGCCCCACCCGGTACTCACGCCGGGCTGCGTCTCAGACCTGTCAACAAGGTGGACCCCAAGCCCGCGAGAGGCTTGCTTGTTTATGTGACATGATGATTTCACAACACTCACAAGGGATTAAAACTCAGAGCAGTCCAGTTCTACTGCAGGTCAGGGACCCCGATGAGAAGCTGTTTCAGAATTAATTAAATTGCACTCAAAAAAATCTGCTTGGCTTCCTATAGCTAGTATTATTCCAGAAAACCATAATTCATAGTCAAGCCTCTTTTTTTTTAATGTTTTTTAAAATTTTTATTGGAGTATCATTATTTTAGTTTCAGGTGTACAGCAAAGTGAAACAGTTATACCATAACAAAACCTCTTTGATGAGCCTGAATTTCCCAAACTTATAGTCAGTTTAGGTTACTGGGAACAAACCCACAGAGTTGGACTGTCTCTGTGTGCAGACCAGACCTGGGATATCGATGAATAATGGTGAGACAAGGGACACATTTAACATCAGCTCTAGATACGTATATATCCACATCTTCATTTTTAAGATGTATGCCTTTAGAAAGTTCTTTTTCAAAAAAGATATGAATTGCTATCCTCAAAGAACTGGAGAGATTTACACAGAATGCTCCCCAAGTGATTTCATCTGCTAAAAACACAGTTTAAAAGCCTGGAAGAGGAAGATCCAACTCTCTTTAATTTGCCAAACCCCCACGTCTCATTCTAGGGAATTTCATTCTTCTGGACTTTAAGAAAGAAAACGCCTGCCTCAGGAACGACAGTGTTAACAGATCCTCCTTGCAAGTGAATGTCTAATGAACTGTAAAACCCATCATAAAACACTTCATATGGCTTTAGTTACTCCACAAGCCAAACTATGCCTGAGGTATACAAAAGTATACCTTGCTCATCTTTTCAGATGCCTTAGAAACCTCTTTTGAAAGTACTCCTTTTTCCCCAACCCGTTTTTGTTATTCTTTCTGACCTTTCTTTTTGGTTAAAAAGATTGGAGAATCTAACTGTCTCTCTCTTTCTAGAGAACGCTGGCTCTGAAATGTTTTTTAAAGTGTGTTTGTGGCATCTGAACGTTCCCTACTCCCCGCACTCAAGTTCTAAAGTTTGAAAGAATACATCATTCCTAGTTTGATGTATATCCAAAACCGAGAACACAATGCAAGGGAGTGTTTGCCATATTTCACTCCACAGTGGAGTCACAGTTTTTCCTTAGACATGGTTTTAGCATAAAGTAAATAGTATTTCCAGGATTGCTGCCAAATGCAACAATACAAATAATGATGACCAAAAACAGCAAAATGTGAGTGGACCAGAAGTGGTGACGTTTCATAAGGAAATCCCAGATATGTTCTAAAGATACGTTGGTTTTACGTGAAGATTAATTAATTAAACCAGGTTAGCAAAGTCCCAACATATAGAACTGTACTAGGAGAGAATTCAGTAGAAACTCAACAAAGATACCAATACTGATTCAACGCTGCTTAGCAGAAATGATGAGTTGTATCTCAACAATCAGCGATTCTGAAAATGAATCTCAGAATAGTCTGTTTGGTTTGTTTGTTTAGGGGTTGGTTTTTGTTGTTGTTTGTTTGTTTTTAGTATTGGTTTAATAATCAATAGTGACTGTTCTCCAGACTCTCTAAATTGCTCCATTTCCAGATTACAAGGATTTCTAGCAAATCATCATCACAGCGGCATCAAATTATTCATAAAACAGCCATATGAGTTTGCCTCCTTAATATTCTTCAACTGAGTGTGGTGTGGAGCAAAGAACTAACATTTATTCCGTACAGGAATTTTGCTAGGCTGTTCCAACATTTTCTCATGTAATCCTCACAACAACACTATGAGATAGGTACTAGTGTCTCTATTTTACAGATAAAGAGATTTAAATTCTGCAAAGTAGATTATTCAAGTTCAAATACACTGTAGGTTTCAGAAGTAGAAAGCAAACAAGTAGGGGCTTTGGAAGAGTGTTGCTCTATATCCTCCTCTACACCATTCAAGCAACTCAAGTTTAGTTTGACCGCTTTGGACAAGCGGGCTTCAGACAGCTGCGCTTCTTTGGGACCGAGGCACGCGCGTTACAGCTTCACTGGTGTGGTTGGTGCTTTACCAAAATGATGGGAGAAAAAATATTACACAGTACTATAATGTGGTATAAAGTCACCAAATCAAAATGATTCTTTCTCACTTGTCTTTTTTTTAATTGAGGTAAAAGTTAATTTTTTTTTAATTTTTATGTTATGTAACATAATGTAAAATTGACCATTTTAACCATTTTAAACTGTACAATTCAGCAGCTTCTAGTACATTCACAGCACTGTGCAGACAGCACTTCTCTTTAACCCTTCAGACTAAGTCAAGGGGTAAGTCTGTTTGGTGCTGCTATATCTTTAATAACTCTAATATTTTATGATCTCTCTTTAAAAAAAGAAAAGGGAAAGCAAACTTAGAGTCTTTGGTATATAAGCATATAATTAGAATTTGATAACCTAAATTTGGTGTTTTATTTGTATTTATTTTTTATTTATCCTGAATTTCTATTTACGTAGTAACAAAATTTCCTTATTACGTAAATATTTTCAGTGAAATGGTGAGCTGATTTAAAGAAAAATTTTAGGTAAATAGTTAGCATTAGTGGTACATACATATGGCAAAAATCACGAAAGAGGTACCTCTGCTCGTCTGGCGGTTGGATGGAAAGTGATAAGGAGGACAGGTGATGGGGATTTAGAATGAGGTGGCTGGGGACTTCCCTCCTGGCGGTCCAGTGGTTAGGACTCCGAGCTTCTACTGCAGGGGGCACGGGTTCAGTCCCTGATTGGGGAGCTAGGATCCCGCATGCCATGTGGCATGGCCAAAAAAAAAGGGAGGCGGCTGGAGCAGGATGAAATAACCTGTCAGAACGTCGTAGGGATAAGGGGCTTGGATTCAGGAAGGTAGAGTCTCATTATAGATTCTAGAATGTAGGCTGGGCCTGAGTCTTCTTTCCTGCAAGTCCACTGGTCCAGCCTGACTTCTACCCTGGTTCTGAAGGCGTGGAGATCCTGGCATTGTCTCCACTGTCTGAATTACAGAAAAATACCCCACCTCAGAGCAGAAGCAGATCCCCTCTCAGGCTGGGCAGGCAAACGAAAGGCAGCCACCCACGAGGGCTGCCTGTGAAAGGGAAGGGAGCTCGGAGATGAGCTGAAAGAGTGGGCCACGCAGCCCAACAACGGCTGTAACACAAGCAGACTTTTCAGTCTCTCAGATAACTGTTAAGGAAGGAGGGAAGGAAGAGAGGCAAGGCCAGGGACTACAGAGCAGTTGTCCATTTGCCTTCAGGCTGTTTTCCATGAAGGCTGGGGTTAGAGCGGGATGGGCTTGACCCGGGTAAGGTGTCGTCTTCCCTTCCACAGATCTGCTCGCTGGGCCCGCTGGTGCAAGAAACTGAGTGTGTGCCGCAAGAGTGAAGCTCTGCTGCTGGGAGATGCTTCTCCGCCTACAAATCTGTTTCTAATGATTCACCATTTGTAAATGGAACTCCCATCCCAGGCTCTTTGTTAGTAAGAGGTTATCGAGAAGAAAAAGGGGGCACCCATCTGGAGATTAAAATCCCTGATGCCGAACAGATCGTCAGGAAGACTTCCAGCCCCCTAGATGTGAACACAATGTACACACACACACACACACACACACACACACACACACACACACACACACACACCAGAGCTGCCTTAGCCAGAATATTCATGTATTCTAGGTGCCCCACGTATGCTGGACTATCTACTATATGAAAGACAAGGTCCCTCCTTTTAAATCACAAACACATGTGAAAGAAACAATACATTAAGCCACAGTCCTATACAAATTGGTCTAACACCATGTAAGGCGATGCCACCCCCTAACATCTAGCAGAGATCAGATGAACGGGAAAAAGAGTTAGATCCCTAGAAACTGCATTAGCTTCCACTCACTGCCATGTTTCTGTTTTCCTTCCTGCAAAATTTGTCCCAAGGGCTGGTCATTGTCCCCTGTACACATCTTCGTGCTCACCCCCACTTGGCAAGGTCACCAGTGACCTCACATTGTCCAGCCCAATGGCCACTTTCCCATCTTTCCTCCTCCTTTGTTCTTGGCAGTCAGACCCAGTTGAGGGCTCTAACTTGAAAAGCTCTCTTATCTTGGCTTCTGTAACATTAAGCTCTTCTGATTTTCATCCAACCTCACTGGCCACTCCTTCCCAATCTCCTTCCCCTCTGTGCTACTTTCTAGAAGTGGGAGAACACCAGGGTCACGGCTCTTCTCTCCATCGACAGCCTTTCCCAGGGTGATGGCATCTAGTCCAGGGGTGCTGAAGACCACCTGTAGGCTGACAATTCCTAATTTATATCTCAGTCCTGACCCCTCTCCAGAGTTCTGAACTCAAATACCCGACTATCTCCTTGATCGCTCTTATTGTGTGTCGAATAAAGTACTTGGAATAAAGTACTATACAAACCTTTAACTGTGGTCTAAAGGCCATGCCTGACCTGGCACTGCCACCCTCTCTTGGGTCCCAGTTCTAGCCATAACATAAGCCAAACAGCTAACCTGAGCCTCTGAATTTTGAGGCTTAGTTCTTGCTGAGACAAATGGATATCGAGAGCCACAATTTAAGGTAACTCATCTTTCCTAGTGGTCTCTCCCTTTTAACTCATCTTAGACTTAACCTAACTATTTTTGCTTGGCTATACACAATATTTTATCTGGACTCTTAAGATACATGATATCTTAGCCAATATCATGGGAAACAGCCTACATGAATCAATTATCAATAGCACAGCCAGGAGGGGAACAAATTCAAATAGGGAACTGTCCCTTGTTCTTAAGGAGTGGATTTGAAGATTCTCAAATTTGGGGGGAATTAAATCAAACAAGGGTAGGCCACATATCCCAGTAAGGACATTTTTACTTTCTCCTCTCTCTTCCTGGTTTAATCTTGTTGACCCATGAGCTTAGTGTGATCTGCATCTCATAATTGTTTGACTTAAGTAATTAATGGAAATTACCAGGCCATAAAAACAAGGAACAAAGGTACATTCAAGAACATCATGGGATTTTATGAATAAGATGAAAAAATGTTAACCCTAACCCCACTCCAAGGAAAGGTATGAAGACATTAAAGCAAACCCATGAAAATAAATGTGTTGAATCTTACATGGTTCCCATTTCATCATTTTTCTTCAGTAAAATTAAATTATCAGATTATATCCAGTTAGACACATTTAGGAGTGGAAAGCAGATAAAACAGACCAGTTGAGGAGATAAGATGTGTATAAATAGAACAACTATATAGCAACCTTAAAGCAGTCTTCAATTCACTTACAGTAATTTGGTACATGCAGACCATGGTCAGAAATATTATGTATAAAAGACAGATCACTGTGGGATGGGGTGAGAGCAGGGAGTCTTCAGGATTCTGAAGGGAAGGGATCATGTGGCTTAAGGGAGAGGAGGCGAGGAGCTTCTCCAAGGAAGGTAAAGCATAAACAAAGACATGAAGATGGAAAAATACGAGTAAAAGAGAGAAGAGAGCACGAGGAAAATGAACTTACTGGAGTAGGATGTGTTTAATGAGATACTCTGTGAGAGAAAATATAAAAATATGATTTACTGAGCAAGGCTTATTGTTAGCAGGTTAAAGAGTCCAGACTTGAATTAATTAGCATAACATCTTCATCAGGGGAGGGAGATGCTGAAAGCAATGCTGAGTCTGGCGGCAGCCTGTGGGATAGACAAAGTGAAAAAATGAAAAAACTGGTTAAGAGGCTGCTTCAGTCATTTATATGGGTCTTGATAGGGACTTGGCTTTGAGAGGTGGCAGCTGAAACTGACACCCAGGGACAAATCCAAGAGATTCTGAAGTCTCTTGGAGAGGTGCTTGAGAATGATTGTACACAAGACGTGGAGGAGAGGAAGGAGTGAGTGGAACCCTGGATGGGGCAGCGGTGGTGGCACGGAGCAGAAGGAATTGTTGACGTATACAATGCATCTTTCAGATTAAATTTTGTAACACTTATTACTGAGTTAGTCATCGTGGAACCTTTCTTTTTAATTTCTAATTCTAAGACACATGGTTAAAATTAAGATTAATATTCTTGTTGGCTTTAGTTTCCTATAACTTTAAAATTTACAAAGTGTCTGTGGGGGTGGGGGGTGGGGGGGGCATGGAGCATACACATCAACATAGTATATACTCTCCAGATCATGTTTTAATCTATAACAGGATGGCAGGGCAGCGCTACATGTAATCAAAACATATTTTACTAGGAGAGGCAATCAGCACTCAAAACCAAAATGGTTCTTGAACAAGTATCACTGGTATAAGACAGCTAACTGACCTTTTAAGTATCGTGTAAACCTGACATTTTCTGCTCTTTTTTATAGTTACTTCTGTAGCAAGTTGAAAGTGGTGCAACTAATGCCAAAATCTAAAGAGAAATAGACCCTCCGCCCAAAGTAAGGTAGACACTGGGAAAGATGTTAAAAACCTGGTGAAAAGCAAAGCATGCAAATTTCGGGAAGAAAGAAATGTTCATATGTGAAATGAATGTAAACACAGAGATCTGCCAGGAGGAACGGCGAAAGGCAGGGAACGAGCAAAACCTCCCACCAGTGAGCGGAGGATTTAGGAGAGAGAAAGTTGGTAAACAGAAGATTCAAAAAGTAGAAAATGAAATCTTTACCAGAAACTTTAGCCTTTGACACTGTCAAGAGTAGAATCTCTTCTCAGATTCTTGAACCTTCAGTGCCAGAGCAAAGGTGGCATCATTCATGGTGCCATGGAGGGTAAAAGAGAGCCAATGGGAACAGAAATAAGTTCTTCAATAAAAGAAGCATGTTCAGGATCTCTGCCATAGTATCCCCAAAGGCAGGGCTGTAGAATTAAATAGTTCCTAACCTGCAATCCCACTTCTGGGTGTATATCCAAAGGAAATGGAAACAGGATCTCGAAGAGATATCTGCACTCCCATCTTCATTGCAGCATAATTCACAATAGCCAAGATATGGAAACCACCAAAGTGTCTGTCAACATATGAATGGATAAAGAAGATGTGAGATATATGTGAATATTATTCAGCCATGAGAAACAAGGAAATCCTGTCATTGATGACAACATGGATGGACCTTGAGGGCATTACACTGAGTGAAATAAGTCAGACAGAGAAAGACAAATACTGTATGATTTCACTTATACGTGGAATCGAAAAAAGCCAAACTCATAGAAACAGAGAGTAGCGTGTTGGTTACCAGGGGCTGAGGTGTGGGTGAGAGTGGAGGAAAGGCGGAGATGTTGGTCAAAGGGTACAAACTTCCAACTAAAAGATGAAGAAGTTCTGGGGATCTAATGTACAGCATGGTGACTACAGTTAATGATAGTGTACTATATCCTTGAAAGTTGCGAAAAGAGTAGATCTTGGATGTTCTCACCACAAAAACGAACTGGTAATTATGCGATGTGATGGAGGTGTTAGCTAACACCATGGTAGTCATCATTTTGCAATATCTAAGTGCATCAAATCAACACACTGTACACCTTAAACTTAAAATATTACATGTCAGTTATATCTCAACAAAGCCAGAAAATAAAATAAAATAAAATAAAATAAATAGCTCTCCAAATTTAGATGCCATAGGTGAGATGATAGAAGGGAGAGAAGTTGGGAATTTATTTGAAATTAAGGTATATATCAGGAATTTCTAATTTATCTCCAATATCTAATCCTCCCTTGTTGCTCAGTAACAGAATTCCCACATGTCAGCAGGGCACAGGGCTGCCTAAATTAAAGACTATATTTCCCAGCCTCCCTTGTAGCTGAGGTGGACCCATCAGACTGAGTTTTGGTCAATGGATAGGCAGAAGTATTTGTGCAACTTCAGGAAATGTCTTTAAAAGAAGGGAGCATGGCTTGTTCTTGTGCCTTTTTCATTCTTGGTCACTGAGATATAAGTGTGATGGCTGAGACTGGAGAAGACATCTCAGGCCTTGGAGTGAAGGCCACACACAATAAGGAGCCGGGGTCCCTGATGATAACAGAACCGCCATACCAACCACGGAGAATGTTTCCTTGACAGTGAGATAAACTTCCGTCCTGGTGAGTCCCTGATAATGACCTGACTAATTAAGTTATCCTGAGAGTAACTAGAACTTACAGAGGCAGGACAGGCTCAATCCAAAACAAACTGGTATGAGGCTTCTAGCACTAGAAAGCTGACAGGGTCCTTTGGAAATAAATATTCGGGTAAATCTGATCAGTGTAAACAAACACGAGTTTTAGCTTGAGGCTGAGAAAAAAAGGAAAATAAGGTCACAGAACCACCTAATTAGACAGGTGACAGGGTCGGGGTTGGCGAAGATGAAGCTGACATACATAGGTACCTTCTGTGCTTAGAAACATGCAAAATATTTAAAAAGGATTCGGCTCTTGAGCTGAAAATGAGGGGCTTTACACGGTAATCATTAGTAAAAGAAAAATCAGCAATGCACCAAGAGCTTTCCATTACAAACATGAGAGAGGGGGAAGCGTGTTTCCAGAAAAGAGGTACCTTGTGTGTGAGGCACAGAATCAACCACAACCTTGGAAAAGTCTTGCAGAGCTAAGAGAGAATTTCATGGTTAAATCATGACTATGGGGCTACAGAGTCTACTATAAGCCAAAATCTGTGAGATGAAACTAAAAACGTTAAATGAAAGTGTTGAAACCACCAGATCAGGAGAGGCAGAAAAATGGTGGATCTCGTGTTATCATACAAGCTGATGAAACACTGCTGGGGATCAAACGAAGGATGGCCCTTTAGAATTCACAAAGGGAATATCCTGTCTTGGCTTTGAGTGCCAGATAAGAACTTACATAGGGAGTATTTTAACAGGAACCACTATGTAATAGTAGTTACAACACGGTTTAGTTCCACATTCTGGCAGAAAACTCAACAAAATCCATTATGTAGTTACCCATCTTTAAAAAGGGAACTGTGCCCAACCCACAAGCAGTAAGTGAGAAAGGTTAAAAGGAATCACATAAGGAGAAATTAATTGAGAAAGCCAGGTTATTGCTTAAACATTACTAGAAGCCCAAGAAAAGCATTTGCCAGGAATGTTTTTAAATTTATTTTAAAAAAAAATCTGTATAACCACTAACTGTTAAAAACAAACAAACAAACACCTCTATTTTAGGAGGGGTATCTTTTTTTTTTTTATGTAAAGATTGACCAAATGAGAGGGACAGAGAGACATAGAGTTTGAGGAGCAGGTGTAAACCAAAAATTGGGCGGCAAAAAGGATGTAAAGCCTGGTCAGGAACTTCAGACATGGGGGTAAGAGAATATGACAGCCTGGCTGGGAGTCTGTGGGACCCCTTTCAATCATGGTGCAAAATATTTGATTCAAGATGAAAGGGGAAGACAGAGAAAGACGAATACTGTATGATGTCATTTATATGTGGAATGTAAAAAACAAAAACAAAACACAACTCCTAGAAAAAGAGATCAGATTTGTGGTTTCCAGAGGCAGAGGTTGGGGGTGGGGAATTGGAGGAGGAAGGTTCTCAAAAGGTACCAACTTCCAGTTATAAGATAAATAAGTGTAAAGGAGCTGTTGCAGTGGAGGATTCCTGGACTGAATGTCAATATTATGACATAGTGTGAGTGTGTTTCGTGTTTGGTAATTGCAATCATTGTTGCTTTTGTTGTGGTCATCCATTTACAATGCTTGGTGTCAGTTTATTTATCTCTTGTAAAAATAAAATACAGTGTGTGTGTGTTAAAAAAAAGATAAATAAGTGGTAGGGATGCACTGCATACCGTGATGACTGTAGTTAACAATGCTTTATGATATATATGAAAGTTGCTAAGACAGTAGATCCTAAGAGTTTTCATCACAAGGAGAAATTTTTTTCTCTCTTTCTTTTTGCTTTTTCTTTTTAGAGTATCTACATGAGATGAAGCGTGTAATCATTTCACAATATATATAAGTCAAACCATTATGCTGTACACTTTAAACTTACACAGTGATGTATGTCAATTATATCTCAATAAAACTGAAAAAAAAAAGATGAAAGGGGAAAAGAGAGACTAAATGAAGTTTTTAGGGAAATTTTGCTTCCCAAGTTCGGTTTGGAAATCCACTGATGGGAGATATTAAATGTCCAGAATGTTCTAGACATGGCTGATGGAACGAAAGTCATCACAACCAGAGAGCAGCTACTCAAGGTTCTGAAGAAGCCGTTACCCTCATCAAAGCATGACCCTCAGTAAGAGTCTGAGCCACATGAAAATCTTGAAGGACATGCAAACTAAACAGGAGGTTCGCTTACACAGCAGGGTAACTAGTAGAAGACAAACCAAGCAGAAACCCTACCTATTTTTTAATGGACCAAAATGGGGGCAAATCATGCTAAGTTAACCTAATATTTTAGGAGAGAAAGAAACACGAAGACAAGGAGAATGCATGGACGTCATTTATTTAGCGCCTCGAAGCTCCTTCCATGGATGCCTGTAATAGAACAGGGCCTGTTCTGAAAAACAAAAGAAAGCAGAACAACAAAACTCAGCACTGTTTTTCATGATGAAGGAATGATGTGTGTACACATTGTATAGCAAAGTGCTGAATTCTTTCAATCTCTCTCTTCTCCGAGTCCTTCATCCTCAGGCAGCCCTTTCTCCATCCCTCTGCCACCCCTCTTGGCCCTCAGGTCTCCCCTCTTCACCCTCTCTCTCTGCAAAATCCTGGTCACGGCACACTCTGCACCTCACCGCCATCACCTGCTCAGACCCAGAAGGCTAGCGCTAGCTTGATGGCATTGAACTACTTACTTACATTACATGAACTTACATTAACTACTTACAGTTCTTTGTGGTCTTAGAAACTACTTAACTACTTAACTACTTAACTACTTAACTACTTACAGTTCTTTGTGGTCTTAGGAAGACGCAATTTACACAGTCACTAAGATAGAAATTGTTTCGAAAAAACCTTAAAACATCGTTCTATCTTTGTGCACATGGGAAAAAAATGATAATAACAAAAGCTAACGTTTGTTAACAGCATTTACTATTCCTGCTCTATTATATTAACTCCTTTTCTCTATCACCATCGTCATCATCACCTCCCCTTCTTATTCATGAAGAAGCTGAGGTCACCCAGCTTACTTAGCAGAACACGTTTCTGATCCCTGCTCTTTAGTCTGGCTCCGGAATCCACATTCCTAACTACTATCGCGTATGGACTCCGTCTCTCCCCAGAGGGAGTCCCTTCCTGAGTTTTCTGTCTCTGCGGATGGCACCCCTGCACATCCACTAACCCCCTCTCCCTCACCCCATCCACTCGGCACACTGGGCCTGCGTGGATTCCTGTGGCAGCCTCTCCCTCCCTGTGTTTCTGCAGGAGCATGTCCATCTACTCTCTCTGTCTCTCTCTCTCTCTCTCTCTGTCTCTCTCTCTCTCTCTCTCACACACACACACACACACACACACACACTCCATCTTTTCACCATATGTAGCCAGAGTGTGGGTGTCCAGCTCTTAAAGCCAGCACTACAGCTTCTTGTCTAATAAGATTAAACACACACACACACACACACACACACACACACACACACACACACACACACACAAACAACAAGGAACACGAATATCCACTTTTAAAATTATTAAAGATTTTGAGTGTGTAATGGGGTGTTGTAAGACCAGATCTCAACATTTCCGAACGCCTGAGGGTGAAATCAGGGACAAGATGTACTGGAAATCTTCCAGAAATTTTCTTCCTGTGGCTCTAAAACTGGAAGTAAGAACGTGTCTCCTGGGCGGGCTCTTCTTGGTTCTGGAAGGGAGCAAGTCAACGACCTCAGGGTAGTGGCCACTCAGGGTGCATGTGGCAGTGGACACTGGAGCCTGTCCCAAGCCAGCCCTCCCAAGGATTTTAAAAGGAGAATGTTTGGAGCAGGCTAGCTTGGGGTGGCCCTGGCTTGCATGTTGGTGAGAGGAGGAGAGCACTGATCCAGTGGGGGAAGGGCAGGTCTGACAGCACTCGAACCCCTTTACCCTTCAAAGAACAACTGGGTGCCTGCAGCAGTGACCCCAATCAGAGGACCAGACACAGTGCGTCTTTGGGGACAGAACCAGCAACAACAAAGTGCTCTTGGAACACAGCAAGGGGGTTCCTCCAGCCCGGGGCACCTGTGTTCTGGGCCAGCATAAGGAGATAAGTAGAACCGAGACCCTGTGGATTACTGGCCATATAAGGGGGACAGAGGGGCAAAGACAGAGACTAGATTACCTGCTTCTCTAGGAATGTGGGGAGTACAAAATGTATTAATTTTCTTTAAAAAGGTGGAACGTGATCTTATTTGTCTCTTCCTATACATGAAATGGGTCATATCAAATTATATTGGTTATTATTATAATTACTTCCTTCTCCCTTTCTCCATCTATCTCTGAGACCATGGCCTAGAACTTGCACCTCCTTTGACTTTGCCTAAGTCAACTCTGTATATCACTGTGTCTGACTGTGCTCTGCCATGACCTCATCTCTTCATCAAAGGGAGCCTTACACTTCAGGGAGAAGTTCATGTTCTGGTCTGGTCCTTCAGTGTCTAGGACCACACAATGCACGTTATCTGTTTGCTCTGTATGATCCGATGGCTGGTAACTTGATTCACACTAATTAAACCCACAAAAGGCTGATTCATGAGCTCAGAGAACAATATGTTAAGTTACAGAGAAAGATAAAACTGGCCTGAAAAGCAAGGACGTACATTTGAACTGGACATTGTGTTTGGGGTAAGTCCACCCAGGAAGCCAAACAACAAAGCAAAGCATTGCCTTGTCGACAGAAAATCAAAGCAAAGGAGTTAGAATACTGTCTCATGATATTTCTAGAAAGTTCTGGTAGACTGAGAATTTGCCTTCCATGATTGCTATGCTTGAAAAACCAAGACAAGTATTTAGAATATGTCCCTCTCTCTCGAGGGTGCCAGACAATGATAAGTTCTCACAGCCCAACGCTCATTTTTCCCATTGTCAATGAGAGACACTCTCATCCTCTTTGCACGTGTTACTATGCTTAGAACTGCTGAACCTGCAGGTAATTTGCAGCATCATATCTTAATGGATAATTTAGATTGTGCCAAATAAGTCTAAGCATCGTATCATCGCACGAAGGGCTAAAAGGACACCTGCAATCATCTAGCTCCCTGGTTTTCGAATTGTGCGCCATGGATCCAAGGGGCTGCTGAATTAGGAAACCACAAGTGCAGGGAGGACGCTGAGCCCACAGGCTAGAGCTGACCTCCCCCTTGTAAGGAGTGTGGATTCTTCAAAGAGCAGAAACCATGGATATGTTTTAATATCTAGGGACAGGATGAAGTTCACATTTTAAATAACCAATCTGGAGAAGGTGACTGGAGGAAAGCAAGAGCAGAAGTAAGAAGACCACCTAGGAAGGTACAGTATTTGTCGAGGGGAGATACGATGATGTTGGGATCAGGGTAATAGCAGCAGAGCTGGAGAGAAGTGGATGGATTGGAGACGTCAACTTAAAAGCAGAATAGATAGGACTTGGCTAGTGAGGGAGCAGATGTTATCAAGGGTTCACTCACTTATTTATCCCATCCAGAAAACTTATTGAGTGCTTACAATGGGCTGGGCCCTGGGCTAGGTGCTCATCTAGACAGCCAAGTCTCCAGCCTTCCTGGAGCTGATGCTCTAGTGGAGGGAGACAGACAATGGACAAGCATACAAGTAGGTAAAATATTAACGTGCTCTGGACTTCCCTGGTGGCACAGTGGTTAAGAATCTGCCTGCCATTGCAGGGGACACGGGTTCGAGCCCTGGTCCGCAAAGATCCCATGTGCCATGGAGCAACTAAGCCCATGCGCCACAACTACTTAGCCTGCCTCTGGCGCCCATAAGCCACAACTATGGAAGCCCCCATGCCACAACTGCTGAAACTCGTGTGCCTAGAGCCCGTGCTCCACAACAAGAGAAGCCACCACAACGAGAAGCCTGGGCACCGCAACGAAGAGTAGCCCGCACTCGCCGCAACTAGAGAAAGCCTGTGCACAGCAACGAAGACCCAATGCAGCCAAAAAATAAATTAAAAAATACGTGTATTAACGTGCTTGGAAAGAGCCTGGGAAATCAATTTTCAGGCTCCATGAATTGTTTCCTGTTTCTCAGGCCTCACTGTCCTGCTCCACTTCTTCTCCAACCAACCAGCTGTCCACCTCCTGAAAATCATTTCATATATTTTATCCAGTTTTCAGTCTGTAAGATGGAAGGGTGAATCTACCCCCTGTTAATCCCTTCATGGCCAGAGGTGGAAGTGACCTTTTCTTGCATGAATTTAATATAAGGGATAAAGGAAAGGGAAGAGTCAAAACTCACCACCAGGTTCTGACTCTAATAGTACAGTAGACGGTTGTGAAGCAAAACCAGATGGCTTTGGATTTATTTTTGTCTCTTCCTCTCTTCTGTTCTTCTTCCTTTCCCTCCTTCCTTCCTCCCCTCCCTCACTCCTTCCTGCCTTCATTCTCTCCTTCCTTCCTTCTTTCCTTCTTTCTTTTTGTGTATGTGTGTTTTAAAATTTGTTTTGCCTTGAAGATTCTTGAGAGCAGGTGGAAGATTCTTGATGGTGGCAAGGATGGAAATCAATAGACTGGTTTTGGACACGTAGAGTTTGAGATGTCTGTAAGACATGTGAGGAAGAGTAGGCTAGACATATCCTTCAGCACCTGGGCATACGGAGATGTAGTTCACCAGGATGGAGAATCCTGTAGAAAGAGTAGACATTTGGAGGGAGATCTGGAACTCAGATGTTTGAGATGTTAAGTTTGAAATGTTTACAAGACATTCCAATAACAGTATCAAGTTCACAGTTCAATATTTACATCTGGAGCTCAGAAAAGAGCACTGGGCTACAGCTATGGATTTGAGACTCTCCAACATATACGGAGAATTTAAATCATGAGAAAGGACGAGGTTACTTCAAAAGAGAGAGACAAAAAAGGGAGAAAAAGAGAGGAAAAGAGAACCAAGGAGAGGAGGCAAGACAAGAAGGCCCGACAAAAACACACCATGAGGAACAACAGCAGTAGAAGATGCAAAAGAAGATGAACCCTCAGAGCAAAAGAAAAGGGAGCAGCCATAGAAGAAGCGGGAAACCAGAGAGGACATTTCCAAAGGAAAAGAGTATTTCAAGAGGGAATACCAACTGGGTCAAGTGATACTGACAGGTCAAGCAAGACAAGAATTTAAAAGTATCCATTAGATTTACTAGCTTGGAAGCCAGTTTCGGTGGGATGGAGGAAGGGATAAAGAATGAATGGGAGGTAAGTGGAGGCAGCATATGCAGACAGCTCTCCCATGGGGAATGCAAAAGTAGGGTAACAGACTTCCCTGGCGGCCCAGTGGTTAGGGCTCCGTGCTCTCACTGCCGAGGGCCCAGGTTCATCCCTGGTGGGGGAACTAAGCTCCCACAAGCTGTGCAGTGCAGCCAAAAAAAAAAAAGCAGGGTAATCCTGGAGAGACATGATGAGTTAGTAGAGGTTTGCTGTTTATTTTTAAGATGGAAGACACAGAGAGTGAGAGAGTGTTTGGGTGATAAAGCCAAGAGGTCAGGAATGCAGAGAGAAGGATTAACAGAAGAGCAAGTCTCCTGAGAAGGCTCCTGAAAGGTCCAGGATCCAGAACTCACTTTCTAGCAGCCCTACTACACCCTTCTGTCAGCCTTAGCAGGTCTGCCCTAACCAACGAAGATCTCTCTAAAAGCAGGGAATGCCTCCTCAATTATTTTCTGAGCCCATGTGTGACATGGCATACCATAAGTGTTTGATGTATATTTCTTCAACAAATTAATGTATACATCACGCAAATGAATGGATAAGATTTATGTTGTAAAATCTGCCCTGAAAAGAGGAGCAAAGACATCTATGTATTTAATTACCTTGAGATCAGAAGACACTTTCTGTAGAATTTGGATAATGTCCCCAGAGTAGAAAATAAGCACAATAAAAACAAAATTCTTATTATTCATATTTTGGAGACAAGGAATGTGATTTTTTTCCAAATTAATCACAACTGATGAATAGCGACTTCCTGTGTCGATCCAAAGGCTTCTTCCAGCATTCTAGGGTGAAGAGTAATTGCTGTATTTCACATCTGAAATCCATCCTCATTTATCAAAAAACACTTTAGTTTGGAAGTACTACATAATTATTTCCATTATTTCCATAACATCTCTGTATGTTGACATAGTATTATTATGCCATCAATTCTCAATCATTAGGCTAGTGATAGAATCAAATCCCGGGTAATCCAAAGCAGTGAATAATAAGCTGAGTTGGAGACAGCAAGCAGGCTTGTCATCCTAATCTGGGCTCATTTGGGCTAATAGCCCATATCAACCTACAGATGACAGAGGTTCAGCTCAGAACCGTTTGGTGTGGCAAGGGGTCTGCTGGGGATTTTTAAATATCTGAGATTTATTCACAAAGTAGATCAAGAACTGGCTAAAGGATAGACCCCTCTACAGGAAGAAGGTTCTATAGTCCAAGGACATGGCAAAAGGCAAAATTAGATTCAGAGGATTTAGAACTAAGAACAAGAACTAAGAAACCACCCCGTCCTTCCTCCTCATTTTACAGATGAAAATAAAACCCAGAGTGATTCCACGACTTGCTCAAGATCACACAGCGAGTTAATGAAACACCCTCCCGATAAGTGACTCGTGTTCCTCCCAGTCCAGTGCGCCACATCGTCTTCATCCACAAAGAGTTCTGGTTCCCTTTTGTCTTCTCCAGCAAGAAGAATTGTTTTCAAATTCTAAAGGACATTTTAAAATGTAAAGAACAGATTGAACACCAAGATAGATAAGGCATTAAGGGAAATTCAGATTTTTGAAGCTTACGCTACTCCAGACACTTTCCCAGCTGTTAACTCATTTACTCCTTTCAAGCCCCTGTGAGGTTTTATCCCCATTTACAGATGAGGAAACAGAGGCTACATAGACTAAGTCATTTACCACAAGTCACATCATAGCAAATGATGCAGCAAGACAAGAATGAGGTCTACACTCTAGTCTGCCTTCCTTTTCACTACAACACGATTCAAGTGGGATCACACCTTCCAGCCCGGACAGATCATAATCCAAAGTACTGAAAGACTCAAAGATGTAATTACGCAATCACTGTTGGCAATCTTTGGGGGGAAGAAAACATGAAGAATAAAGAGGTGCCAGAAGACTGGAAAATAGTTTTTGATTGTGAAATTCGAGAAAGCCTAGATTCTGGGAATTACAGTTTGGTCAAAGCAAATTCTTGATGTCAAATCTTGGCAAAATTCTAGAATAAAATTACTAACTAGATGGCTTGTGAACCACTTAGAAAAGAATGCTGTGATCACGTGGAACCAACACGGGTTCACTAAGGTCAGGATGCCAAACCATCAAACATATCCACTAGGAAATGAGGTTAAGTCTGTTGGGATGTCATTGTGGTCAAATTGAAAATACGTGATTGAAATTATTGGACAGTTGGATATGTTCACAACTGGTTGCCAGTGGCCTGTCCTATGACCCTGCCTAATATAATTCCATTAAAATTTTTAGCAATATCTTTCTTTTTTCAGCTTTGAAAATTGTCAATTTTGTGGATAACTCAAAGTTCAAAGGGAGATGTTATGCAATAAAAACCAGTAATCATTTTGACAGACTGAAATGATGGTTACCCCTCAGTTTTAGATTTAAGAAGGAAAAGTATAGTTATACATGTAAGTAAAAATTAAAAATGGGTAGATGATAGCAAGATGACAGTCAGATAGATAGACAGACAGATAGGTAATAAATAGATGATAGATAGGTAGATAGATAGGGAGTCAGACAAGTTCCAAATGGAGAAAATGTGACTTGACCAAAACCTGTGGGAGAAAAGACTAAAGTTTAATTGACCACAAGCTCAGTACAAACCAGCAGTAGCACACAGATGCCCTCTAACATAGTGGACAAGAACTTGAACTTCAACATCAGCAAAGCTGGACTCACAGTCCAAGTTCATCACTTAATAGCTGTGTGACCTTGGGCAATTTGCTTAACTTTTAAAGCCTTGGGCTCCTTTTCTATCAAATGAGTATTCTACAATGTCATATTACTAGTGATAGAACTTGGTTTACAATTCAAGTCTTCTGATCCTCATCCAGGGCTTTTTCCATGGAGGGCTACCTTCAAATGGTTGAAAAAGACATTTTAGGAAAAAGGATTAGAATTATTCCATGGGATCTTAGAGGGCCAACAAACATCAGATCAATGGAGGGGCTTTATGAAGAAGCTGATTGCAGCTCAAGTCCTGGAAGAACACTGTGCCTGGCAGGCCAACATGGAACAGGCCCATGAAACAGAGCCTTCATGGCACCGTACAGAACAAACAGGCAGCAGGTGTATGATCAACTGTCGGGAATTCTGCGGCAGTCATCCAGTGAGGATGAAAAATGGGACCAATGGTCTATGAGGTCTCTCCAGCTCTAGGATTTCAGAGATTTCTATGATTCTGGGTTTCTATGATTTTGCAAGTGACGTGAAGAAAGGTTTTTACCAAAGAATCTATCATCATCGACTTTGCTTTATGGCAAGCCAAATTTACATGTATTTGAAGTGACAGGAAAAGAAATTCCCTTTCTCAGCATTCACCAGAGGGTGAAAGTAATAGCACAAATGATTCTGAAGTCCCGCACAATTCCAAGCGACCCACAGAACAACCATGAGCTTCTCCCCTATTTTCTAGCAATTACTTTTTTGCCTTTCGGCAAGTTTGTGAAATATCACTGGCACTGCACACACCCCAAGTTTACTTGTCTGCTCTGTCCGTCCCCTGCTGCAGATGCCTTAATTTCCTTGTGCTGTTTCCCATCCCATGGAAACCTGATGTAAGCAACTTCATTCTCCTTAAATCATTAACTTATTCACTCATTCATTCATTTATTCATTCAGCCAATATCTATGACTCACTACTTATAAGAAATAGTTCCCATTTGATGAACACATGTCACGTGCCTGGAGTTTTACACACTTCAGCTCAACTACTCACGTAAGCCACACTAGGAGCTTTACACCTTTTTAAGATAAGAAGATTAAAACTCACAGAATCAAATGAATCCACTCAAGATTGCACAGCTAAAAAGTGATGAAACTTTGCTGTTCTCATTCTACTACGTTCTTATAAGTCAGGCCCTGTGCTGTGAGTAAGCTGGAAAGCAGAGCTACAGTCTCTTCTATCCATCAGTTTATCCCTGGACAGTGAACATCCCATGCACACAGATGGCTAACTTAGAGGTCTGTACACAATAATTACATAATACACTTTGGACAGAAACATGATTAGAATAGCCCTCCAGGGAGCAACTTGATAATATATATCAAAAGTCTTTAGAAGCTGTAATGGTTAATTTTACATGTCCACTTGACTGGGCTAAGGGATGCCCAGAGAACTGGGAAGACATTATTTCTGGGTGTGTCTGAGGGAAGAGATTAGCATTTGAATCAGTAGACTGAGTAGAGAAGATCTGCCCTCACGAATGTGGGTGGGCATCATTCAATTGGTGGAGGGCCTGAATAGCACAAATAAGGCAGAAAAAGGGCCAATTGCCTTCCTCTCTTCTTGAGCTGGGACATGGGACATCCATTTTCTCCTGTCTCCGGACCTCAAGCTCCTGGTCTTAGCCTTGGTCCCTGGGATTTACACTGTCCCTCCCCTCTCCCCTCCCCCAGCCTCTGCCCTCCCATTCTCAGGCCTTCAGCCTCATCCTGGGACTTGCCCCGCCAGCTTTCCTGGTTCTCCAGCTGCTGACGACATATGGTGGCCTATCTCAGCCTCCATAATTGCATTAGCCAATTCCCATAATAAATCTCCTCTCATGTATCTACACTGGCTTTGTTCCTCTGGAGAACTAATACAGAAGTCCATATTATTTGACATTAAATGATCACTTCTGATAATTTAACTTTCCAGCTATGATGTAGTAGGTTTTAGCAGACTAATACTCCCAAAGAAAACAACTAGAAAGCTGAATATAATACAAAGGAACAACTGTTTAAGGTCGTGAAAGAGCTGCCTGGACAGCCAGGACATGAGAAGCCAAGATTCTAGAATGAAGAGAAGGTCTTTGATGTAACCCCAACATTTTGCATGCAGCTGTTTTTCCCCCATGACATTTGTTGATTCTCAGTAGAATGGTAGAAGAAGCTGGAAAACTAGAAAAAAGACAGCTGCTAAGAAGCAGGACATCGACAGATCTTTCAGCAATCCCACAGGATTGGAAAGACAAAAATTAAAATTGGGGGAGCATGTATAAAGAACAAACTTCCAGTTTTAAAATAAATAAATCATGGAATGGAATGTACAGCATGGTGACTATAGTGGATAACACAGTATTATATATTTGAAAGTTTCTAAGAGAGTAAATAAAAACTTCTCATCACAAGGAAAAAACCTTGTAACTGCGTGTGGTGATGGATGTTAACTAGACTTGTGCTGATCACTTCACAACATATACATATATCAAGTCACTATGTTGTACAACTGAAACTAATGTTATACGTCAATTACATATCAATTTTAAAAACTTCCTCCCTGTCTTAGACCATTAGTGCTGCTCTAATAGAATACCATAGACTGGATGACTCCTAAACAGCAACCATTTATTTCTTACAGTTCTGGAGACTGGGCAGTCCAAGATCATGGCACCAGCAGGTTTGGTGTCTGGTGAGAGCCTGCTTCCTCATCTTCTCACTGTCACCTCATATGACAAAAGAGGAGAGGGATCCCTCTGGGGCCTCTTTTATAAGGACACTAATCCCATTCATGAGGAAGTGAGCCCAACCTTTGACAATTACCTTTGAGGTACTTTCCAAAGTCTTAAGCTACACAGGGAAGCTATAGTATTCTCACTATAAGGAAGATTAAAGAAAAAAAGATTGGCGTTTAAGACCTTCCAGGAAGAGACTCCTCTAGTAAATACTAATGCTCTAGTAAATAGTAGGTATTAGTTGGGACATCTGGACATTCACACCATAGAAATGAGGATGAGGAGCAAACCAAACAGAAACAAGCCTTGCAGAGACTGCAGCTCAGTCTCAGAACAGTCCTACTTGAACTGCCTATCGGAAGATGGTGTAAGTCCTTTCTGGAGGAAGACTGTTTCATCCAGAATACTTCTTACATTTTTTTAATACAAAATGCCTGGCCTTTAATAAATAATTACCAGCCATGAAAAGAAACAAGACCAAAAAATAAGTAGGCAATAAAAACAGACGTACAGGTAACCCAGATATTGGAGTTATCAAACAGACTTTAAAATAATTAAAATAACTGGGATTTGTATGTTCAAGAAAATCGATGACAAAATGGAAAATTTGACTAAAAAGGGAGAAGACACACAATGGGGCAGAAGCAATGTATTAAGAGATAACATCCTAGATAGTTCAAAAACTCACAAAAGTCATCAAGGAAAATTCAGAGATGCTCTAGAACCTAAGTGGGATAAACATAAAGAAAACCACAACTTTGTATATTCTCATAAAACTGCTGGAAACAAAGACCAAAATCTTAAAAGCAGTCAGAGAAAACACAGACCCGTTACATTCAGAGGAGCAACAGACCAAAACACAAACAAAAAACAAAGCAATGATGTCTTTAAAGTGCTGAAAGAAAATAAATACCCACCGAAAACCCTATATCCACTGACTGAAGATATCCTTCAAAAATGAAGATTAATTAAGGACATTTCAGGTATATAAAGACAGCGAATTCATTGCCATCAGACTTCCAGTAAAGGAAATACTATGTTGTGATGGATGTTAACTAGACTTATTGTGCTGATCATTTCACAGTGTATACAAATATCAAATCACTATGTTGTATACCTGAAACTAATACAATGCTATTTGTCAATTATATCTCAATAAAAAAAAGAAAAAGGAAATATTAATGAAAATTCTTACATAAGGAAAATAAGACCAGGTAAAAACAGAAATGCATGAATAGAAAGGGTAAATTAGTGACATTAATTTTGACAGTATCAAGAAACAATAAAAATGTTTTGTAGGGTTGGAAATGTATGTAGAATTAAAATGCATACCAGCAATAACAAAAAGAGGCAAGAAGACGAGACGGGTTACGTTATTCTTTAGGAAGCTGTGTTTAACATGAAATGGTAAGCATATAAATCAGATTAGAAGCCAATAAGTGAAGGAACGATATTGTAATTGCTAAGGTAACAACTAAAAGAATAGTAAAAGGATGTATAACAAACAAGCTAATGAAAGGAAAAGTGGAATAATAAAAAACACTTGATTAAAAGAAAATAAGACAAAAAGGAGAGAAAAGGAACCATAAGACAGGTGAACATAAAGAAAGCAAATGTTAAGAAGATAGATATAAACCAAATTATCTCAGTAATTACATTAAATATAAACAGAATAAGAGCTCCAATTAAAAGACAAATATTGTCAATCTGTATAACAACCACAAGAACAACAAAACCAAAACACTATGCAGCTTACAAGATACACGCCCTAATATGAGGAGATGATTGAAAGTCCTCAATCACAGAAAGATGGAAAGTAAAACATGGGAAAACAAAAAACTATTATATCTACATTAATATCAAACAAAGTAAACTTTAAGGCAAGACACACCACTAAAGATAAAAGATATTCACAATGATAAAAACTCGAGTCCATCAGGGAACTATGATAATTCTAAATAATATAGTTTCACAAATTGAAGAACTAAAGGAAAAATATACAATGAGATGACAGTAGGCGACTTTAACAAATCTCTTTTAGCATATGAAAGAAAAAACAGGCAAAAAATTAATAAATCAGTAAGGATATAGGAGATGTGAATAACAAAATTAACAAATTTGATTTGACATATTGTTCCACCCAACAATAAAAAAGTGGTCATTCATTCCAAGTATGCATGGAACATCTACAAAATTTGCCTTATGCTTTCCATAAATAAATTCCCCAGAAATTTCAAATTATTAAAATAATTCAGAGCATATCTGCTGACCACAGTGAAACACCTCAATGTTTGGAAATTGAGCAATTCACCTTTTAAAATAATTAATATTTTTAAAGATCCACCCTGAGTCAAAGAATAAATCACAATAAAAATTAGAAAATATTTTGAATTATACTATAATGGAAATAGACATCAACCTTCAGAATGTGGCTAAAATTATGCCTAAAGGAAAATGTGTCATGTTAAGTGCATCTACTAGCCAAGGGAAAAGGCTGAAAATCATCTATTTATGCATCCATCTCAAGCAGTTAGTACATAAAACGGTACATTGAATCCAAAAATGTAAGAAACAATAAAAATAACAATGTGAATTAATGAAATAGAACACAAACGTACAAGAAAGAAAATCAATCAAATTGCCTCTTTAAAAAGATAATAAGAATAAACACCTAACAAGACCAATCAAGAAAAAAGAATGCAAAAGTTGCCAAAATCAAGAATGGAATGAAAAAGGAAACATCACTACCAATTCTATAGACTTTAAATGATAATAAGAGATTGGCTCAGCCACTCCAGGTGGGTGGGTGGGACCTGAGGTGACAGGGCTGGTAAGGCCCCAGAGGAATCCCTGTCCTGCACAGAGGCAGGTCTGAGGGGCTTGCTGACCCACACCAGAGCCTGAATATGGACGGTCAACTGGCCCCACTCTGCTCACGGACTCTGATGGCAGCAGCCAGGCTGACAGACCTTCCTCGTTCTCCAGGCCTTCACCCGCCCTGACCTCCACCCAAATCCTAAAGCCACAAGTGAGGGGCACCCGCTCACATCTCTGCAGCCCAGGTCCCTGTGTCCAGGCCTGTGAGGTTCTCCTGGGTGGGGTCCCATTTCTGACAGCCAGTGCGATGGAGTGTGGGAGGAGTGTTTCAGGCAGAGGGACCACCGTGTGTAAAAGCTGGGAGGTGGGACTGAGCCGGGAAGATTCAGGAAACCTGGGTTCCTTCTTGTGTCTGAGGGAATGGAGAGTATGAGCAAAGTCATGCCTGGAATGGCAGGCTGAGGCATTGGACTTCATTCTGAGGGTCCTGGGGGGTCGTGAACAGGAGGAGGATGCAGTCTGAGTCAGGGTTTTAAGAGCTTTACAATGTATTCAAATGTCAAGTAACTATGGTGTACACTCGAAACTAAAATAATGTTGTATGTCGATCATACTTCAATTCTAAAAAAAAGAAAAAATAGATAAGTTGTGCTTCATCAAATTTTAAAACTTTTGTTCATCGAAGGATACTATCAAGAAAATGAGGGGACTTCCCTCGTGGTCCAGTGGGTAAGGCTCCACGCTCCCAATGCAGGAGGCCTGGGTTCGATCCCTGGTCAGGGAACTAGATCCCACAAGCATGCCGCAACTAAGAGTCCACATGCCGCAGCTAAAGATCCTGTGTGCAGCAACTAAGACCTGGTGCAGCCTAAATAAATAAATATTTTTTTAAAAAAATGAGAAGACAACCCACAGAATAAGAGAAAATGCTTGCAAGTCATATATGTGGTAAAAGGCTAATATCCAGAATATATTAAAAATGCCTACAACTCAACAAGAAAACAAACACCCCAATTCAAAACTGGACCAAGGGGGCTTCCCTGGTGGCGCAGTGGTTGAGAGTCCACCTGCCGATGCAGGGGACACGGGTTCGTACCCCAGTCCGGGAAGATCCCACATGCTGCGGAGTGGCTGGGCCCATGAGCCATGGCTGCTGAGCCTGCGCGTCCGGAGCCTGTGCTCCGCAACGGGAGAGGCCACAACAGTAAGAGGCCTGCGTACCGCAAAACGAAATGAAACAAAACAAAATGGACAAAGGACTTAGGCATTTCTCCAAGGAAAATGTACAAATAGCCAATAAGCACATGAAAAGATACTCAACACCACTAGTCATTAGGGAAATGCAAATCAAAGCCATGAGATATCACTTCACACCCTAAATAAGATGGCTCATAAAAAAGAAACAAAAAATAACAAGTGTTGACAAGGATGTGGAGAAATTGGAACTCTTGTGTATTGCTGGTGGGAATGTAAAATGGTGCAGCCACTGTAGACAACAGTTTGACAGTTCCTCAGAAAGTTAAACATAGAATTACCATATGATCCAGCAATTCCACCTCTAGGTATAAACACAAAAGAATTGATTCAAACAGATCCTGTACACCCATGTTTATAGTAGCATTATTCACAACAGTCAAAAGATATAAACAATCCAAAAATCCATCAACAGATGAATGAATAAACAAAATGTAGTATATGCATGCAAGAGAGTATTATTCAGTCTTAAAAAGGAATGAAATTCTAAAAAAAAAAAAAAAGGAATGAAATTCTGACACATGTTACAACATAGATAACCCTGGGGACGCTATGCTAAGTGAAATAGGCCAGACAAGAGGACAAATATTGTATGATTTCATTTACATGAGAAACCCAGAATAATCAAATTCATATGGACAGAAAGTAAAATAGAGGTTACCAGGGCTGAGGGAAGAGGGGAATGAGAATTTATTATTTAATGGGCACAGAGTTTTTGTTCAAGATGCTGAAAACATTCTGGAATTGAATAGTGCACAACATTGGGAAGGTACTTAATGTCACTGAATTATACACCTGAAAATGGTTAAAATTGTCAATCTTGTGTTAAGTATATGTTACCACAATTTTTAACAGTAATACAGAAAATTCAATCAACATAATTCACCAATTAACAGAATGAAGAAGAAACACCATGATCATTTCAATAGATGTAGAAATACCATTTGATAAAATTCAACATCCATTTGTGAATAATTTTATGTCTTCACTTACTAGGGATAGAGGAAACTTAACTAAATATCTGTAAAAATCTTAACTAAGTATCTTTTTTAAAAAGCTACAGCAAATGGGGCTTCCCTGGTGGCACAGTGGTTAAGAATCTGCCTGCCAGTGCAGGGGACACAGGTTCGAGCCCTGGTCCAGGAAGATCCCACATGCTGCAGAGCAACTAAGCCCGTGAGCCACAACTACTGAGCCTGTGCTCTAGAGCCCGCAAGCCATAACTACTGAGCCGGTGTGCCACAGCTACTGAAGGCCGCACGCCTAGAGCCTGTGCTCCACAACAAGAGAAGCCACCGCAATGAGAAGCCGGTGCACCGAACGAAGAGCAGCCCCCGCTCGCTGCAACTAGAGAAAGGCCGCACGCAGCAACGAAGACGCAATGCATCCAAAATAAATTAATTAATTAATTTTTTTAAAAAGAAAGAAATATTAAGCTATAGTAATTAAGACAATGTAATTTCATCACAAAGATAAATAGAGTGATAGAACAGAATAATCTAAAACCTGGTCATATGTATAAGGTCACCTGACTTATGACAAAGGTGACCTTACCACAGAGTAGGAAGATGATGGATGGGTCTTTTTAATAAATAGTGTGCTATCGATCAGGGATCCCAAAGGGGAAAATCCATTTTGGCCTCACACCAGACACAAAAATCTATTCCTGATGGCTGTCGATAGAAATGTACAATGAAACTATAAATCTTCTAGGAGAAATGAGAGGAGAATGATCTTGTCGGTGGAAACAGATTTAAATGGGACACAAAGAGCAATGTAACAGTGATTCTGGAGTCAAACTGCCTGAACTTGAAATCTGATTCCGACCTTGGGCAAGTAATTTAAACTTTCTGTGCCTCTGTTTCCTCCTTTGTAAAATGAGGATAATAATAAGCAGATTATGTTGAGGACTATGTGATGATACACGTAAAGGGTCCAGAGCAGTGCCTGGTGCACAGCAAGCACTTACCGAGAGTCACTGTTATGTCCTTTCTGTGAGTATTGCCAAGGCCTCCTCTGAGGGGGAGGGGCTTGGTTTCATTTCTCATAGAAACTTTATGTTCAGTCCTTTGACATACGACTTTTTTATTTTTTAACTGGAGATACCCATGTTGGAGGCACCGCTTTACCGTCCACAGCATTTGCTGACTACCTGCTGCGTGTGTGGCTGCAGGGAAGGGAGACGGAGGTGAGGAAGATGCTTATAGAGGAAGCAGCGGACAGATTTCTTCCCCGTCCCAAAAACCTCCCCGCATCGTTGGGCAGTAAGACACAGACCTGAGAAACCACTGGAGAATGTGACAGCACTTAACTAAGAAAGGACTCCACTTTGCAGAGCAGCCAATCAGAAAACACCACTGCATTTTCTAGGTGCTATAACTACACAGAGAGACGTGAGGGTTACATGGAGGAGGGAGAAATCAAAGGCACAGGTGAGGCAGCGACACTGAATCACGAGAAAGAGTCACGAGCAGCCGCCCCGGAACACAATTTATAAAAGGTGGCAACCCCTCACACTGGCAGGGCCTGCTCTAGTTGCTTAAGGAACACCCAGAGCTGGAATTGCCCGGTCAGGGATTACAGGTTCTGGCAGGGAGAGGAAGGGCAGGAAGTCGTCCGGGGGACACCCACCCACGGCCCTCTCCCCGCTGACGTCAGCCCTCTCCCTGGCACTTTGTCAAGTGATAGCTCTAAGAAGTCCTTTGTGTGCCGGCCTGGCGCTGCTGGACGACCCATGTCCAGCAAAGGCCCATGTATGCATCTTCTCCATCCCACTCTCAGTTTCTTATTTAACCAGATTTGGGGGCAAAATGGTCTCTCACTACTATTCAGAACCCACCCCCAAAATAAGATGACTAAATCTAAAAGAAATGAAATTCGAAAGACACGTAGGCAGTTTATGGAGCTCACCCACGCAGAGAAACACAAGGGTTTGAGTCCATAGATTCGCTCACTTGTGGCTATATCCTTAGATGCTTTCTTAACTTCTCCCAGTCTTGCATACTAGGTACTCCAACCTCTATCTGATGTAAGTAGGTGAATTGTCAGTTTATGGATTATCCAAGCTCTATTTCTTCCTCTTCCTTCTACTGACTTCATTTTTTGCTATTCACCAGTTATTCTAGAATCTTCATCACAGGATAATGGGGGCGGGGCGGAGGGAGGAAGAGAGAGGTTGAAATGCATATAATTAAATGTCAGAGAAAAGGTGGAAAATATCTGAAGCCAGGATTTTTATATTTTTTTAACTAGTATTACTGTATTTGGTTTTCCTTTATCCAGCCTCCCTCTTAATATTTTTTCAAAGATTCTCCCCCTGCCTATGATAAATCATGAAGGTCATTTAAGCTTGGATATTGCTTGGTTCTGGCTGAGAGTATATGACTATGCAACTTCCTGTTTAGACATGCTTTCTGAAGATTTTGTTATTACAAATAATTTTTTCGATTATTGAATTCCAGATGTAATGAAAGAAAAGCACACTTGAATCACTATCTTCCTAGACTGTAAGGTCTAGGAAGTTCTTTCAAAAGGAGCAAAATCATCTTCCCCCTCAAAACATGTTCTTCCTTTTTTATTTTAAAAATATCTCAGTGGGTGGCACCGCCATTTTCTCAGTTGTTTACACTAGACGGCTGGGAGTCGCCCCCAACTCTCCCTTCCCCTCACTTGCACCCCAGCAATCACAAGTCCTGCTGAGTTCACCTAGTATTCACTTCTCTGTGGCCCTGCCTCTCTCCTTCCCCAGGGGAACTAGCCACGTCCCCTCCCCAGCGCTCTCTCCCGTGGCCGCAGTGGTCCCGTCCGCAGACCCTCACCTCAGGTCTCCCCCTCCACACAGAATGATCCATCTTGATGAGAATATATAGTCAATCAGTGGCTCCCCACAGCCTTCATGGTGAAGGTTAAAGGGCCCTGGTGGAGCAGGAAAGTCTCCAGGATCAGCCTCTTCCCACCATTCGCAGATTGGCACAGATTTCCACTCTGGCAACCTGACTTCCTTGTGGTTGCCCCAACGTTCCCTACTGTTTCTTACCTTGATGCCTTTCTCAACCCAGAAACCCTCCTTAATCCATTCACCACTTTCTGCACCTCAATCCATTCAGGTACCCCCATCACTCCATTCCCTACGCTGGCTCATCACTCCCAGTTTATGTGTCCATCCCCTCCCCCCTGTTCAGACTGCCTTCCCTCTGCATTGCCAGTCCCTAACTTGGCACACAGTAGGTGCTCAACAAATATTCACCGAATCCATTGTGTGAATAGTTGCATAGGAAACATGTATATTTAAATTGTTTAGAAGTTAGGTATACAGAACATAGCAGACGAAAGAGTAAAAAACAAATATGTTTTTGAAACTTTTTCGTTGCTTTGGATCCAGAGCACAGAACCAGTCCTTTGTTCTTCCCACAAATCAGTGGCACATGGCCAATGCATGGGATTGCTTCTGCTTCCTGAATAATCAGAGTAAACATCTATTGCATTACTTATTAAAGGCAGGTGCCGAGTGCTTCACGTGGACTGTCTCACTTAATCCACAGAACTACCCTGTTAGGTAAGAATAGTATTACATTTGAGGAAACTGAGGCTTAGTCAAATTAATGTTAGTTGTCATTGGAGCTGGGATTTAGAATTTGACATCTGACCCCAAAGTTCAGGCTCTTAACCATTATAATTTCCATGAGAGTTAGGGTCAGAAGGGAGGATACTGGTGAAAAGCATGTAGAGTCGAAATTACTCTTGGAAATTCCTTTTCATCAGAAATCTGTACCTCTTGGGCAGGAAGTTAGAACCTGCGTTGTAATTCAGGACACAACTCATGGTCCAGGCTCTCTAGACACAAGTCCAATGCTGTTTCAAAGTCTTCTATATATTTGACTTGCCTCCTTAACAAACATTTCAGTACTTGATACCACAGCTTGACTTTTCTCTTGCCAATCTTTATGACCCCTGTTACACTGAATCACATTGGAGAGGGCCATCCCATCTCCTGAAATCTCAGCACAGCCAGCTCTTGCACTAGAGTTGAAACTGACCACTGGCTTCAGATGAAGGTGATGACTTACGTCTGGAAGCCATGCTGTACGGGAAGAAAAACTGCTAGAATCACACTCAGCAGGAGGAGATGTTTGTACAGAGAGCATGTAAGAAAGCCCAGTTGCGAAATAGCAAATTCCTCTGTCCCCATCCTGTCTTCCTGTGGGACTGGAAAGCCTAGTTGTCAGGTCCCTCCTCACTCAAACTTATGCGTATTTGAGCTCATGTAAATTAAATACACAGAAGGAATGATTCCATCACAGCAGGATGCTCCCATGGCCTTGAGGGTCAGGGCACCTGTTGTGGACAATGATATCCATTTTTATTTTGAGATCTCCATCTTGGGGAAATGGGATAACTGACATGCAGTTCTTCCTTTCCTTTGATCTAAATCCTTTAAACTACATCTTAAAATGATCCCTACCTGCCTTATACTTCTCAGAGGTAGAGCACTGATGCCCCAACCCCAGGGGGTCAAAAGACCTACTTGAGGGCTTCCCTGGTGGCACAGTGGTTGAGAGTCCGCCTGCCAATGCAGGGGACACGGGTGCGTGCCCCGGTCCGGGAAGATCCCACACGCCACGGAGCGGCTGGGCCCGTGAGTCATGGCCGCTGAGCCTGCGCGTCCGGAGCCTGTGCTCCGCAACGGGAGAGGCCACAGCGGTGAGAGGCCCGCGTACCACAAAAAAAAAAAAGACGTACTTGAAACCCCTAAAATTTCTGTATTTCTTTCCTTTGCAATAATATGATTGTCTGATGTGTGCAAGGTCTTTGAACCATAGATTGATAGATAGATGAGAGATAGATAAATAGATGATAGATAGATGATAGATTGATAGATAGATAGATAGATAGATAGATAGATAGATGACAGATAGGTGCAGAACTGAAAATAGGGGCCAATAAGTGCTTTTTAAATTCCTTTGAGAAAGGTTAAAGAAACCCACTGTTTTCTCATGGGAAATTATGATTTAGGCCTTTTTTTGTTTTTTTCTGTTTACCCCAAGTACACTAGGGCCAAACTCTAATTAACTTTAGGTAAAGGAGGTCAAGAACAGAAGGACTGAATATTTCTGCCCTGCAAACCGGTTCATCTGTACCATTTTTCTAGGTTCCACATACATGCGTTAATATACAATATTTGTTTTCCTCTTTCTGACTTACTTCACTCTGTATGACAGTCTCTAGACCCATCCACCTCTCTACAAATGACCCAATTTCATTCCCAAAAGGACTGAATTAACATAGAGGAATCATCAACACAAAGAGCACAACAGAATCTACTGTGTGATTTTTTTTTTTTTTTTTTGGTGGACATAGTAGCTTAGCAACGCATATTTACTTCCTGTTATAAAAAAGATAGGTGCTATAAAATGAAGAGTTCCTGAATGGTGAATCATTTATGCAGCCACAGTTTTCCTTTAGAAATTACGTGCACAGCCTTAGGAAATAGAAGGTGATCACGAGCCATCCTCATACAGGAAAACTCTATGTCAGTAACAAGGTGGAGGACTGAAATAAAATTCTGCAACAACGAGTCCAAAGTTTCCAGCAGAAGCATCCCAAAGCAAGTCAAGGTCCTCCTCGTGCGGGTGTTCAATGCCACGACCACCCACCACAGCTCAGGGAGCCCAGCAGGCAGCAGAGAGAGCTGAGTTGCCTCCCAGCGACTGTTTTTTTTTGGTGGAGGGGGGTCCATGGTCACCCAAAGCTAGCAGGTGAGACCAGGCCTCTCCACTCCACACACACCTAAGGCTGCACACTCCATCTTCAGGCTCCTGTGTTTTCAACTCTTGCCTGACTTTTTACAATTGTGGTAAAATGCACATAATATAAAATTTGCCATCTTAACCATTTTTAAGTGCACAGTTCAGTGGCATTAAGTACATTCACATTGTTGTACAACCATCACCACCATCCTACCCCAGAACTTTTTTCATCTTGCACAACTGAAACTCTATCGCCATGAAACACTAACTCCCCAGTTCCTCCCCGCCACCCCTGGCAACCACCATTCTACTTTCAGTCCTTTTGAATTTGACTCCTCTAGCTACCTAGAGAATCATAAGTAGAATCATACAGTGTTTCTCCTTTCCTGAATGGCTTATTTCACTCAGCATCATGTCCTCAAGGTTCATCCGTGTTGTAGCGTGTGTCAGAATTTCCTTCCTTTTCATGGCTGAATAATATTCCATGTGTCATATTTATTGTGTGCTACTGTAGAATATTTGTGTGTGTGAGGGAAGTAAGAGGCTGATTATGTAATTGACCCACTCCTCTCACCCCCTATAGGATGAACTTGCTGCCTGGATATCACTTTGTCCCTGTCACTAAAGGGGCCATAGAGTGTCCAGAAGGAAAATCCCTTCTACAAAATATGAGGCCCAGAGTTTAAACCAGAGATTCTAAACTGGAATCCATGGTTGGGCTCCCAGAAGTCTGTGAATTCCCTGAAGCGGAAATCAAAATTGTGTACCTTTGTCTTTTTCTGGGGAAAGAGTCCTTAATTTTTATTATCTTTTCAAAAGAGTCTTTGACCCCCAAATGCTAAGCATCACTGGTCTCAGACACACCTCATTCAGGCTGAGCTGAGAACTGGATGAACTGCTGTTTCTCCCTCTGTCTCAGTGCGTGGTTCCACGAGGATGACAGCGCTTCAGAAATACCTACACCAACTCTCCACTGTACCATGAACCCCAGAGCACCTGCTTCTCGGGAGTCTGTTCAGAGGACCAGGGAGTTGGCTGTGCTAGGTCTAGTTATTCTCCACAGTGTATAAGAAACTATTTCTGCAATGACAGAAGAAAAGTTAATACTCAAAATATTTTCACTAGATTAAATTCAAAAGAGTATGGTAACGGGAGGTAGCAAAGACACCCGAACTGTGGTCCCTGATCTCGAGGAGCATGAAATCCAGTGAGAGGCATGGATTGGACGCCATCTGTGAGCACTAGTGAGCTCAACACAACCAGCGAACAGCACGGATGTGGGGCTTCGACTGCGTTTGCTGGAGGCATTTCTGAGGGTCACAGTCTGCTTAGATCACACTCTGCCCCATGGAGGAAACTCCTATTCATGCTGAGGTCCAGGAAAAATCAGACTTCCACTACCAACTGGTAGGCTTTAACCTCTTGGACAAGGAAAACTATGTAACTGACCTCATCTCCCTTCAAAATGTGGCCACCGGGAAGCTCAGACTCATATTTCTGGCTCAACAGCACTGACTCTGTAAGTCCGCATAATCTCCGCATATTTGTTTTATTATCCAGCCTTCTTCTCCCATTCCTTATACTTGGCCTTTGTGTTTTCTGTGGGCTGGATTCTGTTTTTGAATTTTATTTCTTCATTGTGTGTTTCTGCTGCACACTGGCCCAATCCTTTGCAGAATGAGGTGTGTTGTCTGTGATGCAGGCAATGAATGGGAGCTGGGATAGAAACAGGAGACGAGATTGACGTCTGCCATGTTGGCTGTTTTCTGCCGCCCTTCAGAAAACTCTCCGTCTTTCTTCACCTGCTCTGTATCTCCCTGCCAGGCTGTGTGCTGGCAGTGGCTGCGTTCTTTTACCAAAGTCCCCAGCTCTTATCTGGCTGCCTTCTCCGAGGCTCGTAGCTATAGCTGTCCTGTTTGTTTTGTTTGTTTGGCCATGCTGTGTGTCATGTGGGATCTTAGTTCCCCGACCAGGGATCAAACCCATGTGCCCTGCAGTGGAAGCACACAGTCTAAACCACTGGACAACTAGGGAAGTCTCCCAGCTTTCTGGGGTTTTAATAACTCTTTCCTCCTCCTGTCCCTTCAGCTAGAAGTGGTAACATCACTTCCTTTCTATGCATGCTAGCCCCAGGGTGTGTCCTCAAACCTTACAGCCTCCTTTCAGCCGTGCCCACACCTCTGTAAGTACTGGCCGTGAAGTCTCAGCTATTCCACTCGAGTGTGAGCTGATGGTGGCCAGCGAGGCTCTCAGAATGAGTCAGATTTTTGCCATTTCTCTCCACACACAGTCTATTCCACTCACCGTGCTTTACGTGTATTTCTGTGAAAGCACCGGCTCCCTCTTGCCTCTTAGTCTTTATATGCTCTGGCCCCTCCCTCCACCTGAAATCCCCAGTCCTCGAGCTCATCCTCCTTGATTCCCTTCTACGCACTCCCGGTGACGGTGTGATGCTACCACACCAACTAATCCCACCGACCTGTCACTCTTTGTTTCTGAGTCTGTCCCCTCCACTGAACTGTGAGGGCAGGCTTATGTCTGAGTATCTGTTTTGTTCCCAGCACCTGGTATTCAATTTAAAAAAAAATTGTTGAATGGAGAAATGAATACATGAGTGAATAAAAACACTTCTGGATTTTCCATCAGCAGTGCCACCTCTGGGCTGTGTCTTGGGGCATGCCTGCAGGCCTGCCAAGGTGTCCTCCCCTATGGCCAATGGAGCTGTCAGCACCCAGCGCAGGCCCGGTGCTGCCTGGAGAAGGCACAAAGGTGGGATGGGCTGAGTCCACAGAGGGCACCCGAGGGGGTGTGCTTGTGGGGACTGAGGGAAGACGAGAGATGAGAAGAGGAGGGGAGGTCACCGTAGGCACCATCGTGAGACTCTTGGGCTTGAGTTGACTTTAAGATAACTGGAAGTCACCTAGGCTCCGAGGAGCAAGATAGTGCCACCAAAAGAGACCAAGAGAAGGTGTTTGGAGATGGATATGGAATAAAGGTAAGAGGACGCATGCCAAGGACAGGGCATCTGCTGAGGGAATGGGGTGGCAGTTGAGCCATGAGAGAGAAGGAGGAAAAAGACCAGGAGTGGATCCCACAAAACTGACAGCTCCCACTCCTTTCTGGCATCTCCCCAAACTTTCCCCCAGTCCCTGTGTGGCCATGGCAACCTTAGCAACTGCCCTGAAGCAGGAGGTTCCAATAACGGGCAGCTTTTGAGTAGAGTCAGTAAAGTTTAGGGATTGAGAATGTGGCCTCTGGTGTCCTAAAACCCTCCTCTGAGTCCTAGCTCTCCCCCACTAGCCGCGTGGCCCTGCTCAAGTGACCCACTCTCTCCAAGACGCAGTCCTCTCATCTGCAAAGCGGGACGGCCGTGGCACCCACCGCCTGCGGTCTGTTGAGTATTAATTTTTTCCACACGTAGAATGTGCAGCTTACCTGGCACATAATACAAATTTTACTGGTTTGTTTTATTCCTTTTATTTTATGGATAATTTCTAAGGTAAAGCACCAGAGGGAAATCAGCTAAGATACTAAGTAAACAAAATCATAGAAGTTCTACTAAATCTGTCCATCATATTCCACATAAGAAGGGAAAAATTCTGACAGTAGCTTACAATGCTAAATCATAAACACCACAAAAGATTCCACATTTCGAATTTCTATCACCATTGGACCCAGGTTCAGCTCTTTTCACACATTATCTTGACCCATGACAGTGACCCCTAAATTCAGTATAATCTCCCCTACTTTGAGGACAGGACGAGGGAATGGAAACTGAGAAGGCTGCTAGCTTGCTGAAGCCACACAACTGGAAAGAACAGAAAGTAAGAGGTGGCCTATAGTCTGTGCCTGTCCTCCAGGCCACTGTACCTTCTCAAAGTGACATTTTCAGTGGTCCTGACATTATTTAGATGCAGCTGTTAATCAAAAAACATGAAACTCAACGGCAATGTCTATTAGAAAACCCCTGTGTGTTTACAAAAGAGAATATACTAGTTAGTGTAAGTGATGTATTTTAAACTGCTGACCCACGACATCCATCACAGGTACAGAAATGTATTCGAAATTCTTCATTTGAAGTTGAACATCTGTCGAATTGGCCTCCTTTGCGTGCGTAAGCTGGTCCCCTGCAGCACGTGGGGAACGTTTCAGCCCCCACTGATGCTGGCACTAGGTGATCAGTATGCACGGGTGAAGCTTGCACCCGTGCCCTGGAACATCTCTGAAATTCTTGTCTCCATGTGTAATGTTTGGACCGTCTCTGAGCACCATCACCCAGCCTGTACTACATCCTTGACACGTCTGCAGACACTCTGAGAGAGGTGGAGTTGAGAGAAAGAAGTAAAGCCCAGAAATGATTGGGCCCTAATAGTTCCAGCCCTACACAAGTGCTATTTTGGTATCTGGCCTTGTACCTGACAAATGAATGGGAATTCTGAGTGGAAACATAGATGTCCATTAGTAGGAGAAATCAAGGAGGAAGGGGTGGGCCCCTCTGAACACCCTCTTCATTCTCAGCTACTTGTTCATTTGACCTTGTTCCCTCAGAGGACAGAGAACACGCCAAGGTCTTCCAGTGTCTACACCCAACTGCCACTTTCATTTAGCTTGTCCTTAAAATGTCCTACAAGAAAACAAAAGCCAAATTATGATAGCACACACTTTAAAGCCTACACAATGCACCCATGTGTGGTGACTTCACAGCAAACCAGAGAAATAGGCAGCGCTGGTAGCATTATGCTCACCTTACAGATGAGGAAACTGGGGCACCGAAGTTAAGGCAATTAGCCGAGGTCATGGAATTGGAAAAAGCAAAACTCAAATCCAAGATCCCATTGTTCTGAGTCCAAGTCCAGTGCCCCTTTATCTCACCTTATATTTTTTAAAATCTCAGTGCTAGAAGCAAAAATGCATGGATAACATTTGGGAAAGTAGCAGGACAGGGCGCCACAGTGAGGCGCTGTCCCCCTCAAAGACCCCCAGGTCCCAGCCCTATAAATGGAGGACCTGCGTCACTGAGCCTATCCCCTACCCGCTGCTGTGGCTTTGCTCCTCTCTGCTCTGACAGCCACACTCCTCCACAGGCCTGCTTGAGTCAGGAGACACCCGAGGCTGTAGCCAGGGTCCCCTCATATTACCCCAAACAACAAGAAAGCAGGAACAGAGCAGGATGGCTCATCCTTGACAACACAGCTCGATCCCTTCCCACTCCTGCCCAGCCCTGCCTTGTCCTAAAGGGCCACTGGCCACACCCCGCCTGCCCTGTGAGGCCCACCAAGGCTGAAATGCACAACTCCATATAATATTTGTCATCTACTGGCTCCTCTCCCCCAGTTTACAAAAGAGCAAACCGAGGCTCAGAAATAGGAACGCTGGTTGAGCCCAAGGTCACGCAGCCAGTTCATGGCAGAGCTGGGAACCATGGCCCGACAAAGGCTGCCCTTTGCTTATCTGCAGTTATCACCTGCGCACACGCAGGCAGGCGCAGTGCAGGTTAGCGGGGACCTCGAGGCGCTGCAAAGGCGTGGTGAACGGGCCTGGGAAAAGGGCCCAGCTTTCCTGGATTCCAGTATGGGACTCCAGCCATGGGATCACGTCACTCTCCCTCAGTAAATCAATCTGGAAACGGACAGTGGGTCTCACTAGAACAAGGCTGTCAGGTGTGAGGGTATTTTCCAGATGAATATTAGGGAAAAGAAAAAAAATGGAGCTCAGATTAATGCAGAGATCTATGGCCCAAAATACCAAAAGGGAAAGTACGGTAATTCACAGAGGGCTGAAAAAGAAAACAAAGGAGGGAAAATTGAAACAAAAGCTATCTCTTTAACGATCTGCCATTTCCTTTTTTCCAGTTGCTTTTTTTTTCCCTCTTGGGAAACTGGCATCTGTCTCTCCCCTCACCAAACACATAACATGTAAAGACAAGGACTTGAATAGCTGGTCTAATGAGGCATTAATAGAATGTGACTGCAGAGACCAGGTATCCATGGTCCCCTGAAGGACACCAGGCCCTTTGACCATAGCCAGGCAAACGATGTCCCACCTGCTTGGGAAGCTGTTTATTGACACTTAGAGGTTTAGACAAGGCCATGAGTTTTAAACAGGCCCCTTTCCTGAATTTTATTGCCTGGTTCCATATTGTTTGACAAAAAAAATTAACTTTCCATAACATGACTTATACTGTGCTTTCATTTAGCAAAAGCAAGGTTTAAAAAGAGACCTGAGGGCTTCCCTGGTGGCGCAGTGGTTGAGAGTCCGCCTGCTGATGCAGGGGACACGGGTTCATGCCCCGGTCTGGGAAGATCCCACATGCCGCGGAGCGGCTGGGCCCGTGAGCCATGGCCACTGAGCCTGCGCGTCCAGAGCCTGTGCTCCGCAGCGGGAGAGGCCACAACAGTGAGAGGTCCGCGTACCGCAAAAAAAAAAAAAGAGAGAGCTGAGAGCTTAGCAGAAAACAAACAAATATGTAAATAATCCAAAAAGAAGGAAAATTCACCTCTAGGCCAGTCACCTTTTTTGAAATTTGAAAGAACTACTAAACTTTCTTGAAGTTGCTAAACCAGGTAAGTACTTAAATGGAACCCTGTGATAATGAAGCAGTTCCACTCTGTCACCAGATGAACATAGAAGATTCTCAGTTTTCCTTTCTTATGGCTGGAGTTAAAAAAAGGCACACCTCCCCATGCTGCTTTGGCTGGTTCATCTCACCTGATTTCACTCCACTGGTTGGTGTGGTACACAGGATTTTTAGGAACAGCCCCCAAGATTCCACATGCAAATGTCCAGAACATGGGAATGTGATGGATGATCACATCATGTTATATTACATGGTATTGTTGACCTTAAAAGGGGAGATAATCCAGGTTGTTCTATTCTAGTCACATGGGCCCATGAAAGCAATGAACTTTCTCCAGCTGGTGGCAAAAGAAGATGGTGGAAGAAGACAGAGGGATTAAAGCATGAGAAGGAATGCACCATTGTTGGTTCCAAGATGAAGAAGACCACCTGCAAAGGAAGGCAAGCAGCCCCTAGGGGCAGAGAGTGGCCTGGGTTGATCAACAGCAAGGAAATGGACCTCAGTCCTACAACCACAAGTAACTAGATCCTGCCAACAACTTGAATTTTCAGCTTGGAAGCAGAATCTTCCCCAGAGCCTCCAGACAGGAGCCCAGGCAGCTGACATCTGATTTCAGCAAAGCCCAGTGGAGCCCACCTACACTCATGACTTACAGAACTACGAGATAATAAGTGGGTTTTGTTTTAGGGTACTATGTTTGGGGTAATATGTTATAGCAGCAATAGAAAACTTATACAGTTGGCAAAAATGACAGTACTCAAACACTGGGACAGAAACAGAAAAAGAAAAACATCAGGGCAGGACTGTGGAGAAGGAAAGGCAAGGAGGAGATTTCAGACTGGGACTCTCTAAATTGCCACTTACTGCCATTTCAAGTCCTGGTCTAGTCAACTCAGATCATCAGAGAAGTAACTAGATAAGTCTCTTCTGATCCTTAAGAACTTTGTTCTCTTTCCAAATAGTGAGTTTTTCTGCTCCTGACCAATGGGTACCAGATTGTTATTAGTTAGGCAGTTCTGCTAGGTGACATGAGGACGATTAGAGCTTTGTGAAATATCTACCAGGTACAGCCTCCTGGAAGAGAATGGTGGATGCCCAGGGCCATGGCGGGAGGTCATCGTCTCAGAGCCTTCAGCCTCCAGAATCCTCCCCCATGCCTCCCTGTTCTCTCAGCCACTAGCTCCCCCCACAAACGCTTCCTTTTCTCTGTTGGCTTTCCTCCTTGTCACGGTCTTGGCCAGATTCTACTTATTTTCTTGAAGGCAGTCACGATAGCCAGAAAAGAAATATTATTTGGGAGGAAAGTTACTGTTGAAGGGTTTACTCTCCCTACTCAAATCCCATCTTTTCTGTAATGTTGAATCAATTTAAAATAAATGTTAAGTAAAGGAAGATAATGGGAGGTTTCAGGGATCTCCTGGAATTTAAAATATCCGATTCACTCTTCTATATTTCACCCAAGGGCTCTTACAAATAAAAGAATGAGCCTTCCATGTCACTAAACTCTTCTGGATACTGATCCAAAAACAGAAGGAAAGTGTTTGTATTTCATGTCTCTCCTTCCACCTTCCATCTCATGGGGCTGGACTCCCAACTCACTACTGTAGACAATGTATTGCTTTCTTTCTCTGGGGGATAAATGTCCAGTGGAGATGGAATTATAGTCCTGGGAAAAGGAGGGGTGTCACACCAACACCCCTCCCCCACTGTCTACCACTCAGGTAATTCCCCAAATGTAGCAGCCAGGCCTTCACTGACAAGCTTGGAAACTGCTTTTTAATGGTGAGTGATTCCCTCAGTTTTCAGAAAACAAATGTATATGTCCAAAGTTTCCAGAATCTCTATTTCCAGAGTACCTCTCTATTTCTCACCCTGTATATAAAATGGAAGCGATGTTCCATGTATTTCTGTAGAGACTGCTTATTATGACCAGAAATATTTATATAAAGTACCTATACAGTGGGTTATATGTAGCAGACAACCACTGGATGGAAGGTTTTCTTTGATTCATAATGATTGTGATCATTCCCTACTGCCCTCTGAGCATCTGTACCGAGATGTTTCAAAGTGTCCTCAAACTTAACACCTCTAAACCTGAACTCATGATCTATATTCCCAAATCTGCTCCCTGTCTGCTGCATTCTGCTTCTGTCTAATGGTACTACTGCCCACCCGATCACCCAGGCTACCTTACTTCGTCTTCTTCCTCTCCTCCTCCCCCCTTCCCCTCCTTCTCCTCACTCCAAAAGGATTGGGCTTTATGTCCTGAGCATTCTATCTCCCAAAGATGACTTGAATCCATTTCACTCACACTGTATTAGTCCAAGATTTTATTATTTTATGCCTGGATGACAACAAAAACCATATAACTGTCTGTCTGTTTCTACTCCACCACAAACCATCCTCTCCATTGTGCTCTACAACTTAAATCTGATCACGATGCGCTCATCACCAAAGCCCTTCAGTGACTTTGCACCATGAACAAGAGTGCCCAGCTCCTGGTCACACACAAAATGCCCTCCACAGTCTAGCCCCGTCCTACCCTTCCTGCCTCATCTGCCGCCACCACCCGCCACTCTGGCCTCTACTCCAGCCACTCCAGCCTTCTGGCTGCTCCTCAGAGGTGCCGTTCCTTTTCATTCCTCCATGCCTTTGCAGTCACACTGCCTCTGTTCAGAATGCTTGTCCCACACTTTTCCACTTGGGAAACTTCCTCCTCAAGAGCTGATTCGAACATTCCTTCAACTTGAAGACTTTGGATATCTGGATATCGGATATTGAATCAAAATGAATCTCTCCTTCCCTATATTTACATAGCATTTTCTAACAGCTTTATTAAGATAAAATTCACATACCATAAATTTAACCATTTAAAGTGTACCACTCAATGGTTTTCAGTATATTCACAGTTATACAACTATCATCACAATCTAATTTGAAAACACTTTCATTACCCGTAAAATAAACCTTATACTCATTAGCAGTCACCCCTCCTTCCTCTGCCCAGCCCTAGGCAACCACTACTCTACTTTCTGTCTCTATCGACTTGCCTAGTGTGGATAGTTCAATAGAAGTGGGATCACAGAATATGTGGAATCATACAGTATCTTTTTTGACTAGCTTCTTTTCTTGTTTTTAAGGTCTATTCATGTTACACATACATCAGTGCTTCACTCTTTTTAATTGCTGGATAATATTCCACTGTATGGATATACCACATTTCATTCATCCATCCATCAGTTGATGGACATTTGGGTTGTTTCCACTTTTTGACTATTATGGATAATGTTGTGAACATTAGTGTACAAGTTTTGTGTGTCCCATAGGAGTGTGCACACAACTCCACTATGACATTGCTCACTACTGTAATTATCTCTATATTCCTCTCCATTGAATAATACAATCTTCTAGGGCCTTACCACTCTCAGGAACTGCCAAGCCACAAGCAAATCTGATGATTGAATGAATGAATGAATGAATGAAGTTAATAATAAGCGGACACTTTTTTTTTTGGTAGACATTTTTTAGAGCAGTTTTAGGTTCACAGTGGATACTCTTTTGAGCAAGGTGGAGCATGCATGGTCATATTTATTTTCAAGTAAGCAAAAGAAGAGTTTTGCCAATAAGCCAGGAAGTCAGTGGCAAAGTAGGGACAAAGTAATCCTAAACTCAACTAATGAAATAAATGACACCCACACCTTCCATGCACATGTAGATACTGCTTTATGTCTTCCCTTGTCCTTTCATAAGATCACCTCATCTGATAGCGTGAGGTTGGCAGGAAAGGCTGCTATGAAAACCAAGTGAGGGACTTCCCTGGAGGTCCAGTTGTTAAGACTCCACACTTCCACTGCAGGGCGTGTGGGTTTGGTCCCTGGTTGGGGAACTAAGATCCCACGTGTCCCGCAGTGCGGCCAAAAAACAAAAACAAGTGAAGTGTCTCACCAAAGCCATGTCTGCCTGCAGGGGAGGATGCTGAGCGCTTCCCAAAGCCACCCAGCTGGATGCCAGCTCTTCTCTCCCCACACCCCCCAACTCTCCCTCAGTCATGCTGGCTCCCGGCTCAGTTTTGAGACCCACGTTATTCTAATCACTTATTTTTAGTCCCCTGAGGGCATGGGACATAATACCTGCAAGAAGCCACTGCAGACCACACGTCCTTCATACCCACATGGAAAACCAGCAGGATGGCTTGTCCAGAGTTCAAGGCAGAAGGACTGTCCTCAGACACTCAGGGCAGGACCACTCACTGGATGAGTCATCTCTCTTTGAACTTCCTGTTGGACGATTTAGACGTTATCATAAAAACTCCCATGGGTTTATCTCCACAACGGCCTGGAGTTCACCTCCCTGGAGAATATGCCTCATCCTCTTTTGAGCTGATTAGAAATGACAAAGCGCATTCAATGAAGAGAGCTCGAGCCTGACTGGTTGCTATTTAGAGCACATGATGGGCCACCCAGACCTCTGGGTGCCTCCCCACCCCCGACCCTGTGCACTGACACTGCTTCTCCAGACACCTTCAGTCACCCCTGAAGTTCAGGAGGTTCCTGGTGACAGCTCAGGATGCACAGACCCTAAAATAACTGATTAAGAGGTGGGTGCTATTTCTTTTTTTTTTAAATAAATTTATTTTATTACTTTTTTTATTTTTGGCTGTGTTGGGTCTTCGTTGCTGCCCTCAGGCTTTCTCTAGTTGCAGAGAGCAGGGGCTACTCTTCATTGTGGTGCGCAGGCTTCTCATTGTGGTGGCTTCTCTTGTTGCGGAGCATGACCTCTAGGCGCACGGGCTACAGTAGTTGTGGCACGTGGGCTCAGTAGCTGTGGCTCACAGGCTCTAGAGCACAAGCTCAGTTGTTGTGGCGCATGGGCTTAGTTGCTCCACGGCATGTGGGGTCATCCCAGACCAGGGCTCAAACTCGTGTCCCCTGCACTGGCAGGAGGATTCCTAACCACTACGCCACCAGGGAAGTCCCGAGGTGGGTGCTATTTCTAAAACAGTACAGCCTGTTATGTTTGGGATGTGAGGGGATTACGTCACGTTATCTATTCCTATCACAAAGAGATGCTTTTCTGGCCTCTGGAGTACCAGCTCCCAACACCTGCTTTACTGAGTGGCTCGTGCACACGCTGGGTCCAGGAATCCCAACCAGGTAAAAGGTAAGAGTTTCGCCTCCCATCCCAAGGGAGGGATATTTGAAAACGTTCCATCAAGAGAACAAGCATTCAGGTTGACGTGCTTGCTGTGTAGGAGGAGGGACTGAAACCCTGGAACTCAGAGAACTCCCAAGTGACCTGAAGGAGCTGCGAGCAAGGCTCAGTCCCACCCAAGGAGAGCAGTGCCCTTTCCCTCAAGCATGCGACAGGTGATGTCAGGAGAGGGGAAAGGGACCAAGCCCGTATGTCGCTGTGCCAGGAGGAAGGGTGCAGTGTCGGACCTCAGCTTCCCACGAAGGGGGAGAATGTATGTGACCCGAGGTCACCCACCACAAGCCGGAAGTGGGGAAGAGCTCAGGCTGCCTGGGTTCGGATCCTAATTATGCCACTTGCTAACAGGACACCCAAACCATCCCTCCACTGAAGAAGGAGGTCAATGTAAATATCCAGTGTGTAGAATTTTTATAAGGACTAAATGAATATTGACAGTTTAAACCTTTTTAAAAGGCCTGGCACATCAAAAGCGACATGTGTTTATAACATGAATTTTAAAAGTTCGACTGCCACCCTGACTCGGGAAGGATTTTCTTCGAACCATCACACACTGCTGCATTTCTGTGTTGATAAAGCCTGGGTACCAGCAATCAGAAATCTCTTCATGTGTCAATTCTTCTAAGACCTGGGACTAAAGATACTATGAGCGATGAAAATAGTAAAAAATAATAACAGTAATATAAATGTACAATTCAACAAAGGCAGAATCTGAACTGGCAATATAGGTAAGCCCACTTATTCAGATCCTTTTTTACTATCAAAAGACAAGGAACGCCTGTGATTTGGGGGGCTCTTCTAAAAGTAAGCTTGGGAAGGAAGAAAATTTTGGTGTGTTTTAGGTTTTTTTCTCAATCCCTAAATACTTCAAACCACATAACAGATTCAAAAAACGATTATTATCATCCGTTTCTGTCTGAAGCAGGAAGAAACCTTCATGTGACAATGGAAGGCAAGAACATCCTTGGATCCAAATATGTCAAATGCTCTATGACCTGTTTCAATATTTTAGGGGGAGATTTTTATTCATTACAAAAGAAATTTAGCTTTTCTGTTCAGGGACACTCCATGAGCTAAATTTCAACTCTGGGCTGTGGGGCGCACCTGTGCAAACAGACTCTCCCACTTGGACCTGCCAGAGCCTGGAGATGTGCGTCTGTCACCATCCACCCGCGGAGTGTAGGAGGGAGGGGGTGCAGGCAGGCCCGGGATGAGACTCCGCCCACAGGCTGGGGCTGAGGGTGGCTTCGCTGGCACTTGGATGTAAGCCTCAAACACGCAGCGGTTCTGACCACAAAAGCTGCTGCAAGACACACTATCTTCCTATCCTTTCTTTAGTATGTTTTAACTAAATGTCTACCACCGCAAGGATTCCCACTTCAGCAACGCTATCTGCCACCTGCAATGGGAAACTTTTCTAGGATTTGAATGTTATCCGCACTAGGACATGCCTGTCACTCAGTACCATTTTAAGACATATAATGAGAGAACCAGGAATATGTGTTTTCTCGAGAGGAGCATCTCAGTAACACGAAACCAAATGCATATCCAGAAGAAATGTCTGTTAGGCTTCTAGAAACAAAAACCAACTGGAATATTTAAAATCATGAAGAAGGGGGAGGAAGAGAAAAAGAAAAATCTTAGATGTAAAGCAGGTGTGACAAGGTTTGCTTTCCTCATCAGTAAGAACAAAGTAAATATTAAGTAAGATTCCTTATTTTATTGCACACACACACACACACACACACACACACACACAAAATGGGCGGCAACTCATTCCTTCACTTTGACAAATACATACAGATACCTATGGCTCCTGCCATGTGCCAGGCCTGCTCTAGGCACTGCAGATCCATCAGTGAACTCAGACGCAGGGCTCTGCCCTCCTGGCACTTCCTCTCCCGGAGCAGGAGTACAACAAGCAAGTGAAGCATATGGAATACTGGTCGGTGCTCAGTGCTACGGAGGAGAATAAAACAGGGATTGGCCACCTGCCAAGCAGGAAGACAGCCTTCTCCAGAAACTGAGCCCTGACGGAAACTCGAGCTTGGACTTTCCAGAGGCCAGAACTGTGAGAAAATACATTTCTGTTGTTTAAGCCACCCATTGGTGCTATTTTGTTATGACAGCCCAAGCAGACTTGATTTGGGTACCGTGGAGTGGGGGGAGGATGCTGTAACAAATACCTACCATGTGGAAGAGGCTTCGGGACTGGGAAACGGGTAGAGGCTGGAGGAGTTTCGAGGCGCATGTGAGAGAAAGCCTACATTTCCATGAAGGGACCATTGGTAGAAAGATGGACCTCAAAGGCAATGCTGATGAGGGCTCAGAAAGAAAACAGGGGCACTGGAGAGACTGTCTCCATCATCTCAGAGAACAGAGAAAGAATGTTGGCGGAAATGTGGACCCAAAAAGCCACTCTGGTGAGGTCTCAGATGGAAAGGAGGAACATGTTATTGGAACTGGAGAAAAGGCCACCCTTGTGATAAAGCGGCTAAGAACTCGGCTGAATTGTGTTCTAGTGTTTTGTGGAAGGTAGAACTTGTAAGCAAGCGATCGGATTGGATATTTAGCTGAGGCGATTTCTAAGCAAAGTTTAGAAGGCTTCGCATTGGTTTCCCCTTACCACTTACAGTAAAATGCAAGAGGAGAGAGAGAAATTGAGGAAAATTTAAGCCAAGAAGAACGAGAACTTGAAGATTTGGAAAATTCTCAGCCTGTTCATATTGCAAAAAATGAGAAGAACGTGTTCTGAAGAGAACCCTAAGGGTGTGGCTGAAACACTCACTCTTTGATAAGGAGATTAATATGGGTATGAACCACAAATTTAATCCACTGCCTCAGAAGAAGCCCAGAAGAGACGGGATTATACCAGCAGAAACACTGCCAAGACCAGGGAGAGGGAAACGAAAGATGAAATGAAAGAAGGCTGTTGGATTTCTTGGATCCCACAGGACTGCACAACAGGGCTGCGAATGTTCGCTGCGCTTCAAGAGAAGAGAAGAATGACCCCAGAGGTGACTCAGGTCACTGGGGCTGCCTCCATCTTGGTTCCAAAGGGTGGAGCCACCACTGTGGTTTCAACGGGCTGAGCTGCAATGACCCAAAGCCCCTGGGGGCAGGGTCACTTGGCAGAGCCTGGGGTAGGGGGTATCCGCACCTAGCAGAGCCGGGGACGCTTGCCTAGAGCATGTGGGTGGCCGGAAGGCAGAGCATTGAACCAAAGAGGAAAATTCGTGAGCCTAATGGAATTCTCCTTGCTCATTTTTGGATTTGCTTAGGACCCAAGGAAGCCAGTGGGGCTCAAGCAGAGTGAGAGAGGGGGACAGTGGTGGGTGAGGTGAGAGAGGAAACAGGAGTCAGACCACATGGGGGCTTGGAGAGCTCAGGCTTCATGGTTTTTTTGGCCACACTGCACTATCTTTTTTTTTTTTTTTAAGATTTATTATTATTTTATTTTTATTTTTGTCTGCATCGGGTCTTAGTTGAGGCACGCGGGATCTTTGTTGAGGCATGCAGGATCTTTTATTGTGGCGTGTGGGCTCTTTGTTGCAGCACACGGGCTTCTCTCTAGTTGTGGCATGGGCTCCAGGGCCTGTGGGCTCTGTAGTTTGCAGCACGCAGGCTCTCTAGTTGAGGCACGTGGGCTCAGTAGTTGTGGTGCGAGGGCTTATTTGCCCCAAGGCATGTGGGATCTTAGTTCCCTGACCAGGGATCGAACCCGTGCCCCTCTGCAGTGGAAGTGTGGAGTCTTAACCACTGGACCATCAGGAAATTCCCTCATGCTTCATTCATGAATCTGTAGTGAGTTATAATCCACACGTGGTGCTGGGGCTATAATAAAAATATCCTCAAGTTAAAATAATAAAATGTAAATATAAAATCCTCAACATTAAAAATCACAAAATAGGGCTTCCCTGGTGGCGCAGTGGTTGAGAATCTGCCTGCTAATGCGGGGGACACGGGTTCGAGCCCTGGTCTGGGAGGATCCTACATGCCACGGAGCAACTAGGCCCATAAGCCGCAACTACTGATCCTGTGCGTCTGGAGCCTGTGCTCCGCAAAAAGAGAGGCCGCGATAGTGAGAGGCCCATGCACCGCGATGAAGAGTGGCCCCCGCTTGCCACAACTAGAGAAAGCTCTCGCACAGAAACGAAGACCCAACACAGCAAAAATTAATTAATTAATTAATAAACTCCTACCCCCAACATCTTCTTAAAAAAAAAAAATCACAAAATAAATGTGAATAAGTTCTACCAATAAAAAGGTGAGCTTATTTAAAGAAAAAGTATAGGGCCCCTTGAGGGTATACAAAACTCACCCAAGCTGGGGGGTGAAGAGGGGGTTTGGAAACGTCTCCTTGAGGACGAGACATCCCAGTTGAGATCTGAGATAAAGAGGATTTAACCAGGAGGACGGGGTGAGGATGCAGTTGAGGAGAGAGGATTTCAAGCAGAGGGGAGGCCTACGTGAAGGCTCTAAGGTATGTTGAAGACCAGTGGTTCCAGGAGGTGAAAGGTGAGCTGATATTCCAAGGGTAAGTGCACAAACAGAGCTGGAACAGAGGCAGGGCTGGATCTTACAAGGCCTTGTGAAGTACGCTTAGATTTTGAACTTTAGAGCAAGGCGATGTCAAGATGATTTTAAGTTAGAGGAACATCATTTTTCCATGTGCATTTTTAATGGAAAATGGATCGTAGGAACAAATAGGAACCAGTGGAGACCTACTGGGAAGCCCTCACAAAACATCCAGATGAGAGATACCGGCAGGTGGGTCTGGGGCAGCGGTTATTATATATCACCTGAAGCAGTCTACAAAGGCTCTCATGTAATTCCTAAGCCCAAGCATAAAGCAATGAAATGGATCATCAATGCAAAGGAGGGAGCAGGGCTGAAGCAACAGGCCCCAGACAAGGAATTCACAGCTATGCTCCCCATTGTTGGGGACAGAGTAGGGTAAGGTCGCCTCCACTAGTGAAAAGAAGACAGGAAGAAAAAGAAAAAGTTTGGTGCATACTACTGCCCGTGATGAAGCTTTGAGCAAGTTACAGCCCCAGGAGGACAAAAGGACATGGATATAGAACAGATTCCTCACCACCACGAACTGAGCCAAGCTGCCTGCCTGTTCTGTGACCAGCCCTGTAATAGCCCCAAATCACTGCAGGACCAAAGTTCTGAAAAACCATTATAAGCCTGGATCTGGGCAGGGGGCCCCAGAGAACAGGTGGAGGAAATCTTAAAACCACTAGAGAGGGAAGAGTAAGACAAACGGGGAAAAACTAATTCAATAAAAGAAAGCCAACAAAATCAACAATCTGAATAAAACCAATGCCAAATTAAATGCATCTTCTAGAATACTATAGAAATATTATATATACATATATATAGGAATAAATTTCATTTTAAAAGTATAAGAAATTAGGAGACAAAAACAGTAAGAAATGAAACATGAACAAATGGACATAAGTAATTTTAAAGCTTGGAAGTAAAAAGACTGTCATTAGTATAATAACAAATAAATGGGACAGACTCTAGTCTAAACAAAACCAAAGTGTTCACTTTGGCAGCACATATACTAAAAAATTGGAATGATACAGAGAAGATTAGCATGGCCCCTGCACAAGAATGACATGCAAATTCATGAAGCATTCCATATTTTTGGACATGGAAGCAACCTAAGTGTCCATCGACAGATGAATGGATAAAGAAGATGTGGCATGTATATACAATGGAATATTACTCAGCCATAAAAAGAAATGAAACTGAGTTACTCATAGTGAGGTGGATGGACCTAGAGTCTGTCATAAGTAAGTCAGAAAGAGAAAAATAAATACTGTCTGCTAACACATATATATGGAATCTAAAAAAAAAAAAAGTGGTTATGAAGAACCTAGGGGCAGGACAGGAATAAAGACACAGACATAGAGAATGGACTCGAGGACACAGGGAGGGGGAAGGGTAAGCTGGAACGAAGTGAGAGAGTGGCATGGACATATATACACTACCAAATGTAAAACAGATAGCTAGTGGGAAGCAGCCGCATAGCGCAGGGAGATCAGCTCAGTGCTTTGTGACCACCTAGAGGGGTGGGATAGGGAGGGTGGGAGGGAGATGCAACAGGGAGGAGATATGGGGATATATGTATATGTATAGCTGATTCACTTTGTTATAAAGCAGAAACTAACACACCATTGTAAAGCAATTATACTCCAATAACGATGTTAAATAAATAAATATATAAATAAAAATAAATAAACAAAACCAAAGAGAGAATATCGTATAATCAGAAAACTTGCTAAGAGACTAGAACTTAATTATTCCAGTCACTAAAAAGAAATGACAATTATGTAACATGAGAGAGGTGCTAATTTTCACTCCAACGGCAATCATATTACAATACATAAATGTATCAAAGTAACACATTGTACACCTTAAATTTACACAATGTTATATGTCAATTATATTTCTTTTTTTAATTTTAATTTTATTTATTTATTTATTGCAGGATCTTAGTTCCCCGACCAGGGGTCAAACCCAGGCCCCGGCAGTGAAAGCGCCAAATCCTAACCACGGGACCACGAGGACATTCGCCAATTATATTTCAACAGAAAAAAAAAGGTGTGGGAAATTGCCTTATTGTTCTAGGTTACTCACTTTTCCCTATATTCATGCCTTTTGATGTGTGACTTTGTGGTTGTTTGGGGGTTTTGTTTGGGGGGGCTCTTTTTGCTGTTTTTAAAATATATAGTGTTAGTCCTTTTACATTAGTAATAATAATGAAAGTGAACCTTTATTAAGTGCTTACTATATGGAGGAAGTGTTCATTTGACTAATTTTCTTACAGGGTTTGTAGGCAGAATTAAATGCAGACATTTTTACATCACAAAAGCAGGAAACTGTTGAAAGTATTTAATATCCTACATGTGGTTTACATAGTTTGGTCTGTCAAACTGTGCTGTTGTTTTCCTTTGTGTGATAACAGACAAAATGTGGATGCCACATTTTAAGACTGACATGGGTAAACGAGAGTACTTCCTGAGGAAGTGATGGGATGGCAAGAGTATGGGAAACAAGGCCTGTAAGGACCAGTGAAAGGAAGTGAAGTTGTTTATACTAGAAGGAGAAGGCTTCAAGGAAACACAAGAACTGCTTTCAAACCCAACAAGACAGTGTGTGAAAAGGGATTACGTTTATTCTGAGTAGTTTGAAAGGATGAACTATAACCAATAAATGAAACGCATATGATAGTAGATTTTGGACCAAAAAAAAAAGGAAAATGCACCAACAATTCAAGCTGTCTAACACGGAAGAACCTGCTGCATGTGAACCAGTGGGTTTCTATTCCTGGATGTCCATGAAGATCAGAGCTTTGGAGAAGCAATTTGTAAATTAAGTTAAAAATTATACCAGATGATATGAAAAGACTCTTCTAAATCTAAGCTAATATATGACATCACCAATATTATAATCCCTTTGTTTCACTACACCTGCTACTGGATATTGAAATATATGCTTTATATATAAATCTCCAAAATGCACCTACGGTGAGTTCAGTCTGCATAAAAATGATGTTTATGAACTTCAAATAGACACTACACTGAGTGAGGATGAGAGGCTATTGCTGAATTAGCGATTCATCATTTGGGAAAGAATGGACCTTTTCAAAGAAATATAGAACAATATTTAAAGTCTACAAAATGAAAGTGTATTAGACCGTATATCTACTTCTTGTGCACCTTTAGTATATGTTTAAAATCACCGTATCCACTTTTGACCAAGCCTCAGTTCTGTCCTCTGCTGAGGATTTAAGAAATCTCGTAAAGTAGAGGCAAGAAGAGCCCCCGCCCTCAGTCTCAGGAGCCAGCAGGACTCTGAACCCTCCAGGGGATAAGAACAGTCCTGCTTCTGGCCCAAAGCACAGGGTCTCCCCCCACACGCATGCTCTCCAGGGAGGTAGACGTGACCTATTCATAGTAAGGAAGAGAAACTCAGAGGACTTAAGTGTGCCAAGAAGGGTCTTTTTTTTCTTTCTGAGTCAGCAGCAGTTTGAATGCTCTAGCTTAGTGCATTAGAATGGCCTTCAGGATGGGGTGGAAGAGGGAAAGGGGGAAAGAGAAGGTGCAGCACAAGGAGGTCCCTGGTGGGGTCACCTTGATTAGGGCGGTGGTCATCCAGATATGCATGTGAGATAAAATTGCATAGAACACACACACACACACACACACACACACACACATGCAAATACCGGTGAAAGCTGAATGAAACCTGTAGCCTGGTTGCCAGTTTTGTACCAATGTCAGTTTCCTGATTTTGATAATTTCCTAAAGCTATAAGAGATGATACTGATGGGGGAAGCTGGGGGAAGGTTAGAGAGGACTCTGTACTATTTATGCTCCTTCTTGTGAGTCTAAAATCATTTCAAAATAAAAAGTACGAAACAAAAGAAAGGAGGAGGAAGAGGAAGAGGAAAGGGGAAGAGGAAAACTTGCCTCAAAGCTGTGAATGAAGAGGGAAATACGAAAAAGAGGGAGAGAAGGCAAACCCCCATAAGAGCTGGACTGCCTGTTTCCCGGATCCCCTAGTTGCATGAAGTCCCTACGAGGCTTCCTTCTCTAGCCTCCCCTCCCTCAAGTCCATCTTCCTCTAGGGCACTGGATATACTTTTTAAACATCTGACCAGGTCTCTCTCAAGCTTACCCATCATTAACAGGGCCCTCTTACACCTGCTCCCCCCACCCCATGGACTCGGCCGTCTGGGGATGCCTGCACAAGCCTTGCCTTTTAACGCTTCTCACTTGGCTCAGCTGATGCCACTGCCTGTTACACCCTTTCCCTCCCCCTTCAGCAACTCTGCCTCCTCTTTCAAGTCATCAGCTAAGTAGCCCAGATTCTGAGGTGTCTCTCCTCCCCGTCCCAGGGCTGAGCTAAGTCCCCCTCCCCGGTGCTCTGCTTGCTTGGGTCCGGGAGATATTCAGTTCTGTCTGTCTGGGCACCATCGACTCAGAACAGGAGCCCAAACAGTCAGAATGGAGGCTGGGCACAAGCAGCAGGTTTGGCTAAGCCCAACAGTCTGAGGGACTTTCAGGGGAATTCCCCTTCTTCACCCCTCAATCCAGCACACTGTCTTGAAATGACAAGTTCATGTCTCCCCCCACCCCAGACTGAGAGCTCCTCACAGCAGGGATGGTCTTTCTTCTCTGGACCCTTGGAGCCTAGCAGAGCACCCACCGCAGGGTTGGTTCTCAACAAATCTATGTTCTGATCACCTGACCTAGAAGACAGACTTCCTGGCCACATGTTGCTTAGAAGCAAGCACTTCACATCCAAATCCGTAAGGCAGGATGAGTAGCCTTTTCCTGAGATTGTAAAGAGGCAACCAGAGAAGTCACTGCTTCCAAGGTGGGTGCAGCATCCGGGTTGAACCAGAGGGAGGCCATGGAGGCCGAATTGCCAGAGCCAATGGCGTGGCTCCTGCCCCGACAGTGACCAGCCACACAGCCAAGGCACGGGCTCCTCAGAGACCTGGGCACCTGACCAGGGTGGAATTTTCCTGAACACAGAAAGAGGAGCATCTCCCATAAGTAGAGAAATTCATCAAACTTAGAAACGTGCTGATGCAATAAAGCATCACAGCAGCCAAAGAGCAGTAGCAATTAAGGTTGAAAGCTGCACGCATTTCAAAAGCGACCCTAGCGCGCCCCTAGCGCCCCTGCAGCTAGCCTAAGTGTAAATACGGGGCAGCAACGGGAGACCCAGATCAGCAAGGATGCGCAGGTAAGCCAAGGAGAGCGAGGACTACCAGGGCTGGCCCGTCTCTCACACTCCGGGGTGAGGTGGATGCCACAGCTAATTCTTCTGTAATCTCTTCAAAGTTCCCCAGTTTTATTTGGGTACTTTCGCTGCGGAGCGCAGGCTCCGGACGCGCAGGCTCAGCGGCCATGGCTCATGGGCCCAGCCGCTCCGCGGCATGTGGGATCTTCCCGGACCGGAGCACGAACCCGCGTCCCCTGCATCGGCAGGCGGACTCTCAACCACTGCGCCACCAGGGAAGCCCTGGGTACTTTTTAAAAAATTTTTATCTTATATTGGAGTATAGTTGATTAACAATGTTGTGTTAGTTTCAGGTGTACAGCAAAGTGATTCCGTTATACACATAAATGTATCTATTCTTCTTCGAGTTCTTTTCCCATGTAGATTATTACGGAATATTGAGCAGAGTTTATCTGGGTACTTTTCAATTTAGATTTCCAAACTTCTGAGTAACAGACACTCAGCTAAGGACAGTTAAAGGAGAAACAATTTAAAGTAGAGTGGAATTAGTCATCATCTCAGCCTGATGTTAACGCCCTTACTGTGACTGCCCATAACTGAATCTTCCAGGCCTCCAATCTCATAGACACTTGTTAGCCACTGGGGCTCTGACTTAGGGAATTCTAGAGATCAGGCCTCCTCTGACCTTGCAAAGCCTCTGTGATTTGGCCGTGGTTTGCACTTAGGGAAGCCCTCAAGTATATATGACTCAGTAAGGCAGTTGCAGAGGAAGAAGAGGACAGTTCAGCCCAGTGATGCTTTTGAAAGGACCTGGGACTCATATACATCAAATATAAAGTCCTTCAGGCCAGCGGGGCAAATCAGGCAGGTCAGGGCTTCTCCCCTTCAAACACATCGCTCAGACTGCCCCTTCTCCTTGAAGGCTGCCCTAGGCATCCGCTGAGACCTCACCATTTCATTTGTCCAATTTTATTCTGGAGAGGAGGGCTCTCAACCAGCAGATATGGGTCTCCTCTCTCCTCCCCCTCCATTCCCCAGCCCTTTAGGATATCAACTATGAACAGCTGTATCCACCCATTGTGGGAACTGGAAAGCAGTGGGAACTGGGAAGGATGCTCACGTTAACTGAGGACCCATTTTGTGCCAGACACTTGTCACAGACCATCTCACACAGAACAAGGAATAAAGGGCTTCACTAGCAAGTGAGAAAGATAACTCCCAAAAAACCCTTTTCAGTTCCAGTTTGATAATTTCTCTTTGTCATGTCCATTATTCTCTAAATTTAGGGTGGCCCCATGTAGAAGTAACTCTGCCACGATCGTTGCCTTCAGCTTGGAATCAGAGGAAGTCGGGTTTTTGCACCTTGCCTGGAGCTTCTGAAGGCTAATCTTGCCTCGAGTCAAAGGGGAATGCCCTGAGGTTTCTAATCGTGGGAGCTGAGGAATGCCTTAGGACAGGTCTGCTTTTCAAATATATTTACATTCCAAGGTAATGAATGGGCAGTACCTGGAAATTAGTCAGGGAAAATGTTATTTTTGGTAAATGCCAGCCTCCTGAAAAGCAGCCCTCCCTTTTCCTATTACTCCCACAATAGCTAAAAAAGAAAAGGGATGGACAGTGGGGAGAGGTCAGGAAGAAGCATCCGGGGTTATTTCCCAGCTGGGCTTTATGCAGGGAGTGGAGTACTAGCAAGGACAAGAGTGCTTAAATGAGAGAAGTCAGTGAAAAAGCAAAGTTTTTACAAGCAGGTGCCACCTTGGGGCAGTTTGTGATTCTAGAGCTAAAAAAAATTTTTTTAATCACCTTTATGTTTAAAATATAAAGACTGGAAGACCAGCATGTGGAAGTTCAATCGCCTGACCATGCCTTACACCGAGGGAGTGGAGATTTGCTGAAGAGCCTTCCAAGGCCAGCCCCACACAGGGAGAGAGGAACTGCCCTCTGGAGGAGGGGCTTGAGGGGCACCTGAGGTTTATTGCCCCCAGAGAGTCCAGAGGGCCTCTGTGTGGGTCTCGTCAGAGACTCACTGACTCAGAGAACATCAGATCTTAACAATTCCACCTCCTTCATTTTACAAACAAGGACCCTGAGGTCTGAAAAAGTGATGTGCTATCCAAAGGTTCAGAACAAACCAGCAGCCAGCACCTGTATGTAGGAGCATTTTCCCAAATGTAAAGCATCATTGTGAGTTAACCCATATTCCTGACCCTGAGCAGAGGCGCTGCCTCCTACAAGAGGCCTCGCAGGGGCCTGTCCCACCCATCACAAAGGGCTCCCAGACAACCAGAAAGAGCTGCTGAGAGCAACACTCAGACTTCACCTTTTTTTTTTTTTTAAGCCAAATGAAAAAAAAAAAGTAACACAGTCTTCATGACTAACAGTTTCTAACGCAACTGTGCAAAGTATTTGCAGAGCGCCCTTAGCAGAGCCATTTGGAAAGTTTTGTATTGTTTTCCTAGAGGCCCACGTGCTGCCTGAGCTCACTGTGAGCGTGAAAGACGTTGCCCTGACACTCTCCGCTTCCTGCTCATCCTCCTGTTAGCAGGATGTGAAGCGGGTGAAGAGGATGAGAGAGACTTCCTGCGGCCACACAGCTAAGCCTGGGCTGACCAGAGCTGGAGGAGGCTCTGTCCAGCAGAGCCAGGGAGAAGGGAATCTTGTTTCCTCTTAAGTCACCCAAGAGGTGGCACAGAGGGATGTGTAGGAAGTCAGTTAATTGTTGCTCAAGTCACAGTCTGTTGCTTAAACAGGAGGGTCACAACTCTGATTATCTCAGAGCTGAGAGAGAAGGGGGAATTGAAGGAAAAGTTTCCTCAGTCACTTGGAGAAGCAGCAGCATTGGCTGAAGAGTGGCTCAAGAAGGTCACATGATGCTCTCAGCCCCAGAGCCAGGACCCAGGCGCCCTGAGTGCACTGGCCTCCATAACCAAAGGCCAGTGGGCACCCCACTCAGCTTTATGCCGAAAGCAAGCAGGAAAATAAGTCTGGTTTTGAAAGCTGCTTCTCTATATTTCAGACAGGACCTTTCACATGCTTGGGAGGGGGCCCAGGGAAGGAAGACATTTGGGAACCATTGTTAGCTGGAGAAAAAAACACTCACACTGTAAACATGTATAAACGCCTGGGTAACTTAGCTGCCCAAGATCCTGTCGAGAACTTTTACTCATTACTCTTGTTATTGTTACTATTGGAGACATTGCCTCCTACACATCCTTCCTTGCTCCTGGCGGGAGACATGTCTTGATCAAAAGCAAAGAGTATCCACGCTCCCCTTCCAGTTTTGAAGGATGGGGCTGGATGGGGGTGAGGGGGAAAGTCCACCGTCAGAGCAGTTGTCCACCATTAGTAAGAAATGGGGATTTTCATAGGCATCAGACAAGCAAAAACATTTAGTCCAAACTGACTTCTGAAAAGGAGATTACAAGCCCCATGATTCAGAAAGCTATGAAGAGCAATTTAGGAAAATCTTTCAGAAAGGGGACACTGACAGCAAGCTTTCTATCAGACGCACAGAGACACGATACCATCACAGCCAGGGACGGAATGGTCTCCACTAAGAATTTACACTAAAGAAGGCTTAATATAAATGAGGCAATCTGAAATGGGGCTGCATTTTTTTTCCCCATTAAATCAGGGAAAAATAAGTCCAAATTTATTTTGCCATCAGTGAACATCTGAGATCGAATGTGGGAGTCCATCCCTCAAGGTCCAGGTCCAAATGCCACTTCCTCCTGGAGGCCCTCCGGGATTTCCCAACCAAAAAAAATCATCCTTTCTTTGTGATCCCACAACACCTTCCTCTTACCTCTACTCATTTCCTCTGCTTTGTATGAGAGTTATTTGAACACATAACTTCTCCTTCCCTAAACTGTAAGTGCTTTAGAGCAGCGGTCCCCAACCTTTTTGGCACCAGGGACCAGTTTCATGGAAGACAATTTTTCCACGGACCAGGGAATGGGGGAGATGGTTCAGGCCGTAATGAGAGCTATGGGGAGCAATGGGGAGCAGCAGATGAAACTTCGCTCCCTCATCCCCCACTCACCTCCTGCTGTGTTGCCCGGTTCCTAACAGGCCAAGGACTGGTACTGGTCCATGGCCCGGGGGTTGGGGACCCCTGCTTTAGAGAATGGAGGCCGTCTTAAGGACTTTCGAGTCACATGAAATTAAATCCCAACTCAGCTTGGTATGAACTCTGAAAACTTAAGCAAAGTCTTTAACCCATGTAAGACAGTCTCATCATCTGTAAAGGGACATCATAATATTACCGACCTCATTCTTTTTTTTCAACAAATATGTACGTGCCGGACACAATTTTAGGTACTGAAGCCAAAACAGTGAACAAGGGGCAAAGGCTCTACCCACATGGAGGTTTCATTCTAGAGGAATTATTATGAGGAAGTAAGATAAGACATAGAGAACGCTTTGCTGGAACATAATAAGCCCTAAATAAATGTTCACTTTAATGGCCTATTAAATCAAAAAATCAGTGAATGAGTGAAAGATTAAGAACCATGGACAAGTCTTTCAAGGTGAAAGCACAGCCTCTATTCTCTAAGTGCTTTGAAAATATTTATCCACTTCTGGGAGTCTATCCTAAGGAAATAACCTTTTTGGGAGGGACTTACTATTCACTTCCTAAAGACTGGAAATTGAAAAAAATAAAGATTGTACTCTGAGATTTGAATGTAAAAAGCACGTCCAAAGCAAGGAAAGGAATATTGGTAACGTAGTCCTCAACTGTAGAGAGAAATTAACTCTTTCACCCCAGAGTCCAGGGTCTTGGTGAGAAATAGCACACAGTATTTCTGATCTAGTTTTTTTCTGAGTTGAGCGCTGGAACCAAGATGTTAGAAAATGCTCTTCCATCTCACGTGCAAGAGGAAAGAAGTTGGGGCATTGTGATATTTGCTATGGCCTTCTGCCTCTCCCCTCCCTCTCTCACTGGGGGACCCCTGTTTCCATCATCAGGACCATCTGTCCTCAAGGGTTCCCTCTTTCATTGAAGAAGGCGAGCTGCCTTCCTTTGCTCCGACCCACCTCCTTTCCCGGTGCCAACTCCCACCTGGAGGAGACTTAAAGGATTTGTTTGTGTCAGGAGTGGCTCAGCCTACCTCTCAGTCTTCGGCCACCCTCCTGCTCCTCTTGGCTTCACCACCTAATTCCCAGCAGCTGGCTTTGTTGCCACAACAAATGGGAACTCTTTCTTAATGTGGCCCAGAGGTGTCTGTAGGCAGCCAGCCCTGGGACACCGCTGGCCACAGCTGGCTAAATGTGGCTTTAGAAACTTGTTTGTGCCCCAGTGTGACTAATACTTAACCTACCGCCTGGCTGACAAGAGACCTCTCTCCTACTCATCTGGCGCTTGGAACACAATCCATTGGCTTCCCAGCCCTTAGCAAACTCATTCACAGGAGAGGCAGGGGGATGGAGTTTGGGTGGGACTGGAAGATAGGGCCCCCAGAGGCCCTCTCAGCTGACTGGGAGCTTATGGGTGGTCTGAGTAAAAAGCAGGGAATCCATACGAAGGCCTTTAACATTCTCCTGTAGTTGAACATGTCTTTGCTCACAAAATAACGTCATGTTTCATTACAGAAAGCTAGGTTCAAAGCAGTCAAGAACTTAGAGTGATAGACAGCACAACACAAGCTGTGGGTTGAAAGAACTGGTAAATAAACAAATGAGTGAGTGAGCGCGTGAGTGAACAGACTGTTAAGGAAACATGGAGGAACAGGGGAGGCAAACAGCCTTGTATTCTAAGAATTTACCCAGCGGGTACCCTCCGTACATGTTCAATGACTAATGAACAGATTAAATAAATTACGGTACATCCCTGTTATGGAATACACCACCATGTGACTGTTAAAAAAGCGAAACATATATATACATATGGATATGAAAGTATCTACCATCTACTTTATGTGAAGAAGACAAAAGCTAGGAACAGAACAGCGTGAATAGCACGCTACTATCTGTGTGCATATTTTTTTAAATATATGTCTGTAAATGCATAGACTATCTCTAGAAGGACACAGCATAAATAGTCACAGTGGTTGTGTGTGGAAGGAGAAGAAGATGCCTGGGACCAGAGGTAGACGGAGACTTATCACTGTGGCCCCTTTCACATCTTTTGAATTTTATATATATTACCTATTCCAAAAAATTAGTACATTTTTATCAATAAAAAATAAAATTAAAAGCATAAGGTAGATCTATATCTATAGAAATAAACGTATCAATCATATATTAAACATGAGAAAAGTCACACAAAATATATACAGTATGAAACCATTCATGTTTTTAAAAACACCCTGCGTGTGTGTGTATACACACACGTGTATATGTTAAGACACTTTAAAAAGTCGCGGGAAGGGAATGGAAAGGGGCTTTCACTTTTTATTCTGTATATTGTATATTATTTAAAGGTTTTATAACTTATGATTGTTTAGTAATTATAAATTTAAAAATGAAACAGCTCTACACATACCAATAGTTATCATCTCTAAGATAGAGTGCTAGTTAAAAAAGGGACAAAATCGTATGTATATTTTGCAACCATTTGTGGGAACTGTGCACATGAATGCACAGAGATTCTCTGAAAAGATTTATGTGGAATTGGCACAGTGGTTCCCCCTCATGGGAGGGAAAATGAGTGGCTAAGGCAGCAATCAATGGGGAAATATCCTTCCATGGTGTACAATTTGAATATTTTGTAATCTTGCACCATGTGTACATAGTTTCTAGTCAATTTTTAAATTTATTTTAATTTTTAAAATATATATATATATAAATATATATATATATAAATATATATAATATATATTATATAAATATAAATTTATATATAAATTTATATATATTTATATTATATTTATATATTATATTTATATATTATATATTATATATATATAATATATATATAATATTATATATTATATTTATATTATTTATATAAATTTATATATAAATTTATATTTATATATAAATATAAATATATATATATATATAAATATATATATTCCTTATTAGACTAGATTATGTCAACAATAAGATTAAAAGCCTAAAGGAACTTGGAGAATCAAGTGGTTTATTTCCCTCCACACATGTGCACACGATTCCCATTCTAGAACCTTGTGTTTGCTTGGCACCCATGAAAACACCGCCTCAAAAGACTGAAACACAACTCCTCCTGTGCTCTCGGCACTCACCATGCTTTTGACATCCAGCCTAGAGCCCCCACCCTGCATAAAACTATATGGAGTCAAGACTCAAATCAAACTACCGCAGTATGTGCTCGAAGCAAATTATTCTAACGATTCAAGAATTATTCTATTTATTCAAGTGACTACTATGTGCAGAGACTGGCAATTCACACTCCCATTTGTCTCTTAAACGTGCCAGCATCACCAACCAAAAGCCAAATGAATACAGTTGGATAGAATGTTGATTTTTAATTCTACCTTCTTCGAAGCATGGAGAGTGGGTAGAATGTATCTTCTGTCAAAATTCCCCTCCTCTGGAAGTCACAATTTCATTTCTAGTCACAATTTGTCTAGATGTTTAATGAGTAGCTCTTAAAATAATTGCTTGAAAATTGGTCAAAGCTGTCCGGAGTCCCAGAAGAGGGTCCCTTCTGTTCCTACTGTGCCTACCCTGACCCAGGCTAGGGCCGGGGGCAGGGAAGGCGGTGCAGTCAGCTGCCACTCAGCCTCTTCACTGGTCCCCTCCTAGCTCCTCCCTTCTCGCCCCACTGGGTGCCACTGACTAATAGGGTGATTCATGGTTCTCCACGAATACCTCACTCTCTACCCGCATCAGCACTACCACTGGAAGGTCTGCCCCTTTCTTGCACAGTCTGAAGCCTGCCATCAAGGCCAGCCTAAGCCTCAGCACTTCCCTCTTTCTCCAGCCACCGTCCTGGACAACCCTCTTCTTCCTCACGAGAGTCCTTCTTCTTTTTTTTTTTTTTTTTGCAGTACGCGGGCCTCTCACTGTTGTGGCCTCTCCCGCTGCGGAGCACAGGCTCTGGACGCGCAGGCTCAGCGCCCATGGCTCACGGGCCCAGCCGCTCCGCGGCATGTGGGATCTTCCCGGACCGGGGCACAAACCCGCGTCCCCTGCATCGACAGGCGGACTGTCAACCACTGCGCCACCAGGGAAGCCCCGAGTCCTTCTTTTATACTGACAACAATTCATTGTGCACCTCCTGGGACACCTGATGCTCCGCTTACTGGGAGTTCCGTGACTTGTATTTGCTGGTAATAATTACAGTGAGCAGGACCTAGGGCTTGGGAGGCGGAAGAGAAGTGGGCTAAAAGGACAGGAGTCGGGTTTCTGTGGTCCAGCCTGGCAGTGAGGAGGGAACCAGGTCAGATGCACCAGGGCCTTTTCGCCACCTTCCTGCCCCTGGGGGAGAAATCTGGATGGGATAGGGTGGGAGAGGGCGGGCAGCCTAGCTCTTTGGGACACCTCAGGCCTGGTCAGGAGAGGGGTCTAAGGGCAGAAACTTTAGTGCTCCGCCCACATCCCACCCAGCCCTCCCTCCCCACCCCCACTTCAAGAAGCTGTCGATCCTACAGCTTCGCCCTCAGGCTCTTCTCTGGAGGACCGCCCTCAGGTTACTGGAACCACTTTACCCAAAGGGCAGAGAGCAAGAGGGCCTGGGAATTCTTCCCCCAGGGCAGCCCTGCCCAGTGAAGGCCAGGTCCTGGGATAACTGAGGCATAACTCTCTTTCCAGGATTCTTCCACGGAGTGGGGCTGAAGCCAACCCCGGGACACTCCTCCTGAACCGAGCCCTGGCCCGGGACCTTGGCTTCCCTGCCGTGATCTTCCTGCTCCCTTGCCTGTCCCCCCAGGGAGCAAGTCCTGCTAAATCACAGGTGCGGGAGGCCTTCCTCTGGGGAGCTGGAACATGGTTTGTTTGGTTTTGTAACTTCCTAAAATACCCAAGTTCTTTTGTGCTCTGGGAGTATTGGCAACACCAGGAGATGTAAGATAACAGAATGGTGCTTTGATTTCTCCTCTCCTTAAACCTCATTGACTAAACTGGTGAGCAACCAAGGTCAAGGGCTAAGTATTAGACTTTATTCATAATTATTACCTCCACTTACTGGACCCTCCCTATGCAAGCACCGTGCCAGGAGGTCTAGGTCCACTCTTTCGCTCTCTCTCTCTTAATTCTTCAACACAACCCTCCGTAATATTATCCCCATTTCATAGATTAGGAAACTGAGACTCTGAGAAATGAGGTACTTGGCCCAAGGTGACAGAGCAGGGACCAGGCCTGCCTACTTCTGCCACGTGCATGTTTAGCCCTGATTCTAGACTCTGCGTCCGCCCCCCACCCATGCCCACGCCAGGACCTCCAGATCAGACTTACTCATAATTCTTTACTGATTGCTCTGAATGGGACAACCCTCAAAATAACCAGAAAGAAGCCTGAAAATAAGCAGATTGCAAAGTGAAATAACCAGTTTTACTAAAATCTAAAGTAATATTGTTGGGGGTTGGGAGGGATTTTAAAAACAGTCTTAAGATCACAGATTTCCATCATCCCTCCCCCACTCCCCTGAAAAGGCCTGGGTAAAAAATAGGTCTGAGGTCCCCATGGTTGTTCTGATTTCAACTTTATAACTTGATAACTTCCACTTTTTCCCTAGTTATATGTGAGTTTTAACTTCTTTTTTCCCTCTGACCTCCCAAATAGGCCAGGTGAGAATTTTTATAGAAATGTTCTTTGTACATATATAAAAAGTAAGGGGGAAAAAGTGAACAATGAGCTTTTCTGGTTGTCAGGAAATGGTATCTACTTTATAAAACCAAACTCAAAACATATTGTGGGTCATAGGAAAGAGTGGCACACAGATGCACGTGAAATTCTTCTCAAAAGAGATTAAAAATTAGTCCCTTTGAGATTAATCTCCAAAATATACAAACTGCTCATACAACTCAACAACAACAAAAAAACAAACAACCCGAAACAAACAATCGAAAAATGGACAGAAGACCTTAATAGACTTTTCTCCAAAGAAGACATACTGATGGCCAGTAGGCACATGAAAAGATGCTCAACATCACTAATTATTAGAAAATGCAAATCAAAACTACAGTGAGGTATCACCTCACACCAGTCAGAATGGCTATCATTAAAAAGTCTACAAATAACAAATGCTGGAGAGGGTGTGGAGAAAAGGGAACCCTCTTGCACTGTTGGTGGGAATGTAAGCTGGTGCAGCCACTATGGAAAACAATATGGAGGTTCCTCAGAAAACTAAAAATAGAATTACCATATGATCCAGCAATCCCACTCCTAGGAATACAATTGAACAAAACTATAATTCAAAAAGATACATGCACACTTATGTTCATAGCAGTGCTATTCACAATAGCCAAAACATGGAAACAACCTAAATGTCCATTGACAGATGAATGGATAAAGAAGATGTGATACATATATACAATGGAATACTACTCAGCCATAACAAAGAACAAAGTAATGCTGTTTGCAGCAACAGGGATGCAACTAGAGATTATCGTACTAAGTGAAGTAAGTCAGAACGAGAAAGACAAATACCACATGATATCACTTATGTGTGGAATCGAATATATGGCACAAATGAACCTATCGACAAAACAAAATAGATGCATAGACATGGAGAACAGACCTGTGGTTGCCAAGGGGGAGCGGGGGAGGGAGAGGGATGGACTGGGAGGTTGAGGTTGGTAGATGCAAGCTGTTACATTTAGAATGGATAAGATCCTACTGTATAGCACAGGGAACTATATTCAATATCCTGTGATAAACCATAAGGGAAAAGAATATAAAAAAAGGATGTCTATATGTGTATAACTGAGTCACAGAGACTGCCACAACATGGTAAATCAACTATACTTCAATTTTAAAAAATTGAAGGGAGATCAGTTCAGTGCTTTGTGACCACCTGAAGGGGTGGGATAGGGAGGGTGGGAGGGAGGGAGACGCAAAAAAAAAGAAAAAAGAATAAATAAATTTAAAAAATTAAAAACTGAAAAAAACTTAGTCTTTTTGTTTGCTTCATTAATTGGAAAGTAGTTCCACATGCTAGCTTACTAGGTGGTTACTAACATATTTTAACAGCAACACAGCACCGTTATGGAAAATGCTGAACACTGCTTTTCTAAAAGAAAAATTAAAAGAAAGCTCCATTGTATTTATTAAGCTTGCTGCCCCTCTTATATATCTTTGTTTTTGGCTTAAATTGTGAGCATATGGCATAGGACCTGCAACCTCCTCTTCCCTGGGCAGCGGGGTCGGGGCAGGGAGGTGTGTCTAGGAAGCAGCAGTGAGAGTGAAGTGAAACCACAGAGGTGGTACCAGGCCCAGTGGCCAAGCCAGAGGCAGGAAGGGAAAAATGGGGGACCACAGAGGCAGCCGACCAAGGAGGCATTGGGAGTAGTGGGGAGATTGATGACATACGGGGGTCTGAGGAAGTAAATATATTAAGGACCATGGGAACCTGTTTCTCATCATCAGAAAAGGAATTTATGAATATTGAAAAGGAGAAGGCTAAAAAGAAAATGGCAGTGTTAGATTAGAATTAGATGTATCAGTGTACACTCATTTTATATGTGTACAGGAATATTGATGTATATGAGTGCATATGTCTGTGTATGAACCAGATTCCATTCTTCTCTAAAAGGAACAGTCCTTTAGAGAAGGGGCTGATTCCTAGCCTGAGGCAATGAGTCTGGAACATTTGGTGCCACAAAGTAAGGAAAAGCTAAAAGAATGATGGGGCATTTATGGTGCCAGTTTGAAGAGGTTCCCACTGGTCAAACATGTAGCTCTTTGAGCATCAAAAATAAATAATGATAATAACAGATAGCCCTACAACAGAATACTACTCAGCAATAACAAAGGATGAAATCTTGCCATTTGCGACAACATGGATAGATCTTGAGGGGCATTATGCTAAATGAAATGTCAGACAGAGTAAGACAAATGCCACACGATTTCACTTACATGTGGACTCCAAAAAACAAAACAACAAACAAATAAAACAAAACCCAGACTCATAGATACAGAGAACGGATTGGTGGTCACCAGAGGGGAGGGGTGTTGGGGTGGAGGGGTGGAGAAATGGGTAAAAGGGATCAAGAGGTACAAACTTCCAGTTATAAAATAACTAAGTCATGGGGATGTAATGTACAGCATGGGGAATACACTTGATAATATTGCATTAACCTTATGTGGTGACAGATGGTAACCAGACTTATTGTGGTGACCATTTTGCAATGCATACAAATGTTAAATCACTGTGTTGTACACATGAAACTAACATAATATTGTATGTCAATTACACTTCAATAAGAAAACTACCCCATTAAATCATAGGAATTTATGCATTCATTCATATATATGTGGATATTGTATATCACATACATTATATATGTGAATATTTTATATATATGTATATATATACATAAATATATAACAAGCAAATAAATGGAGAAGGGAAAGCTCTGCTTACAATGGAATGTCAGTAGAAGGCAGAAGGAATGATAAAAATAGAAAACCGTTATTTGACAACCATCGTAGAGGTGGTTGATTCAGAAGGCAGTCATCAGGGGAGACTCAGGCTGGTGGGAACAGGATACTGATGTGGTCTCCTCACAAAATCCTTATCATTTATGAAGGGAAAATGGAAACTTTATGGTGAGAAACATCTCCCACGGTGACACAGCTGACAACTGCTCAGTGCACGGCATCATTTCTACAGGATTCCTGCCAAGAATATACGGCCTGAGTCTGGACAGGAGGAGGTATCAGACAGACCAAGGGGTGGCCCGCCCTACAGAACAAGAGGCCAGTCCTCATTCCACTCAAGGTCCCGAAAGAGAGGGAAAGACCAGAGAGCCATTCCAGATCAAAAGACACTGGAGACACTTGACCACTAAACGCAACACAGGACCCTGAATTGTCTGCAGGACAAGAAAGAAAGAAGTGACATCATTGGGACAGTTGGCAAAATGAGAATGGGGTCTGTGGACAAAATGATAACACATGACAGTGACTTGGATGGCTGTATGCTGGTTGTGTAGGGGTGTCTGTGCTTTGGGGCAATACACAATGGAATAATGAGGGGTGACGGAGTAGCACGACTGCAAGTTATTCTTAAGTGGCTCAGAAAAAGACTTCGTATTAATTATTTATCTATGTATATTATGTGTAATTAAACTACATATATGGAGAGACGGAAGGCAAGAGAAAGGGCTTGCACATATGAAATATTAATAACTGGGGAATCTGGGTGAAAAAGATACCAAGTCTCTTTGTACTGTTCTTACAACTTCTATAAGTTTAAAATTATTTTAAAATAAATTATTTTTAAAATATAGGATCTAGGCAGGACTTGAGGTGACCAAGAGAGGAATTGGAATGAAGAAAAAAAAAAAAATGAAATGGGAGGTGAAGAGAAGAAAGCAATAAAGCCATATATGACCTTCTCCCCCTTGTCCCTTTTAAAATAAATGACTTGTCCACAAATAATAAATGCTGGAGAGGGTGTGGAGAAAACGAACCTTCCTACACTGTTGGTGGGAATGTAAATTGGTGTAGCCACTACGGAGAACAGTATGGAGGTGCCTGAAAAAACTGAAAATAGAGTTGCCGTATGATCCAGCAATTCCATTACTGGGCATATATCCAGAGAAAACTCTAATTCAAAATGATACGTGCACCCCCAATGTTCACAGCAGCACTATTTACAATAGGCAGACATGGAAGCAACCTAAGTGTCCATCCACAGATGAATGGATAAAGAAGATGTGGTACATATATACAATGGAATACAACTCAGCCATAAAAAAATATGAAATTTACAACAACATGGATGTACCTAGAGATTATCATACTAAGTGAAGTAAGTCAGGCATAGAAAGACAACTATTATATGATATCACTTACATGTGGAATCTAAAAAATAGTACAAATGAAAGAAGTGACATCATATTTACAAAACAGAAACAGACTCACATACATAAAAAACAAACTTATGTTACCAAAGGGGAAGGGGGGCGGGGTGGGAAGAGGAATAAATTGGGAGTATGGGATTAACAGATGCACACTACCACATACAAAATAGAGAAACAGCAAGGATTTACTGGATAGCACAGGGAACTATATTCACTATCTTGTAATAAATTACTATGGAAAAGAATTTTTAAAAAAGGAAAATAGATATATATTCCGAATCACTTTACCATACACCTGAAACTAACACAATATTATAAATCAACTGTACTTCAATTTTTAAAAAATTTCCTAAAAGCCAAATGGAAAAGGAAAAAATAAAATAAAATAAATGGTTTGGAAAATACCTGAAATATAATTCCAATGGGCTCCCTTCCATGCCAAACCCAATTCTATGTATTAATATTGTGAAGTACAACAAGCGGGAGCTTTGCTCAGACAGACCTGGATGCAGACGCTGCTGCAGCACTTACAGCTCTGCTCCTGGGCACATTATCTACCTTCTGAGCCTCAGTCTTCTCATGTGTATAATGGGGATGATCACATCTATCTCACCGGTTGTTATGCAGACTGGGGGGAATCAGACCACATGGGGTCAGTTGTTGAAGCAAAGTTCTCCCTGAGGACTCACTATTATTTTGGATTTACACCACGCACATTGAGGTTTGGATTCCCGGAAGCTTAACTTTCATCCGAGTTTGTCGCTTAAGAGTTTGTGTTTAAAGGACAGTTTGCTTTATTAGGCAATCCAAAAAACTGTTGCAATTAGGGATCAGGATTGTTATATGCAGAAGATGGGATAAAAGGAACTTGAGGCACATTTATGATTCTGACACCTGGTGAGACGCCCACTGTTTAAACAAATTCTAACTTGCTGAATGTTATTTATCTACCCTGTGCTTGGCAGGATGTGTGCAGCAAAATTACCTCCATCCCCTTCTGAAACAAGTACCCGTCAGTCACACTCCTTCTTCTACGCCCTGAAATGTATGACATCTCAAATAAAACGTCTGTTTCTGACATTTGCTGGCCTTGTGATAGGGTTTCTGCATTGACCAATATTGACTCATCAGTTTTCTTTTACTGTGAGCCCCTCAAACTCCATCTTTGTAACCCACGGAGGTAGCCAGCGGTGGGTCCAGAATTTCTATACAGTAGAGCATGAGGTTAAAAGGAGAAAATTCAGGAATGTGTCTTGAAGAAGTGTTTTTTATAGCAAGCATATCTTTGAGGCAAGTTTAATAAAAATAGCAATGTTCCTTTAGAATTATATACAGAATTCAAAAATAACATTGTCCAGATCCAAAGATATTATGAGGATGACTATTTTCATTGCTGGGTAACTTTAGCAGGGACTGGTGGAGACAATGACGGTGGCAAATCCACCTTTGGTGGCTCAGCCACTGGCACATAGTCTACTCTCATGCCAGCAGAGCCCTGTCTCGCCAGCTGAATTGTAGAGACTTTTAGATTCAGCTCCCAACCAATGACCAGGCAGAGTCAGTCACTCTGCCTTCACTGTGCTATTAGGTGTTTCTCTGTCTATCCTGAGTCTTACACTCACAAGCAGTAGAGAAAGCCAGCATACGTGAGAAATAAAGGCAAATACAGCCCAAAGAATCACGGCTGTGTAGCCCCGGTGGTGAGGGACTGTAGGATTGACTGCAGGGATGGGCCGGCTGGGGTTAATGGGGAAGAAGCCTGGGGAGGGGACAAGGTCAGCAGACCTGGTGCTCATTGCTTGCTGCTAAGTGAAAACAACAAGAAAGGTAAATGTTATTTCAGATCCTCTTGCCAAGGTAGATGATTAAAGTGGTCATGGGGAACCCGCTCAATATTTTTAAATCGATGGCACCTCCCCAAACAGTCTAAATGATTGAGCCACCCCCAGATTCCCAGGTTCCGCCCTTCATTCTTTCCAGGGACTGCTAATAGCCTCGACTTGCCTGTCTCTCTGACGATCTTTCCTGCAAGAATGGAAGCACGAAAGGCAGCCTTTTGGAGGCTTTGGCAGGTGGACCCAAAGGCAGGGCCATCTCAGAGGGCCTCCCTGCATCCACGGCTCTGGACGCCTTTGAGTCCATGGCCAGACTCCTTGAAAGAACAAAGAAGTTTGAAGCTCAGAACATTCTCTCCTATCCACAGAAGCCATCCTGTAGATATGAAACATGTAACTTAACTGATCATTAATCACCAGGAACAGGTTTTGTGGGCAGTACAAACACCCACCTGCCATTAACTTGGATGGCAGATGTCGGTAGGTGAGAACGCTGGGCTCTGAGTACCAGGAATGCGTTTCTCCAGGACTGGAGGACGGTGAGGTGAAAAGAGAGATTTAGGCGATGCAAGCTCTTTCTCTCTTTTCTTTCTTCCTTGGATTTTTCTCTGTCTTGGGTAAAGTTCGGTTTTTAGAAGATCAAGCCAGGCTGTAAACACAGTCTCTAAAACCTTTGCACTGCTTTACTGCAGAATTTATGACTTGTTTACATTTGAGGCGAGGAGAGGTAATCCTGGGGCCTTCGGGAGACCACTCAAAAGAAAAAAGGGAATGCAGGACACACGAATAAAAATACTTCCTTGTTCCATCCGTGATTTGTAGGTGCAGAATTCTCCCAGAGAGAAAGGTCATGCCCTAAGGAAATTGACCCAACCAGCCCTTTGTAACCATTAGAATAAGCCCCTGAGTTCTTAACAGAAACTTCCAGAAAGCCACAGATTTCAGGATTTGGAAAGCGCATGTGAGAAAAAATGAGACAGGTGCCTCCAGTGTTCTCTTCTGGGAACTAAAGGACCATCACCAGCTTGACCTGGGATCTTCCCTAAGTGGAAACGCAGTGCAGTCGAGCCCAGGGCCACAGAGCAGACACTTGGAACAAGAACCTTCCAAACAGAAACCCAGGCATGAAGTAGCCTTTTGGTGAGGATTTTGCAAAAGTCAGAAGCCAAAGAGAGTGACTTAGCAGGAATCAAATAATCCAATTTATGTTTTTCAACATAAATCAAAGATTTAAATTCCTCCCTCAGAGTTACACAAGGATTTGTCGTCTCAGTAACAGAAGGTTTAATATAAGTGAACAGACAAAGGAGAGGAATGAAAAGATCTGGGCTCTAGTGAGAGCTTGTACCTACTACCTACTCATACCTACTGGTTATGTGACCTCCAGCAAATGACATACTCAGCCCCAAGCCTCACCAGCAATATGGGAGCACTAGCATCTGCCACTCAAAGGTACAATGAGGATAAGAGGGCATGTGAAAGTACGGGAAAATGTTAATCCTATAAAATGCAAAATATAATAATGGTGATAATGGCTATGATAAGTACTTTTGAAATAAACTATCAGCCCCTACTCTAGAACGAACGGGTTTTAGAAAAAGAGAAATGTTCCTCTTTTCTTAACAGGCCGCCCAGGAGGACAGCTGCAGCTTCTGCTGGTCAGCCTCACCTGTATGAGTTCCCAGCTCAAGGTGAGTCTGAGACTTCTTTCTTCAGAGGGATTGTTGAGGTCACGGCTGGGAGTGGGCATTGCCGTGAATCACTGGTGTCAGTCAGGAAAACTGGGTCCCATTCCTGGGTCGTCACTAACTATCTCTGAAACTTCAGGGAAGTTATTTGATCGCTTTGGACCTCCAGTGTTTAGGTCCGAGATAAACCATAGGTTTCTTAAGTCTTTTCCAGTTCTCAATTCCTGTGACTCTCTATCAGGTAAAAATAATAAATAGTTGACTTCAGGATATGTTTTTTTTCAGTATAAGTCCCGTGTTAAGTAACAGAAGGGATTAAGCTAAGATGGATTGTGAATTGACATCAAGCAAGAATTAACTTGGATTTTGTTGGAAAGATGTTTTTAGTTACTGTACAACTCATATCTACACTAGGCTTGTCAGCCATTCTTACTGTTTGAAAGACAAGATTAAAAATCTTTAATCATTGATTTAAGGAATTTCAGTAATACTGTTTGGCTTTTTCCCAAGCATCGTCAATGTTTAAGAGAGAATGTGTCAATATTTGGGTTAAACAAAAGCAAGATGCAAGAACATATGCACCCTGTTGGTTACTGAGATAGTCCCCATTTCAGAAACGAGGTAGATTTTGTGGCCAGCATAAAGCTGCCCTGGTGTCAAGCTGGAAGAAATAGAGCAGGGAACAATTTGAATTCATGCAGATTCCATACTCTTTAAGGCTTCTTTGAACCAAAATATGTTACCTAAAGTACACTGGATTACGTCACAGAAGTATGGAGGGAGCCAGTTATTCAGAGGTTTAGATTGTACCATGTAATTCCACAACATAAAGAAGATAATGTGAGTGAGAAACTGTCAACAATAAAGCTATGTAATAACAGAGCACTCTCGGGACTTCCCTGGTGGCTCAGTGGTTAAGAATCCGCCTGCCAATGCAGGGGACTTGGGTTCGAGCCCTGGTTTGGGAAGATACCACATCCCGCGGAACAGCTAAGCCTGTGCGCCACAACTACTGACCCTGTGCTCTAGAGCCCATGGGCTGCAACTACTGAGCCCACATGTCACAACTACTGAAGCCCGTGCACCTAGGGACCATGCTCCGCAACAAGAGAAGCCACCGCAATGAGAAGCCCGTGCACTGCAACAAAGAGTAGCCCCCTCTCGCAGCAACTAGAGAAAGCCTGCGCACAGCAACAAAGACCCAACGCAGCCAAAAATAAATAAGAAACAGAGCTTTCATTTAAAAACAGCAAATGGGTCTTCCCTGGTGACGCAGTGGTTGAGAGTCTGCTTGCCGATGCAGGGGACACGGGTTCGTGCCCCGGTCTGGGAAGATCCCACATGCCACGGAGTGGCTAGGCCCGTGAGCCATGGCTGCTGAGCCTGCGCGTCCGGAGCCTGTGCTCCGCAACGGGAGAGGCCACAACAGTGAGAGGCCCGCGTACCGCAAAAACAACAAAACAAAACAAAAAACTTCTCTCTTAGAACTAATTTTGCTCCATCCCATAGGTTTTACGTTGTCATGTTTTCATTGTCATTTGTTTCTAGGTATTTTTTGATTTCCTCTTTGATTTCTTCAGTGATCTATTGGTTATTTAGTAGTGTATTGTTTAGCCTCCATGTGTTTGTATTTTTTACATATTTTTTCCTGTAATTGATATCAAGCCTCATAGCGTTATGGTCAGGAAAGATACTTGATACGATTTCAATTTTCTTAAATTTACCAAGGCTTCATTTGTGACCCAAGATATGATCTATCCTGGAGGATGTTCCATGAGCACTTGAGAAGAAAGTGTATTCTGTTGTTTTTGGATGGAATGTCCTATAAATATCAACTAAGTCCATCTTGTTTAATGTGTCATTTAAAGCTTGTGTTTCCTTATTTATTTTCATTTTGGATGATCTGTCCATTGGTGAAAGTGGGGTGTTAAAGTCCCCTACTATGGCTGTCGATTTCCCCTTTTATGGCTATTAGCATTTGCCTTATGTATTGAGGTGCTCCTATGTTTGGTGCATAAATATTTACAACTGTTATATCTCCTTCTTGGATTCATCCCTCGATCATTATGTAGTGTCCTCCTTTGTCTCTTGTAATAGTCTTTATTTTTAAGTCTATTTTGTCTGATATGAGAATTGCTACTTCAGCTTTTTCTTTGATTTCCATTTGCATGGAATATCGTTTTCCATCCCCTCACTTTCAGTCTGCATGTGTCCCTAGGTCTGAAGTGGGTCTCTTGTAGACAGCATATACATGGGTCTTGTTTTTGTATCCATTCAGCTAGTCTATATCTTTTGGTTGGAGCATTTAATCCATTTACATTTAAGGTAATTATTGATATGTATGTTCCTATTACCATTTTCTTAATTGTTTCGGGTTTGTTTTTGTAGGTCTTTTCCTTCTTTTGTGTTTCCTGCCTAGAAGGAAATGTATGTTTCCTGTGCAGCTAACATACAAGCAGGACAAATGATGGGAATTTGAGGTAACACAACACGGAGAGATATTTTGACCCTAGGAGCCTCCGGAGATCTATCGAGTGGGTATTCACATGGTTTAAGCATTAAAAGCCAGCCTTAGAAAAGCCACCCCACAAAAAGCAGAGCTTTAATAGGTGGCATTTGTAACAGGGCGAGAACAACAAGAATCACTTCCTATACATACTTCTTTTACTGTTTACAGAGCACTTTCACATAAATTGTCTTATTTGGATAATGATGATGCTGACATATGTACTTGTGTGAAACTAAAAGCTTACACCCAAGTGTCTCTTTAAACACGCCACTCATCATGTTATCACACAGGACAATGGAGCCATCTGTATTTTTGAAGGCGATTTTTATGAACTTAGGGAAACAACTATTTTTGTTTGTAGGTTCACTCTTCTACTTCCTCCAGGTAGGCAGGAAGGGACTTGAAGCCATTTTCATCTTCTTTTCTATTACATATCTCTGTAGTGTGACCATCTCCACACCTTGGAATATTCGTGGGCGGGAAGGAGAACCCATGTCTTCCTGCTAAGAAACCTAATAGCAAGGCAAGCAACATGTCAGGAAGCACTGTTCTTCAGCCAAGGAAGCATTTACGACTTCTTGACCCTTAAATACGTAAAGGGAGATATCCTTCCTCATCCTCTCCCCCACATCCCCACCACCTTATCCACGGTGGGATGAGACAGGAGACTTCAGGGAGAGGGTGGAAGCTGGGGACCCCAGGAAATTGGGGGATGGATTTCCCAGGGCATCACCAGCATGTTAGACCCAACCCAAGACATGAGTTTCCAGCCAGGACCTCTGCACCTTCACACAAACGTAAACACCACAGGGGGGTGCCTGCTGAACCTCCAGGTGGTGGAACAATTCTTGCTTCTACCCAAACACACATTCACAACTCCCCAGATTCCAATTAGGAGTAGGAGGCAGAGAGTGGAAAGGCAGGTCAACCAGATACTTCAAGATGAAACATCCCAGGTGTGAGGCCAGAGGCCAGGTGGCTCTGCATGAAAGAAAGGTGGCAGTTTTTGTTTATCTAGAAAATGCAGGAGGGGAGGCCTGGCACACTCAGATACCCATGTCTCTATTCTCTTCATCCAAACTGAAAGTTGAGGACCACAGGTCACTGGGAGAAGAAGAGATGTCACAGCATCTTAGGATATAACAAAGTCTAGCTGCCGCTTTCCAAAAATCTTACTCTTCGAAAAATACCCAGGTAGATATAAAGCCTAGTCAAGTTAGGTTTTATAGGAGAGGCACTAAAGCAAATGCAAGAGTATTGCACACTTCACTTTTTAGTGTCTCTAAAACTCTGTTCCACAGAATACCTGGGTTTCCATAGTCAGACTCGACGGGGAAATGCTACATATGATTCCCTGCTCATGAAAATTCCTAATGCCTGAGAGCATATGCAATGCTTTCTAGATGGATGGATGGACGGATGGATGGACAGATGGATAGATGGCTAAATAAAAATCTTTATATCAAAAAGAAAAGAGATAACAATTGTTGGTGAGGGTGTGGAGAAAAGGGAACCCCTGTACACTGTTGGTAAGAATGTAAATTGGTGCAGTGGAAACGGCATGGAGGCTCCTGGAGAAATTTAAAATAGAACTTCCATATGACCTGGCAATAATTCCACTTCTGAGTATTTATTGGAAGGAAGTGAAATCACCATCTCAAAAGGTATCTGCACCCCTATGTTCATTGCAACATTATTTACAGTAAAGAAAATGTGACATATATGAGATGGAATATTACTCGGCCATAAAAAGGGAAAATCCTGCCATTTGTGACTACACAGATGAACCTTGAGGGCATTATGCTAAGTGAAATAAGACAGAGAAAGACAAAAACTGTATGACCTCATTTATATGTGGTATCTAAAAAAAACACACTCTGAGGGAAATAGGGAGAGGTTGGTAAAAGGGTACAAAAAAGTTGAATAAGATCTGAGGATCTGGGCTTCCCTGGTGGCGCAGTGGTTAAGAATCTGCCTGCCGATGCAGGAGACACGGGTTCGAGCCCTGGTCTGGGAAGGTCCCACATGCAAGTGGAGCCCTTGCTTAGTTAATTATAATAAATTTTTAAAACTCAGAAACCACACTTGTAGAAAGGAAGAACAGATTGTTGGTTGCCAGGGGCAGGGGATAGAGATGGAGGAAATGGGTGAAGATGGTCAAAGGGTACAAACTTCCAGCTATAAGATGAAGAGGTCCTGGGGATGTAATGTACAACACGGTGATTAGAGTTAACAATACTGTGTTTGTATACTTAAAAGTTGCTAAGAGAGTAGATTTTAAAAGTCCTCAACATAAAAAAAATATTGTAACTATGTAAGGTGATGAATGTGTTAACCAACCTTACTGTGGCAATCATTTTAGGGTATACACACATATAAAATCAGTACATTGTACACCTTAAAATGCACAATGTTATATGTCAATTATATCTCAATAAAGCTAGAAAAAATTAAACTAAAAACTCTAGCCCCTAGGTGATTGCATCTGGGTGTGCCCACCTGGACCCTTTAGTTTGCCAATAGTTCACTTTCTGAGCTCTAAGAAACTGCTAGAACAGCCACCTTGGAGACAGCTGATGCTCTTTGATGTTTAACAGTCTGCCAGCCTAGGATCTCTCACGTATATTAAAAAGCTTGTGTCTGTTTGACACCTGTAAACTAAACAGGTCCAGAAGAGTTAAATAACAAAGTTAACACTGGGGATAAAAGGCATTTGCCTGAAAAGTTACGTTTTAGAAACTTCTTGCAATAAACCCTCTCTGAGGGAGACAAGATCCTTTTAAAAGGCAGAATTCCAGTGACCACTACAATTTCTAGCACATACTCAGAACACGTTTGTTGAAGGGATACATGGAAGAATAAATGCATTTCAAACCATCTCTCTGAGACTGAACTTGCAGACACATGTGCCAAGCATCAGATCAGTCACTTTTCCAGCTGTTCTCATGCTCACCAGCTACGGGATGATGGAACCAGCAATTTGAAGAAATAATCTGAGAGATAGGCGTTTTGGCTTCCCATTTTTATGGAAGTCTGCTTGTTCCCACAACCTTATGATTTTCAGAAACTGACCTTCTAAACTTCTGGCCTGGTCAATTTCAAGGAATGCAGTAAAATCACTGAGTTCCACTCCAGGCTTAATCCAGATGCCCTGCAAGACCGGAGTCATGAACCTCTGATCGTGGAACATAGAGCTTCTAAACGGTTCTCTCTGCTACTGATTTGCCAACCTTTCAAACAAATGATATCCGCAAAATGGATCTGAACCCAGGTTCAAAAAGTGATTGAGCAAAAGAAGCCAGTGAAATGAAGAAAAACAAAGTGGAGAGATGACACGACGTAAACGTCAGGCTCAGCCTCTCAGTGGCTCACAGAACTTCCAGACAACGGTCACCCAGCTCTCTGTGCAGGGCCCGGTCACCCTGATGGCGCCTGCGCTGTACTATGCTCGGAAAGGCAGGCAGAGGAGGGGCCAAGACCCTCACTCTGGATGCTGCACGTACAGCACCCACACCCATCCCTCCCCTGGTCCACTCCCCACTTAAAATAACCTGTTCTGTACTTAATGCCGCAGATCCATATGCTAAAAAATGGTTAAGATGGTAAATTTTATGTTACGTATATGTTACCACAATTTTTTAAAATGAAAAAAGAAATGTACTCATTACCAGTGGAAGAGCAAACCTAGCATTGATAATATGTGTGAGGACAAGTTAGCCTTTATAATAGCAATACTAGTTAACATTTATTGACTAGGGGACTAACTTAAACACAATCCATCCACCTAATAACCATATGTGGTAGAGACTAATATTACTGCCTTTTCATAAATGAGGAAACTGAGGCACAGAGAGGTGAAGTCACTTGCCCAAAGTCACACAGTAATGATATTGGATGTACCAAGAGACTCTAAGGACAAGATGAGCAATTTATGTAATTCAATTAAAATGCAATTTAAACACTTATGCTTCTCTATTAGCAGAGGGCAAAAATGTTCACTTCTGGTAGGGCCACAATTTACTGGAGATCAAATCAGCATTATCACGGCAGCTCTGCAGCATTTCTGGAGCAGTTACAGCATTCCAGAAACACCTTAGAAGTGACAACTCTCCTTCAACCCACACGTCAGAACATCTCTGTTTAAATGCCTCATGTGGGCTTCACATGGTGTCTAATGGGTTCTTCAGCTGACCGGGCTTTCCTTTCCTCCCCTCTTCCAATTCTGTTTCCTGAAAATACCTGAGGCTGTCATTTCTGGGCCTCCTGTATTGACCATTTCACCAATACAAAGTCCAATGGGGTCTCTGGTATTTTAACAACACAAGAATGATACCCATGAGACAGACAGAAAGACCGTAAGAAGAGACAGTGGGAGCAAATCACGGAATACTCACAAAGACAAAAAAGGATGAGATTACACTAGAAGTTACCATCACTTTCCATGTCAGAGAGACAGCACACTAGACAAATACATAACACTGCGTTCAAACTCTGACTTAACAACTGAGCGCCTGAATCCCTTACCTTCTTCTGCCTCACCGTCCACTTCTATAAGTGGAAGCAGACCTATATCTACTTCACAAGTTGTTATAAGAATAAAGAGAAAATGTATATTAAAATGCTTGTTGAGCTATAGAACAATATGTAAATAGAAGTATAGGTACCCCTCCTATGCAAGTTATATAAACATAACAGCAAATTCATAACCACCAACACATTTCAAATACGGAAACAGATTCTGCATTAGAAAGAACCCTTTTGTAGAAGCATCCTACTCAGCTAAGTTGTTGTAAAACCTGAAGTGAAGGGCCCTTACCAGATAGGGTTTTGATTTCTCTCCTACTTGATGTAATTTCTGTTCAACTCATGAAAGACCTTAGCTAAAATTATCTAGGAAGGTTAAGTATATATCACTAATATCTTAGGATAAAGTCAAAAAGGATAACAGAGAATGGATGTCAACAGAGGATGGATGGTCCCGCTGGCTTGATCCAACAAGGGATTTTTATACCTGAAAAAATGCTCTCTCAAGTTCACCCTCCATTCTGAAACTTCGAGTATTAAAATATAGAAACTGTCAAGGAGTTCCGGTCCCACTGTTCAACGTCATTGAAGGATTATCCCAAAGCTATTTGCTTGTCACTCCCCTGAATTCAACTTGGCAGGACTCAACATGCTCCATGGAGCTATATCTGAGTGGCCAGCACCCCATCCAAGCACCTTCTCGAGTGGCAATATCCCCCAGTAGCAGAAGCCCCAGACATCGCGTTTTCTGAAAACACAGATGACAGCTCAGAACTGCCCCCTTCCTGTGAAGCCTCTTCCCTTAGTGGTCCTCCCAGGAAGCCCCATTCATTTCTAGCACAGGTCCAACCTCCCTGAACATTTCTGCACATCTTCCGATCACTGACATCTTATAACGACATTTCCCGTTGGCCAGGTGCCAGCAGGGCTCTGTTCTCCATGGTGCATGTAGAGGCAAGGCCCTTGCCTTGAGGGCTCCTGATGTAAGTGGGATAAGAAATAATATTGAGCTAAGACATCAGATCCAGAGACTGATACAATTCAAATGCATGTAGTTCCCCTACCCTCTCCATCCCTCCGAGAACAGATCTTCAGAAAGGAGCCAGGAGCGAAAAGATGGATCGGTCAGACGAGACCCTTCCAGGGATGGGGAGACGGATGTTTGCGAGGAGTCCAAGAGGCAGATTTGGGTTGAGGAATGACAACGAGAGAGGGAGTAGGAGAGAATGAAGGCAGACGCGTAAGTAGGAACCTAGGACAGATATTTTAAAGCGACTGAAAAAGCACTTCAAAGAGCAGCCTCATGAGACGGTTTGAAAGCACTGAGCATCTCCCTCCAGTGTGGACAGAAGCAGAAGAGTGACGCCATCTGCCCAGCTGCCTTGCTTTCAGTTGTCACTGCCGGTATTTCCTTAAGAAAGAAGACAAAGAAGCTACACACCAAAATGTTGCTGACCAGCTCAATAACAGAAAATCTAGAAAGAATCAAAATGTTCATCAAAGGAATTGGCTAGTACATTCCAAGTGTCAACGTGATAAATATGGCGCAGACACTGAAAATTATCATGATTAAGGCAACGCATATGTATGATATCATATTAAGAGAGAAAAGTACAGTACTCAAATGGTTATGTTACAGTGAGGCTGTCACAATACCAAATGCCCCGTGTGGGCAAAGACTAAATGCTACAGTCACATTAGGATGGGAGTGTTATGAATTTTTTCATTTTTTCCAAACTTTCTTAGCATTCTTTTGACACCCATCTTTTCAGTTTTAAAAGTCTTGACTACTATGGTGGTTTCATTGGTGGAAGCATCCTTCCATTGTTAATCCAAGTAGCTCAGAAGGGAAGAGAACAGGAGGACTCGGTCTTCTTTTTAAACACTCACCTATAACCTCCACTGCTGTAATTCGGTAGAGGGGTGCTAATTAGTAATTTCTCACATTTGCTAATGAATAAGCCACCTCCGGGAAAACTGGTCCGAGGTGTGGGACACAGGTCACGGGGGGGCCCAGCTGAGTTACTGGCTTGGAATGGAAGCTGTAAATTCGAAGACACTAAACAGCCACCTGGACCATTTGCCTCAAATCCAGATAATCGGGCTTCCCTGAGGGCCTCGTGGTTTCACCCGGTTTCCTCTCTGTTCAGATGAGACCTTAGCTTGGCATCCCTGAGCCCCGCCTAAACATTTCACTCAGCTGGGTAGTTTGTTTCTTAAAACTTAGCTCCGTGGATAAAAATGAGGCTTATTTAGGCGCTTAGCAAAAACAGCATAGCCAAATGGAAAAAAAAGTCCTTTTAAAAATTGCTTTGTTATATTGTTTTCCACCCTGATCCTAAATCTCTTTGAAAGTTCTATCTTTGGAAAAATCCCGCAAACGCAAACACACACAGGGTTAATTTTCTCCCTCGATGGCTAACCAGTAAAGCGTCACCTATTTCGCTGACCTAGTTAGTTTTTAAGCAGCATAAGTGGGACCCCAGGGCTTAGACCACAAACCTTGGGATGCCCGAGGAAGAGTCCTGGAAACGGTGGTTCATGTCGTCCACAGCACACACGTCACCCACGTTGCCCACGTCGCCCACGTAACACACGTCACGCACGTCACGCACATCTCACACGTCGCTCACGTCACGCACGTCACCCACGTCGCCCACGTCACTCACGTCGCCCACGTCACGCACGTAACCCACGTCACGCACGTCGCCCACCGGCATGCAGCTGGGGCTAGTCATTTCCCTCGCAGGTTGCCTGCTTCTTCATTATCTGCAGGACAAGCAGCAGCCACCCTGATGCTATCGTTCACCCCTCCGTTTACCAGACACTGTCATGAGAATCAAATGAGATACAGGAATAAAACGTTTTATACATATGTTAGTAATATTATTAAATAAACCAAAAAACTGAGCAAAACTCATAAAAGGGCGTGTTTCAGGCATGCTAACTGCCCCAGGAATTGACGGTGAGGGCACAGCGTGGGAACCGGGCTGGAACGTCTATAAACTAAGGTCCGGGCTGCCTGGTGTTAGCAGAGCCCTTGAAAGAGCTACCACGGGTCACAACCATCCATTGAAGAACAAAGAGGAAACGCAGCCCAGAACAGTGGAGAGAAGCCGAGGCCAGCGCCCGGCACTTGCGGGCGGGCAGGAGCCCACGGCCAGAGCCCCAGGCCTCAGTACCGTCCGCATGGCCCCCTCCCACCAACTCCAAGCCTGGGCTGCTCACCGCCAGCGGTGCGGGCCCTGAGTCACCCACATGTCAACACCCTGGGTTTCCCTTGGATCCTCTCCCACTGGTGTTGCCAGATGATGAGATCATGGCACTTGACAAAATCCTCTCTTTCAAAAGCACCTTTTATCCAAATGGATAAAAAAAGAATTTAACAGGCTTTATCTTACTGGCTGCCCCATCTTTGGCAAAGCTCAGGGCTCACATATTCAATTGTAGTTGTTGTTTTTAATATATATCTTTAGAGCAGTTTTGGGCAAAATTGACTGGAAAGTACAGAAAGTTCCCACGTACCCTCGTCCCCATACACGCACAGCCCCCCACTGCAGACGTCTGCACCCGGGTGTCACATCAGTAACAACTCCTGAACCCCTTCATCACCACAGCCCAAAGTTGACATTAGGTTCACTCCTGGTGTCGTGCATTCTGTGACAGATTCCGTTTTCAAGGAAGGAAGCCTGCAGAAGGGGATAGGAAATTCACAAACCAGTCAGTAAGCAAGGACTCTGCTCTCCACAACCAGAACACCCTTCTGTCATTCTTAGTGTGATGCATTTCTTCTTCAACCATCAAGCCAGCAAACACTTGATGTTTATTAACATGTGGGACAAGTTTTTTTGTTGTTTTTTTTAAGTCATTTAAACCAGTTTCATGTGAATATGTATCCCCTGAGAATCTTATTAAATCCAGATTTTGCTTGAATAGGTCTCAGGGGAGCACCAAGATGCTCCTACAAGTCCCTAGGTGACACCCATTCTGCCAGTCCACACCTTGAGAAGCAAAACTCTGGCTTCAAGCTGTGTTTGCAGGGCGGGGAGCTTTCCAGCTAAGTGGGTTTGGGTTAAAATCATAGCTCAGCTCTGAAGGGAGAGGAAGAGAAGGGAAGGGAAGGGAGAAAGAAAAAAGAAATTGTAATTTGGGGTGTTATCGACTTCATACTTTATTGAGAAAGAACTGTTTTCTACAGTTACTATTCACTATTATCATTATCCCGTAAAAGGAAAGAATATTTTAATGCCAAATAAAAAAATATATAGAACGGACATAATCCTAGAATAAAGGGCATTCTTAAAATTTTTAGGTTTATGAAAAACTCAATGGTATTTCATTTTTCTCATTTTATTGCAAACCAGCAATCAGAAGTGATCACTGGTTCTTAATCTACGTTGAGTCACAAGTGCCTTTGAAAATCTGATGAATGAACCTTTCCCCAGAAAAATGCACATAACTATATTCATATAAAATTTCACATCACCTGCTGTTAGCTGACAATTTAGCCTCTACCTGACTCACTAATGACTTTATCCTCCGGTCATCACTAATGGCTCTGAGGTCCTCTGTAAGCTGTAGTAGTCTCAGGACAAGATCCCACACTCAGGCCCTGAGGCTGTCAGGACTAGCCTTCTGCACAGTGGCACACATTTTGATGAGAGGAATAACAAAGATGGAGCTTCTTATTCTGTTACCTGGACCCTGCCCATCAATGATACTGCCAAACCCAGAAAGATCTCCCCAGAAAAGCCCCAAGCCCAGAAGTTCATCTGAGCCCAGGACCAAAAAGCTCCACCTGGTAGTTTAAGGTCTTTGGAATCTGGGAGGTAGACCAGGGAGAGGGAGGGTCACTCCAAAACAAGATCAAGGAGCACAGACTTAGGTCCATCTGGGTCTCACATCCAGATGATTCTCAAAGTCCTATGGAAGAGGCAGCAAAAAGTAAGAGAGCTAAAATCAGTCCAGATTCAGCCCGGCAGGCAAGGGTGTAGGAATGGGGTGAGGGGCACCTAAAAATCCTAGAAACCGTGTCTGGTGACATGGGAAATGAGGGATTGCCAGGTACACTCATAAAGTGATGTGTGTGGGTGACATCATCACTGCTCTTGAGTGATGAGCAATGGAAGATGCTTCTTGACCTTGAGTGGCAGGTAGACATCAGTGCTGCTCAGAATGACCTCTCAGCCACCTGTCTGAAGATGACCTAACCTACCTGCACCATCCAAACCCCCAGCTTGTAGCTCCCAAGGTCACCCATGCAGAACAGATGAAACCATTTACAACATCCCTCTGGAAAATGCCGGACAAGGAAGAAGAGAATTCTTGGTTGAGAGCCTCGTTCCGCATTTTAAAGAAAGGAAAATCGTATTTGCCACTTACCCTTCCATCCCTCTTCCTTGAAAGGCCTGAAAAGGTCAGGTCCCTCGTCTGTGCTGCCAAGGGGGGTATTGCTGCTTCCTCCAGTCTGTAAGGGTTCCTTGCTCCAACATCACAGAACTCAGGAAGGATCGGGTAGCTAAATGGGTGTTATTCTTGGAAACAGGTCTCCCTATATGATCAACCCACTTTTTGGCAGACAGAAATTGGGGGAAATCCTTAATAGTGGCAGGGATCAGAGAGAGGTTAATGAATAGGTTTGGGGAAGTAGGGAATCTTTCAAGCCACTAAAACCATCTCTTACCTGGAGAATGTCAAAAGAGGTGATAATTTGACATATTTAAATGTAAATGTCTGGTGGATTCAGACATCTGGCTGTGGGTTAAGTTAGCCACAGGTAACTGAAAACTGCCCCTCTGCCCCACAAGGGGTTCAAAACTACTGGTAATGCTCTATTTCTTAAGCTGGGTGGTGGGTACCTGGGTATCTCATTATTTTTATAATTATTCTTTAAATAGATTATATGCAACCTATATGCTCTTTTGATTGTATATTTCATTAAAGTAAAAAATTTCATCTGAACTGTCTTCTCTGTTTCCATTGTCCTCTCTACCTGAAGTTAGCTGAATGCCAATTACTAGACCAGATTTGAGAGAGTATCTTTTCTGTGTCTTTAGGTCTCTCCCTCTGTACTTCTTTCCTTTGTTTGGCTTCCTGTTTCCTGACCCTGCTGGAATGTGAGCAGTGAACCTTCAAGAATTTGTGAACAGGACTTGGGCCAGTCCCAGCCTTTGTGTGTTCAGGACAGAGGCTGGGCCACCGGGACCCCTGCCCTCCATGTCCAAAGGGAGAGACAGACCAGGTGAGCAGAACAGAGGACTCCCTCCTGGGGGCCCGCCTACCGTGGCCTCCACCCAGGTGAGAGTCAAGAAGCTATCGGACAGGTGACAAACTACATGGGGGGGTAACATGGGGCAAGGGCTCTACAGAAACACCCACTCAAGGCCTCTTTAGCGCTCTTTTTCTCCCTTTTCTCACCATATAAATGCCAGCCATCCACTGTAGGGAAAGATCCAGAGTCTAGTGAAGGAGGAGCTTGCCTTTCCACTTCGGAAAAGAAGAGAAAGAACCCAAAACCCTTAGCCCTTGGTTACAATCAGCTCTGTTGGAAACATCTTCATTTACTCCACGTAAAATTGGACTTGAGACTGGTGTTGGTTAGTAACCAACCTGAAGAAGATGTGCATCTAAGGGTACACGTGACACCAAGTCCCTACTGCAGCTATCTGTGGAGTGTCCATTACAATCACATTTAATGAGGTGACTTTTGTTTTGGGTTTTGTTTTTTTTTTTGTCCTGCCGCGCGGCTTGTGGGATCTTAGTTCCCCAACCAGGGATCGAACCCAGGCCTCCTACAGTGGAAGCACGGGGTCCTAACCACAAGACCGTCAGGGAAGTCCCCATTACAATTACATGTAGGATGCAGTGATGGGACCCCCAGCCACAATCAAAGGAAAGAATAACTGAGAATCTATCTTCTCTGAAGAGCAGAAAGGTTGAAAGAAAGTGATTAATGGTAACTAACAATAATTTAGGGCTTGAATGAAACCAGGTGGAGAGAGTGAGCCCTTCCTGGTCCAGCACAAATGATGCTGTAAAAAGGGTTGTAAGGGGGCTTCCCTGGTGGCGCAGTGGTTGACAGTCCGCCTGTCGATACAGGGGACGCGGGTTCGTGCCCCGGTCCAGGAAGATCCCACATGCCGCGGAGCGGCTGGGCCCGTGAGCCATGGCCGCTGAGCCTGTGCGTCTGGAGCCTGTGCTCCGCAGCGGGAGAGGCCACAACAGTGAGAGGCCCGCGTACCGAGAAAAAAAAAAAAAAAGGTTGTCAGCCCTTGTGCTCAGTCTGCCAGAGGGCGGTGTGGGCTGGCCTCAGGGCCCCAGCACCGTGGCCCTTTCCAGGCAAGTCGGGGCTTTTCTCCAGTACCCAGAGTCTTGTCTCTAGTTAGTTAGTTAGAACACTATTTACCGTTATTTCTTTCACTGATGGTATTCTAAGTCTTTTGATGTAAAGTTGTATATATATATATTTTTTTTGCCAGTGATTGGTTTTGTTTTCTTTTTAACTTTTTATTTTATATTGGAGTATAGCCGATTAACAATGTTGTGATAATTTCAGGTGCACAGCAAAGGGATTCAGCCGTACATATACATGTATCCATTCTCCCCCATAAAGTTGTATTTTAAGTAATTTTTTTCAATATACGAACCTTTCGAGGCCTTGGGGAGAGAGTGACAGTGATTAAAAGCCAGGATTAACTAACTCAAAGATGTTGACTCCAACCCTGGGATGGCAATCTCCACTCTGATGCCTCCCAAAATTGTTCTCAACTGAAGGTTCTATTTTTAATTACTTACATTGATAAGGTACTTGAGAAAGAAAACAGTATTTCTTGTAATGATTCATCACTTCTTCCTAGAATGGAAGAACGGCCAGTTCCTAGAAGACAGACCGTCTGTTGTAAAAGTAAAGCAACATGACTTAACCCTCCTTTTTCACATTTGACAAGCGCAGAAGGTGACCACATCCTGATGTGGGGTTCTTTTTTTTTTTTTAAGAGAAGGCAAACATTGACATCTCTGAAAGTGAGCATCTTGCCTCAGACCTACTAGTGGCACTGCAGGGTTCCAGAACATCAGAAAAAATCCAAGGGAAGAGAAAGGAACGCACTTTTATTTCAAGTTTACTCTGTGCCAAGTATTATGCTTGGCAGTTCACACACAGCATTTCATTTAATTTCATGACAACCCTGTCGTGACATCCCATTACTCCCATTTTATAGGTGAGTAAACTGAGGCTCAGGGAAGTTAAATTCTATGACCAAGTTCACACAGGTGGTAAGTGGAAAAGCTTAGGTTTAAGTCCAGTTCAGTCTTCTTCCAAAGCCTTGGTTCTTTCCAATATACTTTACATATTGCTAAACTTCAAGAAAATGAATGCAAAGGGTGTGTCTACCTATAATTACCCTGGAGTCTACCTATCCCTTACCCTGGAGCTTCCACTATGAACATGTCTTTTTAATGAGACATACTTTTTAAAATATTTTTAATCGAAAAAATACCTATGGGGACTTCCCTGGTGGCTCAGTGCTTAAGAATCCACCTGCCAATGCAGGGGACACAGGTTCGAGCCCTGGTCCAGGAAGATCCTACATGCCGCGGAGCAACTAAGCCCGTGTGCCATAACTACTGAGCCTGCGCTCTAGAGCCCGCGAGCCACAACTACCGAGCCCCTGTGCCACAACTACTGAAGTCCATGTACCTAGAGCCCGTACCTAGAGCTCCGCAACAAGAAAAGCCACTGCAATGAGAAGGCTGCGCACCACAACGAAGAGTAGCCTCCACTCGCCACAACTAGAGAAAGCCTGTGCACAGCAACGAAGACCTAATGCAGCCAAAATAAATACATAAAATAAGTAAATTTATTTTTAAAAATTGCCTTAAAAAAAGAAAACAAACTTATCGTTACCAAAGGGGAAAGGAGAGGGGAGAGATTAAGAGTTTGGGATTAACAGATACACACTACTATATATAAAATAGATAAACAAGGACCTACTGTATAGGACAGGGAATTGTATTCAGTATCTTTTTTTAAAATTGTCATTTATTTGCAAATAATATAATTGTCACCATAGAAAATACAAGACAACCTAAGGATTTTTTTTTTTTTTTCTGGCTGTGTGGCATGTGGGATCTTAGTTCCCCGACCAGGGATCAAACCCATGCCCCCTGCATTGGAAGCACAACATCTTAACCACTGGACCACCAGGGAAGTCCCTCAATATCTTGTAATAACCTATAGTGGAAAAGAATCTGAAAAAGTATATATATAGGTTATAAATATACGTATATATATGTGTGTTTTATATATATATATATAACTGAATCACTTTGCTGTACACCTGAAACTAATACAATACTGTAAATAGACTATACTTTAATAATAAAAAAAAAAAGAATGCAACATAGTTATCTTGCCTGAGTTTCTAGCAATAATTCAGACTCAAGGCTCCAACATCAACTCAACCTTCAGACTCGGCAGCCCCCAAAATAATCGAGTGAGCCAATTTTTTAAAATAAATATCTTTAGATAAGAAGAAAGGAAAGAGAGAAAGAAAGAAAGAGATAGATATCCACACACAGAGAAAGAGACGCATGTGTATATATATATATATATATATATATAAACGTACACATATGGTTCTGTTTCTCTGGAGAATCCTGAAAGATGGAGAATGAATGAATGATGTTGTTCTAGGCTGCACACAGGAAGCAGAAAGCAACGAGTGTCTGTCTTGTGAAGGCACCATGCTAGCGCCATGCCTGGGGTTGCAAACGTTGCTCCTCCCCTCACAAAGCTGAAGTTGAGTGAGGCTTCAAGGCTGATGCCATCAGCCTTGCCATCAGGTGGTGACATTGCTCATCCTGAAGTAAGGATACTGAAGCCTGGAGTGGTTAAGTAACCAGGTCAAGCCACAGAGCTGGTATGTAGAGCCAGGATCTTAACCCAGGTTTTCACGGCTCCAAAGTCCACCGTGTCCCCATTTCATCAAGCCTCTGATTTATCTATAACATCATGAAAGTCAAAAGGGGAGGCTTCGGGAAGAACAGAGTGGGCCACAATGTCAAATGCTTGAAAGAGGTCAAGGAAGGAAGGCTGAACCGGGAGTAGCTCCTTCCACAGCCCCGATCCAAGATATAACCAGCAACCAAAGGCTTCCTACCATCAGTTCCAAAATAAAAGAATCTCTCGCCCATTTGTAAATGAGGGGAGGCACCTTTGGGAATTTCTCTTAGAAGGACCCAACTGGAAAGTCCATCACTGAATCTAGTGGTATCAAAGAGTCAGAAATGTTCATTGTAGACGCAAGTCATTAACAAAATGTAAATGGAAGAATAGAATTTTTTTTTTTTAAAAAAAGGAAGTCCTGGTAAAAGTACAAAGAATAATAAATGTGTAAGAAAGGGTAAATAGGATAAGAGTTATAGAAATGTTAAATATCGTGTAATCAAGCAGTGTGTTCCACAGGGACCAGTTAGTATTTGGCTTTATAAGTGATGGGAAATATACAGGAGGTGCTCCCAGCATGATTTTCCATGAAAAAGATGCCTTTTGTTCTCAAAATACAGGGTGCTCTGAATTAAGTAGAGTGGGTTTACAAAGTTCATTCAACTGGAGTCATCTCTCTCTCCCAGCCAGCCCAGCTACTGGTCATTGCCCAGCTGATTGGAGCCAGAGATCTCCCCTCTGCCAGATTCAACACGAGGGGAGAATGAAGAATGCAGTCTCTTATTTACAAGCTGTGAGGCCTGCAAAAACTTTGCAGAGTCTATCTCTCCATTTGGTGATAACTGATCTCCAGGGGCTCAGAAGGGGAAGCTGTTTGGGTTAGCAAGTGTAGGTGTTTGTCCCGATTTCCTGCTCTCACAATGCTTTCACTTATTCCAGCAGATGCAGCCTGATGATTCACTGGAGACCAATGGTCATTTGTGCTGCTCCCTGGAGATAACTCAGAGCTGGTGTTTGGGGATGTACGCAATCTTTGAAAAACCAGACTGGCCCAAGTCTCAGTAGCTTGTTAATTCCTAAACTGATGAATGAAGCAATGCTCAGAGTAGTAAGAAGTTGCCAGGCTCTGCCAAAGGCCAAGCTTTTGCTCACAGTGGTTGGTTCTCAAGTTTCACTCAGTGATCTCTCAGCCTAGCCCAGAGCCAAGACCATCGAGCAAGGACTCTGGAAACCCAGGTTCCATACTGATACACAGGACTTAACCTCTCAAGACTCAGTTTCCTCAGCAGGACCTCAGCAAGGTCCCTTCTATCTCTAAAGGTATACGAATCCATGATTTAAGTGAACAAGTGCACTTATGTATTTCCTTAATCAGACAACACCAAGAGCAGGGGTTTCCCACCAACATCCAATACACCGGCCGTGCAAGTAGAAACTGCATATAGCCCCAGAAAATGCAAGAGAATCAACTGAAAAAAAGATATCAAAATTCAGAATGATTCTGGGAAACAAGCTTAATATACTCAGCATACCTAACAACCAATGAGAAGAGTTATACTAACATCAAAAAGTGTAAAACACCTAGGAATAAACTTCCCTGGAAACATGCACAAGCTCTACATGAAAAAAAGTTTAAAATGTTAATGAGGGACACAGAAAAATATTTAAACAAATGAAAACACACACTTCATCTTGGACAGGAAAACTTAACAAAATAAAGATATTAATTCTCCCTAAGTTAATTTAAATTTTTAATATTATCCTAATAAAAATACCAATGGGACATTTTTTTAACTGAACAATGGTTCTAAATTTTGTATGGAAAAATAAATAAACAAAAATAGTGATCAAACTCTTATTTTTAAAAAGATTAATAAGAAGGCGCTAGCCCTCTCAATGCATTGCAAAGTATGATAGTCAAAGCAATTTGATATCAAAGCTTGAATAAACAGATTATTGATACAGAAGAGAAAAATCCAGAAATAAACCCAAATATATATAAAAATTTATATTAAATATATATCCACATAAGAATTTATACAAGAATACATAGACATATGAGAATCTACATTTTTTTAATTCCCATTTTGAATTAGTGGGAGGTAAATAGATTATTCAGGAAATGACGCTGGGACCATCAGGTTGCCATTTGGAAAAACATAAGGTTGAATATAGGTACACTCTACATATTACAAACAAACAAAAATTCCAGGTGAAAACAAAATGTAAACCTTGAAAGCAAAACCACAGAAGTCCTAGAAGAAAACATGGGATTTTTAAAAATAATCTTAACAGTGGAGAAGGTTTTTCCCAAATATTATACAAAATTCCAAAATCATAAAAGAAAAGATCGATAAACTGAATTACCTTTAAAAAAAGAAAAGATCATCATGATTTTTTAAAAACATAAACAAAGTCAAATGAAAAACCAGGAATAAATATCTTTAAAGTATATTTCAGACAAAGGGCTAATTTCCTTCATGCAAAGAACTTCTCAAATCAATGAGATAAATAACCCAATAGAAAACGGAAGTAAAAATATGAACAGAAATGGGCAAAGAGTTCACATAAAAGGAACTACACATGGCTCTTATCATAAGAAAAGATGTTCGATCTCAGTCACAATAAGATAAATGCAAAACAACTCTCAGAGATACAGAATTGACAAAAACCAGAATGTTGGATAACAGGCTCATTTGACTAAGGAAAAAAAGGCACTCGAAATTGCCTGTGAGAGTGCAAATAGGAAAATCCTCTAAGAGCAATTTGACAATTTCTATCAAAATTTAAAAAGTAGAGATACCCCTTGACTCAATAATGCCACTTCTAGAAACTCATCTTATAGGTATATTTGTATATGAGTGAAATGACACAGATATGGGATAATAATTGCAGCATTGCTTGAATAGCAAAAGATTGGAAACAAATGTTCTTCAGTAGGGCGCTGATTAAATAATGAACTACTCAGATATACTAAGTGAAAAAAGCAAAATGCAAAGCAACGTGTACTGTACACTACCACATGTGTTTAAAAAATATTGAATATTACTTACATATGCTTGTATATGCATGGATAGTCAATGCATATAATCAATACAAAAACTAAGAAGTTTTATCTGGGACAGGAACTGAGTAGCTAGGAAACAGGCATGAGAAGGGCAATTGTTTTTCACTGTACTCGCATTTATAACTTTTAAATTTTGTGCTATTCGAGAAATTTCAATTAACGCAAAGGCCCACAAACTGCAGATTCTTCAGCCTTACACAGGATCTGCAGGATCAAATTCTCTGGGGAAGGAGCCAGGGGCTGCAATTCTAACAAGCACTGTGTGTGATTCTCATGCAGAGAAGTTTGAGAAGCCTCAACAGAGAGCATCATTGGTAATGCAACTGGTAATGCAACTTATCAAAATAATAATAGCAACAGTGATGTAAGCAGTAATGAACACGTATTTAAAAAGATAAAGCCTAAGACACCACTGCCAAAATCTTGCACAAGTTTTCCTGAAAATAAATGCTCTGGCACAGCCTAGCATAGAAAGAGTTTACACCACGACGAAGTATTCCTTGTTCTCGCTGGTGTTTGGCTTCAACCACTGTTGATCATTTCACTAGCTTTTTATACTTTGCAAAATGCTTTACCCTAATCCTTTGAAATAGGTAAGAGCACAACAAGCCTTACTTGAAGTTACAGGAAAAAGAGATAAGTGAAATGTTCAAAAACAGCTCACCTCCAAATTCACTACTTTCCAGCTAACAACTATGAACCCAGCTTCCGTGTTCTAAAGAAACTTACGTCTAGAAGAAACGTATACATTTACTAGGTTCCTTCAATCTAGGCATGGCTTGTGTTACAAATCACAGTTGTGTATTTCTGAGATGCTAGGGGAGAGAGAAAGGGCATAGCCCCAAGTCTCAGACAGCTCTGGCCTCCCCTCTGTGTTCTTCAATTTATTCCCCTGTAAATCAAGGTGAAAAAACAATATGGTGGAGTGATTAAGAGCATGTGCTCTGGAGCTAGAATGCCTGGGCTCAAATCCCAGCTCTGCAACTGTGTAACCCTGAGCAAGTTACTTAATTTCTCTGTGCCTCCACAGACACATCTGTAAAATGGGGATGGTACCACCTCACTCACTTGGTATGGGGATTAGATAAATCAATACATGTGCAGCACTTTGTATAGAAACTGGCACATAGTAAGTGCTAGATAAATATTTGCTATTATTATTTCAGACCAGTCTTGGCGTACTAAAGGAAAAGAATTCACAAAAATAACGGTAAACCCAGGGAAGGGGTGGAGAGACAGGGAGGAAAACTCTGTAATGGCTAAAGAGAAGACACAGAAGGCAAACAACAATGAAAAGTTGGTTGTTTCCAAGAAATAAAAAACCAACTACAAGATATTGAAGCAATGGGCCAAGCAAAGCAAAGCTGTTTTTTCCTAGTTCTGTGGACTGCTCGGCAGCCAGACGTTTCCATTTTCCTGTCTGGGTCTGTATCGCTGTATAAGTTTTATGTCAGGAGCCCCAAACCAAGCAGGTTTGGCGTTGGGGGTGGCAGCACCTCTTACCAAGCCCCTGTGCTCATAAGTATGACCAGGACTGTCACCCTCACTGTCCCCTAAGGCAACAAACAGAAGGGCTTTGCCTCCACAGAAAAACCCGAGGTGGTGAAGGGACTGGAAGCGCTCAAAGGGAATCCCAAACCCACCAGCTTCCTTGGTCATGGACTCAGGGAGCCCAGAGCAGACCACAGACCCACCATCACTTCGTTGCATACAATCTGCACTTGGGACTCTGGGCAGCAAATGCAGGTGGAAGGGACCCCTGAGACCACACTGCCTGATTTCTCCATTTTACGGTTGCTGTGGGGACTGAGGTGCAGAAAGAGGAAATGACCTGCCCCAAAGTTCAGTGATACCTAGATAATTATCTTACCACAGGGACCACTGATAACTGAAATAGAAGCCCTTCTACTAATTATGCATTATTTCATCTTTAATTGCCATATTTTAGCCATTCTTAAAATGTTCATTCTTTAAAAACAAGAAAAGGTCCATCCACTACGTAAAATAAGTATCTCGTGAAAACAGTGACTTCAACTGTGGAACCATCTCTTCCCTGTAACAGCTGCTGAGCAGGAAAGACGGTGAAGTAGCAGCTGTCCCCCTAGTTCTCCAGGGCAGGTTTGGGAGATGCTATACAGTGCTTGGAAGTGTTGTCCACTCTGACCTGAATCTCAGAGCTGCACCTCCATCAACCTAGTTTTCATTTCGAAGCTGTTTGGAACTACCAACCATAATTTATTTAGCCGAAGTTCCTATGAACTTACTTAGGCTCTTAGCCTAATATCTTAACCAACCGAAAACACCACATGATTCCTTTCCTCTGCAGGTCCTCACAGCCGTCACTCTGTCCCTGACACACCCTTCCTCAGAGGCCACCACAGAGAGGTCTGCTCAGAACCAACCCCAGCTAAAGAGTCAGCCACACAGAATCCATCCTGGGGTCTCAACTGGACAGAGCTGCAGGTACCAAATTTTTGCCCATGGACTGTGTTTTGAAAGATCTGGCCTAGCAAATTTATTTATTTATTTTTAACGTCTTTATTGGAGTATAATTGCTTTACAATGGTGTGTTAGTTTCTGCTTTATAACAAAGTGAATCAGTTATACATATACATATGTTCCCATATCTCTTCCCTCCTGCGTCTCCCTCCCTCCCACCCTCCCTATCCCACCCCTCTAGGTGGTCACAAACCACCTAGCTGATCTCCCTGTGCTATGCGGCTGCTTCCCACTAGCTATCTATTTTACGTTTGGTAGTGTATATATGTCCATGCCACTCTCTCACTTTGTCACAGCTTACCCTTCCCCCTCCCCATATCCTCAAGTCCATGCTCTAGTAGGTCTGTGTCTTTATTCCCATCTTACCCTTAGGTTCTTCATGACCTTTTTTTTTTTTCCTTAGATTCCATATATATGTGTTAGCATATGGTATTTGTTTTACTCTTTCTGATTTACTTCACTCCGTATGACAGACTCTAGGTCCATCCACCTCACTACAAATAACTCAATTTCATTTCTTTTTAGCAAATTTATTAATATTTGTTTCTCCTTTTAGATAATCAAACATATCTGACGGCCCATCAGAGCTTCCAAACAACAGAAGGTAACTCGTTTTGTCACCAAACTGACCTGCTATTTCAACCCAGAAACAAAACGCATTTTAATGAGCCTGAGCTGCCTTATTCCGAATAAATGTTTGATTCCCTGCTCTGCCCTCCCGCCCTCTCTCCACACACCTTCTCAGAGTCATGGGGATCCGAAGACCCCGTGGACAATGCCGGTATATACACTGAAGCCACCACACTGCCTCGAACTGAAAGCAGCCTGGAACCTGGCAGAGCCAAAGACTTGCTGTATTGCCCTCCCAGCAGCAAAATTTATCTACAATCTGAAATTACATCAAATTTCCAAGGACTGGCGAAAACATTTCCCATGAGCAAGAAGTTAATTTATTTGCAGGGGAAAAGGAATGGTTCCTCTGCTTTCCTGACCCTCCCACAGGCACCGGGAAACACCACGAAGTGACCCTGAGGAGAGACCCCAGACAGAGCCCTCACTTATGCAAGATGACCTAAAATCAACCAGGGCTGACAGAGGACATAAATTCTGCAACACACAGTAATGGGTCTGAGGAGTCTTGAAGCCAAGATCCAGACTGGACCTCTATTTAAATGTACTCCCTAGGGCTTGCCTGGTGGCGCAGTGGTTGAGAGTCCGCCTGCCGATGCAGGGAACGCGGGTTCATGCCCCGGTCCGGGAAGATCCCACGTGCCGCAGAGCGGCTGGGCCCGTGAGCCATGGCCGCTGGGCCTGCGCGTCCGAAGCCTGTGCTCCGCAACGGGAGAGGCCACAACAGTGAGACGCCCACGTACCGCAAAAAAAAAAAAAAAAAAAAAATGTACTCCCTAGTGAGAAATAACTTGTTTTTTTGTATGTTATACTTTGGGGGAGGAGTGCTGAAATTGTGTATTTGGAAAAAATTATCCAACTTATGCCTTATACAATTACAGGTAAACACGTTATTGAAAAGGCCCAGGTTAGTGGAGTTCATTGTGTTAGGACAGGCCACAAGAAGCCCTCTCCCCCTCTTTCTGCCCCTTGTAATTTATTTCACCAATTCCTTCCACTTTGTGTTCAAAAAAAAAAAAAGGAGAGGCACTTTAGAACCTAATGGCATCTTAGGATTAGAAGAAGCACTGTTTGCGACCATCCCCAGAAAAAAAAAAAAAAGATCCTTTGGAAGACCCAATAAGAAAAATTCATTTTCCAATCCAAACATATTAACTCTAACATCTCCCAACCCACCAGAAAGCACTCAAAGTAATGAGAACCGTAAGAAGAGGAAGGGGGGGAAAAGAATGAGTCAGTCGGGGTAATTTCCTTCTGCTGTTGACCATCCCTGTTCTGTATAACAATCTGCCAAACTCAGACTAATATCTCTGAAGCAACCATCTCTACCACCACCTGGGCTGGTGGGGATCCCTCATTTCATTCTCCCCAGCTTTGTTCAAAAGTGCAGGTAAGCCAAGGGACATCAGACTCTCACAGGCCATAAACTTCAGATACTCCACATGGAGTAAGACATCCAAACACCATGTGCTAAGAGTTCACGCCACCCTCCTTCAAAGTCAAGTTAACACTTAGTGCTATGTGCCAGGCACCATGCTAGGCACTTCACGTGGATTACCTCACTTAATCTCCTGAGTTATGTGCCTTATTTTACAGATGAGGAAAATGAGAGCTGGGTAACTTGCCCAAGGTCACAGAGAGCACAGACTTGAAACCTCGTGGTCTGACTCCAGACCCTGCTTTCTTAACCACTGTCCCAGCCCACCACAGGGTGTCAGGGTACAAGCGAGCTTCACCGACTTCCCCAGACACACACGCACACACACACACATCCCAGGCCTGAGTCTGGCTTCCAGCACCACCCCACCACAAAGGCAGACGTCCCTTCTCCTGATTCAGACTGGACGCCATAGACCGCTGTAATCAGTACATGCAAAATGAGCCACAGTTAGGGAGCCAAAATGAAATGCCATCATTTTGTGTTGTGAAACAGCCTCCCCGATTTCCTGAAATCCATGCAGCAACATAGAAAAAACAAAGGGGCTGTTCAAATCATTTTATATCTTCGGCTGAATGTAAAGACTTTAACTTCAGATGAGCTTTGAGATATCACAGCACTTTGTAAAAGGGAGGAACTACAAAGGAAATCATTCTGTTTCTGGGCCACAGAGTATTTTTCATTCAGAGGAAAAGAAACTCTGGCCTTTTTAAATGTTTTTAAGGATTGATCCTAAACAGAATGCTTATAATCACAGAAATGTCTTATAATACTGGGTCCTTTTCACTTAGAAAGTTGTCCCCAATGCAAGTTGAAAGTTGATAACTTGACTCCATGTGCCAACTTCAAATGAACCAAGGTATAAAACAGCTCCAAAAGGACAATTCATTGAAAAGAAGGCCGTAAGGCAATTTGCAAACATCACATGCACTTGCTTTATATGAATAGCTATAGCCACATACAGTATCAAAATGAAACTATAAGGGAAGGAATTCACTGTACAGAAGACAAAACAATACCCTTTTTATTTTTAAAACTCTGGTGAAATAGGTTTCCATATGACATCCCATTTTTTAAAAAATTAACGTAAACCAACCTGCCTGTGGGTTAGTCACGCTACAGAGACCTCATCATAGTGTGTACAGATGCCTAGAGTATTTACAAATGTTATCTGTTAGGTAGTAAAGTTTTGTTGCCATTTTTCCAGCACATATTCCACAGTAAAATAAAGGGGAGATATTGGTGTTCTTGTACAAAAATTCTTAACAAATGGATAAGGCAATTTACCTGAGAGAAGATTTGTTCTTGAAATATTTCTCTTTTCACAATTGGAAATATAGAAATGGGATGTAGTTGTAAAAGAAGCATAAGAATGTCTAAGTTTACATTTTTTCTTTTAAATTATTTAAGTACCATTAAGTTAAAATGTTTACATTCATTATAAAAAATGTTGTTAAATCTTATGCAAGTGATTTAACACTGATTGCTGCAACGCAAATTGCACTTTTAAAAAAATTATTGTGTACATGGAAGAAAAATATCTTTTGTTTGCTACCCTGTTTACAAATTCAGACTGACTTCAGGTCAGTCACACAATATGAACTTTGAGAAACGTCAGTCACAGTGTATGTTACAGGTACGATGCAGTCCTGCAAACCGAGTGATATTTTTGACAGGAGACCTCAAGAACCGACTCAGCCTCCAGAGGCGTGTACCAAACGAATGGTCTTCTCCACGAACGCATGTGAAATCTGGGGGCGGAAAAGGTATGAAGAAATTCTGGAATAACCAAAACCGATCAGAAGACGCACAGGAATTGGGGCAATACACATAAAACTTTTGTTTAAAAATCTCTCTCAATATTCCTTAGCAGGCAAGGCCCCGGTTCCTAGTCCAGGTTTCTGGAAGTGGCACCCTGGACATCAAATCCCCTGGCCGACCCCGGAAGTGGCCGTGGCTGGGGAGGCTGTGGGCTGCTCTGGCCCTTCTCCCGAGCCGGTCCATCTTCTCCCTGGGTCTTCAAGACAGGGCCAGGGTGCTAAAGGCTGAGCGAGCCTCACGGGAGATACATCTCTTTCAAATAAAGGCACGGAAATCCTGTGTCAGAGGAAGATGTCCAGTCGGCATCCTCAGCCCAGTCCGGACTGCTTGCCAAGAAGATCACGAAGGCGGTCCCATGGGCCCCGGCTGTGTCCTCCTCCTGTTACCCGTGGCCGCTCAGGCCAGGGCCAGGGCACACCAGGAATCCTGTCTCACCGACGACGTGACTTCGGCCGGCGAGGCCAGGCTGACGCCGATGTACAGCCCATCTTGACCTGAGTACTTGAGCTCGCTGTTCTCGGGATTAGCGCTCTCCCCTGCTCCAGACATCACTGAGGCGCCTGCCTGATGGAAGAGGGGGACGGAGAGGAGAGAGAGAAGGGGAGAGACAGTTACCAATAAATTGTCAGGCAGCTGGTCCCTGCTAGGTAAACATTCGGGGGCAAGTGAGACGGTAGCACAGCTGGCAGAGCTGCTCCCTGGGCGGTACGGTGCCATTGACCTAACTCGGCGATTTCTGCTCTTAGAAACAGCATCCTATTCACGCCATTAACTCGTGGCAGGAACCACCAGGCAAGATGCGCAGCTGGACGCAGGCAGGAAAGGGGAACTGGAGGTGGCCTATTTGTAAAGAGTGCCAAACACTCGGCTCTCCGACAGTGAAACAAACCACACCACGTAGGTCAACAGGCCTTAAGGATGCCCACACAATCTAATCACTGCAAAAGAGAAAAGGCAGAGCACGGCGCGTACACACACACACACACATACACACACAGCGGAACCACGAGGCTTAGCAGTTCTATCAAAGTCTGAGAAGGAAAGATACACAGTTCAGCAAGACCTGATAAATGAAATTTTTGAGCCCTGACTTCATGGAAAATTAACCCATGCATACACAGGCTTTAATTCTTCCCTAAAGCACAGGCCATGTTTGAAGCAGACCATGTGATAAAGAAAATGCTAACATCCTATATCTGTCATGATCGTGGCAATCATTTCTTGAAGCAAAAGGTCACCTTTCTCTTGTTTCATTCCTTCCTTCCTTCCATCCAAATAAGAAAAGCCAAATAGCAAACATGATATAATTTAGTAAAATCAAACCAAAATAACTAAAATCATGTTTAGACTATGGTTTGAGAAAACAGTTGCATTTGACTTTTTTTTCTTTTAAATCCAGCCATAAGCACATACTTGTGAATCATGCTTTCTTTCCTTCTCAAAGCTCTGAAGCCCATTATTTCTTCTGAGCTTTCAGGGTTCCATTCCATAAACTACTGGACACTTGTTTTTTAACACAGGTAGAACATCTTGTACTTTTCAAAGCATTCCTTTTCTACATTCACAATCCCATTAAATCCTAAAACATCCATCTGTCTGGCCAAGTTGACGGTACATCCACTTCAGAGAAATACAGGGCACCAGACACTGAGCGAACTGAACGGAAGGGCCCCAGCCCCTCCGTGGCTCCACTCAGGAGCCTAGTAGCCAGCGTGGTCCTGCCCTCTCCCAGAAAAGATCTGGTTTTCTCTCTGACCCTCACAATAGCTGTATGGGACTGAGAGGTAGGATTTTGGGAAGTGTGACCATGGAACTTCCTGTCCACCCATCCCAATTCCCTCCCAGCTGGACAGACCAAGTGTGGCCCCCCCACAGGTAACGAATCCTTCCCTTTCCTAGCAAAAATGAATGTTTGTGCAAATCCAGCAACAGTGCCTACCCCTGCCCCCAAACTTCTTTTTAAATAATACAAACTTAAAGATGTAAACCAAGGGCTTTGGGTGCCTAAAAAAGCAAATTTCACAAACTCACTGAGATGTCTAAAATTTAAAATAGATTCTTGTGAAATAGATGAAATAATCCTGTCAAACAAACTAAAGCTATGGATTTAGTTACACGTACAAATACAGTGATTACGTTTAGCTCAGAACCTCGGCTATAAGCAAACTCAACATAGATCCAGATTTAACCCCCAAAGAAATACACAAAAGGATGCTATTCAATTACAAAAAGAGTCTTCATTTTAGAAAAGAGCTATTATACAACTAGTAGAAAGAGTGAGCTCCCTTATAAATGACTAATGTCATACCCAGCTTGGTATTATCTACCTATTCCCCAAAAAGGCACATTTGCATTTATCTGACTAAATCTGACTTCACCACAGCAAGTGCTATTTTCTGAAATGGAGGGGGTACCTGGACTGATCCAGGAAGGAGCCCACCTCAAATGGCCAGAAATGCTGAGACAGCAGAGGGGGTCTGCCGTCACCACAAGTCGCAACAAGAAACATGAGCAGGGCACCTCGGCCCCGGGGCCGAGTCATTCCCAGGTTGTGTGGGGAACTAGGACACGCACGCACTCGAAAGTAAGACCACTCAACAGTTATCATGAGTTTATGAGTGTCTGAGACAGGGAGGTAGAACAAGAGGTCAGAGAAGGAATTGCAGAGGGGAAAGGATGCCCGGGGACAGCCACAGGCAGCCTGCACGGTAGGACCAGCATGGACTTTCAAATTCTACCCTGGTTCAGCCACCCACCTCCTGAGCTTCCTCCTTGGGAAACTGGCCCTACCTCAAGCATGTTTGTGATGATTAAGTGCGCTAATGTGTGCAGGCACGTCAGAACGCCTTGCCATGTTAAGTATTCCATGAAGGGAAGCTATTGCTGTGGGTGAAAAAAGGGTGCTCAAAATTGGAAGCATGCAGGATGTGGAGAGGTCTGTTCACAAGACAAGACAGCTGAAAGGGAAGGATATTAAGCAATGAGTCAGAAAAGATTCTGTGGGAGAGAGAAACTAGAGAGTCTAGAACTTTCTGTGCCTCAGTTTCCTCACCTAGAAAATGGAAATAAAGAGGCACATATGTCAGAAGGTTGCTGCAAAAGAATTAAATTAGTGTATGTAAAGCCCTCGTGAAAGTGTCTGACAATAGTCAAGACTACACACGTATGTGCTATTGACGCTATGAGAATTTTGTTATTGTAGTGAAGGAGCGTGGACCTCACTCAATCTCCCCAAGGTCAGCCTTCACCAGGCAAGGTGCCGCCATCACGGAGTGGGAGCAGCCCTACGAACTCAGCCAGAGCTAAGTGAAAACCACCACAGCCATGACCTTATTCTAATCATCACTGACAGCTCTGCGCAGAGAGAAAGCAAGGTGCTCCCGCGGCCCTTCAAAAGGCTCATCGGCCCTTTTTCAAATAAGCCGCATTAAAGAGACCTTAATACCCTGAACATTAGTCTTACACCTGAACAACAGTCCCGAAAGCTACTGTTGAAATACCTATTTACTGTCTTCTTTGTTCAGACAAAAACGTTAAGCTATATGGCAGGCAAACCCCAAATTACGTGAGTGACGAGCTCCTGAAAAAAATATCAGCTCACTGGAAATCAAAAGCAACATCTGAGTTTTTCAGAAAAAAATACAACAAGTACTTGTGCCCAAGGTTTGAGAACCTTATTTTTAAATGGGGATATACTATTTAAACACGGAATGCTGCGACGCACAGCGTTTTTTTCTATGTCAGTCATACCTCAGTAAAAAATAACTTGAAATTTCATGTCACAATACATAATGAGACCATCATGATGAGATCAGATGGGATGGATAACGCCAGCCCCCTCATCCCTGGCTGGCGGGGTTATACCCTGGCGCACACCTTAGAAGGTAGTTAGCAAAGCCATCAAGAACTTTATACCCTACTTAGCTCTGTAATTTCACTTCTGGAAATGGATTACAAGGAAAAAATTCAAAGGGACGGAAAGGCTCCCCACAGGAAGACATCCATTGCAGGGTTACTTATAATAGTGGAAACCATGGAAACAATCTAATGTCTCATAATATAAGGATGGTTTGGGAACGAAGGGATATCTGCTTAATGAACTATTATGCAAGTATTAAAAATAATAAGATCATGTAACAAAATGGAAAAAATCCTGTAATGCAACGTTAAGTGAAAAACAGCAGGATAGAAATTCTAGGTCATAATTACAACTTACCCATGTGCATGCAAATGTATTTCAAGAGAACCCAGTGTGGGGTGGGAGACTGGGGACCACCTGGGAGGGCCCAACCAGCTAGCCATGTATACCTTCCTTCTGAATATTTTAATTGAGTGGCTTACTGCCGTCTAACTCTGGGGGAGAGGAACAGAAACATGAGGCACCAGTACTTGAGGGACAGCCTGGACAGTCATAAAGCAGCATGAAAAACAGGGGAATCAGAGTGGAGGGAGGATCAGATGGGCCCCCATGCACCCCTGAGGTCACCTCTGAGCCACCTGGCATAGGCTGGAACCCAGCCAGCCATGCACGTGTGCAACACAGTTCCAGGTACGTGAAAACCCCAAACACAGTACACAGATGGGTGCAACAGTATAACCTGAGGTCTTGAAATGGGCATTCTAACAGCAGAAGAAGACTAGAATTAGCACAACTCTCCTTAAGAAACCTGGCTTGTCACACTGTCATCTTAAGTGCCTTCCCTTCACTGGGGATATTCACGAGCTACCTCTCAAGAATCAGTTCAATCTGGGGGGAAAAAAATCAGAGATAACTTATTAGGACCCTGGACCCAGTACACACACACACACACACACCCCAATATAAATGCCAATTGGTTAAGGTTTTCCCACGTCTACTTAAATCCCTGAAAGGATCAGATCGCAGACATCTTAACACGGCCAGAGCAGGCACGTCACTAACCCCAAACCAGCCTAATCCCCCGAAAGTTCCTGAACAACAGTAGAGGAGAGTGCGCCGGACGCCACAGCCGAGCCATCCTTCCTTCTTTGGGAGGCAGCTCCGCCGGGCGAGGTCCTGGCTCTTTCTCTGATCAAAGTGCAAGACGAGGGTGGAGCAGAAATCTGTTCTGTGTTATCACTCCCAGCTTATCGGCCTCCACCCTCCCACTGACGACTGAAAATCGGGGCACTTCCTGTTGAAAGAATGTGTTATCAGCCCCGACCCAGGCCGGGCTTAGCACTGCAAGCAGGCCCGGTCAGGTGGGGGACCCACAGCCACTGGCCGGACGCCCCCCTCCTAAAGGAATAAATGACTTCAGGGACAAGTCGCGGCTGCAGACCTGGACGTGGAAAATCTCCACTGGCCCGTGAGGCAGCACAGTGATCTTTGGATCACCCAGATGGTTTTGCTGTGAAAATAAGCCTTCGCTCATTTTCGGACACGTATCTAGATGTCAAGGGTTTCTGACTTGCTGAGCTCCTCTAGCCGATGCCCAGCAGTGTCTGGCTCACAGTGGGCTCACCAGCCATGAGCCTTGTCACGTCCCATTACAGGCAGGCCCAGAGACAGCCTCCCACAATACCCATGAAGCAGCTCTGGAAAGTGACACGTCACAGCAAAGGGAACCCTTAAAGGACACAGCCTTTCCAGAAGAATTACAGAGGTTCTCTGGCTTGTGAATTATAAACAGGAATTTCATTTTTGAGGAAGAAAACCAAAAAGGAGTCCGCTGGGGTGTGCTCTGTCTGCCTGCCATGCTATAATCTCTCCTAACGCTGCCTCACAATCTGGAGAAACAAACCTGGCACGCCCGGCAGGCTGGGGGGTGCGCGATCTTTCCCAGAGCACAGGATTTTGAAGATGATCACACTGCCTCCTCAGTTTGGACGCGGGCTGTCAGCTTCCACGGCCTCTGGTCTGTCCTTCCTACACATCTAAGCAAGTTGTGGTTACAGCTTTTCCTTGTGTGAGGGGAAGCCAGCCACCCCTCACTGCCAAAGCTTTCTTCTCTGCTTTCGTCACCTCTAGGTTAGACTCTGTGGTGTTTGATGGCATCCTTCCTCAAAAGAAAAATTAAAAACTCTAAGTTCCTAACAAAGGAGAAACACTTTCAGATAAACCTTAACTTCCACTCTAAAAACCAAGGTCATTTCAGTTTGGATGGAGGGAACAGGACCAGACACAAAAGTAACCCAATAGTTGAGGAGGTAACGCTAGGAAGATACACAAACACACACGGTTTCTGTCTCCACCAGGACACGTGAAAACCATCAATCACAACAAAACCCTCTAAGTCTCCCACAAGGGCTCAAGAAAGCTCAAGAAGGGAGAGTCACGGTCACCTCAGTCGATGACCCAACTCAGTGTTTAGCAGAATCGTTTATTTTTTTGTAATTTAGCAAACAAATTCCTTACTGAGGAGAGCTCACTGGCTGTCCCCTTGACCCCTCGTGCCCCTTCTGGGCCTGAGCTGGCAGGGTTATATCCATAGCCAGGATGCTTCTCTTTTCAAGGAGGGAAAGAATTATTCTACACACACTCTACTCTGGACAAAGGAGCAAACTGTTTTATGCATCTGTACATACACACAGCAAGCATGTTGTGATAAAGAAAGGCATGGCCCCGAGTTTATAAGTAGTCTGGGATTATCAGCGAAACACTGATGTACAAATAGAAATTGCAAGAAGAAGGGTTTGTCCCGCAACTTGAAGTCACTGGCCTACTAAAGAAAAAGTTTATCTTTGGAAATGAATCAACATGGACGGCTTTATTCTAGTCAAATTCAGTGGTGAAAGATCCAGAGGTAAGATTTAAAACCTGATGGATTAGGATCTTATTAAAGACGGGCTTTTTAGGAGCTCAGATGAGCATCTTGCTCTGGCCATATCTACTAGACAAAGCAGACCACGGTCCAACACCAAGCAGCATTTACAAGAAGGTATTATGAAAGTGCTAAGAATCGTAACGAGTGAAAAACTGTTGCTATCAGGGAGATAAAAGTATTTAAACATGGTTCCTTTGTGAACACAATAGCTTTACATCTCTAAATTCGCCCCATTAAGAAAGGGAATGACATTTATGTCTAATTTCTTGGGATGGAAAAAATTCCATGCAAATAAAGCACATCGCTATTAACTTCCAAGGTCATATTTAAATAGTGCTATTCTTCTTGAGCTTCAAAGTGGTCTTCAGGCATCTCCCACTTACGCTACACTACACTCCTAAGGACCAGATGGTAGGAATTACTCTTCCCCTTTAGGAGAAGGAGGAAAACCTTGGCACTTTGCTATAGTCACACACAGAGCTGGAGCTAGCGCTTGGTTGCTTGACTGCTTCCTTCCAGCTGCTAATCCGTGAACCCCCAGGATAAACTTCAGACCATATTCAGGTTTCATCACGAATCAAGCGACTAAACATAAGGAGAGCTTTAAATTAAAAGTATTTCGCGTTTAATAGGATAAAAATATGATTCTGGAGCGTGTGCACCAGCTCTGGTGAAACCACGCCACGCTAACAACTACCAAAAGGGGCAGTACACCAAGTAAATTATCATTTAAATATCATCAGAGGGCTTCCCTGGTGGCACAGTGGTTGAGAGTCCGCCTGCCGATGCAGGGGACACGGGTTCATGCCCCGGTCCGGGAAGATCCCACATGCCGTGGACAGGCTGGGCCCGTGAGCCATGGCCGCTGAGCCTGCGCGTCCGGAGCCTGTGCTCCGCGCAACGGGAGAGGCCACAACAGTGAGAGGCCCGCATACCGCAAAAAAATAAAAATAAATAAATAAATAAATAAATATCATCGGATAATGACTTGGAATTGTTCACTCAAAAGACTCCAACATGACATTGAAATCAATACCTGTTGTTTGTTCAAAGCTTTCTTAAAATCTGAGGTCAATAAAACAATTTCTTTTTGCTCTGGCTCACCAACTCTTCTGAGTACTGGCCCTGATATGACAGGTAGCTGAACCACGAATGATCACATATGTCAACACCTATCTTTGGAGGTACTTTTTTTAATTATTCAAGTTTCAGAGAAAATTAACAAATAGGTCTAAACACAGAGTTAACAGATTGTATTTAATTCATATCCATTAGATCTTCATATTGCTAGTAACTCTTTTGGCAGACACCCATGAAATGCATAATAAATTACTTTTTGTTCCAGTAAAGGAATTCATTTTCTTCGAAGATTCATTTAGCAATAACATCTCAGAGTATCCTAAGCCAGCTTTCTTAAATTTGGCCGTGTTTTCCGTAACATTATTTCATGTTTTGTGACAATTTTTGTATATTCTTATACAGGCAGGGGGGGAAAAAAAACTACAAGGCATCTGTAATCCGCAAAGAAAAGTTGTGCTCTGAGATGAAGCCTTCTAACTTGAGGCCATACGAAAAGGCAGCCCACACTTATTCTTTACCTAGTATTCTGGCTTTCAGATTGTGATATTGAGTCAGTTATTAAACAAACCACAGTCCTGTGATAAATTGGGTGGACATATATGTTATAAACTATTTAAAGAGCAATACAGTTTTACTGTTTCCTAATATACATACAGGGACATTGTCATATTAATGTAGTAAGTGTATTTCTAATCACCATGACACGCGCACGCGCACACGCACACAAGAAAAAAAAAAAAAAGAGGGAAGTCTAGAAAAGGCCTTCAGATCAAAGTGAAAGTATGCAAACTCCACATGCTTTCACATTCCCTGCCAGGGTGACGTGTGACTTTCACGGCGAAGGCCAATGTGGTCAGACAGGAACGTGAGTGAATTATTAGAAGGGTCTGTGAAAGAAGAAAAGAAAGGGAGCCTGGCACGTAAGGAGCGTGAAGATAAAATGCCAACAAAATATTTATGTTCATGGCTAGCAGCAAGTGGCGAGTGGGATATTAATAACTGTGATGACTGCCAACTCCCTGGGAGAGGTGGGAGACATCGGCTCCAGCCCCGGCTGCAACGCGGGCTTGTCTTATGACCTTACGGAGTCACTCCGGATCCCGGTTTATAAATGAGGCAATAATAATACCTAAGTGCAACTCTCTCGCCGACCCTCGTGGGAGATTAATGCCTTTTTAACTCTTTTTATTCATTTAGAAAAAAGTATCTTGGACTATAAACTCTGGGGGGGAAATGGACACTTGCCTCTTAAGAAATGCTTTTTTAATGATTTTGTAAAAATTAAATTGAAGGCAATTTGGACATTCTAGAAGTTCCAACTCACTTGCCACTCACTGTGTATGGGCTTAAATCACACCATCAGAAGGCTTTTAATACCGCGATCTTAAAGTATTTCATATTTTAAGGGAGACTTTTTACCATCACATGCACGTCAACAACAGTAAATTTTACTACTTATTATTTTTCCTATTACCCAACTAACAAAGTCTTAGAATTATAGTACATTTTATTGATAAGTATAATCACAAGAAAATGTATACAATGTGCCTTGTGCATTTGGTCATGAGAAAATCACTTCTCTAGTGCTATTTTCCTAGCTGTACTTGATGCTGAAGTTATAACCAAAATTAGCCAGCTTTCTTTAAGAACATGTTACTTCTTCTCTCTAAAGGTTTCAGCCTATCGCATATTAATCCAGTGTGCCACGGGAGTAAGAACACTGACTCTGCCTCGGCCAGACCTGCATCCGAACCCAAGCCCTGCCTCTTAACCTGATACATAACCTTGGGGCTATTACCGGGTCTCACTCCCCCACATGGAAAATGTAAATAAAAACACTTCATTTGTACAGTGATAATTGGGAATAAAAGAGAAAGGGTACATAAAACATCTGGCACTTAAAAGGTACTTGACAGAAGCTAGTTTCCTGCCTTCCTACATCCACAATCTCATGAGGAAGTACAAGAGAGGAAACTCCCCCAAAGCAACCGTACGGTAATTAATCCACTAAGGCCTGGCTCTCAAGTACCCTAAAGGCAAGCGTGGAACATTCAAGGTAAGAGTTAAGCAGGGGGACTTCCCTGGTAGCGCAGTGGTTAGGAATCCGCCTGCCAATGCAGGGGACACAGGTTTGAGCCCTGGTCCGGGAAGATCTCTCACATGCCGCGGAGCAACTGGGCCCCGTGCGCCACAACTACTGATCCTGCGCTCTAGAGCCCGTGAGCCACAACTTCTGAGCCCACGTGCCCCAACTACTGAAGCCCATGCACCTAGAGCCCGTGCTCCACGAGAGAAGCCCGCGCACCGCAACGAAGAGTAGCCCCCACTCGCCGCAACTAGAGAAAACCCGCATTCAGCAACGAAGACCCAATACAGCCAAAAATAAATAAATAAGTAAATAAATAAATGTATTTAAAAAAAAAAAAAGAGTTAAGCAAGAACTTTGGTCCCCACTCCAGCAGCCTCTTGAATCTTCTCTTCTTCACACTCAAGTTACCCTGTGTGAAAGCAACTCATACTGTATGCAGGTCCTTCATGAACGTTCCTTTCAAGTATTTAACTACTACAGAAATAGTTAATAACAATAGAAGCTATTATTTTGTGACCAATCGTAGTGCCAAGTAAATCCAAAGTGATTCAGCTACTCAAAGAAAAAGACAGTGGAATATAAACTTGCTAATAAAGAAATAAGCTACGTGACTCAAGCAATGTTTTCCAATTTTCATCACAGTATGCAAATATTAACATATAAAATAAAATCTATAAAAAGAATATAAAATATTAACCTGCCAAGTACCTAACCTTTCTTCAGAAGGCCTTATAAAGACATCCAGATATCCCAACAAATGTCAGTCCCTAAATCACTGCCCCTCAGCTACGGAGCACTTAAGCACTTAACTCTTTCAAACCACTTCTAGCGTGAGATTTAGCACCATGCAGCTCAGAGGTATTACTTCTGACAAGGTCATCGAATAAAGCTATTACCTAGGACTGACTGCAGTAGGGAAATGGGTCCCGCTAGGCACAGTGCATCCCAGAAGGATAAATGAGGCAGGAATGAAGATACCTATTCAACATAGAGAAACTGACCAAACATGGGCAAGGCCCATCCAAAGGCAGAGAACCAGCCAGAGAGGAATCTGAGATGTGGTCCTTGTCTGAGCATAAGGATGCCTGCCTCTCTCTCTGTGGAAGCTGTCACCAACAACAAACCACAAAGTGAGGAAATGAATTACACTTAGACACACCATCCTTAACACATCTCCATTTGGAAGGGTCACCTGGCAGCTACCCTGAAACCACCTTGCCCCAAGTAGTCCCTCAGGTCAGGACACGTCACCAGCTCCAAGGAGGTAGTTTTCCTTATTAACTGTGAAAGGAAAAGCTGCTTGTAAAATGTACGAACAGGCATGCTAACATTTGCTTACATCAATTATCAAAATGCGCCCAGTTAAGGATGTTTTAATTGTTGGAGTATAACAACACATTTTTGGACAGAAACACCACAGTGGGTGTTAGAGAAAGTCCATCATTTAGAAATGAACAGAGTGTGGACCCTACTTAAGGCTGACTTAAAATTGACTTGAAACAGTTTTAAATATCTGCCTTCTACCTAATTTATCCACCTCAGCTCCTGCCTTTGGCTTTTTCTAACCTACACTCCAGCCACACTGAATTCCTAAAACTATGTCCCTGAAGCATCATAGTTACCATGTTCTTCTTCCTGGAAACCTCTGTCCCGATGTTTCCCCCACAAAAATCCTACACAACTAATTCAAATTTCCTCTCCTCTGAGAAGCCATTTCCAACCCTGCGGTCAGAATTCACAGCTCCCTACGTTCGACTCCCAACTTTGTTGCTCATTTAAAACACTTTCAAATCTGACCAGCAGGAAGATCTGTCTATACACACGTGTCCCCACCACGACCACCACATTACCAACGATCTGATATCCAGGACCTTGTTTTGCTACACTGAAAACAGGGCAGCCCGTAGCACAATGCTTCTTAAATGGAACAATGTCCGTAAGGCAAGGGCTAGTCAGATAGAGTTCATCTCCATTTATTTCCACATTATATGTTTAATGATGACTTCAACATTATATTTGCAGTTTTAATATAAACTTAAGTAGGCTTTAATTTTTGTTAAATAATTATTATCTACAGAACTACTTGTAGGCAGACAAAATATATTCAGTGATTTTTTTATCCTCAGCCATTGTCCTATTACTCACTTTATCAAATTAATCCTTCCTGTCCCAAAGAAAATTAAGAGATAACTTTATAAATTGGGGGATGAGTTATAAAGTTTTTGTATATTATAGTTACATACATATATACAATATACATATGCATTTTATATATGTGTGTATATATGTAACGTATCCTCCAGTTTTACAAATTTTTAGTTACAAGTCCTAAGAGGGATAGAATATATAGAGACTACTTATTAAATCTTATTTGGGAATTGCTGAAATAGAATGTTACCATATTTGCCTCCTACTAACAACAAACGTAAAACGTAACTCAGTCAATAAATGGAATTCAATGAAAAATTTAAATATTCTTACAATCCACAGAGACTCTAAATGCCAAAGAAAATCTGATGTCTGTTTAGGTCACTAAATAAACATTTTTCAGCAAATCTAGAAGATTTAGATAAAGAAGATTTCAGACTGAATGAAAAAAAAAACATTTGGAGGAAATTTATCTGTAAGTTCAAAACTCACAAAATTAATCAACTGCATCAAAAATTAAGTTCAACACATTTCTTAACAAACACAAAGAATTCCATACAAGAAACTGATTACAATTCTGATAGGACTTCCCTGGTGGGTCCAGTGGTTAGGACTCTGCACTCTGAACGCAGGGGATCACGGGTTCGACCCCTGGTCGGGGAAGATCCCACATGCCACATGGCAAGGCCCCCGAAAAATAAATAATTAAAAAAAAATTTTAAATACAGAGAAAATAAGGAAAAGAAAAATGAAAAATAATAAGGTCTAATGAATAGTAAATATCATATAAATGAAAGCAAATAAATCATTTATTGCAATAATTTAAAAAAAGAACCCCAAAGGAACAAGACAGGGGCTATTTTAATACCAGGCTGCCCGGCAGCAGCAACAGGTCTTCCCGTTCTCATACAGGAGACAAACTGCCCTCCCTTCACCTCCAAAACTTACACACCACACCTGCACAGCCTGCAACAGAGAAACTGAGTCATAAGGGAGCAGGTCAGCAGCCTGATGACTATCAGAAGAAACGAGACAGAGGTCTAGTTAAAACACAAAGGATCAACATGTACATAAAGCTAAGACATGCCACAAAGTCAACAAAAGGAGGCTTCAGAGCAGTGCAAAAATGATTTTCGTGTGCTCCAGAATACTCAGCTCCAGCCAGGCTTGCTCAGGGGCCAGGTCACGATAGTACCACCACTGAATACGCCCACATGCAGGGACATCAGAACTTAAAAGAAGTCCTCCTGGAATGCCTCCTGGTGATCTCCTGCAGCTGACTTCTCAGAGGGGAATTAAAACAGCAAGTCTGATACGGTCTCTGCAACGGTCTCTGTGCTTTAAATCACAGTCATTAAGGAAAGGTGGAGGAGCGGGTATGTTGCCACTTGTATCTCTAAGTAGAGCGTGTGGCCCCTTTCCTTGTTCCACTGGGAGTATGCCTACGATTGTCCTTTGTTTTCTAGCTTGGCTGTCCCTATCAAATGAGGACAACCCTGCAGGACTGATTTCCACCCCGTCAGTCACAGGGGCAGCTGGAGATCCACGGGGCAGACGCATCATCACTGGAGGTTTTAAACGCCAAGCCGAAGAAGGACCCAACCTTGCTGTGTGGATATAATAACATCCCCCTCACCTACAGCGCTCACAAAATCCTATAAAGCAGTCATTCACAACGCCAGCTGCCCTCCAACGTGATAAACTGGGACCAAAATGGGAAAATGTCGCTTCTTTGTCAACACAGACGCCTTTCACAAATGCTTCTGCCAGTTGCTCACAGATAACGGCTCCAGCAGGCTCTTCACGGCACCGCCGCTGCCACGCTAGCCAGGCGCACGAAGAACCAGCCGGCCCAGGAGGGTCTGAAAAGTGTCCAGGGACCAACGGACACACACTGGCACTCCTGGGGAAACCACTGAGTCTGCTACAATTATCCTTGGAGGGGACAGTTTCCCAAGGCAGCCAGTCTACTGGCTTTTGCCGGGTAGTCAACACCCACATCAGGAAGGCACCAATGCTGGGAGACTCCGTGATGGGCTGGCCATCCGGAGAAAACCCACGAGCCCAGTGCCAGCCCAGGCCAGGAAGGGCGGGTCCCTGGAGGGAGGAGGGGATGATGGGCAATCCTCCCCCCCAACGCCCCCCACCCTCCCCTCCCCCGCCAAGCCCTGACCTCACCCCACCAGCTTCGGGAAAAGCTGTCAGGAAGCACTTCTGAGGCCACCTGGGCTCAGAGAACTGCCCACCCCCGGGTCTGCAACTCGCACCGCTGGTTCCCACAGAGGCTGCCCGGGCTCCGGGAGTGATGGGGAGGGTGCAGCAAAAGACCTTGTAAGGAACTGCTCTCCAACTCCCCCAATCTCTAAAGTACTTTTTAAAATATTTTTTTTAATACTAAAATTGCTTTGCCTCCTGGCCTCTGGTAGAAGACTGAGGCTTTCATCCGACGGCACTGGCCGACGAGCCGCCCCTGGCATGCTGGGTCCCAAGTGAGAGACAGATGCAGGGACACCAAAGCTGCCATGGGACTAGCTGCTGGACTCCCGAGGTCCTTCTTCCAGACAAGTCCGGGCCTGACCCTGTCACTGCCTTCGCACTGTTCCTCCCCTGGAGGGCAAAATTGATTGGACTTGCAAATAGCCAATTTTGAAATTTTACATCACAAAACCACAAGGGCAAAACAGACTCCGCCCACTAAGGTTCCAAAGCCCATTGTTGGGCAAAAATCTCTATTTCTGTGCCATTTATCATTCAAATTTAGCTTTTGCCATGCTAAGCTTGGACTGTAGCACCAACAAAAGTGAGTTGGAGCTGGCAGCAATCCACTTTTTAGCCAGGAGAGACATACTGAGGCTGAAACCCTAGCTGATCCCTCAACGCTTCAGAAAACCAGAACATCTTTTCTCCTGATTTAAGCCGCATAATTGCTTCTGAGGACTTAGGGCACAATAAAGGATATTTTAAAATAATATTGACCTTTTCATTTCCTCACGACTTCTATTTACCACTTTAGACCCTTGAAGTTACATCTTACCCTCCTGTAAAAAAAAGTCATTCACCAGAGTTCACCTTTATAAAGGCTAGAAACGTTCTTTGAGAATATGTGTCTGCAACAAACAAAAACAGCAGAAAGGCTTTTTCCCTTTGGAAACTCTGAACAAACTTCTTGTTCATTAACGAAAAAGAGTCCAAAAGAGTTTGAATTGGAGGAGTCAAAGAAAAATATCAAATATACCTTTAAGCAGTTAACAACTTTTTTAAAATTTTTGTTTGTTTAAGCCAGTAAAAATACCAGCTCAGTGGTTCCTGGTTCAAAGACAACTCAAGGGCAGTAGTTTCAATTTCACCTGTGGCGACTGTTCAAAAACACAAATTTCCAAGCCCCACCCCCAGAGACGCTGACTCAGAAAATCCAGGGTGGAGCCCAGGAATCTGTAGTATTTCAAAGTACCCCAAATAAAGCAAAATTAAATGTAGAAAAGAATCACTAAGTAGGAATTTTAATGCTAATGTTTCGTCCTAAACCAGTCTCAGTGTAATCCTCACCCGGGGCTGTGAAATGCTGCCGCACAGGTCGGGCCCTGGATCTCTGAGGACCAGGGTGCGGCCCGGTCATTTTTAAAGGGCATTCCAGGTAAATTTGGGAAACACTAGGGTGGGAAAGTGCTCTTCATTTGAGAAAAACTGAGCTTCAATTACAGCTTTACTGAAACGAAGTCTGTGATCTTCACAAAGACCCAGGCACCCTTGTCCTCAGGGGCGCGAAATCACACACAAGCCGAACTGCTCACAGGCTGATCACCAGGCTGAAATAAGCCTGGGTACAGTCAAGGTGCATTAGAAGACGGCGAGGCTGCCCAGCCCAGCAGAGGACTGTTAGGTGAAGATCGGCGAATACAGCAGCACGTCACATGACTCATCGTGATGAGCTTTGCTCTGGGTAGATGATTTTTTTTTTTTTAATGTAAAGAAGGAAGAAAAGAAAGAAGGCTGGAGTTGATAAGACAAGCAAAAGCAATTTAAATGCCATGGGCACTGGGATATATAAAACCACTGAGCTGGTACTTTTCCTGATCTACATTAGAAATACATAATACATGTATATACATTTCTACTGTACACACATGTACATATATATATAAACTCAGATAAAAACCTGGAAATAAAACAATTTAAAGCACTTCAAAACTTCTTGCCTTTACTTGGGTTAATTTAACCATAAAAAAAAGATGTGGATCTTAATTAAGAGGTTTGTAAAGTACTTAAGTTTGTCATTTTGTTGACATTTAAATGTAATTTCCTCTAAAAACTATTCTTAGGTATCAGCTAACAAAACTGAACTGTTGGTTTAGATTATTGTACTACCAGATAAGATAAAATTTGAGATAATATACCGGGAGAGCAACCCACTAGCTTAGAAGGAGTCTATACTGTTTTAACACTTACCCCTGAGGCTGTCGGTTGTGTCGTAGGGGAAGTATTTTTGCTGCAGTCATCTGAGTTAGAAGAGGTGGAAGTTGGAGTCATGGGAACAGAAGTATTGCTATTACCTGCAACAGTCAAAATTAACCTCATAAATATACATATACTCTGCTAAGTTTGGCAAATACCTGACAGTCAAATAGTATTTTGTTATATTTACCGGAGCAAGCTTTTGACTTATTTATGTTCTTAGGTTTTCGTTTCCTCGTTTGAATTCCCTCTTTTTTCATAGCAAGCGGTCGAGGCACCTAAAAATTGTTCACATAGGCCGTGAGTTTAATAAATATTATATTGAAGAAAAACCAAACTAACTAAAGACCCAACCTCAGTACTGAAAGCCCTCATTTAAAAGAACTTGGCATAAAGCCAATCCAATTTTTACATACACTTCGAACTGCATAAAGACTACACTTTCCCCATCAAATGCAGAGATTCCTCCAGAAAAAAAAATAGGGAGGGTGATTTGCCAGGGAGAACTTACTCCTTCAACTTAATGTTTATTGTTTTAAACAACTTCAATTACAGAGTAAAACCACTGAATACATTCAGTGTAAAAACACTGAATACATACAAGAAAAATAAATATTTTTATTTCAAAGAGATCATGTATTCTTCTCCCTAGATATACCAAGGAAAATTTTCTTTTTAAAATTGACACATATCTTGCGCTATCCTTAAAATGTAGAATCTAACTATAGCTATCAAATATAGCTATTTCTCTTTTGTATAAATGTATTTGATTGCATTCACATTTTTTAAGCTATAAACTAGTTAGTGTGAATTTCTAGTTGGTTCCATGCTTTTTTTTCTTTTTAAGTGTACAGTTTTTTAACATATACACACTACTATATACAAAATAGATAACCAACAAGGACCTACTGTATAGCACAGGGAACTATACTCAATATTTTGTAATAACCTATGAGGGAAAAGAATCTGAAAAAGAATACATATATATTATACGTATATAATATATATATTATACACACACATATGTATCACTGTGCTGTACACCTGAAACTAACAAGAACATTATAAATCAACTATACTTTGACTTTACAGCTTTTTTTTTAAAGCTTACTACCATCTTATCAATTCTAAAACACACTTCCCCACTTTTTAGTATTTCTAAAATTGGGATGTCTTACTATGGATTTGTGTGACAGTTTAATTGGCAGTATTTTTTGTTTCTTACTAGTAAGATAAAAGTTTCCATTATAATTAACAGGACCCTCGAGTCACAGAAGTACATATAGAAAATCAGATTTTTCACTTTTATGCCCTCTCCTTTGCTGATTTTTTTAACTGAAACTATGTACAAACAAGACACTGAACATGTATACACATGAGCAGAGTAGGTGGCGCACCCCATGGAGTTTCATGTAGAGTCCACAAGCATTGCACACAGGTTCACCCTCGGCGTTTCTGCGCCACAAAGTGGTGGTTGTGGTGTGACAGTTGGCACAGGACAATCCAAGCCGGCGGGAGGAAGGCTAAAAAGCAGCACAAGAATGTAAGTGTACAGATATGTGATTTTTATGCATACGTTACATACATCAATGTATCACGTCCCTGCCATCAACAAGCATGTACCTGGTTATTATAAATAAGAGGTCCCTTGAGGAAAAAACCTTGACGTGTAATTAGGTTGACCTTCCTGGACCAAAGTGTGCTCCATCCAATACATAAGATTGATTTGCTCCAGCCCATTAGCATAGATTAAAGCAGTCACAATGCTGGCCAATGCCTGCACTCACTGTTGTCAGACGGCTGAGACACAAGAGTAAAGAAATGAGTTTTTCTGTGCCCACTCCTCTGGAATTCTGCTCGCACAAGGGAAACCAAGCTTCCTGGACAAGAAATGTTTTCTGTGTGTATTGTCAGAGGCTCTGGCAGACCTGGTCCCAAATGAGGAAACTGTTCATTGAGGAGAAACTTCTAGATTTTTTTTCTCTTTTTAAAAGATGTTCTAGGGGACTTCCCTGGTGGCACGGTGGTTAAGAATCCGCCTGCCAGTGCAGGGGACACGGGTTCAAGCCCTGGTCCGGGAAGATCTCACATGCCGTGGAGCAACTAAGCCCGTGTGCCACAGCTACTGAGCCTGCGCTCTAGAGCCCACGAGCCACAGCTACTGAAACCTGCGTGCCTAGAGCCCGTGCTCTGCAACAAGAGAAGCCGTTGCAATGAGAAGCCCGTGCTCCGCAACGAAGAGTAGCCCCCGCTCACCACAACTAGAGAAAGCCCGACTGCAGCAACAAAGACCCAATGCAGCCAAAAATAAATAAATAAAATAAATAAATTTATTTTTTAAAAAAAAAGAAATGCAGTCACAAACCACCTGCCAACATGTTAAGTGGCTTTGGGGAGTCTCTGCTTCACCTGAAAACTGAGATATCGATCTATTTCTCAGATATGTGCAGAGGAATAAACCAGAAACTGCAGAAGGGCCTATATATATTCACAGAAATGGATTTTCGAAAATGTACACAAATTTTGGAAAAAAATATATTTTAATACATCTCATTAATTATCATGATTGCCTATTGCGTGAATTTTTGTATTAACCATTTTACAAAGGATTAGCAAATTTTACAACATTGTGTTAGTGCTGGCATTGTCTTATATATGGTGATGCTGCTATATTTTATTTAGCCTGTCAATATAGTACTCAACTTTTGTTCATACAAAGGGTTAAATTTATCAGAAGAGGGCAACAGTCTGTCACTCTGATTTCTCTGTTCCCTTTATACCCATAACATCCTTATATGGAATTTATTTCCTCTAAATTATTATGTGTGAATTATAAAGAGGGACTATTTAAGCTAGTGTAAGTTCCTGCCTAGAATGACAAAAATCTAAGTTTGTTTTTAAATTACCTAGATAGGCAACTAAAACCCTGCTGTGATTTCAGTTAAACAAACAAAAAAAAAGCTATGGGGAAAATCCAGGGACCAAAGCAAGCTGAAAGACACAGAATTAGGGACGTTGGTAACGATGATTAATTTAAGAAAAGAAGTTATAAAGAATGGACCACAAAAACACAGACTGGGCATTCACTGAATATTCAGACTAAAAAGACAGAGAGTTCCAAAATCTTCATTGGCAAATTTAAAAGTTAAAATTGTATTTTGCTTTTATAACTCACATCCTGTTGTATTGCTGTAGCATACTCTTTACAGACAAGTTGTAAAACCAAAGAGACACTGGGAAGCCTTTTAGTACTGCCACCGTTTTAAGAAATCAGTGCTAAGAAAGAATCAATTTGACTTTTGGTTGAAATGAATATGTTTGGCTAACAGAACTGTTTGGGAAATTGCTTTTAAAATGATGAAAACATAAAATCTTACACATCAGGGCTTTTTTTTTTTCTTTATGGTTAAAATAAAATAATTTCCCAGAAGAGCACTCCTTTCTCTTCATAAATGTGAAATCAGTAAACTAGGGACAGGAAGTTTCATTTTATAAACAGGTCATTTATGACAGTTTCCAGTGGAATTTGGAGCCAATGTGAGGCGAACTTGTTATCAGAATTTGCCATTATAACAAAGAACTTTATGACTGTCAACTGCAGATCATAAGTGAAGCCAGTCCCCATAAACATGTGAAATGAAGGTGAGTGGGTTATAAAAGTTCCTGTAACAAGTGATCTCAGCTATAGTCATCACTGACAAGGAATTCAAGTTACACCATAAATCTCTTATTTTGCAATGTATTACAAGTTCAAATTCAGTGATTGGTTCTGTACTGCTAGCTAAACAAACTTGGGTTCAACATTCTGAGAACTAACTAGATCCAGCAAAACAATAAATAAGAAGCCCACAAGGAGAACTAATTGATAGACACACCCTTCAATTGGTATCATTTATAACACATTTACCAAGCACATTGGCTGACCTTGGTCACTGCCAAGACACCTGCTACACAGAAGGAAAACTCATAGATTCAGAGATGTTAAAAACTGGGGTTTTTTTCCTGTTAACAGTTATTTTTACTGGTAAGTGCACAAAACTAATGCTGCCATCTAAATACGGATGTTACTAGATCAAATTTAAAATGCCACTAGAACCTAAATTCTGCCAGTTTTTTTGCTCAATCTTGAGAAAATGTTACCTTCTGGACTCAGCTCAATGCGCCTTTCCAAAAAAATAATAATCAGTTTCATTGTTCATACATTGGCTAATACATGAAAACAAGGAACTTCCTTGGAATATTTTCCGGCAGTACTTTTTCTTTTTAAATATGATGCATATAAGAAAAATGAAAACCACAGGGAGTCAGGCACTGAAGTTAAGGATGCCCTTTGAAGAAAAGTTTAAGCTGTGGGAGACTATAACTAGTTTAAGGCACATACACTCATTAAATTAACCTCGGCCACTTTATTTTAAATGCATTAAAAACAAAACAACCATAAAACTAATTGCTTCTCTTTAAGGTGTCAGACTTACATTGTGATGCAATTTCACTCTAATCTATTTAACACAAACAACATGTGTAGCATTTGTTCCTGCTAATTAGAGTATAACAATTAAATAAATTACTTGGATACTTAAGATGTCTGGCATCTAACTGTAAAATATTTTACTTTAAAAGGTATTAGAGTATGAGTGCTTGGCTAAACAAATGTTAGCCTTACGGTGGGGCTTGTGAAAGCTTTCGTTTATTTTCTCCAATCACTACAGCAGTAAATACCCTTTCCTTCTTAACAACACACAAGACAATAAGAGATTAATCCCTGAAGAAAATCAGAATTCCCACACTTTAATAAAACATAGTGAAATGTGTCGGGATGGTGAAAATCCTCTACTTGCAAAAAACATGCAGACTGCATTTTCTTCTCAAGTTCTATGTAGTTCTCTGAACAGCCACATTTCAAAATAACAAAGGTTAGAGTAAATAAATTTTTCACCCGACTCAAGGACAGTCCAAAAGACGGATGGAATTTGGAGCTAAAACTAGTCTGGCTCTGAGAAGAGGTGGAAGGGGCCCAGAGGTAGAAGGGACAGAGTCTAAGGGGTCCAGGAGGATGAGGCTGTGGGGAGAAAGGGACTGTGGGTTCGCTGTTGTCATATCCATTTGAGGGGGCATGTTACAAAGAAGCATGCTTTTTTTCAAGAATAAACTCCAAACCAGACCAAAGAGTCCACAGTGAAAATAAAAATCTCCTTCCTTCACCTGACCTGGGGCTGTAGCCTCAGTTTTTCTCCCTGAAGGTTACTAACATTACTCATTCCTTGTATCTCCTTCCAAAACTATTTCACTGCATTTACAAGTACATCTAGAGATTTGTAAATATAGGGAGTTTGGGTACTTTTAAAAGATGGTAGCACACTACACCATTATTTTTTTTTTTCCATTTAAGGACGTCACTCTCCTTTCGGGACCTGCGCTCGTGGGCGCTCAAACGACCGGAGAACCGGGCGTACCGCTGGGGCCGGCACTCGGCCCGCCCCGGGTGCCCCCGCGGGGACAGGTGCGGTCGGGCGGGGCCGGGCGGGGAGACCCCGGCCCCAGGGGAAGAGCGCCGCTTGGGGCCGGGCTGCAGGGGAGGGCGGCGCTCGCACTCACCACGCGCTTCTGCGGCTTGATGAGGGGCCGGCTGAGGCCGTTCATCTTGCTGTAGAGGCCGCAGGCGTTGCACAAGTAGTGGCCGGTGCCGTCCCGCCGCCACAGTGGCGTCTGGATGGAGCCGCAGTTCACGCACTCGCGGCTCTCAGGCAGGTCCTCCAGCAGGTCTGCGGGGACGAGAAGCCGGTGAGGTCCCGCCCGCCCGCCGGTCCGTCCGTCCGTCTCCGCGGTCCTCCCCGACACCCCAGCACCCCGATCCGCAGTGCCGGCCTTCCCCACCGGGCTTTCTGCTCGGCGGCCCGGCCGGGAGCCGGCCGTTGATGTCATCGCGATCGACCTGTTGACCAACACTTTGTCCAATACTTCTGCACCCCTGGGCGCCCCCAGTGCAAACCCCAGGGCAGTCGGAGACAGAGCTGGAAGCCCGGCCCGAATCATCTGCCTCCTGTCTCCAAGGACCTCAGAGTTGAGCTGTGGGGAGGTTGGTTTGGGTCCTCTGACCCCTTCTTTCCGGCTGTTCCCAAGCTTTTCAAAACTGAAATCCATCATAATTACAATATACCACTTGCCAAACCCCAGCAAGTCTTGCAATATTAACAATGATCACTGACCCCTGCCCTAACCCACAAACATCCCCGGACAAAGTGAGGCTGTCTTCTTTACTTCTATCTCAAGTTAACTTTTTGAAGGTATTTGCTGTATCTACTACTCTTCCTTTTCCTCAGTAAAAAATAGGCAAGTGAAATTAGAAATACTGTTCTTGGGCACTTTTGTCAATTAATTAGAAATTACTCAGGTCTCCTCAGGGGGCGGGGGAAGCACTAAAAGATTAATAAACACAGAGATAAATGTGAAGCTCGACTTTCATGCCACAAAGACCAAATACTAAAATATTATGATTTCAAAGTGGGTCTTATTGCTTCAATCTACAAGACGTCTACAAATGGTTGATGCTTTACCAATTCAGAAAATTACTCGGACTGTCCCAATGCTAAATAAATTTTTTCCTATTTTCCTGCACTAAAATTTCAACTTATGTCATCTATTTAAATTATATTTGTCATTTGGCTACTTGGTTAGTTTTCCGGAGTTCACAATTAACCTAAACCTGCTAATTTACTCTAAAGAAGCCTTTAGAGTAAATGGTTTTAACATTTATTACTTCCCCTTGAATCAGTTAAATATGAATAATTATCTAAAATGAGGTTCTTATCAAGCACTTTTTAAATAGACTTTAAAACATCTCCAGTCTAGAGTTACTTATATTATAGAAAATTTAAATGTTACCATTTGGCTTTCTTTAAGGAGCATTTTTGAATCAATTTTTAAAGTAAATAAACATTACACTTTAAAGTTTATTTGAAGAGTATGCTAGCAAGCCTTTCTATTCACGAGCAGTCTACAGCTTGTGTCTACCATCAACTTTTGTACAGATATTTAAACGGGATTTGGACATACAGAAATCTTTCATTCCATTAATATTATTTACCCTGCAAAACAAGTCTCCTTCCTCCTCAAGAAATAGGTTTAAAAGAAACTAGCCTCCCACATAACTCGAGTTCAAAGTTGTCATGGGGATACTGCAACTTAGAACACATCACAAAGATTTATTCTTCTCCGCCCTAAAAGCTACTATTGACTACGGTAATCAGTAAAATGCTCAGGACTTCAAGGACACTGAAGTTAAACAAGGTATTTGTCTTTGTTGTTGACTTTAAAATGTTACCTATCAGAGCCCCTCTCCGTGGAGAATTGGGGCATTCCCTGGAGAACCCAGCCCTACGCCTGGCCTCCTTCTCCCCGGCTGGGAACAATAAAGACTTCCCGGAGAAGACAGTGTGAACGCCCCAGGTAAATCTCTTTAGTCAGCTGAAAACTCAGAGACAAAACGTAAAGTCTACTTTGGATAAATAAAATTTAGGAAGTTTGCTTATTTTTAATTAAGTAAAATCTACAGCTCCCATTGCCTCCACACTTTTCCCCACTCCTCATTCAGCAGCTGCAATCCTATAACTAAAATAAGAAAAAGCTACTTTTTATAAATCACGAAATCTGATTGTGCTGGAAGCTCTCTCACCATTTCCCCCCAATTCATCCTCTGTCTCCTAACCTGGCTGCTTTGGGTGGCCCTGGGCAGTGACAGACTCAGGGGAGAAGGGCAAGGCCAGCGAATGTCATCCCGGGACCGAGAATAGAACCCAATTCAGCGGCAGCTTGTGAGGGCACTGGCCTCTGGAGACAGAACTCACCCCAAAACTCCCCACCAGCACCAGCACCAGCACCAGGGAGAAGTGAATGGAGCAGGTTCCCAGAGAACAGCCCCCTACTCCACCCCGCACTGTGCAGGTTGAGAAAGCTCAGTGCTCAGGTTTTAGCCCTGCCCATTTGCTCGAAAAAGAGTGCCTCCAAAAATGGTTTGTTTAAAAAGAAAAAATCAAAGTGGAGAAGCAGAGAATCAGTTAGGAAGCTGGCAGGAGAGGTGCTCTCTAGCATGGGAACACCTGTAATGGACAAGCAAAGTTAGGGTCATTCATCTCCCCCACCCCCAGACTGGCTTATTCTCAGCAGCTTCCCGCCTTCTTTAAAGACTCTTTATGCAAAAGCTGGGTGTTCCCAAACCCCTTTCCTTTTTTTTTTTGGAAACATGCTCTGAGTCTACACAAGATTTTTCTAACTTTGCAGTGTTCTACCCAGAAAGGGAAAAAATTAGTGAAAGGATAGGCTAAGTTTAGATTGAAAAACTTACAACCTGTCTGTAATTGCACCCTACCACCTCTAAAAGGATTTTTCTCACAAAACCAATTACTTTAAACATCCAAAGACTCCGATTATGTCTTTTGGACTGCTTCTCTGTCCTGTGTAATGCTGGAAGAGGGCAAAGGGAAAGAGAGGTCACGCTAAGGTGCGTCACCAAGCAGGCAGAGCTGCCCCCTACCCAGCTTACACAACCTTTCGGATTCCCTGCTGGATTCTTGACTGACAGAAACCTCACAGCCTAACCACCACCCCCTTCCATCCTTTGAAGATCCTTCTCCCTGTCTCTCTGCTCCCGGGAGCCAGATGTGGGTCCCTAATGCAGCAGGAAGGGTGACAGGGCTCTGTGGTCTCAAGTCTCCAAACTTCAACAGGGCCCTCCCCACCGCCCCACTCTACACACAGACCATAAAGATGGTCTCCAGGACCAGCTTTGCAAGGAGAGGAGAGTGGATTTTCAGCCCAATGTTACTGAGAGAGGGCAATTCAAATAAGATCCTTCACACCTTCAGGCCACTAGCATTCCCAGGCTGTCTTTGAACACAAGGCTGGCAGTGCCTCACTTGACCCTCACTAATTAGGGTCCCTAAAAGACTTGCTGTCCCTAAGTGAAGGGCTCTCCCGCAAAGCCCAGACCTGGGGCCTGAGAGCACCAGGTAGGGTACCTTCGGCTGATGTGCCTCCTTGTCTTTGCCACTTCTTGACTCCCACAGCTCCCCTCAGAGAAACAACGGCCAAAACAAGCCCATTTTTTTGTCTTAGGAGACTGTCAGGTTATATCAAACAGGTTAAATACAAAGAGAGACCTCTGAAAGCACGAAAAAGGACCCAGAATGCTGAAGCTGAGGAAAGAAGCCAACGTGCCTCTGTCAGGCCAGACAACAGTTCACACCCTCCCTTGTCCTTGAAGAGCAGGACAAACACTCTTCAAGATGTGGGGCATTTGCAGGAATTTTGACAATTGTGTTTTCCCAGTTCACTCCAAACTGCCCCCAGACACTGGAATGGAAAGCATGAGTGGGATTGGAAACTGAAAAATTGTTGGCCTGGGTTCCGGAGGAAGAATAGGCGTGAGTGCTCCTGGATCCCTGGTCCCAGCCTGGGGGACGCAGGCGGGAGCAACAGCACGACACCCCGCCGGCCTGCTGATGCCAAGCAAAAGGGCCCCGGCACCAGCCTTCCCTCGGGACAGTCACAAGGCTGACCTCTCTTCTTGCCCTCTCACTGAGGATCAGGGAGATGCCAACTAGGTCCTTTTCCACCATGGACCTCTTTAAACACTCTCGTTGAGGGAAACACACGCAGCTCCCGACCTTGGGAGAGTTGAATTGGGTGTGACTGTATGTATTGGAGGAGAGGGTGAATCGTATGCCCAACACGCTTCTAAAGTTACCCTCCAAATGGACTCTCACGCTTCCACCCAGGCAAACTGGAGTCTGCGACCAAGTTCAGACCCTGTCCGTTTCCTCCTGGGCTCATTTTTTTCCAACTGCCCACTCCAGTCGCTATCCATCAAGTCCCTGGACCTCCTCCCAGACCCTGAGGCATATCTGCGCATCTAGTCTCTCTCGTTCAAAACAGAAGCACCACAACAACGCGGTCAGACTTCGGGCACCCAGACAGGAATGCCCTGGAAACAGGGCCCAAGTCAAGCAGCTACTCCACACCCCCTCGCGCCCCGACTCCCATGCCGCGGCGCGACCCTTACCTGCGCTGGGGCCCCGCGGCACAGGGAGCGGGGCTCCGGCGCGGCTCTGCAGGCTGTGAAGCACCGGGGTCTCGAAGGGTCCGGCGGGCCAGGCGGGCGTCAGCGGTGCACCCACGTAGGGCGAGTAGGCGCTCGGGTGGTGGTGGTGATGGTGGTGGTACGTCCCGTTCAGCGGCCGCGCGGCCGACAGCGAGCCATACTGGTGCTCGCGGCCGCCCATGGCCGCCAGACTGCCGCCTCCACCGCTCACGCCGCCCGCGCCCCCGCCGCCGGCCGCCGCGTAGCCCCCCGGGTCCCGAGCAGCGCCGTTGGCCATGGGCGGGCTGGGCGAGTAGGGGAAGCGCGCCGAAACGTGCGCCGCGGCGGAGCTGGCGCTGCCGGGCCCCGCCGCGCCGCCGGCCGCCGCGCCGCCTCCGCTGCCGTACGGGGGGCTGTCGGCGGAGGCCTGGGGCCAGCCGGGGTGCGCGCCCGCGCCGCCCGCGTGATTGGCGGGCCCGCCGCCCGCCCCCTGGAGGTACGGCAGGCCGGGCAGCATGGAGCCCACGCGCGTAGTGGGAACGTAGACTGGGGAGCTCGCCGCGGCCGCGGCCGCAGCCGCGGCGGCCGCCGAGTGCACGAAGCCGCCGGGCGCGCCGTCGTAAGCGGCGGGCCCCTGGCTGGAGAGGGCGGCGAGGGTCTGGTACATCTCCTCGGGCTGCTCGGGGGCGAAAGGGCTCAGCTTGGCGCCGCGGCTGGACCACAGCAGCTTGCTGGCAGTCGCGGCCTGGTCGAGGTCAGTGAAGAGCAATAGGTCCTCCCAGCTCGACAGGGCGCCCCCGGGGCCAGAGATCCCCGGCGCCGAAGGTCCGTGGGGAGCCCCGAAGGGATGCGAGGCGTAGGGGCTAAGCAGTAGCGAGCGGGCCGTGGGTCCCGCCGCCGCCTCCGTGTCGAGCTGCGGTGTCCTGCAGTTGCTGGCGCCGCCGGGGCCGCGCTCCCCACCGCGAGAGCAGCAGGAGGAAGAAGAGGAGGAGATGGGGGAAGGCGGCGTAGAGGGCTCCCGCGCTGGAAAGGCTCCGGAGTCGCTGGCGTCCGCAGGCGCGGCCCCGAAGCGTTTCGGCAGGCACCAGCCGCCGTCAGTCAAGGCCATCCACGGTCCGGCGCCCTCCTAGCTGACTTCTAGCTCCTGAGACCGGATGGGGAGGGAGACAGGGTCGGGAGGAGAGATAAAAAAGGAGTTATCCAAAGCGCAGGCTGCACGACATCTTACCTCCACTCGCCTCCCTGGCTAATGAGATTCCTCAGAGATCCCGTTTCTGCCCCGGGCTCAAGGGGTGGGTAAGGAGAGGGGCAAGGGGCCTGCGCAGCCGCCACAGGATCTTCCCAGGACCCGGATACAAGCTCTCCCTCACCCGGCACGGCTCGGGTCCCTTCGCGCTCCCTTCCCACCCCCTCCGCAGCATCCTTCATCAGCGCGAGCGCCAGACCCCAAGGGTGACTGCGAGGCTGGCCGAGGTTTTCCTTCCGCCCCGAAGTGGCTCCCTCCTGGCTGATGGCACACAAAGGAACTTTTTAAGTAGCCGTGCGTGTCGGCGCTGCCTTATCATTCCTCCGTACGGGGGTCGCTCGCCCGGAATGCCTCAATATGAGAGCTGCCCGCGTGAAAATCATTAGCACAGGGAAGGCAACCTGTTCCCGAAAACGAAACCGCCGCGTTCTCCCATACTGGCTTTCCCAGAGCTTCCCGGACTGCGCTGACGAGACAGAACTCGAGCCCCAGAGAGAAATGCAACCCAGCCCTGGAAGGTGGGGCCGCAGGGCGGAGATCGCAGTGTCGGACCTTCGGGACATAGGCAGTTCGGGGTGCGTGCGGGGCCGGAGTCTCCTGCCCAACCCGCGTCCCCGCGGCGCCGCACACCTTAAGACACCGCTCGCCTCTGCAGCCACCAGCGCGTGCGCTCACGCCGGCCGCGCCACGCCGGCCAGACCACCCCGGCCCACCCCGCGGTCATCCCCAGCCGCGGAAAGGCCAGACCGTTCCGCAATCGGACGTAGCGGGGTGGAGCGGAGCGCAGAGAAAAGGAGGGGGAAATGTAAGGGGGGACGCGAGACCGCCCCGGAGCCGAGGCCACCCCAAAGGGGAGAGCAGGAAGAATGACAGGGAGACAAGGAGGGGGTGGAGGAGGGAGGCGAAATGCAGCCGGACTGGCCTTCTCGGGGCTGCTTTTCCAAATCGCCTGGGCTCATCGGAGATAACCATACTAAAATTAATACCCACACACAGACCGGGACTAGATAGCAGGAAAGAAGTCTCTGCCCGCCTGACTGCCGGCTCCCGCCCCTTTGCGCCAAGATAACTCGGAGATAAGGCTGCGCGCAGATAAGCGCTTCGGGGAGAGGAAAAGACACCATAAGTCGGTCCGCGGTGTCCCGGGAACCTGGGTGCCTGCTGGGAGTGGAGAAGGTAGAAACCCTCGGAGCCGATCGCGGCCCGCAGAGGGCCGGAGAGCCGAGGCCGACGGGCCAGCGACGGGTGGGGGGTGCAGAGGAGTAAAGAGGAGAGATCGTGCAAGAGAGGAAGCAGCCGAACCTCGGGTGGGCGCTGCGCATGGAGAACAGCCGTGGCGGAGGGGGCTCCAGAGCGCTGAGAGAGGCCGAGGGCGCCGGCAGGCGAGCGCGAGTCCGGGGTCTGCGCGGTGTTGCTGGTGAATAAAAAGGAGAGAGGAGGCGCCTCTTACAGCTCTGCCGGAAAACTGCAGCCTGCGCTCCTGATTGGACTCACCGAGCCCTAAACAAACAGCGCTCGCCGAAGGGTGCCAGGCTGTGGGTCGGAACTGCGCTCTGCGAGCAGCTGGGCGCTGGAGGTGAAGAGGAGGAGGAAGAGGAGGAGGAGGGAGCTAGGGGAGGAGAGAAAAGAGGATGGGGAGGAGACGGCGGGCGGCGGGGGGAGGGGAGCGCGCCGCCCGGGCAGACAATGAGCCCCGCGCAGCCTGCGGGTGTGGGCTAAGCCGCGAGCACCGTCCTGGGAGTAGGGGCGAGTCCATCCAGGGGGCGCCGATCCCGGGGACGCCGGGGGAGGGGCGGAGGTGGCAGAACGCCTGACCTGGCTGGCGACCCACACCCATTCCTCCTCCCCCAGTTACACGCGCGCTCAAGGGGGCGGGGGGGGGGCGGCGGTGGCGCTGGAGGAGTTGACCGTGCACAGCCCCACGCAGCCACCGCAGCGGGAGAGACGCGCCAGCTCCCTGGTCAGCGCGCCCCCCAGAATAAGGGGGGAAAGTGCTTTCCTCCGCTGGCCTTCCCCGCTCCTCCCTGCACATTAAATGAGCTTTTAGCTCCGCAGTTGTGTGTGACCGACCTTAAACTTTCCCAACCTCTTCTCGAGACCCTGAGGCTCAGGTCGTGGTGGCCGTCGGGGGTCTCGTCTCCTGTGATCTAGGAAAAAAGGAACTCGAGTGCCCAGCTCCCTATCTCTGCCCTGCTTTTTAGAAATGTACTAAATTCCTGGGAAGTTTCGGGAGGTTCACGTCAGCCCTCCCCAGCTAAACTACGGGAACTTTGGGGGTCATGGTGTACGTAAAGGTTAGTCCATGAAGTGTGCAGAATGGAAAAGGGTTTCCACGCCGGTCACCCCCGGAGGTGCTCTCCAAGTTTTGGTATCCCGTTTGCTCTGAGCTTTCCCTGGAGAACTTCAGGTAAGTATCAGATAAGTCGTTGGAAAGAGGAGGGGGTCACCTTCCCAGGTCCCAGCGCGAAATACCGCTTCCCCACCCCCATCCTCACATACACACCCCTTCTTCGCTCCCTCCAAATGGTTATCACAACTGTGTACAAACTGATACGGTCCTTAGCCAGCAAAGGGACTGGAAATGAACGTCGCGGGGTTATCAGCGCCGATCTGTCAGCGGGGAGTCGCGCGGCCGCAGGTTCGTCCGCGGCAGGAGCCGTGATATATGTCTCGCTCCCTTTCTCTCACAAAAAGGATTTCTTCCGACAGACGTGACCCCAGAAGACTGTCGAGAGAGAATTTTAACTAGGGCAGGAGCAGTTGTTTTGTGGCAATGGATTTTTACACTTTTTTTTTTAAGGTAAATCGAAGTAAATGATTTTCTAAAGGTCAGTCTCCCTGAAAGCGTTTGGGCTGTGTGTGTGTGTGTGTGTGTGTGTGTGTGTGTGTGTGTGTGTGTGTGTATGTTTCCAGTTGGGGAAGAGAGAGGAGCCTGAGCAGAGTTGAGCCGGGGTAGGTAGGGCCATAGTAAAATAGGGTTTCGAGAGATTGTGAGACCTCCTGGCTAAATGTATGTTTCCTCTCTATGTGACTGTGAGCTATGAACCTGTGAATCCTGGGGGACAAGGGGCCAGGGCCTGGCAGAGCGGGGGAGGAAAGAGTGGAATCGAGGAAGTCGGCGATTCTTTTTTCATTCTTCGTAGTAAATTGCTGCTAAACACTTTTGAATTTTAAATTGCTACCGAAAAGGTCCATAAACCGTTCTCATCCAATTTAGTCACTTTTATTACATTCCTCTTTGCCTCCCCCAATCACTGCGGCGGCTCCCAGTTTCAGCGTGGCCGCAATTCCGAAAAGACTGAAGGTAGAAAACTCTGGAACGGAGACTGGCGACTGGAGCAGGATCCAGGGGCTTTAAAATTTAACCTGAGTTCGATCGAATGCGTCTACCAAAGTAGATAACCCGGCGTCCGCCGTCCACTTAACTCCTACCAGGGCTTCCAATGCCTTTCTTTTGTTTTTTACGTGAGTTCCGATCAAATTTTTATGTAGACTGAGTTTTGCAGAAGCTCCTTTGTAAGCCGTTACAGAAAGGTTGTGGGCATTTGATTTCCTTTGAGTCCAACTGTTCTTAAATATTTCTGAGGTTTGCTCTCAAAAGCAAAGTTTTTTTTTTAAATTCATATCTCAATGAGGTGATTTCTAACGAAGACAAGTTAACAAATAAATAAGTCCATTGGCTGAGTTGGAGTCCGGGCTGTGAACGGCCTCCAAGCCTGAGCCCCGAGGAGAAAGAGCCCCCGGCGCGAACCTGATTCCTGCTGTGTGTGTGTTTCTTATATTTGCAATTACGTGGGTGACCGTGTGAATTTCCTTGGACAATAGTTGACCCCCAGGGACCGGCTTTTCCCGCCAATCCGCAGCAGCGGGGAGAGGGTGCGCTGGCCCCGGCACGGCTGAGACAGAGGTGAGCGGCGGGACGCAGACCAACTCCACAACGTGCGAGTTCTCAGGCTCGAGAAAGGACAAGGCATTTTACCCTCCAGATTCCCAATCAGTTTTGAACATTGCTTAAAACAAAGGTGGGGGCAGGGAAGTCATTGTTTGCTCTTTTGCAGGGTCACAAGTTGTTTTCTGGTTTTTTAGACTGGTCTTGTTTCTCTTGTCAGTTAACAGAGAAATAAAACAAAACTGACCCGTGGAGTTTATTCAGACAGAATGCCAGGTTGCCTGACTGTTCCAGTTTGCAGTTTTCCCAACGCATCGCCTTTGGCCTTGGGGACAACACCCCCGGGGCCCCGGGGAGCGGCACATTTTCAAAGCCACCCCCCAGGGACCCGAGGCCCGGCGCTCTGAGCTTCCTCTGAGCGCCCCAGCTGGTCCGGGAAGGCCGGAGGGATTAGGGGGGCGCAGAGGAAGAAGTGCACCCCAAGAGCTGGCGATGGTCCCCACAGTGCTTCAGGTAGACGGTCATGCTCTTAGAAGTTTTCTTCGTGTTTCCTTTCCTTTCTTTTTTTCCATTTCTTTCCCTAACGCCTCTCTCTTTTTGGTGGATTTGCTAATCTGGAACGAAATTGTTTCTCTCGGGACTGTTGAGACCCAAGGAGTAGCCCCTCCGGAGCGATCCTGCCTCCGCGAGCGGCCCTCCTCACCCTCGGAGGGGGGCGGGGTGCCTCCCGGGCGAGGCCTGTCCCCAGGGCTGATTTATTTGGGCCGCGCGCGCCACCCCGCTCTTCGCGACTCGAATCCAGCCCGAACCCAGCCGCCAATAGGGCAGGAGGCGGGTGCCTGGCGGCCAAACTGGAAGGGTGTTTGGGAGCCCAGTTGTGCGCCGCTTCTGGACGAGCCGCGAGGCCCCGACGAGGACCCGCGTCTTCCGAGGATCCGCCTTTACGCCCGCAAACTTAAGCTCATCCTCTTATCATTTCACCAAGCTCCTGGGTGCTCCAGCGACGTTTCAGGAAGAAAAAGAATACATACGATTTCTGACTTTAAAGCATAGGTTTTAACTTGAGAGGGTTTTTTGTTGTTGTTGTTTTTAACCAGATTTATGGGGCCTTCTCGCTTGCACCATATTTCTTCCCGTCCCGGGGACGCTTTGGCCAAAGGACACTGGGTCACCTCGGCGTCCTCCACGCCCGCCAGCGCCCGGGCCCACTAGCCGGGTCGGGGCGGCGCGTTCTCCGATTCAACTCGGTGGCTGTCACTCCGACGCAGGCCATCGCCCAGGGGCCTGACAGTTGTTGGAGGGAAGGGGGGGGGGCGTTGTCGTTGTTTTGTTTTTTAATTCTCGAAAATCCCAAAATACTCCTTAGAAATGTCAGGTGGTGACGGCGGAAGCGTGGGACGTGCGCAGCCTAGAGGTCGCCCCAACCGCGTGCCCCGGCTCCGCGCCCCCTGCCCGCCGCTGGTCCCCGGACTCAGGAAGGCGCAGCGCCCACGCCGGACCCCGGCCGGCCGCGATCGCGGCCCCGCGGCCCCGCATCCCCGCGCCGACCCCGCGCGCCGCCGGCGGCCGCCGGCGCGGCGCGGAGGTGGGCTCGCGGCGGCGGCGCGCGAAAGGTCACCGCGGTGGCATTCCTCTCCGCGCGCTGTTTACGTGACTTAATGTACTTCATCCGCTGCGGGTAAGTTAGGGCCGCGATAAGCGGGCGGCCGGAGGAGGGTCGCTGTAAAAGCCCCACGCTGGGCGCCTTCCAGCCCTCCCCTCATCCATTAACCTTTTTACTTTCTTCTTCCCTCTCTCTTTTAAAGCTTGTTATCTAGGCCACCCAATGACCGACGAAAGATTTTCCCTCCCTGCTTCTCCCAAGGCCGCTTTAAACCAAATAAATTTAGCTATTAAGGGCCAAGATGTCTGACAAAAGATCGAAAGGTGTCTTTCCGTGATCGCTTAAAGAAGCGAAGGGGAAGCTTGTGGCTCTCGGATCCCGATAAGACATTCCACACCGGCGCCGGCCTCCCTCCCCGAGGCCTGCTTGCGTCCCGACACGCTGAGAACCCCACTTGGTGGCCCCGATCTCGGATGGCCGCCAAGTGGGGAATGCCAAGCCCCGGGGTCCCGGGAGCCGGGGACTCCAGGCCGGAGCTGGACTCCCCAAACAGCCCCCCTGCACTAGGCAGAAAAACTAAACCGAACTCAGTGGGACCCAAATTACCTCCCATTTGGATTATTTTCTGATACTGAGTAATACTACAAAGCCAAACCACTCCTAACCTCGTGCCCCGCTCCCCGCGGTTTGCCGAGCTAGGGGCAGTGTTACTCCCCATCTCTGGTCGTCCGAAGCAGACCTTTTGAACCCCAGTCAGAACGTGGTGGGTGGAAGGAACCCGGCGTCGGGATCATACAGGCTAATGGGGAGGGTGTGGACCCGCAGAATAACAGTGTCCAGGTTGGAGGCAGCAGTCCAAATACTCAGCCATCCGCAGGTTGAGTTTGGTTATGAAGTGTGGTATTTACTATTAGTACTATTAATTACTACGGGCTTCACTACATAAAGCCTCGGGCTGCCAGCTGGGCTGAGGCCCTGACCCTGGAGTAATCCCTTCCCTCTCACCAAAGGTGAAGCAAAAAATAATCCAGTTTCCTGATCCAGGACTGAGAAGTGGGCTTGGGGAGTCAGATGCCATGTTTTCCGTTTCCTGCACAGAGCTGCTGCTTCTCCCCTTAAGGAGCTGGAACATCCTCCATACTCCAGGCCCACTTAAGCCTTTTCTACCACTTTGAAATACAGCAGGATAAGGAACTGGGGGTAACAGATGAGACCACTCTTGGCTTCGCGCTATGGGGCTTCTTCCCACATCTTCTGCCTTTCCCATCTGTTCTTCTCTGGCAACATCAGAGACAGGACTCTGAATCCCAAAAGGCAATCCAGTATCTTCAGCGTCTGTCTGTCCTCTCATGCTGGGCCCCAGAAGTTAAAAATGTCTTTCTTCTCACTTCTCCCTCCAAATAAGGTGAAGTCCCAAATCATTCACCTTATCTAATCCTAACCTCTTACCCAGCCTCTGGAGGTGAGAGAAATCAGAGCATCAGAGGGAAAGGGACCATTTATGCTCTCAAGAACGTGAGAGAGATGCAGAAATTTCCATCCCACTAGACAGGCAAAACCTGGGCTTTCTCTGGGCTTTGCAGGTATCACTAAGTGTTTAGGCAATGCCCATTCCAGGGTCAGGGTGCAGATGCCACCGCCCCAGAGCTGTCTCAGCTCAGAGACCTTTGTGACTGGTTTCCTAGTGGGGCAGGGGGCATTGGGGAAGCAGAAAAAAATGAGATGATAGGCTTTAGCTGTTTGCTAAGTGACTAATGTCCTCCTTGAATCAATTAAAGAAAAAAGTGCCCAAGAAATTAAAAAAAAAAACTTACTGCGTTTGCCACCCAGAAATATGACCTCTCCAGCTGTGTTGCAAATATGCAGAGAATTAAGACCAAAAGGCTGTCTACTTACATGCAGTCCTCCAGTTTCCTGCACTTGCGCGACAGTACTGAGTATGCACTGCACAAAGAAGAACTAGAAGAGGTAGCTACTAGTTTTGAAGTGTTTACAGTCTGAAAGGTTTGCAGTTCTGTAGAGCCGGTTAGGCAAAGTACCACAGACAACTTTCAAGATGGAGGGAGATGTCTGAGTCTTTTTTCTTTCTCTAGAAAAGTACCCATGCTCGGATTTTCCTCTAGGCTTCACAATGAGCTTATTAAAACGGGAGGGTGGTGTTCTAGCTCAAACACTAGGGAATTCCTAGGAGCCCAGACTCTGGGCCAGCCTTCCTGGGTTTGAATCATGACCCCTCCCCTTCCTAGCTGAGTGACCAAGACAAATTGCCTAACCTCTCTGCTTCAGTTTCCTCATCTTTAAAATGGGGTTGATAAAAATACCTCCTTTACAGGATCATTGAGAGGATTAAAAGATGTCTTATGTATCAAGGGCTAAGAGTAACCAGCATATGGTAAGCACTGTGTAAGCATGACCTGTTTTTACCAATATCTATATTGTAATAGACTCTCACCTACTACATCAGATTTCAATTTTTGGGGAGACCCACCTATCCCCCAGAGTTAAATTAACTCCCAGGAAAGAACTTCTTTGAGCACTCATTCAACTTTGAGACCTGCCATTCACCAGAGGTCTTGGGCTTTTTCTATGTACCAGCAGTGAGGACTTTATTTATCGCATTATGGTAGGAAAGGGTGATGGGGCAGACAATCGTAGATCTACTTTTTTTGGTTCCTTTGAAGAGGAAAAATTCCTTGTTCCCTTTGCAAATGCCAGCAGCAGACTACAGGACAAAGATAACAATCTTAAGGCTTGTCCTCTGCTCTGAGAAAAGAACTCCAGTCCTCAGAAGCACCCCCCTCCCTGGAAGCTTCTTTCTGTCAGGAGATAGGAGTGAATGAACAGATGGGGCCATGAAGGAGGGCAACCTTGAGGACTGGCATTAGATATAAGGGAGAAAAAAGAATTAACTAAATTGACCTGGTCATCTCACTACTCTCATGCTTTTTGCCTTTCCATTTGGCATTGCTGTTTATGCAGGAGACTTATTCTACATTAATCACATTTTGTTAAGGAATTTAAAAATAAATAAATAAAGATCTGTGAGAAGCTAGGGGACCCAATATTGATAGAAGAAAATCTAGACCATTCCAGACTTTTTCCAATTGATTTTCTTTCTTTCTTTCGTTTTCTTATAGCATCCCATCTTCTAAAACAAGATCTAAACTGCAATAACGAAAACTTAAAAAAGAATCCATGGGACATAACAAAGAATACTGTCCTCTAGATAAAATGATGGGGAAAGAGCTTTGTTTTTCAGGAGGCAAAGTCTGGAGGGATCATAAAAGTCTCCCACACTGTGCAGGTTTCCAGCCACGTTTGTGCCCAGAGCCTGTTTTTCTCTTTCTCTGACAGTCGTGATCTTCTCTCCATTTGATTTACTGAGTGCTGTCATTTCTCTGCTCTTTACTTTCACAATCACACATTCAAACCTGATAAAGTTCAAGACCCTGAATACTTGCAGCTTTCCCAGATTTACAGTCCTATTGCCCCCCACCCCAGCCAGTGGTCCCCCGGCTGATTGAATCCTCATGGACAAAAGCCATGGGGGATCAGCAAAAAGCCAGCAGGTCCACGAGGGCTGGATCTCCAGAGAACGATATCCCCCATGTCAACTCTGTTAGTCAAAGCGACGAACCTTGGTAGCTTCCTCCCCCTAAAAAGAGATGTCAACATTCTCTCATTTTAGTTCCAACTTCCAGTTTGTAACCTGCCTGTGGGCAGGGACAGGCACGGTAACTTGCAAATTTTACAGTTGGTGAGAATTGGATGTAAAATCCTGGTCAGCTTACATGATTTTCCTGGATCTACTAAACAGCCTTGTGATCGAGGGCAAGCCACGTAACCTCTCAGTGCCTCAGTTGCTCCATCCATAAAATGGTAGAAATATTACTTTCTATAAACATTAATCACAAACCAATGACTTGAGTCCTCCTCGCTGTGTGTAGCTCTGTCAGGGCCCCAGTAAGACCACGAGCACCTGTCTGATCTGGCTGTTTGGATTCTCCCAGGTTAAATACAAACCTAGAAGTTAATCTAAATACTGTACCAATGGGCTAAACAAAAGGAATGATTCATCTCCAAAGACTGATCAGTTAAATTAGGCTCAAGTTTTCAAACCGCTGAAATGTCTTATGATGGAAGATGCTATCTAAATAATCTTCTTTGCCTATAAATATGTCATAAGTCAACTAAATCACAGAACAGTGACAAAAAGCCATCAGTGACCATGAATATCCTTATTTCCAGTATGGTGACTATATGGGGACTTCATATTTATGACATAAGTAATTATTTTACATGATTTAATGTTTTCATTTATCTTGAACTATCAGAATTTTCTGAGTAAGGTAAGCAGAGATTTAAGTAGGTTTTTTTTTAAATCACTGTTCCAAATCCATGAATTAAAAAGGTGTGATTCCCTCCTCCTTTTTTTTCATATTCTAGAAAGCTAAACTGTCATAATATCTAAGAGGAAAATTGTATTCACCTGTTAGGAAAGAAGGTGAATTATTGCCTACCTTCTTCAGAAGGCATATTTTTAACTTAACCAATCAGGAAACACCGATTGGAGTATATTACGATGTTGCTTTTTCTCCTGACCATAACAATGTTTACTTCTACAGAGGTGAATAAAAATAGAAACTTGACTTAGTGGATATCAAATAACTTTTTCTGGCTCCTCCTGAGCTAGGTGACTACTCTGTTTATAATCCCACAAATTAAAGACATGCAATTATCCAACAAAAACAGTGGGAATATTACACCATTTTTTAAAAGACTGACTACCACATAGCCGGTGCCCAGCCAGCTCTAGCCAAAAACCACAGTATGGAACCATAAATAAAGCTGTCAGCCTTTGCATTTCAAAGGCACCTTTCTATAGAGAGCTCGGCTTGTGGTGAATAGAAAAGAGCCTACCCAGTGGTTGAGCTGGTGGGCCGGCAGCAGAATCCGTCCACACCTCAGCACTGTGGCTAGATTAAGCTCTTGCGTGGAGGTTGAGAGCTGGGGGTCTGGATTTGAATCCCAGCTCTGCAGCTCACTCTCTGCGTCCTTATGCAAGCTACTTAATCCCTCTACTTGTCATTTTCGTCATCTGTAAAAAGAAGGGGTGGTAAGAACAGTAGCCTCCTCAAAGAGTTTTTATGAAGTCTCAATGAGTTAATATTTATCAAATGCTTAGAAGAGTGTCTGGCTCAACATGAAGACTATTTGAACCATTTGATAAACAAGGAAAAACACAAACTTCTATTTCAGGCTGCCTTCCTAGAGGAAGAGAGATGAGGGGGGAAGGGAGGACGCCCCAAGTCCTCAAAAAAGTTAGGTAGGAAGGCAAAGGCATAAAGAAAAGATATAAGAAGAAGCCTTTAAGAATGTCAGATATTTCCTACTGGGGATTATTTAAGGTCATAAACTCACCCTTTCTGTGTATAAAACCTTCCAACGTGCTGTCTTTACAATGACAAATGTGCCAATACCTTGATCAGTGAATGGAGTCATAAGGTCTTGCCCAGCATATCGTGTTATATCAGAGGCAAAAGTGAGGTTGCAGAGGCAATAAAACTCTCAGGGTGCAAATATTTTAACACCTCACACATGTAAAGATTCTTCTTTCTGGCACATCGGTAAATTTTCTCACCTGAAGAAGCCCTGCGTGATGGCTAGAACTTGGCCCTGGGGTTGCAGCACCAATTCTGTCCTCGTGAGCTCCCCAGGTGTCCACAGTCACAACTGGTATGACTCTAATGGCCATGAGATCCATCCTGAAACCAACGAAGGCTAACACGTGTTTCTCCACCACACAATGGCCCTCTTCTTTCTTCACTCACCCCACCACGTTCTCACGATTATGGCTGCCTTCCTGATGCTGAGGCAGCACTGTGGTCACTGGGACATGAGGTGGGTCATAGGTGGGTCATCTTTACTGCGTCCCTGTGCTCCCCTGGGGGCTCAGATCACGTCTTGCTCATCTTTGTATCCTCATGGACACACGCAGTGTCTGGCCAGACTCTTGAGTGTGATCATTTTGAAAGTTTTAAGATACCACGCTCCAAGCCCAAACATGAGTTCCAACATTATTAGTATCAGACTTTTCTACACTAGAGATAATTATCTCTTTATTTGAAGTTTTAAAATTCACTCTTTTCTCCTACATCCTCCCAAATAGAATTCTCAGCCAGAAGGTTTGAACGTCGACTTTTGGCGGGATTCTATATTGAATAGTGTTGATTATCAAATGATATCTTTATAAGCCACTTTCTGATCCAATAATCCTAATACAAACGAAACCTGACTGTAGCCTGCGGAAATTCGCTAATCCCAAGTACTGTATAGTTGGTCCTTAAAGGAGCTATTGCGAGGCTATTATTGCAGCAGACGTGTTCCTTTACTTCCCAGACTCTGTCTCAGTTTTTATGGACTTTATATTTCACTACGTTCTACTACTTCCGACTTCAAAATACTTTCCACATTTTTCTCTCTTAATTCAGCCACTTGAGAACATTATATTGTCTGTGTTCAGAATTCTGTATTGGCCAATAATTTATTAAGCCAATTAGCGCACTTTAAAAGAAGAATCAGGGCTTCCCTGGTAGCACAGTGGTTGAGAGTTCGCCTGCCGATGCAGGGGACACCGGTTCATACCCCGGTCCGGGAAGATCCCACATGCCGCGGAGCGGCTGGGCCCGTGAGCCATGGCCACCGAGCCTGCGCATCCGGAGCCTGTGCTCCGCAACGGGAGAGGCCACAACAGTAAGAGGCCCGCGTACAGCAAAAAAAAAAGAAAAAGAAGAAGAAGAATCAATGGCAAACAGTCAACAGCATCGCCAGCACCATGAACGTGAAGCGGAGGTGCAAATTCCGTTTTGAGCCCTGGCCACATACTCCTCTTTTGTTTCCATCATTCTAACGTTAAGGAACAGATGTCAGTCCTGAGAGCAACTGCCTTTTGCCAGTAGGTATAACAAAGGAACAGATTTATAACTGGCACCTACCAAAAATACAATAGGATAAGGTCACACCAAAAAAAGTTAAACAGCACAAGAGAAACAAGGTCCCTTCTGAAGGATTCATTTGAATACGATGTCAAGTTCCTGTCACTTACATTTTCCACTGTGTGGTCAGGGCAGTGCAGATTGCTCTTCAGCTGTGGGGACTTGCCTGGTGTGAGAGCGGGTGCCCTATCTGGAGAAAACCAGCCATCAACTGCACCACGGTCCTCCCTCCCTGGAAGCACCCAAATACCTGGGAAACAGGGCAAGACATGCTAAGGACATGCAGTTCAAACATTCTCACACAACACCACAAAATATAGAGCACCTTACAAGAATACCGTCGATAAAGTTCCTGCCCTACAGAATCCTTTTTTAAAGAATTGTCACCATAAGATATCCTACCTAATTAGAAGCACCCCAGTGAGATTCATAGCGCAGTCCCGGACCCATATCAGATCAACTCTACTTCTTCTGTAACCATCAAGAGCAAACATCAGTATCATATTTTCTCATATTTCCTTCATCTCTCACGCTGATGCAGGGACTGTAGGCTGGCCGTGATGAAGAGGCCAGAAAAGAATTGTCTCTCTCTTCCTCCCTCCATGTACCAAACCAGGGGTTCACTGAATCCGTATTAGTTCTGGACATAAACCTAAGGAACTCATTCAAGAAAAGCAGCATCCAAACAGCTACTCTTTTGCTTACGGAGCAACTGCCAGGCGCACACAGGGGTCCTGTGGAGACTTCTTTGTAGGTGACCAAACAATGAGCAAAAGCAGGGCAGAGAATGGGGATTGATGTGGAGGGAAGAGCTGTTCCAGTCCACACCCTCTGAACCTCAAGAAGGAAAATGAGGTCTATTAAATCGAGATAGAGAGGGAAAGCCCAAGGCAAAGCTACGAAATACGTCAGATTGTCTTTCAAAGGTCTCTTGTTCCCCTACCCAGTGCTGTGTAGCCAACAGGGACAGTCATCAGTTACCTCACGTTCAATCCTTCCATTCTTCCCTTTCCCAACAGCCCGCCCCAAACAGGTAGACACCAGGCTGATCTAAGTAAGGCTACTGGGATAACCAGGCCATCAGAGGTGATACATTCTTGTTTCAGCGGAGACTTTGTATAGTATGGTTTCTAAAAGGTGTGATTGGTGGAATTTCAGACTCCTTGGCAGTCTCGTGGGAGAGATTTTGGGGGACGAGTCTCTTAGTAACGTTTAATTCAGGTAGGCCGTCTCTTGCCACACCTATATGTGAAGCAAGTTTTACCCAATCACGATTCCAAGCATGGATCCTTTCACTTCAAGGCACTCTCTCTGCTTACTTGACCAATTGTTTTTCAATCTATAACTTAAGTGTTGAGCCCAAAGTATTACGAACCGTTGCATTTTTGTGTTGAAACCATCTAAAGATGACAGATATCTCTGCTCTTAGAAAAAGTCCCTGCTTTGACTAACCCATGGGTAGAGAAGGAGAAAATTACTATTTGCTTTTGCTTAGAAATGTGAGCCTGTTTGGATCTCTCAAGTTTCCATAAATCTGACAACTCAATGAGTTTACTGTACGAAATAAGGTTTATAAGTATTCAGAGGCAAGATATGAGCTCTGTGCTAGAATTTCAAAACTGGTTAAAATAATGACGGCAAATCCTCAACTGCTGTGAAAACAAACAAGATACAGCTTGCTGAGCGGCAAATGAACAATTGGCAGATGTCATATTATTCAAGAATGCTGCCCTGTTACAAGAACTCACTTTTTTTTTTTTTAAATAAATTTATTTTTGGCTGTATTGGGTCTTCGTTTCTGTGCGAGGGCTTTCTCTAGTTGTGGCAAGCAGGGGCCACTCTTCATCGCGGTGCGCGGGCCTCTCACCGTCGCAGCCTCTCTTGTTATGGAGCACAGGCTCCAGACGCGCAGGCTCAGTCGTTGTGGCTCATGGGCCCAGTTGCTCCGCGACATGTGGGATCTTCCCAGACCAGGGCTCGAACCCGTATCCCCTGCGTTGGCAGGCAGATTCTCAACCACTCTGCCACCAGGGAAGCCCAAAAGCTCACTTTTACTTACTTTCTCACCCTTGTGAGAAACCTGAGACCCAGATGATTCCCAAAAGTTCATTTGTAAGTTGCTTCCAAGAAGTTGGAGCAGATTTTCTTATAGAAATAATGTGATAAATGATGGTTAGAGCTCAAAATACCACCCCTCCCTTCATCATTATACAGTATTGTAGACATGAGCATTGTTTTCTAGTATTGTTCACTGCAAGTATATACCATTTAATCTACATTCCTGGTTAATATGAGCCATTGGCTGCCATTCATAACATGTCAGAAGGAAGACACAGCCCCTAGAGATGGACCATACGATGCCTAGATACGAGACACCCCCAACCCTCTGTAAAGGTCCCAAGACGCAGAAACTCTTCTCTAACTGGATTGAGCAGTGAGAACGGTCATGTGTTGATGTAACTGAAGTTCAGAGTCAGTTTAATCCAGGAGCTCCTGCCCCATTTCTCTGCCCCTCCCCCTGTATATGTCTCTCCCATTTGTTGACTTTATCTTGAGGTCACTTCTCTCAGGCGGCAAAAGGACTTCTTCTGGCATCCGGCAGAAGAGGAAGAAAGCCCTGGTCACAGGATTCTAAGCAGGAGTCCTGAAATTCACTTTGATTGGTCCCTGTAACTCATATGCAACCCTGAACCACTGACCTTAGCTGGGGAATGGAATGGGCTGATTGGGTTAAGCCAATCAAGAGTTAAGGTTGAGATCATCTCCCCTCAAAGTACACGGGTGATGATGTAAACGAAAATGAAAACGTGGGCCCACTGAGCTGGATGAAGGGGAGAAATGGATAGATAACCAACAATAGCCACTAAACCATCTTTCCCTGTTGACCCCAGCCCCTGCCACTGAAGGAACGTGTTATATGGCATGGTGGAGCTAAGGAAGCTAGGTTAGCAGGGGCAGGCACACAAGTGTGGGGATCAGAGGAAGGAAATGGACACGTTCTGCTCTGTTCACTCCATCCTAGAGTACCCTCTACCCCCAACCTCCAGGAGCCCCATAGATCCCCACTCTGTCTCAGATCCCAGCTACTAGACCTTCACTCCACCTTAGAACTTTAGGACCTACCACCACCACTAAAAAAGAAAATATCAATAGAAAAATATATCTTTTCCTGCTTCATTTAAAAGTGGCTACATGTCTTCCATCTTCCTCTTCATTCCACTTCCTTGTCAAAGGGAAACTCAAGGGCCCTAGGAATTCGACTCATGCTTTCTCCCCTGACAAAGTGGCTCTGGTACCCGCTGACTTCCCAGCATACTTTGAGACGAAACTGTGGTGGCTTTGAATCTACTCTTTAATCGTCTGTCTGTAGTCAATCACTCACTAAACACTGCAAGTTCAACCATGAGGCTGTCTAAAGAAATGTACAAAGAGAGTGGGATTAATACTGCTTTCCCAACTACCTCATATTAATAAAACTACATATATCCAACTTTTGGCAGGGTACCCTCTTTTTGACTAACAGTGGGCACAGTGTTCATCCCTGAGCCATGAAGCTATAAAATATAATAAACAGGCTTGTGATTGGAAAATAGGCTGGAATTAGACTCACGACAATCAATGAAAACACAGAAGTAAAATAAAGAAAGGGTCAATTACTCAGGCTTCTCAGCAAAATTGCCCCACATAAAGATTGATTTCAATCTCACTCCCACTGTACTCCAAAAATCCCGCTTTCTAAAATGGTGGTTTCCCACTGCAGGACTGGCTCAGAGCCCAGGCCTGTATCTCTAGAGCTTTCCCCAGAGCTCCAAGTAATGCGGCCTTTGCTTGAATGGAAGTGGAAGGCTGGAAATAAATTGTCCCATGAAGTGTTAAATGGAAAAGAGTTAAGCTATTGTATTGCGATAATAATAATTTAGCTGTTTGTAATGGCTCACGGTCATTTGAAATGCTGACTTAATAAAGAGATGGGCACGTGCTATATTTAGAAACTGACCATACCTGCCGTAGGTCCTGAGCAAAGCTGACACCTGCTCTGCAGTCTCAGAGGCGGAATATGCAGTCGCAGAAAAAGACAAGCACAAGAATGGAATTTTCTTTCTGATAATGGCACATAACTTTGGAAAGATTTGGCTTTTATTATATATCATTTTTGAAAATGAGGGTTTTGTTTCCGAATGAAACAAATACATTCCTCAGAGTAAAAGTAAATTTATTTTTAAGTATTCTCTCTTTTTGACTGATTCCTCTCCCAAATAGTTTCACCTTTTCACTAGCATGATTTTATCCTCTGTAAAGAGAAAATCACTTTTAATTTGGGGTCATGAATACAAGGACAACAATCAGTATAACAATATTGGTTGTTTTGTGTTATTATCACTCAATTTGGGGTGTCATTGCCCCTTCGCTTTATTACACAAGCTTTTTTTAAAAGGGCGAACTCTCTCTCCTCCATTTGGGTCGCGGTTTCCAGGAATGTTTTCCAAATTATCCACTCCCCTGTGATTTACCCTTCTCAGGGGCCCAGAGTTAAGTCTGGAGGAAAAGGTTAGTTCACTCTCATCACACTGGAGGCTGTTTAAATGGAAAGGAGTTTCGAAACCCTCATTTCTCAACTGTCAGCATTTAAAATATACGGGGCAGTCGCAAATGGACTTAAATGGACATAATCTTTTGGAAAGTAACGTGATAATCAGCTTTAATAGCCAGAGAGTTTATTGTGCAACATTGCAACACTCCTGCCAATGGTGGCAAACTGTAAAGAATTTATATGACCCACAACAAGGAAGTGGTTAAACATGGCACATCCACACAATGGACCATTCTATTGCCATTAAAAACATGTTTTTGAAGAATATTTAGTAAATGAGAAAATGTTCATCTTTATGGCCTAGTCATCTCTGTGGCTAGTGAGATAGGGAAGCCTTTATGTTCTCTTTCGTGCGTGCGTGTGTTTCTCTATTTTACATGTATCGATAATGAGCATGCCTTGTTTTTGAAATAAGAAAAAAAATTTCAGGAATTCAGGAAGGCTGAGGCTGGGCCCTCATCCTGGGTGTGAAGTCTGGCTGTCACTGGGTCAGTGGATCAGGGAGCAATATTTATCCAGCGCCTACTTTGTACCAGGCACAGGGATGAATCCTGGGGATACAAAAATGACAAAAATGAAATTAAATGATGCCAATCAGCCGGAGTGGCTGGGCTGAGGCACTCGGAGTTCACGAGTCTCGATTATGTGAACAAATGGGATGCTTGGTGTCCCCTTGGTCAACTTTAATTACTGGTACCCTAAGGATAAGAAGCTGGTGTAACAACAGCTGTCTTAGTAACTTTTTAAAATGCAAGATACCAGGACTTCCCTGGCAGTCCAGTGGTTAAGACTCCAAGATCTCACTGTAGGGGATTCCCTGGTGGCACAGTGGTTGAGAGTCCTCCTGCTGATGCAGGGGACACGGGTTCGTACCCCGGTCCGGGAGCATCCCACATGCTGCGGAGCGGCTGGGCCCGTGAGCCATGGCCGCTGAGCCTGCGCATCCGGAGCCTGTGCTCCACAACGGGAGAGGCCCCAGCAGAAAGGGACCCGTGTACCGCAAAAAAAAAAAAGCCATGTGGTGAAGCAAAAAAAAAAAAAAAACTCCAAGATACCAATCATCAGAAAGTCCACCTAATCTAAAATTTTTTTCTCCTATATGCTATTTTTAGGAGAAAAAAAAAATGGTAAGAAAACAAGGTAACATAGGAAGTGAATATTTTTTAAAAAATCAGCTCATCTCCTACCTCCTTTATAATGAATGGGACTGTGCAATAAGAGTTGCCTTTCATATTAATGTAAGATATTGTCTAATTTTTTTCCAGCCAAATTTTATTCTCTTTTTATTTATAGTAACTTGACTAATCCTGCACATCTAAGGAGTGGCCTAAAATGTGTATTTGATTCTAAAGAATACTTTTCCTACATCTTTGTGTTTGGATTCTTTGAAGAGTGGGAATCCTGCTACATATAGAAATGTTTAGTTAACTAGAACCTCTTAACCATTCTGGATAAACGGAAGATTTTGTATTGAGAATTTCAGGTCATCACGAAGAATTCAGCTTGAGATAAAAATAATTTTTGTAATTTATGTCTGCAAGAAGCTTCTGTTTAAATAACTATTGTTGCTTGCAAATAATAGGTTGGATTACAATGGGTGAAAATTTACATAATAATTAGCCAAAAGAATGATAGTCTTATTGATAATAATTTTGTTCAAAAGCAATATATTTTCTTGAAGACATATCATGTTATCAAATACAAATAGAAGTAATGTAATTTTTAAACAGTCCCAGAGAGGAACTAAAAAACTCCAGGCGCTGCGGCTATGTGATCTGGGGTGGAGTATCAACACTCTTAGGTTTCATTTTTCTCATCTGTAGAGTAGAAGTGGCAATGGCTACTTTCTTATTACTTTACAGCAATTATTTAAGGATAAACCATGTAGTAAAAAGTGCCTGTGATTCCTTCGCAGAACGATCTATAATTAGCTGAAACTCAGAAAATCAGGAGTGAGTGCAGATACATGAAGATGCCCCATCATCTCCAAGCCTTTGTCTGGGTACCTCCACCTTTGGTGGTCCCCAAGTGTTTGGGTAACAGGAACAACAAAATAAGCAGTAGGTAAATATTCTCCTTTTTTTGCTTTAACAAAAGTATAATCTAAGGCTGTATAGGTAAATATATATATATATATATAAAGCCTGCCCAAGGTAAATCACAGCTAATATTCATAGAAAGAATAATGAAAGTAGAAAATCACCATCTGGAAAACACCACAATAATAGGTTCAGGGATGAATCATCACTGAAAGCTAAAATTAGTTAGTGAAAGTATGATAAGAAACAAGATTTTTACATAGTCTCAAAGTAGATCCCTATAATATTTACTAAGGAAAAAACAGTAACTTTATGGTGGAAAAACCTGACAAAGACCACCTTAACTAGGTAATTAAAGTTATCATTTCTTGTAATGAGACAGATCTACATCACGTGCCTCCCCACATAGATGCTCTGAAAAGGACCCAACATCGCTCTGGTGGTACACAAAGATTCATGAGGAAATACAAGACAACTCAAATTGAGGGTCATTCTATTAAATAGTTGACCAGTACTTTTCAAAAGTGTCAAAGTTGTGAACAACAAAGAAGGATTGAGAACATGTTCTGGATTAAAGGAGATTTAGGAGATGCAGACAGCTACTGCAACCTGTGATCCCTCATTGGATCTGAGACCAGAAACAAATGGTGAAAGTTGAATCAGGTCTGTAGACTTGATAAGAGTGATGCATCAGGGCTTCCCTGGTGGCGCAGTGGTTGAGAGTCCGCCTGCCGATGCAGGGGACGCGGGTTCGTGCCCCAGTCCGGGAGGATCCCACATGCCGCAGAGCGGCTGGACCCGTGAGCCATGGCCGCTGAACCTGCGCGTCCGGAGTCTGTGCTCCGCAACGGGAGAGGCCACAGCGGTGAGAGGCCTGCGTACCGCAAAAAAAAAAAAAATCAGGATGCAAATTATATGCACACTTTCTAAATCCAATACCTGAAGTATACGTACATGAAGAAAGGCAAAGGAAATATGTGGTGAATTTTGTTAAGATGGTGGATTGTGGGGAGAATTTTTTCTTTTCCTATTTTCCAAATTTCCATTTGATATTTTAAACATCAAATGTTTTTAAAAAGAAAAATCAGGGGCTTCCCTGGTGGTGCAGTGGTTAAGAATCTGCCTGCCAACTCAGGGGACACGGGTTCGAACCCTGGTCCGGGAAGATCCCACATGCTGCAGAGCAACTAAGCCCGTGCGCCACAACTACTGAGCCTGCACTGTAGAGCCCGCAAGCCACAACTACTGAGTCTGAATGCCTAGAGCCTGTGCTCCGCAACAAGAGAAGCCACCACAGTGAGAAACCCGCGCACCACAACGAAGAGTAGCCCCCTCTTGCAGCAACTAGAGAAAGCTCGCATGCAGCAACAAAGACCCAATGCAGCCAAAAATAAATAAGTAAAATAAATTTATTTCAAAAAGAAGAAATAATAAAAGTTCTCCTAACTTTTAGCCAAAATTTATCCTCCTCTATGATAAATTCTAAATCTTCTTTCACACGACTGCCTTGCCTACACCCACTCAGCCATAGATACTGGGGACTTTCACACACATGCCAACCTGACCCAGACACTGGGCTATTCCCATGGGGGCAACCAGCCTTCTTAAGCTCTTACTGCCCTGGATTTGAAGCCAGACCTTGTATGTTTAGGAGATGAGTCCTGGGAAAGCCCGTGAGCGCAGCTTTAACATCGCTGAGTTTGCCCCAATTCACTAGGCTTTACCTTGGTTCCCCTTTGTCACTTTCATTCCCCCGTGGGGTCGAAGTTTCACTCGCCGGCTTGGCTGTTACTCTGACATCCTGCCTGGCCCTTGCCAGTGCCCCTCCTCCTCTGGGAGCTGAGCTCTAGTCCCGTGTATTGGTTTGCTAACGCCACTGTCATAAAGCACCACAGGCTGAGTGGCTTAAACAACAGAAATACAGCTCTGGAGGCCAGAGGTCCAAGATCAAGGTGTCGGCAGCGTTGGTTCCTCCTGAGGGCCGCGATGGAGAGCTCTGGTCCAGGCCTCTCTCCCTGGCACCAAATCTCCACCTTTTCTTTTTGTCCTTCACATTGTCTTCCCTCTATATGTTTCTCTGTGTCCGAATTTCCCTCTTCTTAAAAAGATACTAGCCTTTGGATTAGGGCTCACCCTCATCCAATATGCCCTCATTTGAACTTGATTATGTCTGCGAAGACCTTATTTCCAAATAAGGTCACATCCTGAGGTTCACTGAGGGTTGGACTTTTTTTTTTAACACATTCTTTTTTTTTAATTAATTTATTTTATTTTATTTATATTTGGCTGTGTTGGGTCTTAGTTGCTTTGTGTGGGCTTCCTCTCGTTGCAGTGAGTGGGGGCTACTCTTCGTTGTGGTGTGTGGGCTTCCCATTGTGGTGGCTTCTCTTGTTGCGGAGCACACGCTCTAGGCACGTGAGCTTCAGTAGTTGTGGCTCTTGGGCTCTAGAGCACAGGCTCAGTAGCTGTGGCACACGGGCTTAGTTGCTCTGCAGCACGTGGGATCTTCCTGGACCAGGGCTCAAACCTGTGAACCCTGCATTGGCAGGCGGATTCTTAATCACTGCGCCCCTAGGGAAGCCCCGGGTTGGACTTCTACATAAGAACTTGAGGTAGGGTGGGGAAGAGGACACAGTTCAACCCATAACATCCCCAGGCACTGAGGAACTATGGCTCTAAATGAGATTAGACCACCTGAGAGCATCAACATGCCTCTGGCCTGGCACTTTCTAGATACTCTCTGATAGCGATTTTTTTTTTTTTTTGGCTGCAAGGCTGGTGGGATCTTAGTTTCCCAACCAGGGACCAAACCCACACCCTTGGCAGTGAAAGCTGTCCTAACCACTGGACCACCAGGGACTTCCCCACTGATAATGAAATTTTTATCAGACCCCTTTTTTTTTTCTTTTTTTTTTTTTGCGGTACGCGGGCCTCTCTCACTGTTGTGGCCTCTCCCGTTGTGGGGCACAGGCTCCGGACGCGCAGGCTCAGCGGCCATGGCTCACGGGCCCAGCCGCTCCGCGGCATGTGGGATCTTCCCAGACCGGGGCACGAACCTGCGTCCCCTGCATCGGCAGGCGGACTCTCAACCACTGCGCCACCAGGGAAGCCCTATCAGGCCCCTTTTTAACAGACTCATGATCCTTGGCTACAAGGAGTTATTAACCTGGCTAGCGGGTTTTCCCCATGGGTGAGCTACAAGTATATCTGTGAAACTGTGTAACCCAGATTGGGACTTGAACCCACAGTCTTTTAATTGAGATCACACACCTGGTCCCAGGACTTAAGGAAGCTCAGGTTTTTAGGGTTTTTTTGTTTGTTTGTTTTTGTTTTGAGGTACGCGGGCCTTTCACTGTTGTGGCCTCTCCCGTTGCGGAGCACAGGCTCCGGACGCGCAGGCTCAGCAGCCATGGCTCACGGGCCCAGCCGCTCCGCGGCATGTGGGATCTTCCCAGACCGGGGCACGAACCCGTGTCCCCTGCATCGGCAGGCAGACTCTCAACCACCGCGCCACCAGGGAAGCCCCAAACCACCCACTTTTTGACCTTTATGGTCAGCCTTGGAACTGTCATGGCGCCTGTGGGTGTGTCATTTAGCTGATGTGTTACAATGAGCAATAGTGAGGCTTGAGGTCTGCCATCTTGGACTTATTTGGTTCTAATCAGTTTATGTCATGTCCTCGGGCTATGTCACTGTTTTAAAGGTTGTGTTCTGCCCCTTTCCCTCCTGTTTCATCTGCCCATTGTAAAGAATCTGTTTGTCTTGTCACATGAATTTTAACATTATATTTGTCAATGAAAAAAAAGGAAGTACTGTTTGATTTTCTATAGTCTCAGTTGTTGAGACTTTTTTTTTTTTTTTTGGCGGTACGCCGCCCTCTCACCGCTGTGGCCTCTCACGTTGCGGAGCACAGGCTCCGGACGCGCAGGCCCAGCCGCTCCGCGGCATGTGGGACCCCCCCCGACCAGGGCACGAACCCGCGTCCCCTGCACCAGCAGGCGGACTCTCAACCACTGCGCCACCAGGGAAGCCCCGAGACTCTTAAATCTTTAAAATTTTTAAAAATTTTAAATCTTTATAAAAATATTTAATTTTTAGGGGCAGCTTCCCTGGTGGCATAGTGGTTAAGAATCCACCTGCCAATGCAGGGGACACAGGTTTGAGCCCTGATCTGGGAAGATCCCACATGACATGGAGCAACTAAGCCTGTGCACCACAACTATTGATTCTGCGCTCTAGAGCCCGCGTGCGTGCCACAACTGCTGAGCCCGTGAGCCACAACTACTGAGCCTGCACTCTAGGGCCCACGAGCCACAACTACTGAAGCCTGCACACCTAGAGCCCGTGCTCCACAGGAGAAGCTACTGCAATGAGAGGCCTGCTCTCCGCAACCAGAGAAAGCCCACCCACAGCAACAAAGACCCAACGCAGCCATAAATAAATTAATTAATAAATAAACAAGCAAATAAATAAATAAAAGAAATCAGGGTCAGATTTTCCATTAAAATTTTTGAAAGAATTTTATCTGAATGTTTTATACAAATTTGCTATTTAATATTTTCCCTATTACCTTCTGGCCAAATGGTGTGTAGTAGTTGCTTTAATGCTCTGATCCTCTCCTGCTAAATATTCATCTTTATGCTCTTCCACTTAGTTCCTCTACAAGACACACCCATCTCCTTCCCCACCTCATAAATATGCTTCTTTTGAATGGGCAGAGATTTGATTTCATCACTGTATGTCAGTCTTTGTTTTTTTTGAAAACAGTAATAGTTTCTCTATTTTACCAAAATTAGATCATATTATGTACATCTATTTGTAACTTACTTTGTTTATTTAATATGTTTTCATGTTCTATGTAGATATACAAGGAGTTGTCTCATTTTTTTAATTAATCTTTTTTTAAAGTTTTTTTTTTATGTAAGTATAGTTGATTTACAATGTGTTAATTTCTGCTGTACAGCAAAGTATGTATGTCAGTCTTGAGTCTACAAAGTTCCAATGAGATCACTTTGTTTACCCCTGGTGTTACAATCTCAAGTTTACTTTGCTTGTTACCTATGCCCTGTGTGTTTATACATAGACATCTAAGGCCCTAAGTATTGTTTCTGGCCTCCTTCCCAACTGGTTTCTCATGTGAATCACCAGGCAGCCCCCTGCTCCCTTATTCTTTCTGTATTATGCCTATTACTCTTTAGAGTAACTGGATTCACAGGCTTACCTGGGTGCTTTCCTCCCTTCCCTTACTTATTCTCTTTTCAAGCTCCATGGATAAATGATTATTTATCCAGTAAACTCCTGGTTTAATTATTATTTCCCAATTTTTTGAGATGTCCTCCCTCCCAAATCAAAAGTGCATCATTTTCATAACATAACTACCCAGAAATAAGATCCATAAATCCAAATACAATAAAACGAAACCATCTTCATGGCCTGCCACTCAAGTCTCAGACCTTCAAACTTACAAACATCACTCGTAAGATACAAGATAAATAACCAGTTGGGCTCCCAAGTCCTAACTTTTATAGTCTCTTAAAAATGCTTCCTTTCTTTGCTGACAAAGTCATTCGTTCCCACAGGAAGCAGAGTGATCATTTTTCAAAGTCTTAGGTATAACCTTCAAGCAACCAATCTCTTCCACTCACTTCAGCCAATTCATTATCCTGCTCATTCTTCCTCATAAAGGCTTCTTGGACCTGTCGTATTTCTATCTCTACTGTATTGTCCCATTGGAAACATTGCACTGGTCTCCTTTACAGTCTAGTGTCCACTCTGCTATCAGAGTTAATGCCTGACGCCTCTCAAATATTGTCAGTAGCTCACATTACTACTACACAGTGAAATTCATCATCTTTGACAATATGGACCCAGCCCTCTTTTCTGGCCTCATCCTCCATTTTGTGCCAATAATCTTGTGCAAAGTGAGCAGTTTGCAATTCCCTGAATGTATCATGTGCTTCCATGCTTTGGGGCCTTTTCCCATCCACTAGTTACCTATGATTCCATCTTTCAAAACTCATTCAGGGAACCTTCTCTGATTCTCCTCCTTCCCCACACCCTACCAAAGTTAATCTCTTCTTCCTCTAGTTCCTCTTTTAGCTCCGCCACTGTATGTCTGTTGTCTGGCAGACAAGGATTACATCATAATCTTTTCTCCATCTTCCCCATACTTGACCCGGAGCCTGGCACATAACAATTGCTTGAACTGTTAAATTTCTCAGAATTTGTGAGCTAGTTGACTTTACTTTGGTTGCTTGAAATTAGCCATAGTGGAAGTATTTACACCATGGAAAACCCTGTGGTAGGACAATAGGACTACAATAGGAATTTTTTTTTTTTTTTGGAGAGAGTTGCTTCTTTAACATTTACCAGCACACCACTGATTATACAGGTAATACAAGTAAGTTTTGATTGAGTGCAATCAAAATCAATGATCCCCTGTAGTATCTCCCATACTTAATCCTAGTATCCTCCTCAGAACTAAACAGTTTGGTGTATATCTTCCAGAGCCTTTTTCACATGTTTTATATATTGTAGCACTTGCTGCATTTAAGTCTGCTGGCACACCGCCACTCAGCCGTGAAGCTTTCTCAGACTTCCCCTGCCGTCGCTGTTGTGACTTTCCTCTCATCTCCTTCCGCACCCACTACATCTTTTCTAACTTCTGTGTGCCTTGTGGTAGCAAGATTTTAAGTTGTTTGGAGAAAGGTATCATTAAAGACCTGTATTTTCCACTGAACGGCCAACCCTCATTAAAATGAGTAAGTTCTAGGGATCTAATGTAGAGCCCGGGGACTATAGTTAACAATACTGTATTGTATACTTGAAAGTTGCTAAGAGAGCAGATCTTAAGTGTTCTCGCCACATAAAAACGCAGTTATATGAGATGATGGTGTTAACTATCCTTATTGCAGTAATTATTTCGCAATACATATGTGTAGCAAATCATCACGTTGAACACCTTAAACTTATACACTGCTATATGTCAAATTAATCTCAATAAAGCTGGAAAAAAATTAAAATAGAATAGAATAAAAAGAACAGACCCTCCAGAATGTCAGTGGTTTAATTCTTCGATCCAAAACTTGCTAGGAATCATCCAGTGCTGTCTGAATATAACATTAGATATGAAAGTATGCTAACAATAGGCACTTTGGGGTTTTTTCCTTCATTTTTTTATATAAAGGACAACTTCCTTTTTCTGCACTGCAGTGCCTCAGTTAGGGAATAAAAGACAAGGGATAGTGCTGTGTTTTCATCAGTTAGCATGTCTTTAGTTAGGTAAGCTTTCCGTCTCTTCCTCTGTCACCCGGCCAGCCTGGAGCTGCGCAGTATAAGAAGGAACCTCCTGCTCTCAGCAGAGATTCTCATGCTAAGTAGCCTTTCCCTGTGGATGTGGAGCTGCCATCTGCCTAGTAAATCTACTCTGCTGTGCCCAGCAAAACACTGTGATACAGCTTGAGGGCCAAAGTGGGACCCCCCTGCCTTGGGTGGCACACCCAAATTTCAGATACAGAGAAGAGGTCGTATCCGATAAGTCCAGTGCCACTGAATTTCTTTATAACCCCAGAAGCAGAAAGAGTAAGGTTTCTTCCAGCAACCTCTGCCCCACTCTCTGCAACAGTACAATATAAAATTTAGATATCCGAGGAAAGGTGATAGAGGTCACAAATTTTCGTCCTTATGCGTTGTTTTCTTATGCGTTTCTCAAGTGTTAAATGAAAAAGTTAAAGCAAATGGGGATACGCATGGGAGGACTTAGTCCCCTTGATTCCAATATGAGAAAAGCAGTTAAATCTTCCCTAGAGATGAGAAATCACAGCTATGACTACCCTGTACCATCAATCATGTAAGAGTCATTTGGAAAAACTAGGAGATGCTGTTCTCCTTTGAAGGAGAAATGAGTCCTGCATCCTTTTAAAAGTCTTCTTACATTTCAAGTGTCATCCTTCACTTCTATTCAAATAAGTTAGGAGGGTTCATTCCCTTGCATTCAAAACTTAGTTGTAACAACTTAGGGTAATTATACTACAAGGCTCACTTCTGATGGATTCCAGGAAATGGGAAGCAAGTTGTTTCTAGAGGACGGGGCCCCAAGATCTCACTATGGCCAGGGGCCCCCGAACTTGTGCATTACCAACACCAGGGCTGATTCATCAGCAGAGCAGGCCCAAGAAACTTCAGGCATGATTCCTGGCAGACCCCAGCCCTGGGAACCATGTTCTTTTTCCTTCCCCCAAAAAGTAGAGGCAACCTCTTTACTAATTTCAGAAAGCATTTTGGGCTTAAAACTTTGAGAGTGGTCAGCTTCAGTATCTTCCAGAGCTGGCTCTACTCTGTGGATGGATCTTCCACTGGTGCCTGGGCTTTTCTCTCTGCTCAGAATCACTTACTCCATCACTGAGATGCAGTTCCCCAAATCTTCCAGGCCTTGTCAAATTCCCATGACTTCAGCCGTGCTGCTCTCTTTACCTGAAATATACTTCCCTGGAACACCACCGTGATCAGGCCATATTATAGTGTTTTTGTCTTATGCTCTACCTTGTCCCATACACTTGAGCTTGAGCTCAAGCAACAGAACTCACTAGTATTTGTTTACACAAAGGCCACCAGAGTGCCAAGCATACAGTGGATGCTCAATAAATGCCAACAGAACAAATCAGTGAGTCTAAGTGAAGGCTATCATGATGTCCCTTGTACTGGTCTTTCAACTTTTATATAGGCTTGAAATTTTTCAAGAAAAAAAGGTTGAGGGAAAAAGATGAATTCAAAGGGGTGAGGGTGGGGTCACTAAATTTCTGAGTCATGGTGCCTAGGGCATTAAGTTTGACAAATTTAGTTCTTCCTAAAGAGCAGCAGTCCTTCCAGGATCTAAAAGCCTCTGAAACGTTCAAAGGTGGTTCTGTCTGGTGTGAGTGTGCATTGGAGTGGGCGGGAGAGGGACGGGCAGCAGCCACTGGGCAGGGGCATGATTATGGAGTAAAATATCCCAGCTTCCATCAGAGGAGGGGCCCCTCCCCAGTCTGGGGTCTGTCCAAGGAAGGCTTGAATAAGGACATTGTAAGTAGAGCAAAAATTTGAGATGCAGAACTCCAACCACTCCATCCCAAGGACCAACCTCTCTATACACTGCCACAGGTGCAGCAAGACCCGCCCCTGGGAAGTGGCCAACTCGCCTGGCTCCACAGGTCTCCACCTCAGGGATCACCTTCTCAGGTTCAGAGCCCTCTGCTACCAGGCTGTGCCTACTAAGCTTAGTAAGTCAAGGTCACCTACAGCCTTAATCTGGCCATTCCACTACCACAACCCTGATTCTCCACTTCAGAGACTGGGAGCACTTGTATTGTTTATCTCTTGAGAAATTAAGAATTCACAGTACCAAAAAAAAAAAAAAGAATTCACAATATATCTTTGCTCACATCTTAGAAATTTTCAGCCCCAAACTCAATCTCCTCTTCTCTTTTACTTAATGTCAAATGGTGACATTATCCTGGTGACCTGGCCTTCACAACATCCCTGAGCCCTTCCGAATATAGCTCCCTCTTCTAATAGTGAGCTCTCTGGTCGATGTCGGTAGTAGCCACAGAAGAACACTTGAGAAATCAAAACACTTTCCCTGAGAACTCTTTCCTAGTGAAATGATTAGCTATCATCTATTGAGCGCTAATAGCCTCACATCTGCTAAGCACTAATAATAATAGTATTAGATATGTATTGAGCACTGACTGTGTGCCAAGGACCAGTTAGTGCTACCTTAATTTTCTCATTGAATTCTAACATAGGTCCTTTCTGGTGAGTGTTATTTCTATCCTACACATAAGAAAACTGAGACATAAGGAAGTCAGTAAGTCGTAGAACCAGAATTTGAAGCTGGTCGTTATTTCCAAAATCTGTGCCCTTCATGCATTATGCTAAAGTGTCTTTTCCTAAGTAACTTATTTTGAAGTGGAATGAGTAACTTTAGTTCTAAAAGTGTTGAGGGAATTCCCTGGCAGCCCAGTGGTTAGGACTCAGTGCTTTCTCACTTTCACTGCTGTCACCCAGGTTCAATCCTTGGTCGGCGGGGAACTAAGATCCCACATGCCACACAGCACAGCCAAAACACAAAACAAGCAAACAAACAAAAACAGTTTTCCTCTAAGGCTCTGGGCATAAGAATGTCTGAGGGGATGTCAATAATGACTTTAGAATTAACATACAGAAACAATAAAATACTTTGGAATAAATTTAACTAAGGAGGTGAAAGACCTCTAAAAACTACAAGAAATTGATGAAAGAAATCAAAGACAAATAAATGAAAAGGTATCCCCTGTTCATGAACTGGAAGAATTAATATGGTTCAAATGTCAATACTACCAAAAGCCCTTTACAGATTCAATGCAATATCTATTAATATTCCAAAGGCATTTTTTACAGGGGTAGAAAAAAACACTCCTAAACTTTCTATGGAACCATGAAAGACTCTGAATAGCCAAAGAAATCTTGATAAAGAAGAGCAGAGCAGGAAACACCATATCTCCTGATTTCAAGCTATACTATAAAGGTATAATCATCAAAACAGTATGGCACTCACATAAAACAAAGACAAATGGAACAGAATCATGAGCCCAGAAACAAACCCAAGCATACACAGTCAACTAATATTTGACAAGGGAGTCAAGAATACTCAATGGAGAGAAGACAGTTTTTTTCAATAAATTGTGCTGAGATAAGTGAATATTCACAGGTAAAAAAATAAAACTGAACCCATATCTTACACCACTCACAAAAATTAACTCAAAATAGGTTAAAGACTTAGGTGTTAGACTTCAAATCATGTAATTCCTAGAAGAAAACATAGCAATAAAGCTCCTTTACATGGGTGTTGGCAATCATTTTTTGATATGACACCTAAAGCACAATCAACAAAATAAACAATAAATAAGTGGTACTACATCAAACTAAAAAGCTTCTGCACAGCAAAAGAAACCATCAACAAAGTGAAACAAAAGCCTGTGGAATGGGGAAAAAATGCAAGCCATCTATCAGATAAGAGGCTAATATCCAAAATCTCATACAACTCAGTAGCAAAAAAAAAAGATGAACGACCCAATTTTAAAAATGGGCAAAAGGACCTGAATAGACGTTTCTCCAAAGAAGATATACAAAAGGCCAATAGATCCATGAGAAGATGCTCAACACCACTAGTCATTAAGAAAATGCAAATTAAAACCGCAATGAGATATCACCTCACACCTGTTAGAATGGCCATCATCAAAGGACAAAAGATAATAAATGCTGGTGTGGATGTGGAGAAAAGGGAACACTTGTGCACTGTTGGTGGGATTGTAAGTTGGTGTAGTCACTATGGAAAACAGTGTGGAGGATCCTCAAGAAGTTAAAAATAGAACAACCATATAATCCAGCAATTCCACTTTTGGGAATATATCCAAAGGAAACAAAAATACCAACTTGAAAATATATCTGTACCCCCATGTTCATTGCAGCGTTATTTATAATAGCCAAGACATGGAAACAACCTAAATGCCCATCAGTGGATGAATGAATAAAAGAGTTGGATATATAATAGGAAATCCTATCATTTACAAAGAACTGTGCCAATTTACACTCTTATGAGAAGTATATGAGAGTTCCAGTTGCTCCGCATCCTCACCAACACTTGATATTATCAGTCACTTTAACTTTTGTCATTCTGGTAGGTGTGTAGGAGTGCATTACTGTGGTTTTAATTTGTATATCCCTTATGATTAATGACGTTGGATACTTTTTTATATGTTCATTGGACATTTGAATATCATCTTTTAGACATGTACCCATTCAAGTCTTTTGTTCATTTTTTATTGGGTTGTCTTTTTCCTATTAATTTGTAGGAACTCTTCAATATTCTGGATATAAGTCCTTTGTCAGACACTTTTATTGCAAATATCTTTTCCCAAGAATGTCTGCGTCTTGCCTTCTCACTCTCTATATATTATGTCTAGGTTGAATTTTTAGAAAATCATTATATGGAGAAAAGATAGCACAAATGACCTCAAAACACCATTTTAGATCTTTTGATTGGTGGAAATATATGTGACTCTTTTCTTCTTATTTTCACTTCTTAATATTTTCCTAAACTTTTATTTCTCATTATAAATAATAACATTTCTATTTTAAAGCTAATGATATTAGACTCTAATGATGAAATCATGAAATGCTAATGATGATGATAAAGATAAAATAGAAAGAAAAAAAATCCAGGAAACAAATTTGATTTTATCATTTGAAATGAAGAAGGAGTTTCTCTTCTTATTATTAGAAAACAAAAATTTAAATAGAGGATTCCTAAAGTCTACTGGAAAGCCCTCAGGAGATAACACTGTGAATGGAAGAGAGAGTCTCCAAGGCAAAGCAATACTTGTCTAAACTCCTCAGCTTCCTCCATTTTCCTTGGGTCATCACTCACCTGCCACGACATCCAGCTGCTTCAGCAAGCCCAGGAGTCACTGTTTCCTTCTTGGGACCAATAGGACTAAAGCCAGTGGCGGATAGATAGAGGGGCAGGTTGGTGGCTGAGAGTCCTCCCGGTCAAACTTGAAACAGCCAGTCTGGACACTGGATGAACCTATTACTTATCTTGATGTATTAGAGCTTTTGGTTGAACATGAGACCATGAGTTTGAAAGAATTTAAAGCAACGTCTACTTTAAGTTTTCTTTCCTTAGAAGATCCAATTTTTGAGGAGGAAAGCAGTGGAAATGAGAACTATTTGGATGTGTGGTGAGAAGGTGTTCCTTGAGAACTGGTTTTTAAGCATGCTAATCTCACGCATTTGTGCTTGGACACAAGGTACAGGTTCCTTCCTTTGCCATTCCTAAAGGGTATTTTTATTTCTTCTTTTGAATGGAGCTGTTTTATGGGGATACAATTACTTTCCTACATTACTTCATAAGTCTGAGAAATACACTTGTCCTAGAAAGTCTTTTTTTTAAAATATGACATGGAAACTGGAATATTTGGAACATAGAATACTTTGAAACTGCTATTGACTGCTAAGAAACATAGCAATTCTATTTTGTTCTAGTCCCCACCCCGCACCTTAAACACTCAAAGAGGCTCATGGATTTCCTTATTTAATATTTCCCAACCATCTAAATCTACAGTTTCCAACTGTAAAACAGGAAGCAAGAGACAACATGGGACGATGGATGAAGATTCTTAAGTCTACCTTCCTTGTGCATCTATGATCACAGTAATACCTTTCTTTAAATTTCCATGTTCAAAAGAGTAAAGCAAAGTTTGATTTTTGTCCCCCAAATGTGTTAACTCCTCTTTGAAAGTATTCATTTTGGAATCTGGAAAGTGTTTGAGAAAGATGCAGGGTTCTGGGCAGCTCAAAGGGGTCGCACACATCCTCGAGCATCCTGTCTGGCTCAATTAACAGGATGAAACCTCTCCCAGTAGCACCGTACAGGTGTTTCAGGGATACACAACCTGCGCCTGCACCTGGACCTTGTCTTGGGTGCCCCGCTTAGCCTAGGAAGTGCCACCCTCCCCCTCACGTTCCCAGGGCAACGAGCAGCTCCCCCACCCCTTTCCTCTGTTTTCCCCTCCAGCCTGACCAAACCCTTCCTTCCTACCTAAATATTCACAAAGCACCAGCACAGACTTCGGAAGCTGGGAAGTCACATGACCACAGTGCCTTTGCCACCCTTTTATATTTCTTACTGAAGTCCACGCTGGACTTTATTTTGTTTTTGTTTGTTTTGAATTAGTTTTGTTTTTTGCTCTATCTCTAACTGTGACAATATCTAATCTTGTCAATGATCCGGCTCAGTCAGGGTGTGAAACCGTCTTCTTTGTGAATTAAACTAGGTATCCCTAAATGTCCTACACTTTCAAAGTGATGTGAATGCTGTTAAGCAATTAAGCTAAGCAGTCTGTCTCTCAGGTTTTCCTTTACAACATTATCACCAAGACATTTGTCAAACTACAGTTACCTAGAGGGATGACAATAAATATGTTTTCGAGTGAAAAAAAGCACACTGGATTCCCAAACCCATCTGAAAGAGTGTTTCTCCCTATGGGACCTGCTCTACCTTCCCAGGCAGCGAAAGCTCCACTCAAACTACGCTGCTCAGAAAACCAGTGGCGCGAGGGTTTACATTCCCCTTACAACTCTGTCTTCTTTTAGGGACTAACTGTAGCATCAACAACAACAAAAGTAATTCCTGGAGTCTCTAGTTCTCTCAAGACCTAATTTTCCCTCCCCTTCTTTTTAACTTATGTTTTGCTCTGCAGAAACACAAGCCAAACAGACTTAAAAATCGGCCGTCGAGAAGCACAAGTCCCCAGCTTTCCCTACCTTCTGATTCTCCAGACATCCGTCCCTGGAGATTCCTTCCCAGCCAGGAGGCAGAGAAAGTCACCCCTCTTCTCTGGAACACCCCAGGGTTCTTTTTCTTTTGTGGCGAAGCACAAAATGACATTTAGGCAATCCCACTTCCATCACGGAGATGGCTATACAAGATGGCTATATAAGGGGCTGTTTTCCTGCCCTTGACCTTGCTTCCCACTGAAGTGATTTCTGACAGGTGTGCGGATCTGGAGAGGGGCTGGGTTAGAACTGCTAGCACTTCAGACCCTGTGGGCGGAATCTCCAGCTGAGGGAAGGGCTACTCCTGATTCGTCATACCATCCCGCATTGGCTTGTGTGTCATCCGGCAGGCATGGTGCCAGATTCTGTTTCCTAACACTGTCAGTGGGTGGCAGGTAGGGGAGGTGAATGCGATGAGATAGGTTTTTATTTGGGTCAACTCCAATAAAATTAATTAAGGGCAAGTGAGGCACTGGAGCGTGGAAGGAAATATCCTGCTAGGATCACCATTTTCTGTTTTCAATTCATCAAAGGAACTATAAAATCCTTGAGCTTCTGAGCTCCCCAGAAGATTCTAACCGGCAGCCAGAGTTGAGAACCACTGGTCCACACCTACCATTCTATTTATTAATCATTCTACTTATTAATAAGGCTTTGAAAGATATTTGATGAAAGAGCATCAAGGAAGTCCACAATGCTTTGGGTGTATTCAAATAGGTACTTTCTGGAAACTTACTCCCAATCCTAGAACCAGTATGTCAGAGAAGCAGCCATCCCTGGCAGGACACAGGGCACCCATCACCTCCCTCCTTCCTACGAACATGTTCTTACAGATGAGCTCTGCTGCAAGTGAACTTGGAGCCCAAATGGAGGAAAGATGCCTCAGAAGAACCCTAAGCCATAGGGGTACGGAGGGGCACAGGGCATTTGCCTCCTGGACCAGGTGCTGATTATTATGGGATGGTTCTGACCTACAACCTATATACAGAGAACCCATCCCAGAATAATTGGATGCCCTATTACTTATTAAATAAAATATTGGAGCCATATCATTTTCCTTTTCCAGGCTGCCTTGTGGATAGAAATTCAAATGCAGGGAAACAAGCCTCAGAATTTCTCTTCCATTTTCTTTGGCACTCCAAGGGATTGATACTATGTTACTATGTTCGTGTGTGTGTGTGTGTGTGTGTGTGTGTGTGTGTGTGTGTGTGTTTCCCCTGAGCTTGATGACAAAAGTCCAGCTACCTCTGAGATCTTCTTTAGACCCCAGGGTAGCCAGGTACCACTTATCTTGTAGGGAGAATGAGCCACCCATCACAGGAAGCCACACGCCCTCTCCATGGTTCTCTGCTGAAAGCAGGTCCCCCAGACACCCAGAGCTCTCTAGACTGGTGACCCGGGGGTGATGCCAGTCATCTCCAGTGTGTCCATGGCAGGCAGGAAACTCTGCAGGAATCTGGTCTCCTCACTACCAGGTTTGGCTGTCTCGCCTGCCATGTTTTTATTGTTTAGATACAGTAAAGGTTTTCTTTCATTCACTCATGTAAATCAAGGGGCCCCAAATGTTCCAGATAACTTTATATAAAACAAGTGTGGGGCTTCCCTGGTGGCGCAGTGGTTGAGAGTCCGCCTGCCGATGCAGGGGACACGGGTTCGTGCCCCGGTCCGGGAAGCTCCCACATGCCGTGGAGCGGCTGGGCCCGTGAGGCATGGCCTCTGAGCCTGCGCGTCCGGAGCCTGTGCTCCGCAACGGGAGAGGCCACAACAGTGAGAGACCCGCGTACCGCAAAAAAATAATAATAATAATAATATAAAAAACAAGTGTGGCAACAGTTCATACAAAGTAAGCCATAGCATCGTGTAGGAAATGCTCCCTCAGAACACTGTGCATCTCAGACATCTGGGGAGATGCCCAATACATGTATAAAGCAGGTGCCTGCACGCAAATACTGCTAAACATCAGGTAATACCAGCCTGGGACCTTTTAATCCTCATTGTAAATAGAAACCATTGAAAATATACACCTGAGGAAAAATCAATTTGATTTATAATGTCAATCCCAGATGTGTATTTAGAAGTATAAGAAAGGAGCCAACCATATTTGTTTACTTAAAAAGTGCTCAAACTCTACTTTTGTAAAAATGTCTTTTAGAATTTTTTTTATTTTTTTAAAAAAATTTCCTTTTATTTATTTATTTATTTAGGCTGTGTTGGGTCTTAGTTGTAGCACACAGGATCTTTCATTGTGGTGTGCAGGCTTAATTGCCTCATGCGGGATTAGTTTCTCCACGGCATGTGGGATCTTAGTTTCCCGACCAGGGATTGAACTGGTGTCCTCTGCATTCGAAGCCATATTCTTAACCACTGGACCACCAGGGAAGTCCCAAAATGTCTTTTTTTTTTTTAATTTTATTGAAGTGTAGTTGATTTACAATGCTGTGTTTAATTTTTGCTGTAGAGCAAAGTGACTCAGTTATACATACATATATTCTTTTTCATATTCTTTTCATATTATGGTTTATCATAGGATATTGAATATAGTTCCCTATGCTATTCAGTAGAAAAACGTCTTTTTAATATGACCAAATACATAATAAAACTGACAACTAATCTATGGCTCAGGTCCACATGAATGAACACGTATTTATTTATTATTAAAATTTATTTATTTATTTATTTTGGCTGCGTTAGATCTTCGTTAGTTGCAGCGAGCAGGGGCTGCCCTTCGTTGCGGTGCACGGTCTTCTCATTGAGGCTGCTTCTCTTGCTGTGGAGCACGGGCTCTAGGCACTCAGGCTTTAGTAGCTGTGGCTCGTGGGCTCAGTAATTGTGGCTCGTGGGCTCTAGAGCGCAGGCTCAGTAGTCGTGGCACACGGGCTTAGTTGCTCCGCAGCATGTGGGATCTTCCCGGGCCAGGGATCGAACCCATGTCCCCTGCATCGGCAGGCAGAGGATTCTCAACCACTGCACCACCGGGGAAGCCCGAGCATCAGACTTTTAATCTGAGGGCCCAGGGTTCAAGTCCCTGTCCAGGCACAAAATAAATAAGTAAAATTAAATTTTTTAAAAAAATAATGAAATAAGGAAACCAAGCTTCGCCTTATTATGCAATGTGGTGTTTGAAAAATTACTTGGAACTGGGAGTTTGAGCCGTATTTTACCCACACAACAATGAGCACCCTCATCCATGGAGGGGTAGGACACTCAGTGTTCAAACCCATTGTCATCCAGGTGGGAACCTGTCAAGTGCTGACAGCAAGTGCTGGCCATGAAGGTACTGGGTGAGAGCAATGCCCCTCCGTCATTGCTCCCTACGGCCACTCCCCCAGAACCAAGAGAAGGCTTGCTCCTTCCACCTCCCTGGATGAAGGCCCCACTGCTGCTTATTCTGTGAGTGTTCTTAGGGTAACACCAGAATGAGGAGTACCTGCTTTCAATTTGGGGACGTGTATCTTCATGAGAGGCATACTCTTCACGCTGGGCCTGAGCCACTGCATTACCTCTTCCCATGACACAGGGGAGCACCTGGAACGAGAGCAAAGATCCCAACAGAGGAAGAGCCAGTGAGGGAAAGGCCGTCAAGCCAGGCTCACGGAAGGGGGCACCGCCGATGGAAAGTTAAACAAGGACCCCAAAAGTCACCTCGAGCTGGGACAGGTGAGTGGTGATCACCAAAACCAGATTTCTTGAACTTATTTACAAAACAGAAACAAACTCACAGACTTAGAGAAGGAACTTATGGTTACCAGGGGGGAAGGGTGGTGGGGAGGGATAGTTAGGGAGTTTGGGACTGACATGTACACACGGCTATATTTTAAATGGATGACCAACAAGGACCTACTGCATAGCACAGGGAACCCTGCTCAATATTATGTAACAACCTAAATGGGAAAAGAATTGGAAAAAGAATAGATACATGTATATGTGTAACTGAATCCACTTTACTGTACACCTGAAACTAATACAGCATTATTAATCAACTATACACCAGTATAAAATAAAAAGTTAAAAAAAAAAACAAGAACCAGATTTCTGCTCGAAATTTCACAGAAACATGAGGCAACTGTAAGCAGTACCAGAATAATGAGCAGAGGGGCTAGAGAGTAAAAATAAGATTAATCCATCTACAATACTTAGACAAAATTTTAATAATATCTTCAGAAGATACCCTTGCTCCAGGCTCCTTGAAATGTTTAACACAAATATATCTCCCCGCAAATCTAAATTGTCTGGAAAGAAACGTTTTTCATTTTGCCACTCTGGTTCCACATCTTATTTTTCACAGCCTTTTTGTGCCCTATTTTGAACGTGTTTGTTAAACCACCCTCTTTATATATAATCAGTGCATTGCAATGGTTTTTTTTTTGTTTTTTTTTTTTTTGCGGTATGCGGGCCTCTCTGTTGTGGCCTCTCCCGTTGCGGAGCACAGGCTCCGGACGCGCAGGCTCAGCGGCCATAGCTCGTCGGTCTAGCCGCTCCGCGGCACGTGGGATCTTCCCGGACCGGGGCACGAACCCGTGTCCCCTGCATCGGCAGGCGGACTCTCAACCACTGCGCCACCAGGGAAGCCCCTGCAATGGGTTTTGATTGTTGTCATGTTTAATTTTAAAAACTCATATATAGCTCATTGGTTTATCATTGTAATGTCTTTTATTGAAAAAAAATCAAAATTAAACAAGCAACCACTAAGGCTTTGCTCTTGAGCAAACATGCCTTCCAAGAAATCAGATGAATTATCCACTGAAATACTGAATATTGTCCTTATTCAGTCAGCTGGACTTCATTTTTCTAGCTAAAAATTATTTGAATTTACACACATATACATGTCTGCCTTTTAAACAGAACCAGACATTTAAAAGCCTTTTAGATATTTAAAAGCTTAAGAAATGCGGGCTTCCCTGGTGGCACAGTGGTTGAAAGTCCGCCTGCCGATGCAGGGGACATGGGTTCGTGCCCCGGTCCGGGAGGATCCCACATGCCGCGGAGCGGCTGGGCCCGTGAGCCATGGCCGCTGAGCCTGCGCGTCCGGAGCCTGTGCTCCGCAACAGTGAGAGGCCCGCGTACCGCAAAATAAATAAATAAATAAATAAATAAAAGCTTAAGAAATGCCATCCAAAAGAAGGCACTGCGGATGAAGAAAAGGACTCTGAGGAATGGGAAAGAAGCCTGAAGGACTAGAGTAATCATTCTGACGTGTTATCCCAGGGTGGAGAGCGGACGGGCTTCAGCAGGAACACCACCATCTAGCAGAAGGCTCTCCATCACCCGGGGCTACTCAGGCCACGCCCTCCAAACTCGTCCTCGGTACCCCTCTCGATCACGACCCTGGCTTTCCTTCACAGGTTAACCTGAGCGCTTACCAAGTGCAGGAAGCTGACCAGATGCCCTTGAAGTCCTTTCAGCCTCAGAAAGCCCTGGTACAGACAGGAGGTGGTGGGAGCTCTCCCGACAGTCTTGTGCACGTTCCTGAAGGCTTGGAGCCAGGACCAATGATAGGAGGAGCATACCTGTGCCATCTGCGAGAAAAGGACTGTCCCTCTCACTTTACAAAAGTGGAAACTGAGGCTCGTTAGTAGAAAAGCAAAGGATTCCAACGCCTCTCCCTCCCATACCAGCTGCCTCCACCCAAAGCAAGAATCGGGCTCAGGCTCTCTTCCTGCTTCTCTGCACTGTCTCAGTACTTACCTGAGTCCCCAGAGGCCGCTGGGATGCACACTCGTCCTTCCCCCCAACTCCCATCCTCCCTTCTCTGGGAGATCCCAGGCGGCGACGGTGGAGATTGGTGAAAGGCAAGGTGAGTTGAGGAAGGTGTGGTAGCTAGGCAGAGCCTAAGCAGCTTGTGTTCCAGCACCCTGGGGCCTTTCTCTCTCCATTTCAGGAGGAAGTGAGACCCTCCAGACTCAGGCAGACGTATAAAGGAGCAGGCTGGTGACCAGGGCTGGGACTCACCACTTCCACTGGTACCACACCTGGGCCAATGTCCAGCCTGGTGGTCAGTCACCCTGAGGCCTTCTTCCCCATGTAAAGACGTCATCAAGCCCGCCTCAGCTCTGCCAACCACCATGAAATGCCACCAGGCCTCGGGGCAGAATTCCAAGGTTCTGCAAGCTCCGCTGATCCAAAAGCCAATGCCTGATGTCCTTGGAAGAAGCCTCTAGAACTTTATGATGGTCTGTTCAGGCCAGACATGGGGAAGGTGGGGTTTGGAGGTGGGGACCCCAAAGGAGGAGTTAGCCCACCCATGTGACCTTGGGGAGATCATATTCCCAGGAAGCACCTGCCCTACTACACATGATGGCCTTCCTCATAGGCCACTGCAAGAAGGTGCAAACGAACAAGAAACTCAGTCCTTGAAAATGGAAGGTTAAAAACCTGGCACGGAAAGCCAGGAGGAGCCAGCCCTGTCCAGGGTGAGGAAGGTGTTTGCACAGGGACGGGTCCCAGCAGCACCATCTGTTGGTGAGCTCACTTCGTTAAGGACATTTCACTTGGGATCAGTCAGGTGTTGTTTAAAAAACAAAGAAAGAAAGAAAAAAAAAAAAGCTGTTCAAGGACATTTTCTGCGCAGACTTGGTCAGGTGAGGCAGCCTCAGGGGACCGATAGGGGCAGAAGCCCCGGGCCCTGCCCCGGGCGGTGCTGGTGGGAACCCAGGGCCCTGCAGCCAGGACTCTGCTTGCACAGGAATTGGGTGGGTCAGTGGAAGCCTTTGGAAACTTTGGGCTCAGTGAAAAACGTTTCTGGATCTTCTTTCCCCCATACCCTATGTATTCTTCTCCACCCCTATTTTAAAAATATCCAGATACATAGCACAGAATACACACGCATGTGTAGTAGGTGTCTGAAGATTCCACTCGCTTCGGGCAAGTGGGGCTGAGCCAGACGGGTGGATGCTTGTACCGTGCCCTGCCTGCAGCAGTGCTGGGGATGGCCAGCTCCACGAAGAGAATGCCGGGGACACTGTCCTCAGAGACACCCTCAGACAAGCCTTATTTCCGCTAATGAACAGTTACCATACTGTGGGCCAAGACATACCACAAGGTGAAATTTCTTGGAGATCTTTTGCCCCTTTAAGGAAGTGTTTTGGATCCACAGCATATTTCTTCTCAGTTTTATCCAAAGAAGAAGTAAGCATTAAAATGGAAGAAGCTTGGGCTTCCCTGGTGGCGCAGTGGTTAAGAATCTGCCTGCCAATGCAGGGGACACAGGTTCGAGCCCTGGTCCGGGAAGATCCCACATGCCTCCGAGCAACTAAGCCCGTGCGCCACAACTACTGAAACTGTGCTCTAGAGCCCGCGAGCCACAACTACTGAGCCCGTGAGCCACAACTACTCAAGCCCATGCGCCTAGAGCCTGTGCTCTGCATGCAACAAGAGAAGCCACTGCAATGAGAAGCCCGCACAACGCAACGAAGAGTAGCCCCCGCTCGCCGCAACTAGAGAAAGCCCCGCGTGCAGGAACAAAGACCCAATGCAGCCAACATAAATAAATAAATATTTAAAATAAATAAATAAAATAAAATGGAAGAAGCTTAATTTTGATAATATCCAGGGATAATAATCATAATAACTAATTTATCTTTGTATTAGAATAACTTTCGATGTTGATAAAATTTTATCGCCCAGGGCATCTTCATGATCTCCTGCTCCAAGACCTCCAAAATGATCATCACAAAACACCAGAGTAATTCCCCCAACCAGCCCTGTGCTCAACCCTTGATGGCTCCCATCACCTACAGAAAAAACGGCCAAGCTCTTTGGCTTGACACGTAGTCCTGCCCCAACCTGAGTTTCACCTACTCTTTCCCCCACAACTAAAATACGTGCTGTTCTTTCCTCCTTGACCTTGAGCACACTGTTCCCTATTCCTAGAATTGCCTTTTCTCCTTTATCTGACCTCTGAACTCTCATCCTTCAGGATTCTGTTCAAATATTGCCTGGTTCCTGATAATTTCTCATTCCCCAAAATGAGAAATTATTCTCCTTTCTGTGGAGAATATAACTTATAACTTAGTATATGCATTTAATGATCTGTTTGCCAGTCTCTGTCACTACTTTGCAATCTTAACAAACAGGAACTTGGTGTTCACTAATGGATACCTCTAGAACCTAGCACAAGACATCACAAGTACTAAACATCATTGTGCTGCAAGATGCAGGGGCGGGGGGGAATGCCACCTCTCAGGCCTTTCATGAGATTAATATCGTGAATAAGAGGTCTAGCTACCTAGAATGAATCCATTAAAAGTATCAGTATTATACGTTTGTTAACTGAATGCTTGAATCTCACTCTATCAAATTTTACTCACGTGGTCATGCAGAAAGTTCATGTTTAAATTTGTGCAAAGTGGACACGGTAAAGCAGGCAGTTTGGAGGCAGAGCCTTGGAATGAGCCCTGGAATTCTCACTCACTTGGCCCCTCTACGTCTCAGCTTCCATGCTCTGTAAATTCACCAGGAGTATTAGTCTCACCCACCCCACAAGGCAAGCAGGTCCAGGAGAGCCTGTCGATAATATTCCTGAAGTTCTATCACCAGCGCAGAGGACTTCCTGTGAGGTGATGACAGTGGTGGACACAAAAATAAATCGGCATTTTCCTGGTTCTCAAAGAGCCTACAGTTTCACACAGGCAGCAAAGACAGACGTGAGGACAAAAACACAAGCTAGACTTTGGTGACTGTTGCCAGACAGGTAGAAGCAAAGTCCATTCACAGCACGAGGGAAGGAGTGGGTTTGGGCTGAGGGGATGGGAGGTAGGGGCTCAGGTATATTCTGTGCCTGTCCTGGGCCTGGGGGTTACATGGGTATGTCATTTTGTCCTCATAATATGGTGAGGTAAAGGGTGTTAGCCCATCTTAGAGATGAGCGTGGAGACTCGGAGAGGCTAAGTCACTTGCCGAAACCATACTGACGATACACGAGGCTTCCAACTGTGGTACTAATGCTCTGTATGACACCAGTCTGATCCCCACGCAGGATGGGGAGCCCTCTTGAAGGTAGTGGGACCACAGTCAGGAGGATGGAGTGTCCCAGGTACAAGGCACCATGTGAACAAAGGTCCAGAGGGTAAATAAAGTTTGACAAAAGGGATAACCTCTGTGTGGGGTGTGTGTGTGTGATGGCGGAGTGGGAAAAGGGAGTTGTGGCTGGAAAAAAGACTGATGGACTGGTAGACTAGGGATAGATCATGGAGTGCTTTGAGTTTCAGGCCTAATTTTTTTACTAGTGATAATGATAATTTTTTTTTTTTTTTTGTGGTACGTGGGCCTCTCACTGTTGTGGCCTCTCCCGTTGTGGAGCACAGGCTCCGGACACACAGGCTCAGCGGCCATGGCTCACAGGCCCAGCCACTCCGCGGCATGTGGGATCTTCCCGGACCGGGGCACGAACCCGCGTCTCCTGCATCGGCAGGCGGACTCTCAACCACTGAGCCACCAGGGAAGCCAATAATGATAATTTTTAAAGTAATAATAACACTTTGGGATTACTGTGGTGCCTTTCTGAGGACCAACTTAAAGGTCTTTCCAATCTGTGATGTCAAATTCCTGCCTCCATTTACCTCATTTTATGAACTGGGAAACTGAAACAAAGAACGTTTTAGGAACTTGGGCAAAGTCATGACACAAGGAGCGCCTTGAATACCTAGTCCCTGGCAATCTGAAATACTCTATACAAAACTTATTAACATCTGAACCCTGAGCCTCACTTTCCTCATCTGTACAATGGAGATAATAACATCTGTGAAGTTGTCTTGAAGAGCTTTTCAAACTTTATAAGATAGCACAGGGGAGGATGTACAGATAGGGAGATAAGCAAATATTTCCTGTAATCCTGGAAATGTCATTAGGGCCCTTTGGAATAGGGGTCTAATGTTCAGAGAGATTTATCTGGAAGAGAGAAATCTGCAGCTCAATGAGGCTGTGCCGGTGGGCCCTCAGGAGAGGAAACCACCACCTTTGCACATCTGAACCACTAACAATTGCTGAATGTGCTACTTTGCTCCTGCTAGTAAAATCTTGTCAAACAGGAAACAGGTTTTTAAGGCAACGGGGTCCCCGTGAGTTCAAACTTCTGCTTTCAAATGTCCTTCCAAGATGTACAATTGGCACAGACTTACAGGAAATATTTAATTGGAATCGGAAGGCGCTGGCTCCACGGACCTTGTTTTATATTGTCTGCGGGCTCCTGCTGCAATGGCTTAGGCGTGGAAGCAGCGGTCACTCATTTTTATATTTGCCCGTGGGGAGTGAAACCAAAGTAGACTCCAAGGGTGCTGGGGGGCCGGAGTGCAGGCAGTCTCCACGGGGTCAGGAAAAGAAAGGAGGAGGAAAACTGCTGCATGAGAATTAGGCTCAGAGGAGAGAAAGGCTGAGGCTGACTCCGAGTGACATATTTATGAGCTCGGTATCAGTTGCTTGTGCTGATAAGCGTTGGTCATTCAAGGAAGGAAAAGTCACCTTTGTGTATATAAAATATACAAGATTCATAGCCTGAAAGGACTGAACAGGAAAGCATTAGGTAAATAGAGGATTTCCCTTCAACTATAATGTGAAAATTAAATTACTTCAAGAAGGAAGAAGGGAGGTGTTTCTTTCTGAGTCAAATGTTGAGAAAACTAACGACTCAATTTGAAATCAAGGTTAACTGGCTTTCAGCCTTTTGTGTCCCACTTCTGAGAACACAGAGAAAAGAAATTACTCCTCCACAAAAGCCCTTCAGTCTCCCTTTTGCGGGTCCCCTGCCCAGCCTCAGAGTGCGAGCACAGGATTTAGGGTGTGATGGATGGAGGTTAGGTTCTCAGATCTGCCCTTAACTGGCTCAGTGGGATTGGGCAAATTACCTGGTTCTCCAAGCCTCCCTTTCGTTATTTGCAAACTATGGATAACAATAGCCCTTGTGGGGACTTTGCTGGCGGTCCAGTGGTTAAGACTGCGCTTCCACCGCAGGGGGCATGGTTTCGATCCTTGGTCAGGGAACTAAGATCCCGTATGCCCCGTGGCCGAATAAAATAATTAACATTTTAAAAAATGAAGAAATTACTTTAAAAAAATAGCACTTGCCTCCTCAGATTGAATGAGGATTAGGTGAGAAAATGCACTTTCCTTGCCTTCCCAGCGCCTGGCACTTAGCAACTGTCCCGTAAAGGTGAGCTATGCTTATCACTGTGCCACAGACCACTGTTCTTTTCCAGAGTTTTCCAATCGTGGGACACTGCAGAGTTCTGCAGTTATTCCCACTAAGTGTCAAGAAAGTCTCCCAAGGCCCTCCAAAAATAGATTTCGTTCTAAAATCTATGTCCGAGTCTAGAGCACTTTGGTAGGGGAGGGGTGGGGACAGAAGAAGAGGCCTTTCCGGAAATTCTAGCCTGATTTCGTTTCCCAATCCCCAAACTACCTTTATCCATGGGAATGACCTCCAGGCTTTCTTGGCTTTTCCAGTATTCCATGGCTTCTGGATTAGACCTCCCAATGTAGATAAAGGTCCTTCTGCCCTACTCCAGCTACCCCTAAACCTTCCCCTTTCCTTGTTCCCAACTTCCTCTGGAACTGGCAAGATTCCGGTCTGATAAGCCTATTTCCATTCACAGTCAGGCTTTGCATATCTCAGAGCCCACCCTCACCCTCAGAATATTCTCCTCTGTGAGCCACTAACTGACCCATCCCCTTTCAGGCACCACTGTAGGTTTCTGCCTGATGAGGGTTTGTGACAAATGTTCTTCCCTCAGGCTGGGTTAGACAAGATATTCTCTAGAAGAAAAAAGACAGGAAAAGAAATTATCTTTACAGAATTTTCTAGATAACCTCCTGTCCATTTGCATCCACCAAGTATAATTTTGGAAGCCCCCCTTCCAGTGACTCCTGCTTGGCAATGAGGAATAAAAGTTACTCACAGAAGCCCATTTTATTTTTTTCATTTTTTATTTGGCTTCGCTGCACAGCTTGTGGGATCTTAGTTCGCCAACCAGGGATTGAACCAGGGCCCATGGCAGTGGAAGTGCAGAGCCCTAACCACTGGACCACCAGGGAATTCCCAGAAGCCTGTGTTATAAATAAGCTTTTCCTTCCTCAAGCCTCTCTATGACCTCAGCCACGGTAAAATATATCTCTAGTTTGATTTTAAGTCACTTTCTCATACGCCTCACGTGGGACTCACCCAAAATGAACATCTCCGGGGCATCCTAACATTTATCTTTATCTCATATCCCATAGTTCATCAGCAAATTCTAATTCGCCTCCATTTATGTTCAGAACCCATCTGCTGGGCATCCCCTCCTTTGTTCCTGCCCTGGGACTGTCCACCATCATCTTTCACCCAGTTTACTGCAGGAGGCTCCTAACTGGGCTCCCCGCCTCCACCCCGCCCCTCTTGAGTTCATCTCACATGGTAGCCAGAGGGGTCCTTTTAAAACTTAAGTCAGAGCATGTCACTTCTCTGCTCAAAACCCTCCAGTGAGTCCCCATCGCATTCTGAGTAGATGGTGACATGCCCTGTTGGCCCCCTTCATCTGCTGCTACACTTTCCTTGGCTTCAGTTACCTACGGTCGGAAAATATTAAATACTAAATTCCAGAAATAAGCACTTCATAAGTGGGTTTTTTGTTTGTTTTGTTCTTGTGGGAACTTAAATTTTAGCTCCCCAACCAGGGACTGAATCCAGACCCCTGCAGTGAAAGCACCAAGTCCTAACCACTGGACCGCCAGGGAATTCCCTCATAAATTTTAAATTGCCCGCTGTTCTGAGTCGTGTGACGAAATCCACTCTCTCCCACCCAGGATGTGAGTCATCCGGCTTATCCTACCTAGGAGTCACTTAGTTAACAGATGACTGTCATGGTATCACCGTGTTTGTGTTCAAGTGACTTATTTTACTTAATAATGGCCCCAAAGCACAAAAGTAGTGATGCTGGCAATTCGGATATTCTCTTGCTCTGGCTAATTTATAAATTAAACTTTATAATACGTACATACCTTTTAAACACAGGTAAGTATGTATAGGAAAAGCATAGCATATATAGGGTTGGGTACTGTCTACTGTTTCAGGCATCCACTGGGGGCTCTTGGACGTATCCCCCGAGCATGGGGGGGGGCGACTGTAGAGCCCACATGGCCCTACACCACCCAGCCTCCATGTACCTCTCTCACCTCATCTACCATCCTCCCCCTCGCTCAGGTACTTCTGCAGTCACACTAGTCTTCTTTGGGTTCCTCAAACATGCCAAGAACAGCTACCTCAGGGCCTTTGCACATTCCATCTGCCTAGATGGTCCTTCTCTAGACAGCAACAGGGCTTACTTCCTCACCTCCTTCAGCTCTTTCCTGAAATCTCACCATCTTAACTAAGCCTTTCCTGACTGCTGTATTTTAAATGGTAACCCCTGCTCTCATATCCTATATATTCATGTCCTGATTTATTTCTCTCCATATCATAGGTCACCACTTAGCTAGTATGTAGTTGATCATTTATTTTGTTGATTTTACATCTCATCTCACTGACCTCACTAGAATGTAAGCTCCGGAAGGGCAGGGGTTTTGTCTGCTTTGGTTCTATATCTCCAGCGTCTGGAGCAATGTCTGGTACCCAGGAGATGCTCTAATCATATTCAGGCTCATACTCAAGCTCAAAACCCCTTCCTTCAATGCCTAAGTCCTGTGGGTGGCGGGAATAATCATTCAAGTGAGAATAGGCGTTAGAACTGGTCTTAAACCCTCTTGTCCACCATTTACTACCTGTATGACCTTGAGCAAGACACCTAGTCTCAAAACCTTAGGTTCTTATCAGTAAAATGGGAATAGTAACAGTATCTGTCTCATAGGATTGTGTGGCTAAATAACTCCTAGAAAGTATTCTGTCCAGGACTTCAATAAGTGATAAATTTATTATTGTTGCTATCGTTATTCTCAGGTGTCATAAACACCCAAAGTAAAACTCTTCAGCCACAGGATGGAAGAAAAAGGATATGGAATCCTTTTTTACCTAATTACCAAGTGGAAGAGCAGCCGTGACTCAGGAATGTGTTGGACTTCTCACTAGAAATTGCTTCAGTTCCATTATTGTAAAGTATACCACTAATAACTTCCTTAGAGAAGAAAAAAAGGGCATGGCAGGAAGTAGAAAAATATTTTCCAACCGCTGCAGACTCCCTGCATTAATCAAGTGTTTTCTTCTTCCAGTGGGGTAATCTCAAGTACATGACACAAGATAAACACAGAGCCATGCTCCATTAAATTTATGAAAGGATGTTGTTTATTTTTATCACATTTATTAGACTTGAAAGATATCCTTTAGTTCTCAGATCAGCATCAGCATCCTTGTTTATTTCTGGGTTGCTGAGTGCTTTAACAAATAATAGAAGGCTGACCTTTCCCCTCCTGCAGGCTAATCATGAGCCAGCGCGTGAAGGTTGAAGATGGTTCTGGGGGTGACGCACTGCGCTGATATGTTGGGGGGTTATTTTTTAATTAATTAATTTTTTTTTGGCTGTGCCTTGTGGCTTGTGGGATTTTAGTTCCCTGACCAGGGATGGAACCCAGGACCTCAGCAGTGACAGCGCAGAGTCCTAACCACTGGACTGCCAGGGAATTCCCTGTTGGAGTTTTATTTCATTTATTTTTTTGAAACAGATATCGTTTTCTTTAAGTTGTTTTTTTTTTTTTTGATGTGGACCATTTTAGAAGTTTTTATTGAATTTGTTACAATATTGCTTCTGTTTTATGTTTTGTTTTCTTGGCTGCGAGGCATGTACGATCTTAGCTCCCTGACCAGGGTTTGAACCTACACCCCCTGCACTGGAAGGCAAAGTCTTAAGCACTGGACCGCCAAGGAAGTCCTCCTGTTGGGTTTTAGTTTTGTTTGTTTGTTTTTGGTTGCATTGGGTCTTTGTCGCTGCACACAGGCTTTCTCTAGTTGCGGCGAGCAGGGGCTACCCTTCATTGCGGTGCACAGGCTTCTCACTGCGGTGGCTTCTCTTGTTGCAGACCACAGGCTCTAGGCACACAGGCCTCAGCAGTTGCAGCACGCGGGCTCAGCAGTTGTGGCTCGCAGGCTTCAGTAGTTGTGGCTCGCGGGCTCCAGAGCACAGGCTCAGGAGTTACAGCACACGGGCCTAGTTGCTCCACGGCATGTGGGATCTTCCCGGACCAGGGATCAAACCCGTGTCCCCTGCACTGGCAGGCGGACTCTTAACCACTGCACCACCAGGGAAGCTGCCCTTTTGGGGTTTTAAAACAGCTTTTTTTCCTGGTGATTTAAGGCAACCTGGAATTCTGTGAGATTCAGAAAATGGGAATGGATCTATCTGCTGGGAGAAGCGATCAACTCTGGTTAGGCCGCTGGAGCCTTACTTGGGCTTCTCATGAGTGGTGACCGCACTATCCATTATTCAGAGCAGTTCGGTGCTCTGCCACTGCCTACGCAGCCGAGAAATGGCTCACATAAGCCTTCCCCAGCTGTCCCCCCGCCCTCTCCCCTTGCCTCTCAACACTGCTGTCTTCCATCCTGGAGAAGTCCAACGATACAGAGGTCATGGCTAGGACAGTGACCTCTGCATCGTTGGACTTATCCAGGAGGGACGCATGATCTCATGGATGTCTTCCCTGGCCCCGTGATTCTGTCCAGAGTGCTACTACGCTCTCATGCTTCCCTCTGCTCTACTTCTGAGCTGAAAAGGAGATAGGGGGTTGTTAGGCAGTGAAGTTTCTCCATCTTTTATCCTTCACTATCCTCTTAATAGCAAAAGTATCAAAATTACTCTTAACTCCAAATAAAAGTAAAACAGGGATCTCAGATATTCTACCTCTTTGTTTTTTTAACTTTTTTTTTTTTTTTTTAAGGAAGACAATTTGGTAGGATTTTTGATGAGAGAGGCTCGAGGATAAATGCCCTAGGAGGGTCCAAAATATTCTCCAAATTCTAACAACGGGCAGGGCATGACTGAAGTACTGAGGGCTGAGTGGGGAAGCCTGGGTACTTGGAGATTTCTGTGTCTTTTTTTTTTTTTTTTTTTTTGCGGTATGCGGGCCTCTCACTGCTGTGGCCTCTCCCGTTGCGGAGCGCAGGCTCCGGACGCGCAGGCTCAGCGGCCATGGCTCACGGGCCCAGCCGCTCCGCGGCATGTGGGATCCTCCCGGACCGGGGCACGAACCTGTGTCCCCTGCATCATCAGCAGGCGGACTCTCAACCACTGCGCCACCAGGGAACAGCTTTCTGTGTCTTATTGCTCCAAGAACATCTGCTGTTAGATGCTAATTCTGCAAGCCCCGCCCCCATCCCACTACCATTTCCAGTACATTCTCTTCCCTAAAGATTTAGTCCAGGACCAGGCCAGTATCCCCCTTCCCTCCCCACTCCCTCCACACTCAAACCTCCCCAGCCTCCTGCTCATCCAAAAATCAACCTTCCTGGATATTCACCCCACAGTGAAGACTGGCACAGATGCCTGTGGTCAGGCCCCCCAGGGAAGCCACTGCCCCCAACACAGTAACAATTAACAAGTCTCCCAAAGGATGCGCAGTCTGTTCCCGGGAAGGGTATCCCCTGAAGTGGGATGGAGCACCAGCTTTCTGGTCTGAAACCTGATTGGCACCACTCCTTTGGAGTTAGGACCGTACTAAGGCGGTGGCCAGAGTCTGGAAAACATGGTCTTAGCCATTTACCCTAAGTCTAAGAAAAGGTAAAGTCTTTGCATTTCATCTGAAAGAAGCGGTCACCCTGGAGACAGAGGACACTGAAAATTTGACATTCTTCACTGGTGCTTGGAAAGGTTCTCATCCTCAGTGAGAGACACTTTGTGATTACAACAACCTTTAAGGCTGATGAAAGGATGCTTGAAACTTCCTGACTGTGCTGAAGACTCGAGTGACTTGGGGAGCAATGTTAGGTGGGGTCTCTGGTCTTCCCTGTTGCTCTCTAATGCTCCTGGAGCCTGCAAACTCTGGCCACAGCCCTGTGGGCTGCAAAGCACCCTGTATGCAGGCAGCACGCGTGTAGATCCAGCTTGGGAAGGCTGCTCAATCAGCCCCGGCCTCTGTTCTCCGCTGTAAAATGGAGACCTTGGGCTCGTGAGCTTTGCAATCCCTTCCCCCTCCAAAGTTCTGGGATTCTGTGCAAGCATTGACTTCCCCTGTGACGCTTTTGGGCCTGGAGTGAAGTCATCAGAGTGGTAACCAGTGGCCCCTGAATCTAAAAGGTCTCCTGCAGGTCGTGTGTCCACCACGCTCAGAATGCCTGCCCCTCGGGAGTCAGCTCTTCAGGGCCCACCAGGAAGCCCCTGGGAGGATGGAGCGGCCCCCACCCAAAAGGAGACTCCTTTGTGCTGAGATCACCATGGCGTCAGCCCTGGGTTATGCATGAGAGTCCCTGAGATGAGTCCCGCCTCGTTGAATAGAACAGCTCGGTCATTTAACCACACTCTTTTTTTTTTTTTTTTAATTACCAAGTCCTTTCCCCTGAAACTACAGGTTTGGAGGAGCTGAGTGTCAGAGGCACAAGAACAAAGGACACCCTCCCCCAGAGAGGAAATGCAGAGAGGATTCTCCTTTTTCAAAGGTACAATAATGAAATACTTTCCTTCCCCTGGGCAGGCAATTTTATCAGGGTTTACCGTGGGGAACAAGATGCGATTGCCTCGATTTATTGGCATAATATCTCCCCCTCCCCGAAATGATCGCCCAGACGGCTGCTAAATGCTTTCTGCTTGAAGATGAAACCCCATTTCAACTGGGCATCTTTCATCCTGACCAGGCCCCTCACTTCACCTTTGCCCAGTGACTGCCTCCTTCACTGAGCTGGCGGGTGCTGGCTGCCCGGATCTGGAACGTTCTCCCTGTTATCTTTACCCCTCACCTCCACGAAGCATGGGTGTTCAACTAGCCAAAAAGGAAGCAGCTGGACCGTCCCCACAAAAGTCGTAGAATTCCTGAAGTCCTTTCTGGATCTTTACTGAGACTTGGCAGCTGCAGTGGGGGAGTCCAGGGGCGGGGACTGCCAGAGAATTCTAGCATGAAGACGTGACCTTTCTGCCCCTTGGAATGGAAGAAAGGGGAATGCTGGGTCATCGGCAAAGCGTCCTGCTGGCTGGAGCTTACCCTACTCAACTAATTCGCTTCTGCAGCCCCTCTGTCCTATTGCTCGAGCCGGACACTTCAGCCAACAAAGCCAGGTAGGCTCCCCAGCGCAGGGCTGGGCGACCACTGCTGTTGTTCCCACCACTTTCTGTCTAAGAGAACATGGAAGCTGTCCAGACATGGCAGCTGCCTGCCTGCCACCTCCGGGGCCTTCTTTCCAGAGGAATTTGAGAACAGAAACTCGAAAGGGGATCAGGTGGCGGGTTGGAAGGTGTAATCTCCAAGGAGAACAATGCGATGTCCGAACATCAATCAGGCTGATAGCGGGAGGCACTTGCATACAGAGCCCCACTGTCCTGATGCTGAGCTCCGTTGATAACCGAACCCATGACTAATGGACCTGCCACCCTGCCCACCCCCAAGTCATGCATATGACTGAGAAAGACTCAGATCTCAGGTTAGAACTTCAACCCAATAGTAGGTTAATAAATTCTTCAAGCTTAAATCAAACTCACTCATGAGATTGCTGTTCAATCCCCCCACCGTTTTACCTCTTCCCCACCCAACCCATTCTGCAATTAGGTAAAGAGGATTGAAATCTCTCGGATTTTTTATCAGGACTTTCTGCTCAAGATAACTTGTCTCTAACCCAACTTGTCCTGACAGCACTTTGGCGTGGCTATTTCAAGAGCCCTGTTTCTGGTGAGTTGCGAGATCTCCAGGAAGACCAGGTCTCTGAATCAGACTGTTAAACCTGACATGAATTACCCCAGAGAGACAGCAGATTTAAATGTCAAGAAACAAGGGTTCGTAGGTGTTTTCTTCTTGTGGTGATTGGTTTTTCAGGAAGCCTAGAGAGCTCAGAAGGACTTAAGTGGGGGAATTTCTAACATTATCTTCCACTTTTTAAATTAAGAACACCTTTCATCAGAAGCATATTTCACACAAGGCACTTCCGACCTCCAGACCAAAACAGAAAGAAAAAAAAAGATACAAGAAAATAAAAACTAACTCATGAAAAGAAGCCTGTTTTCTCCATTTGGTAGGAAGAATATGATGAACCTTCATTTTTAAATTTTAATTCTGGGACATATGATTACATCATAAGTTGCCCAGGAGAAAATCAGTGGCATCTACCTGTGTACCAGCCCAGTATGATACAGGTGTTTTCGTCTAAAGGGACTTTTTCAAAACTCTGTGAGTCAAAGAAACGTTGTAGAGGCACATGCCTACCAAAACTCTCAGACTTCTGATTGGAAAGGAATTCTTTCCTTTGAAGCCTCCCCAGCTTGTGTGAGCAGCTGAGAAAGCAGAGTGATGGTCACCTCATTATATGAAGACCCCTGAACCAAGAATGACTCAAACCTGAAGAGGCTTCTTCCATCACAGTGATGGCTGGCGCCCGTTCACATTCCAACACACACACACACACACACACACACAGGCAATGACATCAGTCATTAGTTGCACTAAGAGGGGATATGGAACTAGAATGGAAAGAGGTCTCAACTGTAAAATAGGGGCTTGGACTTCCAGTATAAGAAGAATAGGTCCTGGGGATGTAACGTACAGTACGTGACTGTAGTTAACAATATGGTACTCGAAAGCTGCTAAGAGAGTAGATCTTAAAAGTTCTCAACACAAGGGGAAAAACTTGTAACTGTGCGGTGATGGATGTTAACTGGACTTATTGTGGTGATCATTTCGCAGTGTATACATGTATCAAATCATTATGTACCCAAATAGAATACAGTGTTATATGTCAATTACGTCTCAATTTAAAAAACTACAGGCTTGGGGCAGAACTTCATCTCATGAGAATGGTGATGCCCGTTAAGCAAACTCGGGGTGGGGGGTTCTAATTCCCCCCAACCCAGCCCCACTGAGAAAAGCGTTCACATCTACCCAGACACAGCTGCAAGGGCAGAAGGACGACTCAGTGGCCTTGCTCTGAGTCTTGAGCTGAGTCAGCATTTCACTAACTGCTCTGACTTTCTTCTCTAAACCTTTTACATTGAACATTCCCCGCATTGGCTCCCATTCAGGCCTCCTCTCCATAAACCACCACGAAGGAGCCCAGCAACGAGCCCGTTGGAAAGCCTCTGTTCTGCCTAGAGGGTCGGGAAGCGACCCTTCTTTCTGACGAGGGGGTTGGGTTCTTCCCAGATCTGCTAAGTGAGACAAAAAAAAAGAGCCAACGGAAGGGCAGAGGGAAAGGTTTACCTTCCAAAACCCCGCCAAGTGTATAGGCCTTCCTGTATTTCCATCCTTGACTGAAAGTTCACTTTGCAGCCCTGCCCATAACAAGATGTTAAATATTTTTCAAAAAAAAAAAAAGCATAACTATTAGATCTGAGAAGTAAATCCTGTTGTAGAGTGGCAATTGTACTGTCACCTGATAAGAAAACAGTAAACAATGAAGTCCCCAGGGCCACATAACTGCTGCTTCCCCCTTGGCATGGTACCATCCGTTGGCTCCCAGGGTGGCCTAGAACAGTCTGCTACTGCTGCTGGGCAAATGGACAACCGAACCACTCTAGGCAATGGGTTATCCATTATCTACCAGAGATGTGGATGTCCCCTGACTCTTTCCCAAAAGCCTGGGTCATTCATATGTATTTTTCTATTGCCACTTACATTTCATATATATGAAGTAGTATTACTTACAAACTTCATTTCAGAAAAAAAATGTAAGCATCATATTTTCATTGTTTTCTCCCCCACCCCCACCCCCACCCCGTACACTTTACACTTTTCCATGGTGACTGGTTGCTTTTGTTTACTCTTTTATTTTTTAAGGCTGGGTATTTCTGCTGCCCTCCAGGGTATGGCCACAGTGTGGTTCTCCTTCTGCATTTCTTTGTAACAAGGATGTATTAGTTCCCCTTTGTAGATACCTGGAACCACCAATGACCTCCTTCGTCATGAGGGTTAACACTTTTATTTCCTCAAACTATCTTCCTGGGTTTTTTTTTTTTAATACTTCTTAAATCACAGAAAATTGAGTTACTAATCCTAGACATACTGTTCCTGGTGTCTATGTGTTGTTTACAAAAAAAAAAGAAAAGGAAAGGAGAGGAGCAGATAGTAAGAGAAGTTTAATACCTAAGCATGGATTGGGTGTCAGCTCTTCTCATGGAGGGTTTAACATCTTGTTTCCAAAAATGCGTTCTCAGGGGAGGTTACCGGTCAATTGTCAAATACTTCTGATGTTACTCTTAGTTAGCAAGTTCCATAATTAACCAATCATATCGGGAGAGTTTATAGCCCACATTTGTTACTTTAACTGTAGTTTGGTTATTTCACACAAGGCAATGGCTCCAGTCTGTAGGTCAGAGCCACAGAGAAGAAGCAGGCAGCTGTCAGCAGCCCCAGCACTGTCTCAATTTGCTATGTCACTCTGGGTAATTCATTTAGCCACAGGGTCTTCATTTCTTCAAGCAAAATAGACTTTCTTCCTGCCTACCCACAACTCAGGGCCATTGCAAGATTAAAAGAGTGCTGGCAAAGCTGCTTGCGAGAAAGAGATGGGAATCATTCATTCACTCGTTCAATCAGCGTTTCACGTGGGCCACCATGGGTATGAGACACGTTGCCTGGCACAAGGATGAGGACATGTGAGGGATCCTGGAGCCTTAGACAGTCTTGCTGTACCATCAAATGAGACTCACTCAGGTCAGAGAAGTGCAGGGGAACAGCTACAGGGGAGGAGAGAGGTGACCATCTCGCGTGAGCCCAGTTATGAAGACCTGTGAGCAACAGTCCTGGTTTTAAACCCTCTGACTTTGTCTCTATGCAGGTGCTTGTTATTGTCAAATAAAAATCCTCATTATCAATTTAGATTGGGAAACCTTGCGCCCTACAGCCTGAGAGGTGACTGTTCTGATCTGTTATGGGACCAGTCACCTTGGTAAGCCAACTGAATTGATGACAATTGAGGTAGAACCATCTGTCAGTTCCTTTTTATAGCTCCAACCTATGCTGTGATGTGAAATGGCAAATTACTTGCTCCAGAGAAGAACCTGATTTTGAGAAGACACTGTAAAGTTGTGATAGAGACTCATGGAAAATGCTTTTTTCATAATTCAATGGGATTCTTTGCTTTTTTTTTGAAGATGTTGGGGGTAGGAGTTTACTAATTAATTTATTTCTTTTTGCTGTGTTGGGTCTTCGTTTCTGTGCGAGGGCTTTCTCTAGTTGTGGCAAGCGAGGGCCACTCTTCATCGCGATGTGCGGGCCTCTCACTATCGCGGCCTCTCTTGTTGCGGAGCACAGGCTCCAGACACGCAGGCTCAGTAGTTGTGGCTCACAGACCTAGTTGCTCCGCGGCATGAGGGATCCTACCAGACCAGGGCTCGAACCGGTGTCCCCTGCATTAGCAGGCAGATTCTCAACCACTGCACCACCAGGGAAGCCCTGCTAGTTTTTTTTAAAAAGCAATAAACTCTTTAATCATCTCAACTGGTGAATTTAATAATAAATTTAATCCATTGCCAACTCTGGCATATGTTAGGTTTTTAGTCGTATGTGTACCTAGCGCCTTTAAGATACATTTAGACAGAACTTGTGTAAAACATGGAAACTAGGGTTTTGCGTCGGGGAGCCTGCTGTCCACCCCACAAGAGTATTTCTCCTGGCTGATGTTGGGGGATATGCAGCACCTCTGACCTGCCACATCCAAGTTGAACACAGGCATGTGGAGAGCCAGGAGGCAGTTTCTTTGGTCAGATCAGGGGGTCTCAGGTCCCCAAGACCAAGGCAAGGTTAGGAGGGCTTTTAAAACATCTAACAGGACTTCCCTGGTGGTGCAGTGGTTAAAAATCCGCCTGCCAGTGCAGGGAACACGTGTTCGAACCCTGGTTCGGGAAGTTCCCACATGCCGCGGAGCAACTAAGCCCATGTGCCACAACTACTGAGACTGCGCTCTAGAGCCCACGAGCCACAACTACTGAGCCCACATGCCTAGAGCCCGTGCTCTGCAACAAGAGAAGCTGCTGCAATGAGAAGCCCTCACAACGCAACGAAGGGTGGCCCCCGCTCACCGCAACTAGAGAGAGCACGTGCGCAGCAAGGAAGACCCAACGCAGCCAAAAATAAATAAATAAAATAAATAAGTAAATTTAAAACATCTGACATTTATTCTGATATTATCCATCTACATATGCCTCCCCCCACCAGATCCTTGAGAGTAGATCCTTCCTTCCTTCCTTCCTTCCTTCCTTCCTTCCTTCCTTCTTCCCTCCCTACTTCCCTCCCTACTTCCCTCCCTCACTTCCTTCCTCCCTTCCTTCATTTCCTTTTACGTCTAACTTCTAGCTCTGTCCCAGGCATTCAGTAGCTGCTCAAAATCCATTGAGCTGGGGAACTGAGGTTGACTTCCTGGGAGGCCCAGACTGTCCCAGCAGGCCTGCACATCCCCCCCCCTTTCCCCCTCACTGATGTTGTAAGGAAGGGACTGTCACCTACCTGAAGAAACTTAACTCCAGGCCATCCTGTGTCCCTCCTTGAACCCTCCCCCCATCCACACCCGCAGCCTCTCTGATCACAAGGAGAAGGCTGAGCTACTGGAGGAAGGACCCCTGGTTCTACGCAGCCCACCTCCCTGCCCCTACGCGCCTCTCTGAATGCATGAGAGACAATGGGGTCTAAAATGCTCCCTCCCTTATCTTCTGAAATAGGGTTCAATGGGCACGATGAGAAGCCCCATAACATAACTACCCCAGACAGGGCTGGCTTCAGGGCTTCAAAAGACCCCACGCTTGGATCAGTGCTCTGCTCTCACTCTCTTGAAACTCTTCATAATTCTTGAACAGGGGGCTCTGCATTTTCACTGGGCCCTGGGCCTTGCAAGTTAGGTAGCAGTCCTGTCTCTCAGGCACAGGGCATTAACAACGAGAAAATGGAAGGGTGAAATCAAAGTGTGCTTATCAAATAATGTCTTTGGGGGAAAAACAAAAAGGTCCCAAGTTAACTTTCATCATTGGCCAGCTTGTAAACAGGAAGTATCTGTAAATTGAAACTTGGGGGAAATGAGTCTTTTCTTGGAAGAAAGGTGATGAGCCCAGAGGACACATTCTTTGCTGCCTGTGACCCTTTGTGGGTCTGACACAGAGGTCTGTTGGCAGGAAGCATGAAGAAATTTAAGTTGTGATGGTTGAGTGGTGGGGTAAAGGGAAAAACCATTTTGCCTTAATTTTTTTTTAATTTACCCTTAATTTAGTGGTAAACAGACATTTCAATGGAAGAATCACAGGCTTCAAGGAGGTAAGGAATGGAAGTTATACAATGTACTATGGCACTAAACTGAGTCTACAGTTTCTTCCTGTCATATTTTATCCTTTCGGCTCCAAAAAGAAAAAGAAAAGATGGTTACAGAGATGAGGGTCCAGGAAAACTTGGTTAGTTATATCTTTAGCCGTTATCAAGGGAGTCTTGAAGTTTTACAAGGAAAGACTACTTGAAATTTCTGAATGGATTTTGTTAAGACATTGTGGTGTCCTTGTGTTTTTTTTTCCCCAGGTTAAACCTCTAAACTATGGGGGGAAAAACACAGCCTTTAATATCAAATAAAGGGAGATGGGAGTCAAATTATTGGGTGTCCAGAGTAGGAATTCTTTCCAGTCGGCTCATTCCTTGTATCTGTCCCCAGGGAGTGCCTTCCATCAAAGTTGCCATAGAATTTTTCATCCCCTTCAACAATGAATTTTGCAGTATGTGCTTATCTTTTAAAAAGAATTTTGTAAAATAAACTTTTTACTTTAAAATGGTTTTAGGGACTTCCCTGGCGGTCCAGTGGTTAAGACTCCACGCTTCCACTGCAGGGGGCATGGGTTTGATCCCTGGTTGGGGAACTAAGATGTCACATGCCACGTGGCACAGCCAAAAATCAATAAATAAAAGGAGTTTTTTCTTTTAATGAAGTTTAAAAAAATAAAAATAAATGGTTTTGGACTTACAAAAAAGTTGCAGAGGTAGTACAGAGAGTTCCCGTATACTCTGCACCCAGTTCCCCTACTGTCAACATCTTCTGTAACCATGGTACTTTTGCCATGACTGAGAAACCAAGTCTTTCCCCCCACATTTTGTATGATTCTATTTATATGAATTGTCCAGAATAGGCAAACCTTAGAAAGCAGATTAATGGTTGCTGGGGACCGAGGGCAGGAGGGAATGGGCACTGAATGCTTAGTGGGTAGGGAATTTCTTTGGGGGTAATGAAAATGTTCAGAAACTAGAGAGTGGTGATGGTTGCACTTATCTTGTGAAGGTACTGGAAGTTACTGGCTTGTGTGTTTTAACGTGGTTAACTGAATATTCTGTGAATTTTATCTCAATTTTAAAAGAATGTCCAGACAGCAGCCTAGAAATTTTGATTTCATAATTCTGGGACGAGGCTTTTTTGAAAGCTTCCCAGATGATTCTAAGGTGTAGCTGGGATTGACTGAAAACCACTGACCGGCTGGGAATTCAAGAAACAGTAACTAAGGATGGGTAGAATTGAGCACTCCAGGTGTGGTTCACAGGAAGGGGGTGGAGCTTTAGAAGATGAAGGGCCAACTCCAAACTCTGCCACTTTGCAGCTCAGCATCTGTGTCCCACAGCAATGGCTCCACCTGGGAGCTTATCAGAAATGTAGAGTCTCCAGCCCCACCCCAGATGCCCTGAATCATAACCTGCCTTTTAACAAGATCCCCATGGTTAAGAAACCAATCTTGGTACATTGCTATCAACTAAACTTCAGGCTTTATTCTTTTTTCTTTCTTTTTTTTTTTTTTTTGAATTATGAGCTGGTACCCAGCTTTCTTTTTCTTATTTATTTATTTATTTGGCTGCATCGGGTCTTAGTTGCGGCACACAGGATCTCCATTGGGGCGTGTGGGATCTTTCGTTGCATCACGAGGGCTCTTCATTGCGGGGCGAGGTCTTCTCTCTAGTTGTGGTGTGTGGGCTAGAGAGCACAGGCTTAGTTGCCCCGTGGCATGTGGGATCTTAGTTCCCCGACCCGGTATCGAACCCACATCCCCTGCATTGGAAGGCGGATTCTTAACCACTGGACCACCAGGGAAGTCCCTTCATGCTTTATTCTGATTTCATTAGCTTTTCCACTGATATCCTGTCACTGGTCCAGGATACCACATTGCATTTCGTCGTCATGTCTCTTTTGTTTCCTCTGGTCTATGACAGGTTATCAGACTTTTCTAGTTTTTTAATGACCTTGACAGTTTTGAGGAGTACCGCTCAGGTATTTTGTTGAATGTCCCTCAATTTGGGTCTATCTGATAATTTTCTTATGGTTATATGGGGTTACGGGTAAGACCACCATGGAAGTGAAGTACCCTTCTCACCACATCACATCAGAAGTACAAGCTATCAACACGACTTATCGCTGAAGATATTGACCTTGATCACCCACCAAGGTAGTGTTCGCCAGATTCCTCCACCGTGAAGTTACACCCCCTCCCCCTTCTACCTTTTGGAAGCAAATCAGAAGCAAGTCACTCAGCACAGCCCACACTCCAGGTGGGGAGAGGCTGGGAGGGGAACTTAGCTCTACCCCCTGGCAGAAATTTCTATGTAAATTATTTGGAATTCTACAAAGATTTGCCTCTTCTCTCCTCATTTATTTATATCAGTATGGACTCATGCATATTTATTTTATACTTTGGGTTATAATCCAATACTACATTGTTTATTTTATTGCACAAATTATTCCAGCTTTAGCCATTGGGAGCTCTCAGGTTGGGTCTTGTGTCCCTTTGACGTGCCCCATCGTTTTGTTTTGTTTTGTTTTGTTTCGTTTCATTTCGTTCTACTTCCTTACTTTCCAGCACTGCAAGATGCTTCAGCCTTATCTTGTATTTCCCTGCTCCAGCCTTAGATCAGCCTTTTTTCCAAGGAGCTCTTGTTCCTTTTACTGGACAATGGTATTAGAAACCAGGATCTGTGTGCTGGGTTCACCTACCATTTTGTCCCTACCCTGGACCTCAACCTTAACTCTCAGTAACTCTTCTGCTTAAGAGTCTCTGTAGTTCTGATTATCGGCAGAACGAAGTCCAGACTCACTTACTTGACATCAAGGCTCTCTTACAATTAGCTCCCAATCCAGCTTCCTTGGGGCTTATCTTAACTCCCCACAGGTCTCTTATACCTCACCCAGATACTCACAAGGTCCTCAAATCCTCTTACCCTCTGGCATCTTCCCAACTCTGTTTATTCAGTTCCTGCCACTTGGCCCATCTTTTCTCTACAATCTCAGTGTCAAAATCCACCCCCATTCAACACTTAGGATAATTTCAGCTCTTCCACTAGTCCTCTGAGTCTTCCCAACAGGAAATGATGACTTCTTCCTTTGAAATCGCAGAGATACCAGGTTTACATGCGAAAGCATGAGCAATGTACAAAATATCTTGAGATCCCTAGTTTCACTTAATTCTCCTACAACCTATTTTGCAGGTAAGGAAATTAACCACCCCCTCTCCACAAAAAATAAATTAAAGCCTAGGATGATAAAGTGACTTTTCCAAAGTTACACAGCTAGTAAGAGGCCAAAGCCAAGGTTAGAAACCAAGTCTTCTGATTCCAAATCCAATCCTCTTCCTGTCTGTCCAGTTTACCTTGTATTATGTTTATCTGGACGTTTGTGATCCCTCTTGCTTGATCATAACCTCCATAAGGATCGGGGGAATATCCCACTTCTTTCTTTCTTTTTTTGGCCTCACTGCACTGCTTGCAGGATCTTAGTTCCCTGAACAGGGATTGAATCCGGGCCACAGCAGTGAAAGCACAGAGTCCTACCCACTAGGCCACCAGGAAATTCCCAGTCCCATATATTTTTATATGACTCCCAACACCGAAAAACATGTTTGGATATGGTAGGGACCTGATAATTGTTGACGAATAAATCAATAAACAAAATCTCTTTGAAAACAAAAAGGACATATCGATTTACTTTCCACGAGGAATATTATAACCTGCTCTCTCTCTCACCTACATTATTACTGTCACTAGCATTACATTGTCTGGTTTTTGTTTTGCTTTTATCTTTGCCAACCTTACAGGCACCAAAAACAGGATCACATTGTTGTCTTAATTTGTGTCTCTTGATTACCAGTGATTTTGAAAATATTTTCATGTATTTATAGGTACTGGATAATCCATCTACATCATTTCCATGTCTATTTTACCATAAAGGCAATGGTGATTTTCATAATTATTTAAAAGAGTTCTTCATATATTGAGAACATTGACCCTTTGTCATTCTTTTGCAAATATTTTCTTCTTCATACTTCAACACCTCTTAATTGTATTTATCTTTTTAGTTGTGCTATGCTCTAAATTTATGAGAAGAATGTTGATCACAGTATAATTATGAGAGAAAAAACTGGAAACAGTATGAACATCCAATAATATGTAGTAACTAAATGAAACGCAGTGCATCCATTTGACAAGGATATTATTCATTGATTTTTTTAAAAATCATGTTCCTTAGGGACTTCCCTGGTGGCCCAGTGGTTGAGAATCCGCCTGCCAATGCAGGGGACTCGGGTTTGAGCCTTGGTCTGGGAAGATCCCGCATGCCGTGGAGCAACTAAGCCTGTGTGCCACAACTACTGAGCCCACGTGCCGCAACTACTGAAGCCCGCGCGCCTAGAGCCGGTGCTCCACAACAGAAGTCACCACAATGAGAAGCATGCGCACTGCAACGAAGAGTAGCCCCCGCTCGCTGCAACTAGAGAAAGCCAGCACTCAGCAACGAAGATACAATGCAGCCAAAAATAAATAAATAAATAATAAAAAATCATGTTCCATAATAAAAGTAAAATACTCATACAGCTTCTCACCAAATATTAGATGGAAAAGTATATCACTCTATATACAGTATGACCTCAATTTAAAATATATACTCAAGGGAATTCCCTGGCAGTCCAGTGGTTAGGACTCGGTGCTTTCACTGCCAGCGCCTGGGTTCAATCCCTGGTCAGGGAACTAAGATCCCGTAAGCTGCGCAGCACCGCCAAAAATAAAATAAAATAAAATATATATTCAATTAGGGGAAGAAAAGCTGCAGGTAAATTCACAAAACTATTAGCAATGGTTATCTGGGAGTTATGGAATCATAGGCAATTTCTATGTAAAATATTTCTGTTTTCCAAATCTTCTATGATGAACATATATTTACAAATAAGGGGGGAAAATGTGTTACTGCTAAATGTCATCAAAAAGTGTGTATTTGAGGGGCATGTCTGAGGGTGGCAGGGTTATTAGGAAGCGTCTATAACTCCCATTTGCCAAAGAGAGAGAACCGAGGTCCAGAGCAGCAGAACGTCTTTCCCAAGGTGACCCAGAAGTGTAAACTCTGTAGCCCTGCCTTTCCAGAGCGTTGCCTAGCAACCCAAGCCCGCCACAACCTCTCAATAAATATATTCTCGCACATCACACACAGGATGCATGTAGATAAGAAAGCAGGCAGTTTCTGTAGAGCTGCATAAGAGCGATCAAATAAAAGATGTGGACTAGACTGCAGATTCCCAGAATCCGTGGTGTCCTTATACCCCAAATGTCACCGCAACCCAGTATTTACCATAAGAAGCCAAACAATCGTGCCTCTTAGTTATCAGGGTATGCAAGAGTCACATTTCTCACTGACCCCCTGGGGGAATTCATAACCTGCTAATCCTAGCCAGAGCATTCTTGGAAATGTCACCTGCCAAAGCCAACCGTTCTGAGAACAGAGTTGTGGGTCACAGTCGTCGGTGAGGGAGCTAGAGAAGTTATTTAGGGATGAGTGTTTCTGCGAGAACATTGGTGCCTCGCGAGCACCTCCACGGGAGCGTTGTTCTGTCTGCACCGAGCACAGGCTTGGCAGAATCTCGTACCACTCTCTTTCCAAGACCCTGGCCTTCTCCGCTTGTCCTGTGACTTTCTGGTTTTCCAAGGAGGAAGTCTCAAAGCGGGCTTCTGCGCCCTGGGAGCTGGAGCGCCTTCTCACTCTCCCCTGCTCTGCTATGAGTCTTCAGGGCGGGGAGAGTGTCTGAGGCTTGCAGGCTGTGGTTCCCAGGATCAGTGCTAACCGGCTTCTGTCTGGGTTCAGCGATGGCTGATGAGAGCTTCCAGTGGGAGATGGGGAAGAAGATGAGCATCTCTCCTCACCTCCCTCTTGGCCAGTAAAGGAGGCGTCTCCTCCAGCTCCAGCTCCGGCAAGATGGACTCACTGCGATCCTAGCTTCTGCCAGATGACCCAGTCCTACACTCAAGTAATGCCACCTCCTTCTTTTGTCCCTCTGGGCTTCCTGCTCTAGCTAACCCCGTGGCTGCCTCACTGTCCCCTGTTGGGCTTCTCAGCCGTTCCTTCACCGACTTTAACCGATTCCTGGCACTGAAGTCCCTCTGTTGGAAATGCTCAGGGTGGGTCTGCTCCTCACTGGTTGGACGCTCACCCTGGCAGGACCAGCAGATACCATCTCCGTGGCCTTCCGTCCCATTTGCAGTTCAAAGATCCAAAAGTGGGAAGAAATGGGTTTGGACTGAAAGAAACCACGTTTTGGGCAAGGAAGCCTTCCCGTGAAAATCCTCCTCGCGGCTGGCCACAGCTTCCGCAGGACTGGGGCACTGAGAACCAGCACAGCAGCGAGCACCTCCGTTGTGCTGCGTCACCTTACACGTGGAGTGGTTTCATAACCTGCCTGCAAGAACTGGGCGAGACGCGGCAGCTAAACATGTTCCTTACGTTCCGTCAAGACTTTTCGTCCAAGATGTCTAGGAAACCCTGGCACAGTCAGTCCTGTGGCTGGTTCTAGGGAGAATTCTCCCCGAATTCAGTTCCTCAGGCAGCCACCCCTGAGGAATTCCCCCCTTGGGGAATCACCTTCCTAAGTGATGGGTCAGAGGGTGTTCGGCAAGGGGTCGGGGGTGACCTCGTGGAAGAGGAAGGAAGGCCGAGGGTCAGGGAACCCTTCCCCATGGCAGGAACCCTCCAGAGCTTCCGGAGAAGGGAGCTGGGCCCCCAAGGCCTCTGGCCTCTGCAGGCCTAAGAGCCAGACCTGAGGGAAGCAGGCGGCCCCTCGGCCACACTGACTCTGGCCGGTGCTCCCGGGAGACAGGAGGAGGCCTCCTCTGTGGCGGCGGATCCCCTGGCCTGGGAGGAACAGAGAGTGGAGGATCAAATGAGTTCACCTCCTCCAAAGTGCTCTGCTGACTGAAGATGTTTGAAGCCAAGGCCCAGAGGGCACATTTGTCAAGCTCTCAAAAAATAGAAACGAGGATCAAAGCAGAAGCACTTTCCAAATATAAACATTTGTCACCTACATTCACTTTTGATGTGCCCCATTTTGAATGTGTTTCTCCTTTATGAGAAGGACAGCTTAATCTTTCCGTACACACACTTGGGTCCTTCAAACGGAGCCCAGGGATAATTCGGGGTGGGTGGGGGGAGGTGAGAAAGGAAGTTCCAGCCAGGCAAAATAAAAGACGGGAGGAGAGAGAGCCCACCAGAGGAGCGAAACCGGAAGGAGAAAAGGAAACGAGCATTTACGGAGCCCCTGGCCCTTTGTACATTACCTCATATTTTCCTGCAGATTAACTCTGGAAAGAGGACATCATTATTCCCCTTCTATAAAGAGCGTAAGTCATGAATCCAAGCTCTTAAGCATAGACTCAGAATCGCTTCCTGGCTGTGTCTGACCCCGCAGTCCTTGCTGCCACCTGTAATAAGTGGCCTCAGCTAAAGAAAGATACGTGACCTCAGGTCGGCACAATGCCCGTCGGACATCCAGGGCCCACTCGTATCTATGCATCTGGAAGCGACCATGTTTTAGAGCCGGGAAGCAGCTCCACAGTTCTCTAATCCAGCTCTCACCCGAGACCCACTGCCCAATTCCAGAAGCACAGCATATCGGTTTTACTTTTTTTTTTTCTCGGTACGCGGGCCTCTCACTGTTGTGGCCTCTCCCGTTGCGGAGCACAGGCTCCGGACGCGCAGGCTCAGCGGCCATGGCTCACGGGCCCAGCCGCCCCGCGGCATGTGGGATCTTCCCGGACCGGGGCACGAACCCACTTCCCCTGCATCGGCAGGCGGACTCGCAACCACTGCGCCACCAGGGAAGCCCCGGTTTTACTTTTGAAAACACCCAGCTCTGTCATATTTCTACAGAAGACCTACGTCTATAAAATGAGCGTGTGCCTGCCACTTACTGACAGCGTGCCATTTCCCTCTTCTAGAACGCCCACTCCTCGTCAGTCTAAACCTTACTTACTTACTCTCCAAGGCCCAGCTCAGGGATCAACTCCCGCCGCAAAGCCTTTCAGGCCATTTCCACACCCATGGACTACCCACTCTCATTTCGAATTCTACTGTCTTGTATTTGTTCTCTAATGATTTTCATGGATTAGCCCCTATCCTTTCACGGGATTGTAAGTGCCTTACAGCAAGTGCAGCAAAGGGAACACAGTTGAGCAAGGCATATGGGCTATTCTCTTCCCAGAACCAGGCTATGCGGTTGCAGCCATTGGAGTTGTCAGTAAAGGGACAGAACAATCAAGAGGGTGACTGGTGAGGGGTCTGGCCCTCCCAAGAGTTCAGAGGAGTCTCTGCCAGTGACCGGCTTCTCCAACTGGCCTAGGAAAGGAAAAAGAGAAACTAGTGTTCTCTGTCATAAATCACGGACCTCGACATCCTCACTTTCCAAAAGCAAAAGAGACGAGGAATTGGGATCTGGAAGGAGGAAGACGGGACAGTAGTTGGGAGGGAGGTTCTTCCAACCTGCCTTTCTGACCGGGCACCAGTTCTGGTTTCCACCTTTCCCAAATGAAAAACCTTCCCCTCTTTGCTTCTCCTGAACTGGGACTCAGCCTGCAGACTCATTTAAAAGCCGACCCAGAGGGATTTACACTCCCAGAGTTGATCTATTCCTCTAGATGAAACTGTGAGATATATAATTATAGCAAGAGATCAGGTTTAGTTTAGGAAATTTGGTAATTGTTGAGCATGGTAAATCATCTTTCAAGCAAACACACTTACAGTCTCAGAGATAAAGTTCATTCCCCTGTGATGAGGTCGTTGGATGGAATGCTACTAGGTCCCGGGCAGGGTTTCAAAGCCGTTAAGTTACCCTAGGTGAGATAGAGCTGCTGGGATTTATGGGAATGTTGGCACCCAGGGGACACGTTGGATAATCTTTAACAGAGGAAGTCTGTCTGGTGCCTGCTCTTTGTTCCAACTCCACTTTCATATTTGAGAACCCTTGTGATACACTTGCTATTCACGGCGCGTTTTGGACCGTCACAAGCATGGTCTGGCGTTGGATGCTGAGCAAATAAACCTCCCCCCCACCAGCCCGAGTCTCCCTGCCTGAAAGCCTGAGGGCAAGGGTGGAATTTGCTCTCCACCCAGTACCATTTGGCAGGGGCAGGGGGGTGCATTTTCTAAAACATATTTTACATCCGATGCTTATTTTCTTAAGTAACACGTTATACATTTGGGGCTCCGAACGCATTTTGTGGGTTAGGTTGCTGGTGTCACACAATATCTCTTGTAAAGAGTAGTTTCTCCAGGAGAACGTACACTTTCGTCCAGACAATTGCTTGAAGATTTATAACAGAGAAGGACACAGGAGACAAGGCAGTGTCTTCATAACCAAGAAAAGACTTTGGAAAAGAGCATCTGAGACACCAGGCGATTTGATTGGAAACTTGGAGTCTTTCTCTCCCCTGCAGGGAGAAATTCTTTGAGATACACAGAGTGTACACACAAATGGGTGGTTAAACCAAGAATGACTAGACCAGCCATTGCTTTTCACCTACACATCACCTAACGCCAGCTGGACATTACCAACGGCAACAACGATATCCAAGATGACTCTGAGGTCATTGACTTTCTCCCAATGCCTTTCTGGCAAAGAGGAGTGTCTAGTCCCCACCGCGAGGCCACTGGTGAAAGCATTTGGATTGAGTGACTCCATTCTGTTTGTCATATTAGTTAACTGGAAACTGCATTTCCAGCGCTACTTGGCACGCCAGGAGGATGGGCTCAATACTGCTTACTAATAAGTGATCGAAATGAAAGCTATAGTTTGGCTTGGTTTTATTTTTCACAGACTCAAATGGCCAGTTAGCATCTCTTCTTGCAACAGATATCTCTTAAATCCTCACCCCAGGTTAAACATGGGGATGCAGAGATAAATGAGACATGGTGACTGTCATCCCAGGCTCCATGGGGACAGGCAGATTGGGAAGCAGCTGTGGAAGAATTGCTATAGGAAGTCCAGGCAAGGAATCAGAGGATGGCTGGGCCTCGCTCCCTGGAGGGAAAACATGGCCAAACTCACCACTGTGCTCCTGGGCTGAAGGGGGCTCACCCTTCTCACAAAAGATCCTCCCCGCCCCGCAATGCTGACCCCCGACAGACAGGGTTAACAGAGGCTGAGGCTGGGAGCTGGGGCCAGTGGACAGAGCCAAGTGCCGTCAGCAGCCCCAGAGCCAAGTGGAGCAGAAGTCTGCGTGTCACGCTGAGTGTGTGAGCCCACAGCCTCCTGCCCTGAGCCCCCGGGGAAACAGCAGCCTCAGCACTGCCCCCACGAGGCTCACCAAACGCTTTCCTATGGGGTGAGACTTTGGGTGATGAGGGAGCAGCGACAAAACCTAAAAATACGACACCTCTGAAGGATCTCGGCACAGCCCCGATTCACTAGATGTTAAACTAGACGCCTGGGGGAAATAACACCTCCCCACAACAAGGAGCTTTCCATCCGCAAGTGACTTTGCTACCAAAGACAACGCAGACAGCAGAGGTCCTTATGAGGTAACTGAAGGATTTCTTTCCTAAGGGGATTTTCATTAGAGCACCAGGTTGCCGGAAAAATAAGTGCATTCCTTATGTCTCCTGACGCAGGTGAGTTCTGAAATGTCGTGAGATGAGGTTTTGCACTCAGTGCCTTATGTGTAAGATGAAGGATTCGACTGCGTGATCTCTGAGGTCTCACATTTAATCTATTACCTTCTCTGCCCAAACGAAGCATTTCCCCAAACCCTCTATCAGCAAAGCCCAACGCTGGCTTTTCATTCAACGGCTATTTGTCTTCATCACGAAAGGCCTTTCTCAAAGACAAAGAAAACTTACAGGAAAGAAAAAAGGAAGGAAAAAGAGAAAAAGACGCAATAATCTCACCCAGATATTTATCCATCACGGTGCTTTATGTAGAGAGAGATTTTCCTGTTATATTTAGATTACAATCAAACTGTAAAAGAACTCTTATCTCCTTGTGCCTGCTTTTTACTTTAAACTCTGAGACCTTTGTCCCCCAACATTAGAGAAGCTGTAAATACTACAAGAGAATGTTTACATTTTAAAAATCCATTTTCCTTGATTATTTGTAGAAGGAAGAAAAAAATCTTTGTACTAACACACCAATTCATCTTGACTTTGTAAAAACTGTTTCCCACAGAAATTACGTTTTGCACAAAGTCACATGAAGGCCACCCTTCCATACAGCAACCTTCATTTCTCCCAGCTTTTGTCATAGTTTTGCTATGTGTCTGTCTCGTTCCTTCTCTTGTCCTTGAGAAGTCCCTGAGAGCTGAAAGCACTCTCCAGGCTGGGAAGGAGAAAGGCAGAACCTGACCTTGTAAACTTGGGACAGACCTTGTAAGGGATGCAGGGCTTGGGTTTGTTACGTTCTAAATCTGCAGTCAGTAGCGTGGGGTTTACTTCTACTCTTTTAGGAAAATGGGTTTGGGAGTCCTTCATAAGAATTAGAAAAATCCCAGTCTAGTTATCAAGAAACCCAATAGCAGATCTCACCTGGTCACCAGGAAGGCAAACACCTTGCCAGAGAAGCCTTTGATGGCCAGCAAAAGGTGAAGTGAAAGACTAGCAGAGGAAATCCAAGGGAGATGTTGGGTCAGAGCGCTCGGGTGAATTTCGGTTCGTGAAGGTCTGCACTTACACTCCACTGTACACTTGCTTGGAGAGGGAGAACCCCAGCAGCCGCTTAGATCAGAACGTCTGCAGACAAGTGTCCATGCAGAGCGTCCACGTGGCAGGAAACAGCCGGGTGCGGATCACATGAAGTGAGTGGAAACGGTGGAAGCTGGATGGCGGCGAAGTCATCACAGCTCACTTGCCAAACTACTCAGGTCCTAGCTGCCGAGGAAGAGACTCTGGAGTAGTCATTTTCCACCCATTACAAAAGCAGTTGGAAGAATTTGGAGGGGCGCCATGTGACGAGCCCTAACCAGGGGCTTCCTTTCATTCTAAAGTCGCTCCCCAACCTTCCATAGATGTCGTGACTTCCAGAGCCTTGATTGGTCAAAACAGATACCTTTATCCAGAAGAAAACCCATGGCCAGTTCACATCACTAAGAATATTGTTAACAAGACCCAACTCAGTCAACTGCATTCTTATTGCACGTGACCTTATGAAAAGCCCTGTTCTTAGAATGGAGGGCAGAGGAGAGAGAGGAAAAGGGACAAGATTCAGCCTCTGCCCTCAAGAGGATAAAGCAAAACTAATTATAATATGGAAAGAGACCACAGATAAGCGAAGCTGACACATATTTTGTGCTTAATAAATATTTACAGAATGGACGAGTGATTAGATGGTAAGAAAGTACTTTAGAAGCACAGATGAGAAGGAGATTATTTCTGGTGGGGGACATCCAGGAGCTGACATTTGAATTTGACCTTGAATGGTAGGTAGGATTTTCTCAGTGATAGCTCGAAATCCATCCCAGGTCAGGGAAGAATGTGCACGGTCCTAACAGAGTGGCTAGAGGTCTGTTGAGATAGAATATTTAAAGTGGAAGCTGGTTAGGAGCATAACAGGCAGCTCTGAGTTTGAGAAAGGAAACTTCAGGTGCCAAAGTAATTGAGGCTAGGGGGACTTCTTTTCTTAGGATAAAGTCTATGAGGTTCATCAACTGATCAATCTATCTGCAAGCCAGTGTTCAGTTCACTGCTTTAGTATCTTCATATTTGTTGGCCTGAACCATTCCAAGTGCATTCTAAGGCCCTCAGACCAATCCTCTAATTAATGTTTGTGCCCATCTGGACTTCCTGCAGTCAGTGTGGCCCACGTCATGACGCGTAAACTATCAGGGCAAGAGAGAAGATGGTGCAGCCTCTCGGCCCAGGATGGATGAAGAAAGGATTCTAACTCTCTGACAACCCACCAAAAGCAGCTGAGGTTTCCAATGCATTCAATCTAATCAAGTTTTTTTTTTTTTTTTGCGGTACGCGGACCTCTCACTGTTGTGGCTTCTCCTGTTGCGGAGCACAGGCTCCGGACGCGCAGGCTCAGCAGCCATGGCTCACGGGCCCAGCCGCCCCGCGGCATGTGGGATCTTCCCGGACCGGGGCACGAACCCGTGTCCCCTGCATCGGCGGGCGGACTCTCAACCACTGCGCCACCAGGGAAGCCCTAATCAAGTTATTAAAACTCTACAATACTCTGAGCATTCTGATCTATGCTACCAAAGGTAGTCCAGAAGCTGGTATTCTGGAGGAGACATCCATCCCAAATAACCCTAATGAGCTATCATAAGAGTGGTCCAAACGGAGCATCACCCATGATCACACAAAAGGACCATTTGGATTTGGGTGCCTCGGGAAAGAAGTTACGAAGTAAGTAGCCTCTTTTAGGCAGGAGCCTGGGTCCGGCAGAGAGGATCTTCTGTCGGGAGGAGCAACAAAGGCCTTGGTGGTAGTTCTCAGCACTGGCTGCACATTAGAAGCAGCTGAGAAGCTCTTAAAATTACTCGCACCCGGGGACTTCTCCTGTGGTCCAGTGGGTAAGACCCTGTGCTCCCAATGCAGAGGGCCCGGGTTCGATCCCTGGTCGGAGAGCTAAATCCCGCATGCCACAACTAAAAGATACTGCACGCAATGCCGCAATTAATCATGCCACAGCTAATCCTGCCGCCACGAAGATCCCACGTACCGCAACTGAGACCCGGTGCAGCCAAAATAAATAAGTGAATATTAAAAAAATGTACACCCAAGCCCAGCCCAGAAATTCTCATTCAAATGATGTAGGGAATGCCCCGGGCATCTGTATTTCTTAAACGCCTGGTTTTTCTGAGGCACAGCCTGGGCTGAGAACTACTTCTGCAGAGCAGGGGCTACACGCAACTTTGGGGGGAGGCGTGAGCTGCACTGTTTGAAGTTGAGCTTAGGAGGTGAGCGGGGTGGGCCGGAGGAGAACCTGCAGAATCAGGGACACACTGACCAAGACGCGGTGATCCAGTTCCCAAGTATTGAAAGCATTCTTCTCCTTGGACACATCCTTTCCCTGTCATCTAGGACAGAAAACAGAAGCAGCTGTTTTACACATCTCAAACCTAGAGAGAGTCCTAAGCTGGTAACTGAGTGGCAGGTCTCACCACTTTTCCTAACAAATCCTTCCAACCGGCGCTCATAGATAGTAAGGAGAGCAGAGAGAGAACACGGAAAGATACTTCATTTTGTGTTAGCAAAGGGGGGAATAGCATGCATTTAAAGGAGAGCTAGAGAGTCGAGCATCCTCTTTCCTCTCTTACCACCTCCAACCCACGACACCACCAAATAATGCATAACAGAGCAGGTGTCCTCTCTTTCAAGTGGCTGTTCCTCCATATTCTAGAGAAAACAATGTGTTTATCAGATATTGGGGGGACAGGACCCGAACGATTCTAATGCTACCAGGCCTAACTTGTGAGCCACAGACTGTATAAATCAGGGAAGTCTTCATTCAGCAGACTTTACTGAGCATCTGCTCTGTGTGCCAGGCTCTGTGTTTTAGGGGCTTGAGAACATAGTACTGAGCAAGTCTTGGCCCTGCCCCCACGGAGCCTGCCATCCAGCAGAGGAGACAGACGCGTCCCAGACACTGAGCTGCTCCTATGGTTGGGGGAGCACAGGATTCCACTGGGGCACTCGGGAGGGAGACACACCCTAGCTAGGCCAGGGAGACTTCTCTCCTTACTATCTATGAGTGCTGGCTGGAAGGATTTTTTAGAAGCCAGAGCAATGGCTGTGTGGGTGTGTCTTCATTCTCGGCAGAGGAGACAGCAAGAGCTAAGGCATAGGAAACCTGACAGAGGACAGAGGGCATGACCAATTACAGGAACTAGGAGTTCAGTTAAAGTCAACAGAACTTAGAATTCCAAGGATGAGCTTATTTTTGAAAGATGAGACTGGAGAGAGAAGCGCAATGGACTCAACTTTATCTGGGGCAGTGGGAGGCCAGAGGAGGTTTTTAAGTAGGGAAATGATACGATCAATGTTTGTGTTTGGAAAGATAACTCTGCAGTTTGGAGGAGGGATGGGGACCAGAGGGAGGGACGAAGAAGACAGTTGGGGAAGAAAATGAGGCACAGAGCCGTTCATGTGACCCGCAGGGGTCGAGTGATGGTTCAGCGGGATGGAAGGTGAATAAGACCCATGGGGACTACTTTCAGTGAGCCTACATTTTAGAGGGAATTATTTTAAAATGTTAAATAAATGATTACACAAGTAATTAACTACAATTATGATAAATGCTGGGAAGGAGAGGTACGGTGTGTGGAGAAAAACATACAACCAGGAGGACCCAGCCTGGGGTGTCAGAAAAGGCTTCCTGAGGGAGTGACCATTAACTAAGACTAGAAGTTGGTTTGGGGCAAGATGAGACCTGCAAGGCAGTCAAGAGCCTGGTAGCCGTGTTGAGTGGAAGACTGTGGTCTGTATCCTAAGAGCCAAGGCGGGGTTTGATGGAGGAGAGAATGACCCAGTCAGATCTGGAGGGGGCTCCAGCTGCTGGGTGAGGAGAAACCAGCGGGTTCTGGAGCTAGTAAGGAACTTGGAGTGATCAGGGTAGGGTCTAGGACAGACCCCGAGAAACAACCACATGGAAAGAACCGTGGGGAAGAGAAGCCTGTGAAGGGGGCAGTGAGGCAGCGGCCAGAGAGGCAGGAAGAAAACCGGGCGAGAGCGCCAACCCGTAAGGGTAGAGCGTCACTGTGGAGTCAGGTAAGACAGCAACAGAAAGGCATCTGCTCGATGTTGCCCCAAGCAGGTCTCAGGTGACCCTGACTGGAGCAGTTCCAAGTGAATGGTGGGTTCAAACCAGATTCCAGAGGTTTGAGGTGTAAATGGAGGTGAGGACACAAAGACTTGAATGTAAAAAACTCTTGCCTGAAGCAGAGCGATGAGAGAGATAGCTTAATGACTCCTTGAGAGGGTCAAATGGGATAATGTATGTGAAAGGGCCCGAGTAGCTCTGGGGCTCTGTAGCTCATTATTATTATTAGATCACGAAGCGGGGTCCAAATCCACATCGCCAATCGCTCTCTTCCTGCAAGCCAGGTAGGGCCGAGTGCTGTAAGTAGACCAGCCTGTGAGATAGGGGCTGTTGTTCCACTTTATAGATGACAGCATTGAGGCTCAGAGAGGCTCTTGCCCGCATGTTATCAAGTTAGAGACAGGATTCGACCCAGGTCTGTCTGCCTGCGAGGCCTGCGCTCTTTCCGCCCTATCGCACTGGCCATGCCGCACTGTCTCTGTGTTAGGGCAGCATCTTCACACACACGTCTCCCCCAAACCCCTGAATCCCCATGTGATTGTGGCTACAGTAACTGGCTCTGTTCACTCACTGTCTGCCCCCCAGGTTTGTGAGATTAGGCCATGGAGCGGTAATGTGCATGAAATTTGGATACAGTCAGACCTGCTTTTATCACCTACTATCTGTGAGCTTTAACTCTCTTTTCTTTTTTTTCTTTTTTCTTTTTGGTTATGCCATGTGGCACACAGGATGTTCGTTTCCCGACCAGGGATCGAACCGGCGCACCCCCTGCCTTGGGAGCGTGGAGTCTTAACCACTGGACCACCAGGGAAGCCCCCTGTAAACTCGAACTTTCATGTCATGAGGAAAGAAAAGAGAGAGATTTTTTTTTAATCTATTAGCTTCATGGAGAGAATTAATCGCGGGCTTAGATGGGCGCATGTATAGAAAGCCCTTTGCCCAGTGCTGACACAGTAAGAGCTTGGGAACGGCAGTGACTGGTGTTTCTATGGTTCCTCCCCCAGCACAAGCCCGCACGTGAACCCAAACCCAGACTTTCTCCCCGACAGCACGACGGCCAGGAACAACGCGCTTCTGCTGAACAGCCCGCCACACTTCAAACATGAGCTGTCGAGCCTCAGACCCGCACCAGTTATCTCAGGCTCATGTCAGGGAAGTCTCTGACCACAAGGGTCTCCTTCCGCCATCACCTTGCCCACTGGCGGGTTCTGACCTTGCTTCTTGGAAAACCCTCCCCATTTTCCAGAATTCCCTATTAAAACACGATACAGGCAGGACAGTGACAGCTGACAGACAAAGTAGACAGGAGGCAGAGAAAACTCCATCGTGTCAGTGCGAATAACGTCAGGGCTTTAAGATCATGTACTCTAACCCTACACTGCCCCCACTGGGCTGGGGTAATTCAGCACTCAAGCCACTCCAAGAAATAGCATGTAAAAACGACAATTCCTCCCACTATTTTCTGTATCCCATTCCCAGGAATGAACCTAGTCTTCCACTTGATGTGTATCCTTCCAGACCTCTTCCTATAGGCATGAAACCTGCAGGTATTTGAGGATGATCCTGTTCAAGTTTTTCAACTCACTTTCTCATCCGATACCAAGGACATCCCGCCATGTCAGCAATACAAGTCTACACCCTTCTTACAAACAGTTACATCATTTTCTGTGCTGTCAATTTCCCTGGCTCTTTGGACCATTGATGAGCTCCAATACATTGCTCTCGAGAACCGCACTTAAGATAGGACCCTAGAAGTAGAATTCTTCGATCAAACTCGTTGTTTAAAGCTGTTAATACAAGCATGCTCTCTGAAAATCCTTTCTTTTTGCAGGTTTGGAGCACGAGGACTCCAGGCCCAGAGCCCTCTCCACCATACCCAGCACAGTCTTTTCAGGAAAACCACTGAGCCAACCAAAAATAGTTACATGTTGTCAAGAATGCTTTAGGAAGGCATATCTAATGCATGTTGGGGAGATTTCTGTTTAAAATGACTGAGAGAACAATTACTGAGCACCTGTATTTTGCCACCTCTGTAAGGTGCTGGGATAAAAGAACAAATAATAATAATAATAGTAATAGTAGTAATAATAATTTTTTTAAAAGAAAGACAAATAAGAGCCATGCCTGTCCTCATTTATTCAGACTGGGAGAAAAGGCAGATCTGGTCTCAGAGGAACAGTCATGCAGGGCTGCAGAGTCACATAAGACAGCCAGAGACGTGCAGCAGAAATAACCTGGAGAAATTCAACCTGTGAGTGGCACAGGGTAAGAAAAGAGAGAGGGAGGGAATGCCATATCCTTAAGGACCCTGAATGTCTTGTGAGGGCTTTTTGCAAAAACTATAGGAAACGATTAGAACTTTCTAAGCTGGGGAATGACATGCAGCTTTTCGCTGCGGGGAAACTCACTCTGGCCATGGGGTGGAGCCTGGGTGAAGGGAGACCTGACAGGAGATGAGGAGGTGGGCTAAGAGGTCCCAGAGCTCTGCACAGAGGGACCCAGTGAGGGACCCCCGGCCAAACTGGAGAGCTTGCAAAGTGGAAGCGTGGTGCTGGGCTTTACTGGGCTGGGGGGTAGGGGCCAAGGGGGAAAGATGGGAGTTTCTTGAAAGGGTACCTTTTTGTTCACCCCGGAAGACACTGACTTCACTAATGTTGTGAATTGCCCTTGATGCAGAAGATCAGGGGAGAGCTGTGTTAGACCCCTCAGTCTGCTGAAAGCAAGTCCTATAAGAATGCGCAGGGAGTACGCCTTAGGGCAGAGACCAGGGTGAGCACAGTCCCTGGAAGAATGTGGGAGGAGATCCAAGACTGACTCCGCTGTTGAGCCCTTCGAGGAGGCTGACCTGGGGTCCTCTCTGACCTGCGGCTCTACCTCCTGATCTAGCTTCTTTTTACTCAGCTTATAATCCCTGAAACAGGACAAAGGGCCTGAAATGCCCACAGCGTTTCTGGAGGGGGAAAACTAAAACTACAGCAAAACAGCTGCTGGAGTTTTTCAACATGAGACCATTGCTACGATTAAAGTGACTGTGCAGAGAGGTGTTTCAGCCGCACAGATCTCGCTGTCAGGGATATTCTGGATGAACTCCTGCAGCCCCAGCTTTCCAGAGACCCAACTCTGAGGAACACTGCCCTCAACTCATCCCAAGGAGACGGTCGACTTCTCCATGAACCAGATGCCTGAAGTTTTTCCTCTGCCCCAAACCTAGTCAGAAACTTGTTCTCAGAGACCCAGGAATGAGCTCACCCTCCAGGGGTGTAATTCAGTATCACCCCAACCAAGAAGGATCACAGGACGCCCTCAAGCCTTGGCCAAGTGCTCTCAACACACCCCAGAGACTAACAGAAGCCAGCATTGTCGTTCCCATCCCCCAGGAGAATCGGTAGGAGCCAGCGTCGTAAACAGATCCTCCTCTGCTCCGGCGAAGCCACACAGGAGCGTGTAAAGGAGCGTTAACAAGGCTGCTTTGTGAAGCTGCTGGCGCGGCGCCATCCTGCGTCGCACTCCCGAGAGGCGGCGAGCAGCGAGGGCTGCACATCTGTGCGTAAGCCTCGCTGCGCATTTGGGAGGTGTCCACGAGCTATTCGAGTAGTTCCACTGGGGCTGCAGGTTCACCCCAGGCAGAGGCCAAAGCCCCACATTGTGGCCCGAGCGCTCTCTCTCCTACTTGCTGGGTCGACTTTTTTTATGCAAGCGAACCTGTGTCCGATCTGATTTGAAAGAAAGGAAGCAAAAAGGGAAGAGCCGAGGCAGGGAGCATACGGGGTGGCCACCTGGGTCCCTTTCCACCCTACCAGCCTTGAGCCTCACACAAAGACCCTCCTGTAGGCAGCCAGTCTGTGCCAAGTCGGTTCTGTTTTCACACCTCTCTTTAGAGATAAGAGGTAATGCTCGGGCATCACATAACCGAGTTGCGACATGAAACTGATCAGCTAAAATTGACCATTTTAGGTGCCACAGTGGGAGCTAGCTCGGTAGGTCCTCAATGGGGCCTCTGTTTTCCTTCCTCCTCACCCATGAGGAAGCCTCCGGTCGGCCGGCGCGTTGGCTCATTGGACAGGGAGCAGACAGGGATTTGTCCTCCATCAAGTGCACCGATGTTCACTCACTGCCCTTCAGGAAGCACTGGGGTCAGCTGACACCAGGAAGCCTGCTCTGACCCTCCCAGCAGTACAGGCAACTGCTCCGTTGGCAGGCAACACCTGTCAGAAGCTCAATTACCTAGACCTGGGGGATTTTAGGGGACAAAGGCAAGATGTCAAAGGACCCTTGGATCTCTGGGCTCCTGAGTACTACCCCCTAGGATGCCCACAGCTCAGAAAAGCATTATGTGCACGAAGTTTGCATTCAAGACCCACTGCCAACTGATACTCGGTCCACTTCCTGAGATAGGATGGGAGGGAGCCCAAATCCAGGTATGTAAGCAGAAGCTGTAGGGAGGTGCACCTCTGGGAGAGACCGCTGGCTCAGGCTGAGTTTGCCCAGATCACTTCTTTAAAGCTAGCTATCCCGCCACCCCGCACAGTCACCCCTCAGAGCTCCTGCCCTCCCCAGCCAGCCTCCTCTCCTAGCCAGTCAGGCTTAGGGGGCTCCCAGCCACCGGGCCACACTCTGGCTAATTACAGTTCCTCATTGCAGTTGTCCTGGTGTCAGAATCATCATCCCTGTCCCCATTGAGCTGGGAGCGCAATGTTTAGGGCATCATCAACTTCATAGACCTTGGGCTCAGAGATGGAGGCCCCCAGGCCCCGTAATACCTTGCACAAAGACACTTGTTGAATGACTGGATGAGAAAATGGGTGGATGAAGAGTCTTTCTCATCATGAAAATTGAATGAGAATAAATGTCAAGTCTTGGACAGAGCTAACCTGCATGGGGCTGCTCTAGGCTGAGAGCAGGGTGGGGACAGGACGGGGAGGGGTTTCCAGGGTGCTTAGCTTGTCCTTGCAAACAGGTGCATCGATGGGCAGGTACCAACTGACACCAGATTTGGATAGGAAGCCTGATAGAGACAGAACTCTTCCTAAGGTTGGTTACAAATGGTGACCTCCACTCAAAGACAATCAGAAATGAGCTGCAGGACACCTCTGCCTTGCTTTCTTCTCTCCCAGATGCCACGGTCTTTCCTGGCTAGAAGGTGCTCTGCCGGGCTTATGCCACTCTCCCATGTCCTTATTCCCCCTTGCTTAGCAGAACTTGCTTCTCTTTCAATTACTTACAAACCTTTGTTCACCCACTACCCTTTATTATTATTATTGTTGTTGTTGCTGTTGTTATTTTTTTTTCAGATTCTATTTTTTTTTAAACATCTTTATTGGGGTATAATTGCTTTACAATGGTGTGTTAGTTTCTGCTTTATAACAAAGTGAATCAGTTATACATATACATATGTCCCCATATCTCTTCCCTCTTGCATCTCCCTCCCTCCCACCCTCCCTATCCCACCCCTCCAGGGGGTCACAAAGCACCGAGCTGATATCCCTGTGCTATGCGGCTGCTTCCCACTAGCTACCTACCTTACGTTTGGTAGTGTATATATGTCCATGCCTCTCTCTCACTTCGTCACAGCTCGGACTCCACGTACTGAAGATCCGGTCTACCAAACAAACTGCATTTGTTAAGAAATACTTCTTTGCAATCAGGATAGTTGACCAATGTCACCACATTGGGTAGACAGAAGTCTAGCCCAAAGCAAAAAGGACTTGAGCCTGTTTATCATATGCATCTTATCCTGGGTCAGTGCATTAATTTTTATGCAAATGTTGTAATGCGTAATTTCTATAACTTTATATTTTTATATTCTGCCGTTTGTAATATTAAAATAATTGAGAATGCCCTCTCCCCCCATACCCACCCACCCAGTACTATTTAGAGTTCCCAAGTTAGAACTGAAGACATTAAGTTGAGGTTCTCTTTAAGGAGTGAGGTTTTTGGAGCTTGCAGAATGGGAAGAATTCTTTTCTTCTGGTTTTCTGGAATAAGAAAAGCTAGTGAGCTGAGACAGATCTTGTGGAAAACAGCTACCCAACTCCGCAGCCTCTGGGTTGACCAAGCCAAATTCTTTTATATGTCTGGCTCCCTCCCCCCCGCCAATTCCAACAAGGACTGAGAGCTGAAGGGGGTCCCACAGAGGTGGGCTCCTTCCATTCCTGTATGCCCTTAAATGGCCTTCCTTTGCCCACCTCTTGTAGGAAGAATTTGTGCCTCCGGTGGGAGTGGTTACAGTAGCAGGGACATTAGCAACATCTAAGGCCCTCTTATCTGGTCCTAACCTACTTTCCTGGGGAGATTATCTCTCTCCCACCTACACTACTTATTTTGCAATCAATGGTCTAGGGGTAGACAGTGGTAGGGAGGGGTGGGTGAAACTTGAAAAGCATAGTTTGTATGATAATTTTATGTAGGGGTGGGGTCTGGGGGAATGAAAACAAATGCCTATGCTGTCCCAATAATACTTACAGAAAGAAAAGCTGGATAAAATCTTGGCTAATGGAGTTCCACAGAAGATAACTGGGAACCAGCCTAATTTCCAGTTAATGAGCACCTTCAGGGGTTGTGTGGGGGAGGTGAGGAGGGTATGAGATTCTTCTGTTTATCCAAAGGGGGCAGGGTTGAACAAGACCACTTTCTCTGGCCATGGGGTCTATTCCCAGAGCTGGTCAGATCCTGCTTTCTCGTCCCTCCAGTGTGTGTTCCGTTTATTCGGTCCATGCTTCCCTCCAGCCCTCCAGCCCTTCTACCAGCCCACAGGCTACTCTCTGAGGCCCCTACCCTCCTCTGAACCCCTCATTGGCCGCCCCGCCCAGCCCTCAACATTCACTTGCTCCTGGTGTCATCACTTCCACGGGCCATGCAGGTGTTGGACACTGCTATGTAGGTGTTCATGGTCGTTCCCCTCAATTTGACTTCTAAGTTATTCAATATCTTAAAAATCTCTAAAGTCCTAACAGTGAGCCCCCAGGATAAGTCCAGAACTTTTTAAATGATCTCATAGCACCCTATACCTTCGTTGCACTAATTTTGATAAGTAAACTTTTTTGTACACAGATTTGTCTAAGGTTTTCTCTTCCATTGGACCGCAGGGACTTTCTCTGTCTCCATCACAGGTACAGCAGAGTTAGAAGTTACTGTTTACTACGGGCTGGCTGTATACACTCTGGGTCAAGTAGCTCGTGTAAGGAGCTTTGCACACATCATTCACACCAACCCTATAAATCATTTAGATGTCACTTCCAATTTACAAATTAGGAAATTTAGTCCTTAGGGGGGTTAACCAAGGCCACCCAGCAAATATGTATGGAAGCAGGACTGGAACCCCAGCCCCCCAGATCCCAGAGCCTTTGCATTTTCCCCACACCACCTGCCTCTTATCTCCTTGGCTGTGAATAGTGTGTTTGTTAGGTGATTGAGTGAATGAATGAAGGAATGAACGATAGGACGTTTAACAACTTACCATCCACGGTCCCAGCGTGGACCATGTCACTTCCAAATTGTGTTTTTCTCCTCTTTTTAGTTTATTTATTTATTTATTTTAATTTTAATTTTTGGCCCCGCTCTGTGGCTTGTGGGAGCTTAGTTCCCTGACCAGGGATCGAACCCCGGGCCCTCGACAGTAAGAGCACGGAACCATAACCACTGGACCACCAGGGAATACCCTATTATTATTTTTTTAGATTCTCATTCCCAATCCTTTCCCTGTCTTAAACCTCTAAGAATACATGTCTTTGTAAAAATACATTGTGGTGTTTTGTGTACATATTTTTAATCTATTTTAATTATGGAGGGATTAGAGACTTTGTTCTGTATCTTACTGTTTCAACCAACAGTGTGCTTTTTAAATACATGCTGGTGTATCGATATCAAATTCCTTACTTCCCAGTGCTGGACAGAATTCCATAGTTTATATCCAGCAGTGTAGACTTACCTTGTCCCCAACACCTCAGTTGCCTCTACTCCCCACCACGACACACAATACACCAGCGCACTTTCAATCCCATTGGAGGCAGGCTCCATTTTTCCATGAACGCATCTAGCAAGTTGCACCTGGAGATGTGAGGCTGCGGGAGCAGGCTGCCCTCTACCCTCTGACATCTTGGACTGTGACAGACAGCATAAGAAGGGATCTGTCAATCCCTTTTGGCTTTGTGCACTCAGATTCTAGTCTCCAAGGACACTTTCAGAAAGAATTTTCTACTGCGTGGTTTGATTTTTTTCCTTTCTTATGCATGTGAACCTGGCCTATATACTGTTAAAAATCACTATAACTTAGTAGTCATGTGGGCAGATTCTGGAAACACACAACCTCCGTTCAAATTCCAATTTGACTACTTACCAGCTATACTCAACTCCTGTGTCTCATTTTTCTCATCTGTGAAACGGGCATAGCAATAATAATAGTACCCACCCCCCAGTCTGTTGCATTTAGAACAGTGCTTGTCAGGAGAAAGCACTAATAAGTGTTGGCCCTCATTGTTTAAAACACATATAGGATCTGAACCTACCAATCCATTTACATAACTTCTGATACTGTCAGCATAGAAAAGGTGGGACGTTAAAAAGAAAATGAAGAGAAACAGATGATGTGTCTGGCTACACCAAAGCAATTCTCTTTGTAATCTCTAAGGGTCAGAGCTTTACAGGCCCATTTTGGGCTTCTAAGACCAAACACGGCCATAAACAACAGAACCCCAAAGAAATCTGTTTCTTTCTCTCGGTCTGGCTCTGAGGGGTTTACAACTAACAAGTTCTGGCTCCAGGGGGACCCTGTTCGCCCCAGTGTATAAGACGTTCTTGGCCGTCGCCATTGATTTTCTGCTTCTTTGTCACTTTCGGATGCTGGAGCCCTTGAGCGTCTAAGCTGGATTCAGAAGAGACAAGGATCAGCTCTTGAGAGCTTGAGAGCCGTGGAGAAGAGCTTCTCTTTCATGTCGTGTGGCTCCAGAGTGACTCAGTCCTGGCAGCCTTGATTTGGGCCGTATTTAGGAGGCAGCTCTGGTGGGGCTCAAGCCTGAGATTTATGGCTTGTTTGTCCTGGACCCATGCAATATTTTTTCCTGCCTTGAAGATGAAAGGGTTACTACTATTCTCTACGCTTCGCCATCTCCTGCATTTTGTGGGATGTAGGCTTCTGCAGTGTCCCTCTTATTTATCTGGAGAATTAACTTCTAAAGGATATGCTCATCTCCCTAACCAGCCATAGCTGAGGGCCTTGATATATAAGACCCTAAAAGGACAATTGGATGGCTTTCTGAAAAAAGGTCTTCATGTTCACTCTGTCATGGTTCTTCCCACCCCTATGACTATTATCTGTACTATAAACTCCATGGGAAGACCTTTGAGTGGACAAAGAAAAGCCAATCCTTCCACAAAGTTATAAATTCCTTGCAAGAAGGGCTGGTCTCTTGTATTTCTTTGATCCCCTACAGCGCCTAGCACAGTGTCTGGTACATGGTAGATACTCAAATATTTGTTGATTGATAAGATTCCAAGACTCAGATTGGAGTGAATGGACAACATTTGTCTAAGGAAAACTGAATGATTTGCTATACAAAACCTCTTAATTCTCCTTATCAGGAGTGATCAAAATTCTAATTTACACTAAAATATTTAAAAGTAAAAATTGTGGTATCTATAAAATATTTTATGAGGTTTAAAAAATCTGCCTAGTGAGGTGAATTCAGCTGTTTATTCGTTTCCTTTTTTTTTTTTTTTTTTTCTGGCCATGGCACTCCGCTTGTGGGATCTTAGTTCCCCGACCAGGAATCGAACCCGGGCCCTCCGCAGTGAAAGCGCAGAGTCCTAACCACTGGCCCGCCAGGGAATTTTCCGTTTGTCTCTTGATAGACATGCATCGAGTTCCCATATACGTCAGACACTATTCTGGGCATCAGAGAAACAGAGACACTTCCTGCCCTAAATTCACCAACAGAGTAGAGACTGGCAGGCCAGCCATTAAGATATTATAAAGGAAGCACTTTGATAAGGGCATCAGATTGACAGTAGCGAGTGAAATTGAGGTTCTGAGACTCAGGGGCTGATCTGGAGTTGACCTCGACCTGTGTGGAATCAGAACACCTTGGTGTTGGCCCACAAGCTGGGACTGAGGGCTGGGTTCATGGGGGACAGGTGCTGAGCAACAGCAGACTTAGGAAAGCCACTGAGACATCACATCATAATTTGCTCATTTTAAAATAGTGATGAAAGGGAATTCCCTGGCGGTCCAGTGGTGAGGACACCGCGCTTTCACTGCCGAGGCCCCAGGTTCAATCCCTGGTCGGGGAACTAAGAATTGTGATGACAACACCAAAATCACTAATTTGCCACTAAATTGCAGTTTGAAAATTATAAAGTGTACACAAATAAGTGATCTAAAAAAGAAGCATGCTCCCAGGACCTACCTCGGAGAATTGTCACCAGGATACATTGATGTCATGCCTGTGAGGGCGCTTCAGCACTTGAAGAGCTAACGTCTGCGCCGTTTTAATTCAATTAACGTCCTGTCTTCTCACCTTCTCCAAGGTTAAAGCCAAAAGTCAAAGCTGAACAGCTGGACATTGTCCCCTTCAAAGTGCCTTATTTTTGTACAGGACAATGTGACTCAGAGTTTGGCCAAATCTCAGGGAGGGGATTTTGATGTGGCCGACTTTGGCTAAATCGACTGCAGCACTGTTAATATATTGAATCTCCACAATCCTTGATGACAAAAGTGGTGCAAATCATGACTGAAGGGATGAGGCTCTTAAAAGTAGGTCAGACACTAACCAGCCAGGAATAGAGAAAATTAAATACAGGTGCGAGGGCCAGTGAATTGCTTGGGGTCTCTACCCTATTCCGTTAAAAAATAGTAAAGGAGGAAGGGAAATGGAATCAAATGAGCTTTGCTAACATGCCCCCATTTTCTCCATTTCCTAATCCTTTTATAAATTCCATTGAGATGGGATTTGCTTTCAGACTGATTATGTGGCTTAAAGATCAGCATAATTACAAGATATGTGCTGAAAGGAAATTCCTCGTCTTGAATGTTTGGTTTCCTTTCCAGTATTGAGTAGTGGATGACCTGGCTGGAACCAGTTTCATCTGGGACCTTCCCCAAGCATCTCAGAGGTAAAAAGGACCTTCACAATAACCTCACAATTTTTAAATGAGGAAACCAGGACCCAGAAGAAGGCAGATGGTTTTCCCAGCAACTCAGTGGCAAAGCCAAGGATAGGGGTTTTTTTCTTCTAAATGAGTTCATTTATTAATGTTAATTATTGTTCACGTAAAGCTAGAAAATGGGATCTTGAAAAAAACTAAGTTTAAATATAACATCACAGAGTCGATATTTCAACAGTAACATGAATCAAGTAGTGAATAGCCCCTTATGATCAAGAATGGGGCTTTTTTTTAATTTTTGATAGAAAAATTATATTTATTTCAACCAAAAAGAAATCACAAGTTACGAATTTTAAAAGCTGACCAACATCACAAAATCTGTAACTGCCAAGAATGGGGCTCTTGACCAAAGAATTTTTGGGAAATGGAAAGCACAGGCTTCATCCATATCTTCCACTTCCCTTTTGGCCTCAGAATGGACCTTCTGGGCTCTTCCAGGCCAGGATTCTTCTTTCTTTCTTTTTTTTTTTTTTTTAAAGTATCAGTTGTCTTCCAGTGATCTGACTCTTACTTACTTACTTTATTTATTTATTTATGGCTGCGTTGGGTCTTCGTTTCTGCACGAGGGCTTTCTCTAGTTGCGGCAAGCGGGGGCTCACTCTTCATCACGGTGCACGGGCCTCTCACTATCGTGGCCTCCCTTGTTGCGGAGCACAGGCTCCAGACGCGCAGGCTCAGTAATTGTGGCTCACAGGCCCAGTTGCTCCACGGCATGTAGGATCCTCCCAGACCAGGGCTCGAACCCATGTCCCCTGCATTGGCAGGCAGACTCTCAACCACTGCGCCACCAGGGAAGCCCCCAGGATTTTTCTTGTTCTGCCTTTGGCCCTCCAAAAAAGTTCCAGAATTTCTAGCATCAGTCATCATTATATTATCAACAACTATCACTTGCTGATTATCGTAAATGACCTTTGTAAGAGTGAGATAAAGTAAGCACTTTCGGGCTTCCCTGGTGGTGCAGTAGTTGAGAATCCGCCTGTCAGTGCAAGGGGACGCAGGCTCGAGCCCTGGTCCGGGAGGATTCCACGTGCCGCGGAGCATCTGAGCCCGTGCACCGCAGCTTCTGGGCCTGCGCTCTGGAGCCCGCGAGCCACAGCTGCTGAGCTCACATGACACAACTACTGAGGCCGGCGCGCCTAGAGCCCGTGCTCCACAACGGGAGATGCCACCGCAATGAGAGGCCCGCGCAGCAACGAAGACCCAAAACAGCCAAAAATAAATAAATAAAATAGATAAATTTTTTAAAAAAGTAACCACTTTCACAAAGCTTCAGTCTGGAGAACATGACTTGAGATTAGGGGAAAACTTTATAATAATAATAACAATAATAGATTTTTTTAAAGCCAACTGTTAAAAGCTTTACCTGTTTGTCTCTTCTGTCTCTTCTAACGCTTTCACTGAACTCCACACCCATTTTACAGATGAGGAAACTGAGACCAGCTCAGAGGTCACAGCCTGAGTGACACATGTGTATCTCACTCCAAAGCTCTTACACTTAAACATTCATGATCTGGACTTCCCTGGCGGTCCAGTGGTTAAGACTCTGCATCTCCACTGCAGGGGGCGAGGGTCTGACCCCTGGTCAGGGAACTAAGATCCCATATGCCACACCGTGCGACCTAAAAAATAAAAAACGTTAATGATCGTCCATAGGAGAATGGGTGTGGGAGAATGGAATGCCTAAGAAAATGGAATAATATGTGCTCTTTCCTCAAGGAGGGTCCTAAGATATTATGCATTTACATAATATTTTACAGTTATTATAATAATTATACCGTCTCATCTTACACCCCAGAAAACAGAAGTTTTTCTCAGCAAGGACACTTACTGGAAACAAAGCGTCTCTTCACAACACCCCTTCACATTGATTGGACGTTTTAATGTATTAATATTCCTTTTGTATGCATAGATTCATCAGAGATTTTTAAAATTTCTTCTCATTCTGAACTAATTTATTAAATACATATAACATTTCTGAGCACCAGGCAAGCTTCTAATGATGTCATCCTCGCAATCACCCGAAGAGGGTGGTACTATTCTTGTTGCCATTTTACAGATGAAGAAACTGAGACGCAGAGAGGTTGGACAACTTGTCCAGAGTTACACAGCTCGTAAGTTGTGACCCCAGAGGATTCAAAGGCAAGCAGTCAGGCTCCTGAGTGCAGACTTTGGCCACGACACGGTGTCACCTGGTCCGCACGGTACAGCTGCCTGGGAAATGTTAGAGGCTAACTCACGCCGATGCGGAGTAAGTTCTTGGCTTTGCAGAGTTGTGTAGCGTTGTGAGAGGTGCTTGTAAAAGTGCACAAGTGCTTCCTAATCCTTCTCACTCCTGTTGCCTCCTCCGGGCCCCTTACAGAGTTTGGGTGTCTGGTCAGTTCTTAATAAAGAGAAGCTGGGCCGAATGAGTCAAAATGTTGTAAAGGTCAATGCTGAAAGAGGTGCCCTTGAGTGTTTCCTTTTACATGTTTCTTCTGGAAGTAAACAGACATTTGGGTCACAAAAAGCAGCTGGGAATGCGGGCCAAGGACAGTCAGGGTGCAGAGAAAAACTCAGCATTGTTGAGGCTGTTTTGGACAGAAAGCGTTTTGGGGTTTTCTTCTTTTTTGGTAGGAAAATTGCACAATAGCTTAATATACAGTCAAATGGGCCTTTCTCATGATTCCCTTGTAATGCTCCAAACTTCCCACTTGATCTCTGGTCACTTCTAAAGGTTTGAAATCATTTCATCTTTATGGAAAAGGATGTTTTTATAAGCATTTTTAACCATCACAACTAATTTATTTTTACACCTTAAGAAAATGGCTTCAAAAGAAAAGAAAAGAAAATGACTTCACAGTGTAAGCCAGCTTTGTTAACAAAGACTGAGAAGCTACGGTAGACTGAGAAACTTTATGATGATCAGAATATCCACGCAACGCTGAAGGAACGTTTGAATACAACATTTTATCCACGTTCGAACTCAAACAGGGGAGGCAATGGGGAACTGGGAACAGCTGGTTTTCTTTCTAACTAAGCCAGAGACTGGGCAGAATGTGAGGGATAGTAATTCTCACCTACCCCCAACTTTATCCCCAGGACTCTGGAAGTGACTAAGACATCAGACAATAAAATACAATACCTGGGAAGTTAAACAATGACTTGTGTGTGCGCACTCTTATGAAACGTAGACAGGAGCACCTGAGAGAGCCTTTACTACAGCCAGGCCTTACCTTCTTATTGGCTTTTCATGAAAAAGGTGTGGAATGGGGAGCGACGCAGAGGAGTTCTGGCTTTAAGTAGATGCCTGACCATTTTAGCCTAGGCAGCCAATGGGGAATCGAATGGTGGAAGCAGCTCAGGTCATGATACACAGGTTAATAAATACGGGGAGGAATAATATTTTATGTGACACATGGGATCGGGAGGGGAAAGAGGAACATTATGTTTAAGACTAAGGTTATGGGAGGTTTTTTTGCAAAAATAGCTGAGATAATTCCTCCATCCCTGTCTTATACCCCTTTGTAATGCAACTTTGCCACTTCTCCCTTTGAGAGGTGAGATGCGTTTCCCTACCCCTTGAACCTGGGCCAGCCTTGTGACTTGCTTTGACCAACAGAATGTGGCAGAAGTGACATTTACAACTTCTGGGCCCAGATGACTTGCAGCTTCCACTCTTGCCCTCTTGGCGTGCTGCCCTTCTGAAGAAGCCCAGGCTAGCCTCTCTGAGGATGAGAGACCACGTGGAGAGAAAGGCCCAGCTGGAGCCAACACCGGTTCCAGCCATGTGAGTGAGGCCATAAGAGCAGCCAATCCCAGCCTACCTGCCATCTGACTGCAGTCATGAGTGACCCCAGGTGAGACCCCCAGAAGAACTACCCAACTGAGCTCAAATTGCTGACCCACAGAAATGTGGGCAAATAAATGGTTATCATTTAAAGCAACTATATTTTGGGAAGGTGTGTTATGTATCCACAAACAACTAATATAGAATTTGGTATTAGAAGTGGGATGCTGGGATAATTAACCTAAAATAAGTGGCATTTGCTTTAGGACCAGATAGAGGGCAGAGGCTGGAAAAATGGTAAGGAAATTGTTAGTGAACAAACTGCACTAGAAATGCAGTGAGGAAACTGCTAAAGGAGACTGGAGAAAAGGCAATCCGTGTTCAATAGTGACCAAAAATTGGTCAAATATTGCCTGTGGTAACTTGGAAGATAGAAAGCGTACCTCATGAACTGTGGATCTGAGTAAGGAGATTCTGTCTTAGAGAGAGAGAGATAAGCTAACGGAAGAGCTACTCAGTTTGCAAGTAGAATTTAGAGGGACTATAGAAGGCCCAGTAAGTGCTTGCACAGAACCATGAGTCAAGGACTAGGGAACAATAGACTGCTGGGGCCCCGGGTTCAATCCCTCATTGGGGAACTAAGATCCTGCAAGATATGCGGCGTGGCCCAAAAAAACCAAAAACCAAAACCCCCCAAAACTGGTTTCTAATCAAGAATATTTCCTTAGAGTAGGAGCTAAAAGCATGTATCCAGCTGGCTTTCAAAATTGTCATGTACCAATGACTGCTAAGTGTCTCTAGTTGTTCCCTTTTTCTGAATGGAAATGTCTACAGTGGTTGTCTGGTCTCTCATCATAGTATATTTAGGGGCAGAATGGTGCAGATCCCTGTAAATTAAAAATACAAGTTCTCTGCAGCATTCTGCCCCTAAACATACTATGGTATTTTTTGTGATATACCAGAGGAGGTTCATCCAGACGTGGACGTACTTTTAATGACTAGATTCTGAACTTCAAGCTTAATCCCCTAATGGAATGAATCCTATAGGGAGAAGCGCTTGCTGTTATTGTTTTGATTGAACCCCGGCCATGGCAGTAAAAACGCCGAATCCTAACCACTAGACCCCCAGGGAATTCCCAGGGAGAAGTGCTTTTTTATGGAGGAGGGATGTGACTGACTATGGCCAGAGGTGGACTTCGGTATATGATTTGCAAAAACGGGCACAATAATTTCTCCCACCCGTGCATGCACGTCCCTTTTCAGGAGGACTTGGCTGTGTTTCCCCATCAAGAGTTAAAGCCTATTTACCCACAGTCTGAATCTGATTTAGTAGATTGTGGCAGAAGGGCGACGACGTTGCAGTCTAGGCTTCAAAAGGTCTTGCAGCTTCTGCTCTTCTTGGAAGGCTTCCCCCTTGGGAGGAGCCCAGGCTTGCCTCCTCGAGGATGATGGACCACATGAAGGGACCCCTCGCCCCACTGACCCACCAGGAGCCCCAGGCGAGACCAGCAGAACTGTCCGGCTGGGCCCAACCCAAATTGCTGACCCACAGAGTCATGAGTAGATAAAAATTGGTAATGTTTTAGGCCATTTGGGGTTGATTTGTTACCCAGGAATAGAGAACTGATAAAAGGGGGAAGAGCCTATCTCAACAGTAAAAGACTTCTTTTCGTCTTCCTTCAACATAGTTCCTGGCTCACGATGAAGTGGGCAAAATTAGTCTGGGGTCGGGCCTGGGGTGGAGCTTGAGTTTCTGTGACTCTCCCCGGAGGAGGGAGGAACATGAACTCCTTTTGAGACTCGGGACTTCCTCAGTAGTGGATAAGAATAATGATTACAACCTGAGCACGTATTAGGGTCAGACACAGCTCCCAGCGCTTTCCTTGAATCACCTACCTTAACAACAGGCCCTATTGTACCTATCTGCGGTTGAGGTAAGTGAGCCTTAGAGAGGTTATTTAGCTGGAATTCAAACTTAGTCTCACCCTTGAGCTTTAACTACTGTGCTGAAGCCCCGACTTTGCTGGCACAAGAACACAAATGTAGAGGCAGGTAGAAAATAGCGATTGGTGGGGGGCATTCAGAGGTGCTGAAGGCTGACTATGGAAAAGACTTTCAGACAGTTCTTAGCTTAGGTTAGCTCTTTTCTCCAGACTCCCATACCCCCAACTTGATTATGTTGCCAGTTTTCTGCAGTTGTGACATCTTTTGCAAATTCCTTCTAAAGCTTCCCTTCACATTCATAAACTCTGGGGATTCCTACTGTAACCATCGGGTGAAGAGAGTGCAAGTCAGCCTGAACTGGCTTCAACACAGTCTTCTCACCACCTCCTCGTCGCCCGTTTTGTCTCTTTTGCTCGTCAGCTCACCACCTGCTGGAAAGTCAGCCACCTCCATTGGATTAGCAGCTCTTAAAATCAAAAGGTCAATTCAGAATTCAGAACAAAAGCAGAACCTGGGCACGTGTACTACAATAAACTCCACAAGTCTCGTGCTGGCAGACTTTATTTTAAAGAAACGTGATAGCAGTATAACTGATGCTTCTGGCTGTGCTCTAGGTCAAGTTCAAGTTCTCCGACTTACAGCTCCCAGGGAGAGTAGCAAGAGAGAAAATAGATAGGAGGGAGGAAGTTTACTAGTAGAATGAGGAGAAATAGGGAAAAAATAAAAATTCAAAAATAGAGAAGAAGGAGATGATGAGAGAAAAAGGAAAGAAAATGGGAGCAGAAAGGATCCATTTAAAGAAAAAAGTGAAATAAAGAAATGAGAGAAAATGTGGAACATGGGAAGGTGAGAAAAGGGAGCAGAAAGAAAAATTGGGCTTATGTAGTGTGATAATTTTATTAAAAATTTTTAATGAGTCATGGGATTGTAATGTACAGCATGGTTACTATAATCAATAATACTGAGTTGTAGCTTTGACAGCTGCTAAGAGAGCAGATCTTAAAAATTCTCACCACAAGAAAAAACATTGTAACTATGTGTGGTGACAGATGTAGTGATCATTTGACAATATACACAAATATCAAATCATTATGTTGTACACCTAAAACTAAAATAATGTTATATGTCAATTTTATCTCGATAAAAATAATATGTTTTAAAATTCTGTTTTCCACATTTCTCACCTTCCACCACAAAGCGCAAGGCACACGTCTAAATGAAAATATAGATCCCTACAGAATCAGTATCTTCCACTACAAACACACACACACCCCACAAACACACACACACAGTGATATAGGAAGGAGTCAGGGAGCCAGACCCTCTGCAGGAATATTCTGTGGTCTGTCCTCCCCTGGCACTCCCGTCCTCTTCAAGAGACCTATCGCTCTCCAGGTCTCCTTAGCAAAGGGCAGACACACTGGTCTCTGCTGAGCCTCTGATGCTGTCATCCCCCAAACATCTTCATAAGATAGCAAGCAAGGGACAAGTGTGTTCAAAGGGAGGATTTCGTCTATTTACAGATTCATATCGGTGGGTGGCCAACTGAGTTTGAATCTTGTAAGAGGACAGGAAAACAAGAAAGCCGGCTTGCTTAATCAAAGGTTTTCAAATATCCATTTGGAAAATAGAGTTCTGAGGAAAATCCCAAACATATTTTCAGCAGAGTCTGCTCCTCCACTGTAAGTTCCACGTGACCCGCAATCAACACCGTGTGTCCCTCAGATTTGACTTTTCTGAGGCTTAGAGCAAGTGAGAGAAGATTCCACAATAGCTATGAAGGACATTTTAACAATTATTTTTTGGTAATTTAAGGAGATATTTTTGCATTTTCTCCCTTAAAAAAATGTGTTTTCCAAAAAGGAATGAAAAAGAAATACAGACACTTCCCTGGCAGTCCAGTGGTTAAGATTTCATGCTTCCACTGCAAGGGGGCACGGGTTCGATCCCTGGTCGGGGAATTAGGATCACGCATGCCTTGGGGTGTGACCAAAAAATTAAAAAAGAAAAGAAAGGAAAAGAAATACAAAGAGTTATATACTAAATTAGAGAGCTAAATACCAGCACCTCCATTTTCTGAATTTTAATGTTGGCAAAGTTTAGACACTTTTCATCGAAGTACAGGTTGTCAGATACCGAAGTTACATACATTTTTTTTTAACTTTCCAAAGGTCTGGAAAACACAGCAAACAAAATAAGAAAAGCCAACAAAAGAGCAAAAAACAGTCTAGGTGTCTTCATTTCCTCTGTCACTTCCCCCTCCTCCCCCTGTCTCCATCCCCATCCCGGCTTCCCTGTAACAGACAGAGAGGGGTCTGGGTGTTGAGTGAGATTCTGCTTTCATATCAGAGCAACTAGAGAAGCACTTCCACCATCTGGATTCTACCCAGAATCATAACTTGAGGTGCTTGTGTGATGTCTGGGTTCCCACTGACCTTCAGCAAACACCGATTTATTCATACCCACGCTCATTCGAGCAAAGACAGCAGAATCAGATCCTCTGTCCACAGCTAGAAAAATAAAACCTTGGAGTCGGGCTTCCCTGGTGGCGCAGTGGTTAAGAATCCGCCTGCCAATGCAGGGGACACAGGTTCGAGCCCTGGTCCAGGAAGATCTCACATGCTGTGGAGCAATTGAGCCCATGTGCCACAACTACTGAGCCTGTGCTCTAGAGCCTGCGAGCCACAACTACTGAAGCCCACGTGCCACAACTACTGAAGCCCTCGCACCTAGAGCCCATGCTCCGCAACAAGAGAAACCACTGCAATGAGAGGCCTGCACACCGCAACAAAGAGTAGCCCCTGCTCGCCACAACTAGAGAAAGCCCATGCGCAGCAACGAAGACCCAAGACAGCCAAAACAATAAAAATAAATAAAATTAAAAACAAACAAAAACCTTGGCGTCGTCAAAGGTCACACACACAGTCAGAACCCAAATTAGTGGCAGTGGTACAGAGAGCTGTGGGGCAAGAACCCCAGGGCCCCTGGCACTGCAGTGACCGGTTTCTAGCAGCACTGAGCTCTCCTGCTACCTTGCAAGTCCACACCCTGCGCCTCACTGCCAGCTCCGTTTCATCATAAGGCAGTACAACTGCAGAGCCCCCATTAAATGAAAAGTACAAAAAGAAGAAAGGGAGGAAGGGAGGCAGGGACGGAGGGAGGGAGGGAGGGCGGGAGGGAGGCAGGGAGGGCGGGCGGGTGCTGGCATTTCTCTACAAGGCTTTTAAATTTTCCCATGCCATATGAAACAAACGTTTTGTGTAATTTTCCAGTGGCCTTGATTAAAGATGTTATGTAATTCAATATAACTAAAGCTTGAAGAAATTAAAGGCCATGCCAGGCTTATCATATGTTTGGACCCAGCTAGAGCTCCAGAAACATTAAGCCCTCAAAATGTGGCCAGCTTGTTTCTGTGGAGTCTTGCCCTGCAGGATCTCCCCGCCTTTGCCTGGTACTCAAGACCTTTTATAATCTGTCCCTGCTCTCCTTTTTTGCACAGTCTCAGCCCCTACCGACCCACACATGTCATTGCCTCCAGCCGGCCCGCTGGCACAAGCCCATGACAAGGCTTCTGTGCAGTCTTCTGGCCTCATTTCCAGTTCTCTCTCACATTCCCTGCTGATCTGAATCTGGTTCCTCCTGGAGAATCCATCCACTCCTTCTTGGAGAAGACTTCCTTCACCAATCCGTCCTCTGAACTCCAAACATTTGTCCCGGTCCAGGTCAGTCCCTTGGTACAGGAATAGATTCAAGCAGTACCCCTTAACAGCCTGTAACTTGGGCGTGACCTTAGCCTCCCTGAACTGCTTCTTCCTTAACATGAACATCACGAGATCCTCCTGCAGGGAGTTTTGTGAAGACGAAGTGAGGTAGCATACCTAAAGTGCCTAGCACAGTGCCTGGAATGTTGGGGGCCCCCTGTGAACGCATTTTCCTGTTCCCTGTGCCAGACAGAGGACCAGGCGCAAGGCCAGACATGGAGAGAGAGCAGCTGTCTGTGTCTGACATTACAAAAGCAAGTTTTCCATCTCTCTGTGCCTCACATTCCTCACCTTAAAAATAGGGCTGTTGGGACTTCCCTGGCAGTCCAGTGGTTAGGACTCCAAGCTTCCACTGCAGGGAGCACAGGTTCAATTCCTGGTCAGGGAACTAAGATCTCACATGCCACAAGGCACAGCCAAAAAAAAAAAGGGGGTTGTTGATGTACCTCCGTTATAGTCTGTATTATAAGCTTAGAGGAGTTAATGCCTAAAAAGGGCAAAGGTGCCTGGGCCATAGTAAATGCTCAGTAAATCTTAGCAATAATGCAGATGTGGGCAGAGGGACATTGTGGTAAAAAAAACAGATGTGGTTTTGGTCTTCGAGGAGTGAGTAGAAGATAAGACACAGGTTCGTTTGTCTACAATACAACTCTTTAGGCATTTGACATGTATTATCTTGAGTTGTTAGTTATCTATTTACATGTATGTCTTGTCCCCTATCAAGATAGTAAACTTATTGAGGGTGGAGGGCCTGGATCAATTCTGCCACGTCCCCTTAACTACCCAGTGTGTCATGTAGATGGCAGACGTTCAGTAATATTTACTGCTAATCACTGAAGACATTGATCTTTCCTCTGCAATAAAAACTTCACTATGAAGCTCCTATTCATCATGAAAAATCAACACATAACCACCATCCCATGGGCACAAGTGCCTCCAAGTCTCCCCCACCTGGAAATTCACCATCATTTTGGTTCACACACCTTGAGCTCAGCCACCATCAATCTACACCTAAGTTGACCACTGGTCCCCCGAACTACATTTTTCCGAGAAGTAACAACCCCACTGGATCTCATTTCTCCCTGGCAACGCCCTATGAGGCAAGGACAGTTACCATTCACATTTTATAGGTGGGGAAGCTGAGGCTTAGGGAGCTGAAGTTACTTCCTCAAAGCCACAAGTGAGGGACTTCCCTGGCGGTCCAGTGGTTAAGACTCCGCCCTCCCACTGCAGGGGGCACGGGTTCGATCCCTGGTGGGGGCGGGGGGGGGGGGGACTAAGATCCCGCATGCCACACCTCATGGCCGAAAAAATAAAATAAAAAAGCCACACAAGTGAGTGCTGGAGTTGAGATTTGAACCCAGACAGTCTGGCACAAGGTGGGGAGCGGGCAACCCTATGCCAGACTGCCTGATCTGGTGTCTGAAAGACAACTGGGCCTCCTCTAAGAAGAAGGCGATGGCATATAAGAGCCGGCAGCATGGCACAGCCCCCTCTGCCAGCCCCCCAGGGAAGATCTTTTTGGCAGAGACGTCTTTCCTCACAGCCACAGTGAGAAAGACAGCCCGTGGGCAGGTGGCCACTTTCTCATGGGGCTCATAGCAACTGGGCCACTCGTGCTTGTCCGGAGAACATTGACTCAGCCTCTCACCCTGGGCCTTCACAAGGGCCCCCACCCGTGGCTCTTCACTCACGACCCCCTGACCCTGGACCCCCCACCCAGGGGCCTCTGGAGCAAAGACACTGACCCGCTGCTTCCCTCCTTCCTCTTACGCTTCCTCTTGTTGGTGATTTTTTTTTTTTTTTTTTTTTTTTTATTTATGATTTTCAGCCCAGTCGGTTGTTAGCCTGCTGTGTTTGGAAATGGTAGATGATTAAACCTCCTGGCCAGGTGTAAATGCAACCTTTGTCATCTGGAGGCTGGGAGAATTACCTTGCTGGGCTGCAACCTCCCTCTGGCTCCGAACTTTCTGCTCTGAGCAGACCCTCTTCCAGGCCAAAGCCGGCAAGCCTTAGACCTCCAAACTGATTTCCCCGCTCTGAGCCCAGCCCAGAAGCCAGAGATTTCAGAGGAACGAACATGGCCACAAAGGCACTGAACAGAGCCTAAAATTCAGGGGAAACATCAAGCCTCCTGTCTCTCTCACTCCTTTTTTTTTCCCCCCAGGGAATTTTTACCAGGTAAATAATAAAAATATGTAATCATTGACTAGTCCTTTCCACATGAACCAAAGATACGTGCGCATTTCTGTTGCCAGTAAATATTCCCACTGTCCCCTCCTTTGCCCCAGCAGCCACCCCGTAGCCTTCAGTGTCCCCTGTCCACTTATCCACTCAGATGTGGCTTCTGGCTTGAGCCCCTGGGAGCTGCAGCCAGGTGGGGAGGGGCAGCAACTAGAGGATCCACTTCTAGAAATAGGTTTCCAGGCTCCTTCCCTCAAGGAAGCCCTGACAGCTAGCATGAGCCCTGACCCTCAGTGGCCTGTGAGAGGGGGAGGCCGAGCCAGGACTCCCTGTTCTGTGCAATTGCTAAACCGAGGACAGGAAGTTCTGGATCTGTGCTAAGGGCAGCAGTGGCCCTGTGCTCCTGGAGAAGCAGCCAGAAGCCGGCTGTTGACTTTTTCAGGCTGAGTTCTCACCAACAGACATGTGCTTCGGGAAGGTTATTGCTGAGCAAACAGCACGCGGCAAGCGTGCTTTCCGTGCGTCCCAGCCCACGGAGCTGCTCCAGGGGAGCTAGAGGCAGCGAGACCTGCTCTCCCGCTGCTTCCGTTTGTCAAAGTCCCCTTTCAGGCAGGCGCTGGGGGGCTTTCACTGCATTTCAGCGCAGTTTGGGCAGAGAAGTAAGAGTCTACTTGGGAGTTCTCTGCAGGCAGTAAATAAATGTTTGTAGAAGGCAGAATGAAGAAATCAATAAATCAATTAAGGTGTGTTTAGTGAGGCCCCCTGAGCCCCGCCCTGAGTCACACTCTGTGGGAGACTTGACGCCCCTCCAGCAGCTGCAGACAGATTGCGGGGGTGGGGGGCGGGGGACGGACAAAACTAACAACCGTGGGATCACTTGAAACAACCCTACGCTAAACTACCATCCCTGCACTTAGAAATTTGGGTTCCATTTGGGTCTTTGCAATTGATGTTACAGCTCACAGGGCTCTGTGAATTTTGCAGAGGCTTTCCATTGAAAGCGATACAATTCTAACCAGTAGCAGGATGGCGACAGATCTACAGCCATGGCAGACATGCAAGCAAAGGAAGAGATTGGAGGATGGGTCCATGGATGGCAGGATGCAGGTGTGAGGAGAGGAGAAAGGATGATCTCAAGCATCAGGGGAAGCAGTGGAGGGGGCAGCTGCCAGAGACAGGACAGCTCCGTAGGCTGCAGTGAAGTGTTTCTCTCAGGCTGGAGGAAGAACTCAGTGTGCAGAGGGGAGGAACACATACACTCCACCCCGGAGGGCCTTGAGGGTGCTCACGTTTCTTTAACCTGGGAGGGGCGCCATTAAAGGGATGTGCTTGGAGGACTGGCCGGTGGCCCAGATGCAGAACCAATGCAGAGGAAAGAAAGAAAGGACCGATCTTAGAGACATTTTGAAGAAGCAAAAGACAGAATGGTGACAGGCAGGACGTGGAAGGTAGTGGCGAGAGGGAAGGGGATGGCGCTGACTCTATCTTGAGAGATGGGCTGGGGCGTAAACAGGATCAGAAGAGAAGCGAAGGTCACCAGCAACCTGCTGAAATCTCGGCCCCTGGGGTCCTCTGAGAGACTCCCCACTCCTGCTTCCCCTACTGTTGGGCTCAGGATCTCCTTTTCTCCCGGTTCTCAAATTAGCCTCATTTTACCCCAGATTTCCTTCCTACTCAATCTTTCTCGCTTTTCAAAGGTCTGGTTATTCGTTTTTGAGGAAGAGTTGATATTGCTGAAAAAGAGATGCACCCATAAGATTGTTCTCAGCATGGAAGCCTGAGTCTTGGACACCATGGGGAGGTTTGTCTGTGAAAGTTTCAGTGGTCTGTTTCCCAAAGGCCAGCCCTCAGAGCACACTGGAGGTTTTTAAAATTTATTTATTTATTTATTTATGGCTGCGCTGGGTCTTCATTGCTGTGCACAGACTTCCTCTAGTCGCGGTGAACGAGGGCTACTCTTTGTTGAGCTGCGCAGGCCTCTCATTACACACGCTTCTCATTGTGCACACTGGGTTTTTGAACAGGGGAAATTCTCATCAAAGGAGAGACAAGGGCATTCTAAAGAAGGAAAGGGGGGAACTCCCCTGGTGGTGCAGTGGGTAAGAATCCGCCTGCCAATGCAGGGGACATGGGTTCGAGCCCTGGTCCGGGAAGATCCCACATGCCGCAGAGCAACTAAGCCCGTGAGCCACAACTGCTGAGCCCATAAGCCACAACTACTGAAGCCTGCACCCCTAGAGCCCGTGCTCTGCAACAAGAGAAACCACAACAATAAGAAGCCCACACACTGCGCCACAACTAGAGAAAGCCCACGTGCAGCAATGAAGACCCAACACAGCCAAAAATCAATACATAAAAAAAAAAAAAAGAAGGAAAGGGGAAAAGAAACCACTCAAGGAGGTGGTCAGGAAGGAATGTGGGGCATTGATGGTAAGCAAGGGAGGGGCTAAGACGTTAGCCTTGGCCCAGCCCCCAGGAGTGGTTTTTGTCTGTGAAGTCCCTGTACTGGGAGGGAGATAGATTAGGAAAAACAGACACCAGCCTGGTAGTGGCCAATGGAGTGAATGAATGGAGGGAGGGCGGGAGGGAGCGGCTTCACCACTAACTGCTGGGCCGGGAACAACCATCAAGAAAAAGAAAAAACAGTCCCTGTGCTCTGGCCCGTAGTTTATGTGAAGAAACGTGAAGACAGGTAATCCCCACAATGTGAAAGGTCCTAGAAAAGAAGAACTAGGGGTTGATTCTTCCAGGAGGAACTGGGAAAATTCTATGGACGAGGTGACATTTGTGCCAGATCGAGGAGGGTAAAAACATGTGCACATGTGTACACACACATATAAACACACACACACACACACACACACACACACACACACCCCAAAGGTGCATGCAGAACCCCCAAGCCAAGGATACATGGAAGCGCATTACAGGCCACAGGCATGGCTCATACAAAAGCAGGAAGGTATGACAGTGTCTGGGATGTTCTCAGAGAACTCCGAAAAGCTCTGAAAGGCTGGAACATCAGGTGTGAGGGGGAAGCCAGGGAGCAGACTGGCCGTCCTGTGAAGCCATCATCGGACAATGGGGACCCAGGGAAAGCAACCCGGATGGGGTGGAGAGATGGTGGCCAAATGACGAATTCTGTTTGGGACAGGCTTGTCTGTCATCACCCAGCTCTTCACCCTCCTCCCAAAGCAGTGTGAAAGACCCCCCAAAGCCCTGTCACTTGATCTACCACATTTTCCAGACTGCAAAATGGTCAGTTGAGCACGAAACAGGATTATTCTCACTGATGGCATTTTCACTGACAACCAGTCTTCGCTCTGGAAAATGACTCCAAAGTGGTCAGGATTCGGGACTGTCCTAAAACACGGCCCTCCTAATCTTCAGTTTAAAATTATTAAGAGACTCTGGGGACTTCCCTGGTGGTGCAGTGGATAAGATGCCGTGCTCCCGATGCAGGAGGCCCGGGTTCGATCCCTGGTCAGGGAACTAGATCCCACATGCATGCCACAACTAAGAGTTCGCATGCCACAACTAAGGAGCCTGCCTGCCACAACCAAATAATTAATTAAAAAATAAAATAAAATAAAATTATTAAGAGACTCTGGCAAAGGGACAAAATGACATCCTAATATTTGCTATGAATCTGACACCTGATGGCAGACATTAAACAAATGTTTGTCAAGTGAATGAGCACAGTGACCTCGTGCCAGGCCCTGTGCAATGTGCTCCAACAGGCAAAATACAGTCCCTGCCCTCAAGCACTTCACAGTCTAGTGAGGAAGACAGGTGTGTAAACACACGATTGCAGTGAGATTGCGGTCATGCAGGAGGAGAAGCAGACGTATGATAAGAGCCCTTTATTGCTAACGTACAAGGGGCAAAGGGGTGCGTAGCCCAAGCCTACGCTGGGACCTGGGTGTCAACCTGGAGGGTCTGATCTTCATCAGAGAGGTGAAACGGAGCCGCAAGATCGGAGTTCGAGGCTGAGGAGGGATGTTATCAAGACTACATTCTGGAAAGATCACTTTGGCGGCGGAGCAGATGATAGACTAAGACTGGGGAGAAGGTAAGCCAGATGGGGGGACATTTCCAAAGTCCAAATGATAGATGGTGTCTTTCTGAACCAACGGAGTACCGGGAGGGGACAAAAAGGATGGCACGCAGGTAAGAGGGGCTGGAAGGAGAAGGCGGCTCAGCTCAGTGCTGAGCTGGTGCAGGAGGAACAGGACGGTGTGCCAAGGGGCTTCCTGGTTTCTTGTTTGGGCAACGGAGTGGTTGGTAAACCATTACCAAGAGAGGATATTCAAGACGAAGAGCATGGGCTTCCCTGGTGACGCAGTGGTTGAGAGTCCGCCTGCCAATGCAGGGGACACGGGTTCGTGCCCCGGTCCAGGAGGATCCCACATGCCTCAGAGCGGCTGGGCCCGTGAGCCGTGGCCACTGAGCCTGCGCGTCCAGAGCCTGTGCTCCGCAACGGGAGAGGTCACAACAGTAAGAGGCCCGCGTACAGCAAAAAAAAAAGAAAAGACAAAGAGCAGTTGGAAGCAGAGTGGGGGAGTGAAGGGCAGGAGGGAGAAGGACTTCCGACCTGGACACGGTGCATTTGAGGAGCTGAGATGCCGGTCAATGGCGAGCCTGGGGGGCAGCTGGATAGTCAGACAGCAGGACACAAAATCAGGGCCCGTGGGACTCACTTGCTGCATGACCTTGAACAAGCGCCTTGGCCTCTCTCAGCCTCGGAGTCTCCATCTGAACAAGGAAGGAGCAGATTCATATGTGACTCTGGGAGCACAGAGAGTGCATCGCTGGGGGGCCGAGGATGGCTGCAAACAGGCTTCCCTCACATTAGAGGGAGGGTCTCAGATGCACCAAACCCTTCTTATGCTGTGCCACACAGAAGAGTGTTTCCAACTGTATCTTTCATGAGACAGAGCCCCAGACACCCATCTCCAGGCCCCTGGAGCAGGCCTGAAGGTACCATGTCACTCAGGATGCAAATGCAGTTCCCACTCAGCCCTGATACCAACCCTGGATCCCACACCAGCCCCCAGAACCCCTGAGGCTGCTCAATCTCAGGTGTCTTTTTTTTTTTTTTTTTTTGCGGTACGCAGGCCTCTCACTGCTGTGGCCTCTCCCGTTGCGGAGCACAGGCTCCGGACGTGCAGGCTCAGCGGCCATGGCTCACGGGCCCAGCCGCTTCGCGGCATGTGGGATCTTCCCAGACTGGAGCACGAACCCGCGTCCCCTGCATTGGCAGGCAGACTCTCAACCACTGAGCCACCAGGGAAGCCCTCAGGTGCCTTCTTTCATGAGCCCCTGAAAGGTGCTCCAGGTGGGAGTCCGCCCTCTCAGCATCCTTTAGGTCACATGTGAGGGTTGAGCAGGAGGAAGGATGCTGGGCTCAGCACGACTTCTGTGGAACTAGAGCCTTTCAGCAACTGCCTCCAGGTCAGTCATAAGATGCCTTCATGTTTCAACAAATAGAGCTGAAACAATTGAATAGTCATAAGCAAAAAATAAATAAAAAGAATCTCAACACATACCTTGCATCACACACAAAAATTAACTCTAAAAGGACCACGAACCTAAGCATGAAACCTAAAACTACAAAAGTTCTAAAAGAAAACATAGGGAGAAAATCTTTTTGGCCTTGGGTTAGGCAAAAAATTCTTAGGTAGGACACAAAAGCGTGAAGCCATTTTTCTTTAAAGTTCATAAATTGGACTTTATCAAATTTTAATGTCTTCTCTTCCAAAGATGTGGTTAAGAAAATTTAAAATACAAGTCACAGACTGGGAGAAAAAGACATAGCTGATAAATGCTTGGTTTCCAAAATATAACTCTCATAACTCAGTAATAAGAAAACAAACAACCTAATTTTAAAATGGGCAAAACGTCTGAACATACACTGCACCAAAGAAGACATATGGATGGCAAAAAAAAAAACACTTTAAAAATGTTCACTGTTGGTGGAAATGTAAATTGGTGCAGCCACTACAGAAAACAGTATGGAAGTTCCTTTAAAAACTAAAAATAAAGTTGCCACATGATCCAGCAATTCCACTCCTGGGCATATATTTGGAGAAAACTATAATTTGAAAGGATACACGCACCCTAATGTTCATAGCAGCACTATTTACAATAGCCAAGACATGGAAGCAACCCGTCTTGGAAGAATGCCCACCGACAGATGAATGGATAACGATGTGGTACATATGTACAATGGAATATTACTCAGCCATAAAAAAAAGAATGAAATAATGCCATTTGCAGCAACATGGATGGACCTAGAGATTGTCATACTGAGTGAAGTAAGTCAGACACAGAAAGGCAAATATCATATGATATTGCTTATATGTGGAAACTAAAAAAAGTGGTACAAATGAACTTATGTATGAAACAGAAACACCTATTTAAATGGCTGAACCGGAAAGAAAGGGGTGGGGGGAGGGAGAGAAAGGGAGGAAAGGAAAGGAAAGGAAATTGCCAATGTCAAGTGCAGATGAGAGAGCAAAGCACCTGGAACTCTCACATTGAAGGTGGGAATGCAAAATGACACAGCCACTTCGGAAAAGAGTTTGGCAGTTTTTTATAAAGTTAAGCATAGGGGACTCCCCTGGCGGTCCAGTGGTTAAGACTGCGCTTCCACTGCAGGGGGCACGGGTTCGATCCCTGGTCGGGGGGGAACTAAGATCCCACATGCAGTGCGGCGCGGCCAGAAAAAAAAAAAAGTTAAACATACACTTAACATATGACCTACCAATTCTACATCTAGATATATATCCAAGATTAATGAAAATGTGTTCACCCAAAAACATGTGCAGGAATGTTTATAGTGGCTTTTATTCACAATATTAAAAAGCTTTAAACACTCTGCTCAACTGGAGAATGGATAAAAAAATGTGCCTGTGGTATTTCCAGGCTAACTGCCAGGCTACTCCATCCACCCTGCTGGGCAATAAAGAGGATGCACACAGCAAGGTGGTGAATTTCAGATGCATTGTTCTAAGTGAAAGAAACCGGACTCCGAAGGCCACACGCTATAAGATTCCATTTAGGAAACATCCTGGAAAAGGCGACACTATGAGACAGAACACAGATCAGTAGTTGCCAGGGGCTGGGGGTAGGCACTTGATGACATACTGCACAAAGGAACTTTTGGTAGAAATGTCCTATATCTTGACTGTGGTGGTGATTATGCGACTGTATGTGTGTATCAAAATTCACAGAACTGTAACTAAAACAGGTGAATTTTAGTGTCTGTAAAGTGTATATCAATAAACTCAACTTAAGGGGAATAATATACCAAAAAGCACTTTTATGGGATTTCCCTTTTCACTTCCAAGATAATGTTTACGTGCATTGTTCATCAGAACCACCCACTTCATTTGTAACAGAGTTCTATATTCTTCTTTGCACGACAGGATGAACAAACTGAGAATGAAGGTCTAACAGACAAACTTCAAAAAGCCTTATCATAGCTCACTCTTCTTAGGTCTGTGCCTCTCCTCAGTAAAGCGTTTTATAAAACCTCAGATGTGCATGTGCACATTCACTCATGCGCGCACACACACACACCCCACAGGTGATTTGGACCCAACCACCAAGAGTAGTCTTTGCAGCCCCTCTTGCGTACTGCTGTTGGAAATGTAAATACGACAAGTGTCGTGGAAGGCATTTTTGTGTTAAAAGTGCTAAAAATGCTCAAACACATTCACCCTGAAATGTTGTCCTAGGGAATCAACTAAGTGTACAGGAAATAATAGTAAAAATAATAACTTACAAGCTGATACCTTATAAGGGTATCAAAATGCCTAAAAACACAGACTCAAGCTGAACTGGCTGGTTTGAATGCAACTCCACCACTTCCTAGCTGTGTGACCTTAAGGTAAGTTACTGAACCTGTGCCACTGGTTTCATTATCTGTGAAATGGGGTTAATAATAGTACCTACATCTTAGGGTTGTTAAGGGTTTAAATGAGATGACGTATGTGAAGCAATCAGCACAGTTCCTGGCCCACGGCAAGCCTTCTAAAAATGGGCTGAGGGATGTCCCTCAAAATTTGTATATTGACGTCATAACCTTCAGTATCTCAGAATGTGACTGTATTTGGAGATAGGGGCTTTTAAAGAAGTAGTTAAGGGACTTCCCTGGCGGTCCAGTGGTTAAGACTCTGCTTTCCAATGCAGGGGGTGTGGGCTCCATCCCTGGTCAGGGAGCTAAGATCTCACAGGCCTAGAGGTCAAAAACCAAAACTTAAAAATAAATAAATAAATAAAAAAGAACCAGAAACAATATTATAACAAATTCAATAAGGACTTTTAAAATGGTCCACATCAAAAGAAAAAAATCTTAGAAAATAAAAATAAGAAAGTGGTTAAGTTAAAGCGAGGTCATTAGGGTGGGCACTGATCCAGTATGATTGGTGTTCCTATAAGAAGAGGAGATTTGGACACACACAGGTACAGAGGGAAGACCGTGGGAGGACACAGGGAGAAGGCGGCCGTCCACAGGCTGAGGAAAGCGTCCTCAGAAGAAACCAACCTGCCAGAACCTTCGCCTGGGACTTCTAGCCTCCAGAACTGTGAAGTAATAAATTCCCATTGTGTAAGCCACCCAGTCTATGGTACTTTGTTGCAGTAGCCCTAACAACGACTGCAGCCATTAAATCACCAAATAGGGGAACTGGTTAAATGTATTTTGATACGGCCATTCAATGATAAGCTACACAGCCTTTAAAAACAATGGTCTCAGTATATATTTAATGATGCATAATAAAATATCATTAAAGTGAGGGAAACAGGCTATAAAATAGTATGCATAGAATAATACTTTTTTATGTCTCTGTGTATATATAAATAACTAAAATGTGGGAAGCATGATTATCTTTGAGAGAATCACGTCCACGTAGAATTTTTCTTTTGATTGCTTGCACATTACAAAAAAAAAAAGGTAAGTGCTTTTGAAGTCAGTCACCCTGAAGTGGACCAGAGCTGATGTCACTCAACAGGGACCCTCAGACTGAACCAGAGGCAGACAGGAGTGGCGAGTCCGAGTGTCGGTGCCTGACTTCAGGGCGAAGGATGTGGACAGGTCAACCCCATTTGAAAAAAAACCAAATCAATCCATTCTGGAGAATTCATTTCTGACCAAAGATTCCAGCACAGACTCAAAACAGGTCTATTCCTTATTCTCTCTTCCACTGCCACCAGCCCTCAGCATGTTCCTGTCTTTCTGGAAAGCCCACGGGTTATAAACACGGTGTGCCAGGCTCCAGGGGCCAGGAGCAGCCCGACAGACATTTAGATTTGCCCCCAGGATTAATGACTTCAAGAAGCATTGGCCAGGAACTCTTCAAAGCTAGAAACAGAAGCCCTGGAGCATTAAATATAAATAAATACTGAGTCGATTGGTTTCTTCCTTGCTTTTCAAAGGGCAGTTTACTTCCTGGATTATCATTACAGTAGTCTGCTCTCAGGAAACCAGGATTATTCAAGTGCACAGCTCAGGTGTGGGGCGAAAGAAAAAAACATGTAAAGATCCCCTTGTTTTAGATCCACTGTGCACTGCGTTTCCTCGTAGCTCGCCTGCATCAGGAAGGGCAGAAGCAGAACCATTATTGCACTACGTGTCCCGCCTAAGGCATGTTTGTTTTCTTCTGTAGATCTGTACTTTTCTCCCTTTGAGGTATATTAATGCCATTTGAGGGGGGAAAAAAAGCCCAGTTTCTCTATGTTAACAAGAAAGCAGTTGTCCCTGTAGCTAAAGTAGAATTCAATTCAACAAATAATGAGCTTCTAGAACGTGCCCAAAACTTTGTTGAGATCAGGGAGAATACCATGATTTAAGCCCTGGTGCCTATTGTCAAAGAGTTTGCAATTGTTGTGCAAACATGAACATTACAAGGCAGAGGAAATTGTTATCACAACAGCACAGGTGTTTGTTTGTTTTTTTTTTTCCTCCTTGTTTACTTTTATTTATTTATTTTATTGTGGTAAAAGTCACATAATATAAAACATACTATTTTAACCACATTTAACTGTACAGTTCAGTGGCCCTAAGGACAGTCCATTGTTGTGCAACTCTCACCATCATCCATCTCCCGAGAAAAATGGTACAGATGAACCTGTCTGCAAAGCAGAAGTAGAGACACAGAGAACAAATGTATGGACACCAAGGGGGGAGGGGGGATGGGATGGGCTGGGAGATTGGGACTGACATATGTACACTACTGTGTATGAAGTCGATGGCTGATGAGGGCCTACTGTATAGCACAGGGGGAAAAAAAAGAAGGTACCATCTGTTTGCAGGACATATATTAAATTAACCTTAAAAATGCATTCCAATATACATTAAGTGCAGACAAATACTGTTTGATTCCACTTACACGAGGTACCTAGAAGAGTCAAAGTCAGAGTCAGAAAGTACACTGGTAGATGCCAGGGGCCAGGGGGTTGGGAATGGGGAATTAGTGTTAAAGGGGACAGAGATTCAGCATGGGTTTTTTTTTTTTTTTTTTTTTTTTGCGTTACGCGGGCCTCTCGCTGTTGTGGCCTCTCCTGTTGCAGAGCACAGGCTCCAGACGCGCAGGCTTAGCAGCCATGGCTCACGGGCCTAGCTGCTCCGCGGCATGTGGGATCTTCCCGGACCGGGGCACGAACCCATGTCCCCTGCATTGGCAGGCGGACTCTCAACCACTGCGCCACCAGGGAAGCCCCCAGCATGGGTTTTTAACTGAGGCCACCAGATGGGCCCCAGGTCCGTGACCTGCAGACACTGCTGGCAACATTTGTCTGTGTGCCCGAGAGCTCCCGGGAGCAGAGGCCCTCGCGGTCCTCGGATCTTAGAGGGGACCCACAGGTAAGAGACTACAGGAATAAAGGCGGGGTGATGCATCCTGACACCTTCCCTTGCCTCCCACAGCATCTTGCTGGTGAAGTGAAGAATCACAAGCGGGGCTGGTCCCCTTCAGGGAGAGTCCTTCCATGTTCGGATAGGACTCCCAGGCCGCCACCTTCCAACGGGCAGTCTCGGAGCTGCGACATCAGGTCTTGCCCTCCTGGCAAACCACCCATGCTTGTGCTGAAAGACTTTGTGGGGGGGAGTCTTTTAAAGGTGTTCCAGACTCCCCTGGCAGCATTACTGGGGCTGTGAGTGGCCTCGCTCCCTTCCTTGCCCGCTGTTGGCTAAAGGTTTACACACTCCTCTATATTGGAGGCCTCCCACAAAACGCAGTAGGGTTTAAAACACAACGGGATCTTGGAAAAACTTGTAACTGGATCTAGGCTGCTGACTGTAAGAAACTTGACTGGAGGAATAGAACTGGTCAATGCACTGGCCACTCCAAGACTGAGAAAGTAGAATCCAGTTCTCCTTGGAGACTTGCTTTCTTTTCCTTCATGGATTTCGCCTTCGAAAACACAATTTTCATGTCGTCTCTCTAGGGAAAAACACAAAGAGGCTGCATATTTTGACCTGTGTTAATTCAAACTTCCACGCCGGGCACCACACTTGGACAGCATGCTTTATGTGGTCTCATTTTCTATGGCCCCTCGGTGCAGACCACGAGTTGGTTCATCCATTTGCTTATTCATTCATTCATTCATTCAACATTACTCATCCTGATGGGAGTCATTGTTTTTTCTTTTTCTAGTTCATGCTAATCTTTGCTTTTTCTCAGCTCCTAGTGGACCTACAGTCCATTCAGTGGTCATCTCATTTGGGGGATCCCCTACAAGATTAAGAGCTCCTTGTGAGCAGGGACCAATCTGGTCATCTCTGCCTATTGTGTGGTTGTCAGCCATGGCCTGCAATAGGATGGTAATCTTCTAATTAGAGACTTCTTCTGCTGTTGACCTGAGAGCCACATTCCTACAACTTCCACCCTCACTGCCAGTTTTGGCCTCAGGAACTGCACAGAGCTCTTCTAGGTTCTCTTCCATGTGACAGCCCTTGAAATCTGCTTTTATGCATGTAACCTTCCTGGTTCCCCCCGTAAGCTGAAACTCCCACTTCTAAATCCCCAGGCCAGACCCATCTCCCAGGCCCGGGAGACAGCATAATTTAGATCTGGTCCAGACTCCCCACCATCATCACACCCAAAGTCAAGCCCGTCAACCCCTTCCACCATATTTTTAATTTTGGTAAAAGGCTTCATCCAGTCACCCTCTGGGGGGAGGCAGTCTCCGCAGCTCTACAGCCGTATAGTCCCATTCCCCACATGTCCTCTGCCCCCCCCTTCTCCCTACCCGACCACTGCTGCCTTGGCTAAGACCCACCCCCACTCTCCTCTCCACAGTGCACCTGGCTTCCCTCCCTGGCACCATGCATCCCTCTAACCAACCCTCCCACTTGCTCCTTGGGTGATGTTTCTAGAAGACAAATCTGCTCTCATTACTCCCCTCCTCAAAGCCCATCAATGACTCCCTATAGCTCTCAGAATAAAGTCCAGAATCCTTAGTTTGGGGGAAAAAATAGGCCTCCAGAACCCAACAACAAAAGTTAAGATTCAGCATCTCAACAGAGTAGAAACATGAAATAAAACTAAAATAGGAAATTATAAAATAGGAAATTATTAGGGAAAAGACTCACAAAAGTCCTGCATTAAATTTGAAAAATATAAGCTTAAGTGGAACAGAATAAGGATAGCTTATTCTGCTTAATAACTATTCCTGAAAAACAGCTACCCTAGCGGTTTCTGACGACTGTAAATTCATCTGTGACAACAGTATGATGTCACCATCCGCAAGAATACTACCACCCCGTCCTGCCCTGTGGGTGACACATCTTAAGTGGAATGCTGGCATCCTGACATTTTCCCAGCAGAGTGTGGCTAGACCAGTGAGAGTCTACAGACCTGGCCAGTTAGAGAACTTTCATTTGTCTGAATTCCGTTCAATCCAACTGAAATGTCTTCGGCCATTATGTGCCATGCTTTAAATCACAAAAATACACCATGAACCTTAGGGAGCGTCAAGGTCACACCTGGATTCTAGAATCCCCCTTACCCCGTTCTACTTTTTCCCCATTTTCCACAGCACTTATCTCTTTCTGACATACTATGTAATTTCCTTATTTATCATGTTTATTGGTGACAGTCTTCCTCCTGTTAGCTTATCACCTCCATGAAGGCAGGGACCTTGATTGGTTTTATTTACTGATGGATCCCAAGTACCTGCAACAGTATCTGGCACATAGTAGGTACTCAATACATAAAGGATAGAGATAACTTATAGACATATATGTTATATCTATATAATTTCCATACATATATATATAACTATATAAATGATAGTCTAGTGGAGACAGACATGGAATTCTGCCCACCAATTATACTGTCTCTCCCTTTCAGCAAAATGAAAAGTGTGCCTTCTATGTTTTCACCCAAGTTGCTAGTTAAGGTGTTGGAAAGTGCAGGGCTGTATGTATATTGATGCATGTGCTCCATGAAATATGTACAAGTCTGTTCATGGTCACAAGTTTGGAAGTAGCAAAAGATTATATGCATCTTGGGCATCCCTGGTGGCTCAGTGGTTGAGAATCCGCCTGCCAGTGCAAGGGACATGGGTTTGATCCCTGGTCCGGGAAGATCCCGCATGCCACGGAGCAGCTAAGCCCGTGTGCCACAACTACTGAGCCTTTGCTCTAGAGCCCACGAGCCACAACTACTGAGCCCACGTGCCACAACTTCTGAAGCCCACACGCCTAGAGCCCGTGCTCTGCAACAAGAGAAACCACCACAATGAGAAGCTTGCACACCGCGACGAAGAGTAACCCCCACTTGCGACAACCAGAGAAAAGCCCGTGCGCAGCAACATAGACCCAACACAGCCAGAAACAATAAATAAAATAAAATAATAAAATAAATTTATTAAAAAAAAGATTATATGCACCTGTCAATTGATATCGGTTCATATGATAGACTCTCATGCAGTCATGTTTTAAAAAGAATGAGACAGATGTATAGGTACTGATTTCACATAATCTCCAAGATGTATCATTAGATTAAAAAATGAATTTTCTTCTTTTTATGGATGACTAAATCCCATCTTTTGCAACAACATGGATGGACCTTGAGGGCATTATGCTAAGTGAAATAAGTCAGACAGAGAAAGACAAATACTGTATGGGCTCACTTATGTGTGGTATCTAAAAGAGCCAAACTCACAGCAACAGAGAGTATAGTGGTGGTTACCAGGGACTGAGGTGGGAGAAACGGGGAGACGTTGTTCAAAGGGTACAAACTTCCAGTTATAAGTTGAGTAAGTTCTGGAGATCTAATCGTGGTACGGTGACTCTAGTTAACAATTCCGCGTTATATACTTTAAGGTTGCTAAGAGAATAGATCTTAAATATTCTCACCACACACACTCATGCACTCACACACACACACACACACAAAGCTAATAATGTGAGGTGGTGGAGGTGTTAATTAACTGTGTTGTGATAATCATTTCACAATATATACGTCTATCAAATCATCACGCTGTATACCTCAGATTTACACAATGTTATATGTCGATTATAGCTCAGTAAAGTTGGGGGAGGAATGGAAAGTGCATATAACATTTATCATGCTCATGCTTCCCTGTTTTTTAAAAAATCTCAAGGCGTTTCTACATCAGTCTTGCCCCTGCTTTAACTTTTTGCTTTTTTTTTGGCCACACCTTGCAACTTTCAAGATCTTAGTTCCCCAGTCAGGGATTGAACCCCGGTCCCAGCAGTGAAAGCACTGAGTCCTAACCACTGGACTGCCAGGAAATTCCCAACTTCTTGCTTTGGTTTTGGTGGTTGCATTAATAGTTATCTAATGGGTTTGTCTAGCAATAATTGAACAACCAAACATTAATTGAGCATCACAATATGCCAAGCAGGTCCTAGAACCTTTAAATACATTGTTCCCTTAAATCTTAGGACATAGTGGTCACTATTCCTATTTCACCGTTGGAGAAATTGAGACTTGATGACTTGCCCAGGATCACACAACTCCTGGATTTTCCTGGACCTTACCCTCCGTCCCAGTCCCTCTGTCAAGGGCAGAGTTTGCCCATGCATTTCTCTGCGTCTCCTCTTGGTATACAGATCATGGCCTGCAAGGCGCTCTGGCTTCCTGGCTTAGAGGAACCTGGCCCGCTCACCCGCCGCCCCCTCCTCGTCCCCTGCAGAGGTGTGGAATGATGAGGTATTGTCACAGGCCTGTCACAAAGCAGGAGCCGGCAGCTCTGTCTCTCACCTGCCCAGGAAACAGAACCTTGCAGACATGCAGTCTGACTGCCCAGGCAGGAAAACTGTCACCAGCCCCTCAATGGTGCAGACGGTCCCGGTGCATGCATCCCACTAGCCTCCCCACCCTCAGCTGGGTTTCCTCTCCGACTTCAGGGCTGCAGGGAGGAGAGAAGCCGCATCCCATCAGGCAGGGCAGCCTCCATATCAAGGCAAGCTCTGTTATGTCTAAGGCAGAAGGCCGGAATTTAGTTAATTTTATCATTTAGGTGATTCAACTGTTTTAATGAAGAGAGGGGACCTTGGGGCTGGTGGCGTCACAGATAAGGAGTGTGGACAGCGTCCGCAGATGGGTGACCTTGTTCCACTTGTAACTGCTTTCCTTCCCCTCTGTCCTTCCCACCCCCTCCCTTGATTTCATTTTCTAGTCCAAGGTTTTAGCACCAGCAGGGGAAGGAATAATTAGCACAGCCAAGCCTTGGGAAAACGCGGCTTCAGGGCAATCCACATGTGCTCAGCTGGCTCTGTGGCCTTCAAGCAGCCAGGCCCTGCGTCCCTAGGAGGGAGAAGGCAGCCGGCCTGGCTCCCCCAGGGGCGGGGCACAGGATAAGGCCGTCTGCGGGGAGGTACTAACCCAGGTGGCTCAGGAAGTGAGGAGTTGCGGCTAATTCTCAGCTGTGCTAATTCAATCCCACTCGACACACGTTTATTGAGAGCCTGTCACGGACCAAATTCTCTGCTAGGACCTGGGATTTGAAGAGGAGTGACATGTCCCCGCCAGCCACAAAAGAGCCAACACGTGGTTGTTTGGGTTGACAGAGAGCAACGGGGGCCCTGCCTGGGAATCAGAAGGGAATTGTTTTTCCTCTTTTTTTCTTTTTTTTTTACATTGAAGTATAGTTGATTTACAATGTTGTGTTAGTTTCATGTGTACAGTAAAATGATTCAGCTATTATATATGTATGTATATATATATACATATATATTCTTTTTCAGATTTGTTTCCTTTATAGGTTATTACAAGATATTGAGTATAGTTCCCGGAAGGGAATTACTAGAATAGACAAAGAGCAAGAAATGAGCCCCAAGAGCCCAAATTGGAGGGACCACGTGGCCCTGGGAAGCCCAAGTTTTGCCCAGATAATGGGAAAGAGCTACACCAGGCAAGGACGTGGTCCAAGGAAGTTCTATAATGTAAATATTCTATTCCACTCCCCACTTCAGGACTTCTCATCTGATAGATCCTAATTTGTGGTTTGGTAATAATGTTTTCCTGAGATAAGTGTCATGTGACAGTGTGTGTGTGTGGTGTGTGTGTTGTTAATATACTTGAAAACCTATTGCCTCTAACCGGTTCTGTCTCTGACTTACACCCTGAGAAGTTTATTCGCCACACACTTCAGTTAATTCTATCCATCTCACGGGAAACTCTCTGTGTAAAGTTTTAAGGGTTCTGTACCCGACATATTTAAAACATGAGATGACTTCATTGGCTTATGAAGGAGATTGTGATGTACTCTAAACGTCTTTTTCCAAAAACAATCATATCCCATGTGTAATAATTTTTCAAGTCATCATGAGGTAAATCCCTGGAAATTTTCAAAACAGGGAGTTTCATTTATTTGGCATTCTTGGTTCACAGTCTGTTGCACACAAGTGCCTGCACAAGAACTTTGTTTTAGCTAAAATATGCCTTATAACAGTGTGCTGCCTCTTCCCTACTTGAACATTACCTCGATGACTCAGGGTATTATTAATTACGCAATTATTATACAACATAATGCCTCCAAGTGCTATGGAAGTGCACTGAGCTATTTTCCTTTACATCGACACTGATTTTATTATTTTTTAATTTTATGCTTATGTTTGAATAATCTTTTCCCTCTTTCCCTCAGTGTTAGGCTGTAACTTTTAAAAATTGCTTTTAGCTGGTGGGGGGAGGGGAGGGATAAATTGGGAGATTGGGATTGACATATACAACTACTATATATAGAACAGATAACTAATAAGGACCTACTGTACAGCACAGGGAACTCTACTCAATACTCTGTAATGACCTATATGGGAAAAGAATCTAAAAAAGAGTGGATATATGTATATGTATAACTGATTCACTTCGCTGTACAACAGAAAGTAACACAACATTGTAAATCAACTATACTCCAATAAAAATTAATTTTAAGAAATAAATACGTAAATAAAATTGCTTTTAGCATTCCAATTTATAGCACTTAATTTGTTGCTGTTATTGATAATAACAAATAATCCTAATGTTAATAGCTATTTATTAGGCAGGTATATATACCTGGCACTGTGCTACGCGCTTCAGGATTAAATGAAGACATTATTTCCCTATGAAGCAGAAGCTGTCATTATTCTCCATTTACAGATTTGGACACAGAGTCTTAGAGAGAAATTAACTTGCCTTTCTTCACACAGCTGGAGGCAAGAGGGGGGATAATGCTGTGTGAATTCAGAGCCCATGCTGTTCACCACTCTGCTATACTGACCCCTGCTGTGACCTGGTCTACCAGACAATTACAGTCAGTTACAAATGTTTCTAAACTAAGAGTTCCTGGGCTCCAAGTGAGGACCTATGAAGCTCTTCGATTTGTAAAGTCCCTGAGCGTTAGTGGATGTCCTTTCTTTGCTGACTTCTCTGTCCTCGACATAGTTGAAATAGCTAAGATTGCTGAAAAAGTAAAGCTGGCTAGCTAAGGTGTTGTTTTTTTTTTTCTCCCTGGAATAATATTTGCTTTTACACAGCATCAAACCTAGAATTTGTTCAGAAACAAACATACTTATAAGTGAGCACCTTATTTATCTTTACAACATCTCTGTGATAAGCTCTTGTTAGTAGACATTATTATGACAGCTTTACAACTTTTTTTAAAAAATATTTATTTATTTATTTAGTTGCATCAGGTCTTAGTTGTGGCAGGCAGTTTCCTTAGTTGAGGCTCACCAGCTCCTTAGTTGCAGCACATGGGCTCCTTAGTTGTGGGATGTGAACTCTTAGTTGCGGCATGTGAACTCTTAGTTGCGGCATGCATGTGAGATCTAGTTCCCTGACCAGGGATCGAACCTGGGCCCACCCCCATTGGGAGCACGGAATCTCAACCACTGAGCCACGTGGGAAGTCCCGCTTTACAACTTTTTAAATAAAGTTAGTGACACCAAACATCAAAACAAGAATCCTGTATGCTCATACTAACCTCAACATTTCCTTGACTCATTTCCCCAAACTGTAGGGCTCTCGGCCCTCGGAAGCCCAAGATCTGCTCACCATTAGGCAAATATTTGCTCTCCTTTCCTGTTCTTTTTCACTTTTTTCCATTGCCTCCACAGTGCTTGCTGACAACGCACGAAGCTCCATGCCAGGCACCAAAGGCACGTTCTTCCCTCCATCCCTTCGTGAATGCAGCTGCTGTAGAGTCAGAAGCCAATGCAAACATGGCACAGGAGATGGTTTTATATCTTCACCTTCTCAGCACATGGCTGAGCCACATGCTCAGGCCAAGCTCTCAAAGTCATTCCTGACTTCCCTGGTGGCGCAGTGGTTAAGAATCTGCCTGCCAATGCAGGGGACACGGGTTCGAGCCCTGGTCCGGGAAGATCCCACATGCTGCGGAGCCACTAAGCCCGTGCGCCACAACTACTTAGCCTGCGCTCTAGAGCCCACAAGCCACAACTACTGAAGGCTGCATGCTGCAACTACTGAAGCCCGTGCACCTAGAGCCCGTGCTCTGCAACAAAAGAAGCCACCGCAATGAGAAGCCCACGCACCGCAATGAGAGTAGCCCCCACTCGCCGCAACTAGAGAAAGCCCGCGCACAGCAACGAAGACCCAATGCAGCCAAGATTTAATTAATTAATTAATTAATTTCAAAAAAAAAAAAAACAGACCCAGAGTCTCATCCCTTCTTACCATGTCCGTGGTCACGCCTGGTCCAAGCCATCATCACCCTCCTACATTATGACAAAGGCCTCCCCGGGGGCTCCCCTCCTCCTTCCCAGGCCTCCTCAGTCTATTCTCCAACAATAATCAGAGCAATTCTTTTAAACTTTTAGACCATGTCACTCTTCTGCTCCAAATATTCCCATGGCCCCCAGCTCATGCAGAGAAGAGCCAAAGGCCATGGGAAGGCCTGTACCTCCCTTACCTTTCACTTCCACTCCCAGTCTGGCTCCAGCCACACGGGCTGCCACCCACTGATGGCAGCTGTGTATATATCTTTTGGGAGTTCAGGTTTTGGGGTTTTTTGGGGGGGTTGTTTTTAATCTCAAGCTTTTGACCAGTAAATGAACAGAGGGTTACCAAGGGCCAAGGGCCACCCAGCGGTCCTCACAGACCTTGGCAAGTGCTTGACTACCCTCACGTACCCAGCAGGGGGGCCGGGGTACTGGAGGGTCCCCTCCAGCGAGCAGGCGAGCCCGCCCCTCCCCTGCAGGCCACAGCAAACATTGGTGGCGACAGGAAGGACACACTTTCTTTTTCAATTTGCTGGAGGTGGCAGAATGCCCAGGACCAGCCCAGCACCGGCATTCCAGGGAGAAATTCCAGACTGGAGAGACACCTAGAGAAAAAAGGGGGCATGGAAATCCTACGGTTCGAAGGAGACTGGAAACAGGGGAGGTTAGCAAGAGGGCTTTGAGGGGGGGTTCAGGCCAAAACAAAGCCAAGTCAGAAACAGAGAGCTGGGCGCTCTTCACAGGCCAGCCCCACCAGGGGTCGACAGCTGGGTGCCCGGGCAGCTTTCAGCCCGCCAAGGCCAAGTTCCTTCTCAGTGTCCGGGAAAGGAAGGCCCAGTCAGCCGGCAGCCCGGGGCTCCTCTGGGCTCGTGTCTGAACCACATCACACAGCACGGGCACACAGTGGGTTCTCCACGGGCACCTGCTGTGGGAAGCGTGAATTGCAGCTGGCTCTGCTTCCTGCCTCTCTGCCCAACGCCTTACTTGGGATTAGGAACCCAGGCCCCCCTCTTCTGTGTTCTCAAGGCCCACTCCTCGGGCGACGCAAACGACCACTTCCCCCTCTCGCCTTCCCGTCCTTTTGTGGGGGATCAAGGGGCTCTGCGCGCAGAAACCCTGTCTCCTAGAGTGAGGAGAATTCCTGGAATGGGCAGGGACCTCGCCTGAACCAGAGAAAGGAGAGCTCTAGGCGGAGGCAGAGGGGAGCAAAGGTAGATCAAAGAGGGCCTGGATGGGGTCGGGGAAGGGAGTGCTGGCAGGGAGACAAATGAGGCTGCCCGAGGGGTCAGCCGAGGGACAAGCTGCCTACAGACTGAGGCAGTGACAGCGCGCGCGGGAGCACCTCGAGGAGACCGGTCATTGCAGAGACAATAGATAGAAAAGATAAGGGAAGGTGTAAATTAATGGAGAAGAGGACTGGCCAGAGATAAGGGTATCTCCCTGTAATTAAAACCGTACAGGCTTGCCATCTCCAAGGTTGGGGGGTGCGTCCCAGACTGTCCTGTGTCTGCGCCAGGGTGGGAGAAGGCCTGGGGAGCGCAGAAGTCGGGCCAGTTAATGATTAGCTCCCAGCTGAAGGTTTCGAGGCTGATGCGTCCTCATCCCCGGGCAGGGGGAGAGTGGGAGGCTGAGTGACCTGAGATGCCGGGGTGGGGGTGACCCAGCTCGGCAAGAGCCAGTGGGAACCCTGGGCTTTGACAGGGATCCTCGCTTCTGAGGCTGGCCAGGATAGGCCCTTTTCCGATTTTTTTGGCTTTTGTTGTGGTGGTGGTGGTTTTTAATTTTGGCTTCACAATTCTAAGCTCTGTCTCAAATACTGATTGAATTTGAACTTGATCTTACCGGTTCCACACCCAAAAAGGGTGCTGGGTGGCAATTTCGGGGAAGATTCGTCTGCCTACACTCAGAGCTAATTAAATAGTAGAATGGGAAAGGCAATAAATTCTAGAGTCAGGCTGTCTGGGGTCGCATCCTACCTTATCCATGGGCTACCTCCAGACTTAGGACAAGATCCTTGACTTCTCGTAGAGTGCGGTGTGTTCCTGATGAATGCTAGCTGTTGTCGTCGTCGCCGTCGTCATCATTTTCATCATTACCATCTTTCCCCCACAACCTGGGAGCAGTGCCCTGACGTAAGCGCAGACCTCTTTTCAAAACCCCCATTGCCTGGCTAAGTGGTACAGGGCCCTCCAATCTCTCAGCACAGGGACGTGTGGACCTATCCTAGGGCGGCCAATACAAGGAAATGAGCATCTCAGCTGCAAGTTGTGAGGGCTGGGGGAGGTCATTACAGCCCGCCGTGTGTCTTTCATCCTTCTCCCTCTCCCCTCACTCCCAGTCCTGCACAAATCCTGTCTAGTCTACCTCCCAAATAAACGTCGACTCCATCCACTTCTCTCCAGCTCCACTGCTGCCCCCTCCAGTCAAAACCACCCCACATGCCCCACCTGAACTGCTGCAACAGCCCTCTGACTGTACCCCTACCTCGACTCCTACCTGCACCTCCTAATCCATTTTACACGAAGCATGGGCAGTGAGATTTACAAGGCGGGGCTACAGGCACTATGTCCCTGTCCCGCTTAAACTCTCCCCACCCCCTACTCCTGATGGCATTCCATGTACTTCAGATAAAGTCTCAAGATCTCAGCAGCCTTAAAAGACCCTGCAGGGGACTTCCCTGGCGGTCCAGTGGTTGGGACTTCACCTTCCAATGCAGGTGGTGCGGGTTCGATCCCTGGTCGGTCGGGGAGCTAGGATCCCCCATGCCTCGCGGCCAAAAGGCCAAAACATAAAACAGAAGTAACTGAAACAGAAGACACTGAAACGTGTCAATTCTCGCTGCCTCTGATGTTGGTGTCTTGCAGGAGAATCTGGTACCCTCATCACACAGCTAAACACAGGATTCAGATTGATTCAGAAGTCAGGAAAGCTGAAAAAGGATCCGAGGGAAGTTGATTCATCGTGGGTCCAGCTGCTGCCCACCACCACCAAGGGCTGCCAGCAGAGAAGAGACAATATATTGAGCTCTAGAACAGCTTCTGCTTCACTTCCACCCTCCAAAGCTCACAGTTATCTCTTTGGGGACCTACTCTAATTGGAACAGACAGGAAAAGGAATTCTGGGAAACGTAGTTCCGCCTAGCCAAGCTGACCCACTACAAAGTTGTCAACCATACAAAAAGTTCACACTGAAAAATGGCCCTTACACCCTAGTCTTTCCATTTCCCTCACCCAAACAACTGGTTATCAGTATCAGTCCCTTGTGTTTCCTTTCTGAATTATCCTGTGCACATACAAATATGAACAAATATCTAGCACATGGTTTATTTTACACAAAAGGTCACATACTATACCCATTGATCAACATCCTACTTTTTAATTTATTTTTTAAATAAATTTATTTATTTATTTGTTTGTTTTTTTATTTCTGGCTGTGTTGGGTCTTCATTGTTGCACGCAGGCCTTCTCTAGTTGCTGTGAGCAGGGGCTACTCTTCGTTGTGGTGTGTGGGCTTCTCATTGTCGTGGCCTCTCCTGTTGCGGAGCACGGGCTCCAGGAGCGTGGGCTTCAGTAGTTGTGGCACATGGGCTCAGTAGTTGTGGCTTGCAGGCTCTAAAGTACAGGCTCAGTAGCTGTGCACATGGGCTCAGCCACTCTGTGGCATGTGGGATCTTCCCAGGCCAGGGCTTGAACCCGTGTCCCCTGCATTGGCAGGCAGATTCTTATTCCACTGCACCACCAGGGAAGCCCCTTGCTTTTTTATTTTTAACCAAACAATATATCTTGGAAATTTTTCCATATCAATATATGAAGATTTGCCCTTTTTTTCTTTAACAGTTGCGTACTATTCTACTGTGTAGATGTACCGTTATCTGTTTAACTAACCCTTATTGATGGACATCTAGATTTTTTTTTTTTTTTTTTTGGCCATGCCGCATGGCTTGTGGGATCTTAGTTCCCCCACCAGGGACTGAACCCAGGCCTTTAGCAGTGAACATGCCAAGTCCTAACCACTGGACCACCAGGGAAGTCCCTAGATTATTTTGAAATTTCGCTATTTTAAATTCTACAAAGAATAGCCTTGAACACACATGAATATCCTTATAATTAATGCTCTTTGTCAATCTGGTGTAGTATCAGCCAAAACTGAGGCCAGGATTGGAGACTAAGAGTGCCAATCAGTGCACATGGGCTGCAGTTGTAGTGAAGTTCTTTTCAGATCCCCAATCCATTTTAATGTCCACCATTTATAAATTTTTTTTTGCAGTACACGGGCCTCTCACTGTTGTGGCCTCTCCCGTTGTGGAGCACAGGCTCTGGACGTGCAGGCTCAGCGGCCATGGCTCACGGGCCCAGCCACTCCACGGCATGTGGGATCTTCCTGGACCGGGGCACGAACCCGTGTCCCCTGCATCGGCAGGCGGACTCTCAGCCACTGCGCCACCAGGGAAGCCCATTTATAAATTCTTTTTACACCTGTCTTACATCTGTGCCATTTTCTGTCCCTGTCCTAGGTCATGGGCTGCATCTGAGACTGTTGTGTGAAGCTTGGTAAAGTAAGCTAACCAGCAATTTAATATTTATGGGATAACTTTCTAAAATGATCATCAGTAAAAATGTTCTTAATATAGATGTAATCTTCAAAAACAAGGTAACGTGGAAATCCATTGACACGTAAAACAAGTGGTTGACAAAGCTGAAAAGTCATTCACTGTTCTGCCATCTTAATGTTACCTTTTCCAACAGCAGACCTTGCAAATATCAGATGGAAGAGAAGCTGTTTGAGCAAAGAAATGTGAGACCCACAGAGAAAGACTGGCCAGTTTCTTTTCCTAAGAACATTTTCATTGATTTTTCCATTATTGAGTGTTTGCTTAAAGGTCCTTTCACCCTTCATTCCAAAGGGTTTTATAAATATCACCTTCACTTCATTCATGTTTTAAAGATCTGACCCTCTCTAGGGAGGAAATAGTTTTCTTTCAGGAGTCATTTGTTTCGAAGTATAAGCATAGAATGTCTTGACTCATAGCATAATGGGGGCAGGGGAATGAATAAGACACATACACAAAAGAAGAAACCACAGAGTCACTTGCAATAGCACATCCCAAAGCAGTTTGTTGTGTGGTCCTAAGAAAAGCCCTCAAAGAGTAGCGAGAGATCTGAGGTGGGTGACCTCACTGTCCCAGAACATTCCACCCCCCCTCCTTGAAATTTTTCTGGTCCTCTAGGTTCCTTCTGTCTCCAACGGCCTGAGGTTCAAGAAGGCATTTACCGGAGCGTGTGTCCAGATCCCAGAGAGTCAAGATTTTGAGCCAGAAAAAAGAGCAGTGTCAAGAAATAGAGTGGCAGCACTATTTACAATAGCCCAGACATGGAAGCAACCTAAGTGTTCTTCAAGAGATGAATGGATAAAGAAGATATGGTGTACATATACAATGGAATATTACTCAGCCATGAAAAGGAACAAAATAATGCCATTTGCAAGAACGTGGATGGACCTAGAGATTGTCATACTGAGTGAAGTAAGTCAGACACAAAAAGACAAATATCATATGATATTGCTTATTTGTGGAATCTAAATAAAGGGTACAAATGAACATATTTACAAAACAGAAGTAGAGTCACGAATGTAGAAAACAAACCTATGGTTACCAGGGAAGAAGGGGTGGGAGGGATAAATAGGGAGATTGGGACTGACATATACACACTACTATATATAAGATAGACAACTAATAAGAACCTGCTATAAGCACAGGGAACTCTACTCAATACTCTGTAATGGCCTATATGGGAAAAGAATTTTTTAAAAAAAGAGTGGATATATGTATATGTATAAATGATTGACTTTGCTGTACACCCAAAACTAATACAACATTGTAAATCAACTATACTCCAAAAAAATTAAAAAAAAAAAAAGACACACACAAGAAATAGAGTGAAGTCCCTTTAGGACAGAACAAAATACAGAAGCATGAAAATAGGAAGAACTGGGTTGGAGTCAGGTCGGAGAGACCCTGAAATGCCAGATTTGTAAGAAGAAAGTGAAGGTATTCCACATAAGCGTAGGCTTCAAAGAGAGGCTTAATAGGAAAATACCTGATTAGGGGCCTTGGAAAGGGACTAATACTCACAACTGTTGTATAAATGGATACACTCGAGTCTGGATGAGGAATATTAGAATCAGAACTTGAGAGTGGCTGATTTCCAGGTCTGTGCTTAAGCCATCTAGTAAGCTAGGCTACTCACAGAGCTCAAAAGATTTACAAACACATTAGGGAGGCTCAGCAGAGCCAAAAGCCGGCAGTGGTCCCCAGCCCCGGGCTCGGGCTCCTTCACAGAAAGGCTGCAGCAAGACGGAACCACTGGCCCCTGGCCACGTCATGAATCAACTCGAGTAAGAATGCTTCGTGAGCCGAGTCCAAAGCAGCTCCCATCGGGGCCCGTGGACCAGCTCCTAATTAATAGGCTCTTGTCCCACAAGGATGAGAACAGCAGTAAAGGGGAGACAGCGATCACAATGGAGGAGGGGTTAACAAAGAAAGCAGAAGGGAAAGTTATGATAGGAAGATGGATGCAGGGCTAAAGTTAGCTGGCGAAGCAATAACTCAGACTTTATTTATTTGTTCAAGTCAGATGTGAGCAACTACATAAATTTGGTTCCTGGTTTTGAAATTCATTCTACAGAGCAGAATATGAGAAAACAGCCATGTTGAGGGATTCAAAAATATAGACAAATCTCCATCTTTTAATATTTTGTGAATGCCAAAATATTAATTGCTGCACTCTTAGTGCGGTGACTGGGAGAATTCTCACAATGGCCATGAGTTATAACTATCATTCTTTATCAAAGTTATATAAATGTAGGCTGATCACCTTTAAAGTCTCAAAAGCCAAATATAAATAAAGCACAGAAAATAAATTCAACTGAAAAAAGTTCTGACATAACTCTTCTACATGTTATATGGAGTCCTAGGAAGAATCATTGCAATAATTATCGAAAGTAATATTAACGGTAACAAAAGAGATGTTTGGTCTTCAATGTAAATTCAAGTGTCTAAAAATAACAGATCAAAGGGAAAGTGTATCTGCAATTTCTAACAGCAAAAAATAAGTTAGTTTGCAAATACTGTGTTCTTCAATGAAGTAAGGAAGACGATCAAGAGTAAAACGCTGGAGAGTCTTATCAACCAGGTCACCTTTAAAGATAAATGTTCAGAATAGCAAAAATGAGCAACGATTAAACTCTCTACCTACAACTAATCCATTTGTTGTTGTACTAGAGCCAGTTCTTTTATTTGTAGAGTTCGTGAATCAAAATGTAACAAATAATTAAATGTCAGTATTGGAAAGAATATCAAATGTTATGTCACATCTGCCACTATGTGTTTCTTCTTCTCTGACAGGCTGGGCGACACCAGATGGATGGAGAAGTGAGTAGTCATGCCTGACAACAGGGCTTCTGCGTCCCTGGAACTCTTCGATTTCTAATGCACACGCCTTCTTGGAAGTCTTTTCTTCTTCTCTTCACTTTCCGAGGATGCAGGACCTCAGAGAGGGCTTGGGGTTGGTGTCTAAGGCGGTGGAAAATTAGAAGAGAGGATGCCAAGAGCACAGAAGATGACCGACTAATTGAGAATAATCAGGAACAAGACTTCAGAAAGTTTGGAATGTACCATCTGTTTTTACATTTGATGTGTTTTCCTGTTGCTTATCTTTTATCATAAATGTTAGCACACTCCACCCTGATAATGCCCTTGGGTACCAGAGAAATTTATAATAAGGGAAGTTAGTCTTCAGAGACAGTACAGTCAGTACAGACAGTTATACAGACTTCTAGTGGCAATCATCTGTGCTCTTAAAATGTGTAGCTTTCTGGAACCTGTAACACCTCTTGTAATAGAAACAGTGTTACAAATACACTTTAGGTCCCAGCACTAGCTCATAAAACCTATTTAACAAAGTTCCTAAATATCGTGTATGAATTTGCAATGAAAAATATGTAATATTGGAAGTGACTTCTTGGCAAATTATGATGTTTTAACTATGGGTTACAGTTGAAGTAAAATTACAAAGGCTGAGAAATTAACTTGTTAAAGTGTTTTCAAGGCCAAAGGTGTTTGGAATTCCATCTTAGAATGTGGAACTTGGGAGAAAGTTATACACACACACACACACACACACACACACACACATTCCATATGGTGCAGCAGAACCTGCCCACTCAGGGAATGCTTCTTGTTCTGGGGGATTCCAGGGGGAGAAAAAGCTGGTGGTTCTCATGTGTAGGATGTACCCACATCAGGGGTTTTTAATTTAGGAAAAAGCCTATTTCATTTCTTAAATGATAGAGGAAATTTTCAGTCAATTCCTACCTTCCCTACATATGCTACTAAATTTTATATTATTGCCATACCAGCCAGGCTGACCCCTCTGAGAGCTGGGTCCTGCTCCCAGCTCAGCTCCTTGCCAGTTGTGTGGCTTTGGATGGGCACCCTCAATTCCCAGGGCCTAATTTACTCAAATTAAAAATGAGGACAGTAACATCTGATACGGGATCCTCACAGAGCTGTGGTCAGCACAAAATGAAATAATAATACTGCCTTCTTTTTGTGTAATACTTTAGCTTTTTTAATGTGTTCACACATTTTACTAGCTTGCCAACTCTGGAGGAAAACTAACTCTTTAAACTTTAACATCCCCCAAGAGGCCAAAACAGAAAAAATTATGTAAGTCCCAGGGCACTTGGCAGTTCACACAGCCAACCTCCACACCTCTGCCAGCTCCCACCCTCTGTTGCTCTAATACCAGCTGGTACCAGGAAAAACCCTCTTTTTTGCTTTTTCTTCACTCCTAGTGAAAATTCACAAAGAAGCCTAAAGTTTCGATAGTGGAGAGAGTTAAGGAGGATATTATCCTCACTCAAACTCTTTTACAGATAAGCTTCCCTACATCTCCGGCACACCCACAGGATCTAACCCAGTTAGACCCATTCAAGTAGTACAAGACCTGTTTAATGGGTCCCTATCAAATCAAAAAGCCTCTCTCCCTTCACTCGGAGACAACATGCTAGGCTGCCCTAATGCTCATCATATTTTAATGTCTTGCCTGACTTTCTCTGTGGTCGCTCTTGACTCACACCCCGACGGAGACACACCAACCACACAGAGGAGCCATGACTCAAAACAGCGGTCAATGAGACCCAACTCAACAGTGTGGCCACTTAGTTAATCATAAATCATCTTTATTCTCTCCTACTCCTTGAGACCAGAGTTTGCCCTTCCCAAAGCCAGTCCACGTCCTCCCTTTGAGTAATGGGTTTGACCACCCCAACTCAAACACAAGCCTGCCCCATGCACAAACTTATCAGGGCTGCTTGGAATGAAGGAGGGAAGGAGCAGAGGGGAAGAACAATAGCGCCCTGACTGGTGGGGCAGCGTTATCGGCCTGCCATCGGAACAGGGCCGGCACCTGTTTTCCTTTCTGTTGAGCGTACAAGCTGGTTCCAGTGTACAGTGCCAGGTGGTGTCAAAGGCTGCTGCTGGGCCCCTCTGTTTATGAGGGCTGTTGACACAAGGTGGAGTCCATGGGATGTAGGCTGATTCCCGCCCTATTTTGCTGATAGCCGTAAATGAGGGAAGCACTATGGGTGGGCCCCTTTGCCCAGAGCTTGGGAGTTACATGTTTTCGGAGATGAGGTTTTGTGCATCATGGGAAGATCTGTGCCTACCCTCCAGTGGAATGACATGCACCGTCAGTGGAGAGAGCACATTACAAAGAAAAGGTGTTTTAGTGAAACATCACATACAACTGGTACCAAAGAAGAAAGGAAGTAAGAACCTAAGAACTGCTACACAACTTGAGGCTTATGGCTTTCAGCCAAACCCGCAGCTCATCATGAGACCTACCAGACAAGGGAAGGGCCTGATAACCACCCTAGACTTTAGGTCGAAGGCAAGGATATGCCTTGGAATAACCCCCGGTTCCTGTAGTAATTCACATGACCCGTGGATTTGCGAGGGATTCCCCTGGAAGCTACTTGGATTTTTCTGCTGATAGTCTCTCTGGGAGTAACACATACTCCAGTTCAGTTAAACATGCCTCACAGATCGCCTCACCTGATTCAAGGCCCTTTGGCATATATTTCAGCAACTAACTTTATTCTTAGCCTAAACTTCTTTTTCCTACCTCAGTTTCCCATTCTCTTATAGTTCAGCTGATCATATGTAAGCTACTTGAAATTCTTATTGGAAAGGGATGAACCACAAGTTAAGAATAAAATATTTCTAGGGGCTTCCTTGGTGGCACAGTGGTTAAGACTCCACACTTCCAATGCAGGGGGCCCGGGTTCAATACCTGGTCAGGGAACTAGATCCCACATGCATGCTGCAACCAAGAGTTCACATGCCATAACTAAGGAGCCCATGTGCCTCAACTAAGGAGCCCGTGAGCTGCAACTAAGGAGCCTGCCTGCCGCAACTAAGACCCAGTGCAACCAAATGAATAAATAAATAAAATGAATATTAAAGAATAAAATATTTCTAGAAAGGAGTTTTGTGGGTGCCCTTCCAAGGTGAGATTTCAGACAATTCTAGGGGAAGTTCCTTCAAACTATTTGTAGATTTTATGATGGAGGAGTTTGGGAGTATAACCAGGTCTTAGGGACTCTGGGAAATTTGGAGGGCTGTAATTTTCCTTTAAGTACAAATACAAGTCATGAATCCAGGCCTTTTCTGAGCTTGCTTGGGCTTTGGTCTCAGGCTAAAATCGCAGCTCCTTCACTTATGTAAAGTTGAACGAGTGGCTGAATCCCTCTGAGTCTTAGTTGCACCCCTGTGAATATTTAGGTCACATCCACGGAGAGCCATGAACATTGGCGAGTTCATACATGTAACTGCACCAGGCCCAGCACACAGTGGGTTAACAGATGTTCCTCTCCTTCTCACTTCTGATTTCAAGCTACCCTCTTCTTTAACCTGCACCAATGCATTTTCTTTGAAACCTATTAGGGAATCAGGCCAGAAAACAAACAGCACGTACATACGTTGCCACCCAATGGAAAGAACATTTCGTTCACTGGGTTTTTTAGTGTGGAGCTAACGCAGTGCTTAAGAGAATGGTTTATGGAGCAGTTGGTCTGAATGCAAATTCCAGCTCCATTTGCAAGCTCTGGGCCTTGGGTCAATTACTAATCTCTCTAGGCCTCAGTTTCTTCGTCTGTAAACTGGGGGCAGTACTAGCAACAACATATATGTTTGTAGAATCAAATGAAATAATCCAAGTGAAGTGCTTTACTTCGTGCCTGGCATATAATAAGCACACAAGTAATGTTGACTCTGGGTGGTATTTATGACATTATAATTATTGTTCCGGTTATTGTTGATTTTTTATAATTATCATCACCATTATCCAGACTGATAGCAACAAGAAATTTATTCAAGTCCTTGAATCTTAAACGTACTGTCTTAATATTTATTAGTCCCAGTAGTAGTACTGATGAAGATTTTCCCCTCTCTACCTCCTGTGGGTCACTAGCTGTGATAAAACTATGTGTTATTATTTAATTAGGAGCAGGCCTGTGCTAGGTACCGTCCAAGCATTACCACATTAGATCCACATAACAACCTATGAACTCAGGTACTTTTATTTCCTCATTTTCACAGCCCAGAAAAAAGGGTTCATGAGAGGAGATCACTTAATCTAGATCGCACTATACGTGGCAAATGTGGGAAGTCCTAAAACCGGGCTTCTGTGGCCAAAAGGATTAGACCGATGATGATTTGTAAAATTTCCTTCCAGCTCCAACACCTATGATTCTAAACTGATCATAATTTCACTTTATTACCATCTCCTGTATATGTGAATATATCATATTGGATTGAGTTTAATATATGTTATTGTGACTCTTATAAACGTTTTTGCTCTAGCAAATTCTATGGAAGTAGGTTCATTTCTGTCTGTGTCTCTCCTCCCTTTGCTCCCAAAGCCTCCAAAGAACTCTCCCTCCAGCTCATGTACCTCCCCCTTCTCCTTCCCTTCCTGCCTTCCCCACTTCTCCCTTCACCAAAAGCCCACACACCCTCCCATTCTGTCTCTGCCGTACCTACCCCCAGACCTGTCTCAGAATCTATCCGCCACCAAGACTATTTCTCTGAACCTTATCAAGACCTAATTCCCACCAACACCGCTCTGAGTCCAAAGTCACCTGAAAAGGGCTGAAAAGCACTCTACCATGCTCTTATCCTCTCCACATAGATCCATACGCGGATTATTCCTTCCTTGAGGACAGGGATTCTTGAAGAGCTAACGTGCATGCAAATTATCTGGGAATCCTGTGAAATGCAGATTCTGTTAAGTGCAGATTCTGATTTGTGGCTCTGGGTGAGGCCTAAGATTCTGCGTTGCTACAAACTTCCTGGAGATGCTGCAGGTCCCTGACCACACACCTTATCTCAGTTATGCCTCTCAACACCCCTTCAAGGAAGGCATATTGTCCACATCTTACAGATGAGAAATGGGCTAAGATGGGTGAAGAGAAGGACCCAAGGTCCCAGAGCAAGTGAGTAGCAGAGGAGGGATCTGAAACTAGCCAGACCTTTCTGACTTCATACAATGAAAAAGAAAAAAGGAAAGAAAAGAAAAACAGATAAACATGTGTGTGTGTGTGTGTGTGTGTGTGTATCAATGCGTATATGTGGAATGATATTGAAGATATTTAACTGTCCATCTCATTTCAGTAACATGAACACTCATAAACGGCAGGAGAAAACTTTCAGCCCTGCACGTTGTCAGCACTTAATAAACATTAAGTCTATAGGTGTGAGTAGGAATGTTTGAGGACCTGTTACACGGGAGGCCTGTTCCTTTCATTATGAGCAGACCCCGGGGAGGCCTTTCCAGAGTTTTTCCTTGGAGCACCACACATTACTTATGTTACTGATTAAACTTATTGGCTCTAACACCTTTTTTCCTCAAGCAACCCAGTCCCATAGAGAACCTCAGAGAGACAGACATTTCATCATGAATGTGAATTACCAGAGTAAGATTTTTTCATAAATAATGGGGATCATGAATGGTGAGTCACCGCTATCTCACAAAGCAGGATGTTGTAGACTTAGCAAGAAAGGGACGCAGTCTTTGCAGCTCTAAGGAGGGGAAACCCCTGTAGCGACCATAGCTAGTCCAATGCTGGATGCCTTCGGGGGCCCGATAATCTAGTTCAATATGTGTGTAGAGTGAAAGGGAGGAACAGGAAGATACAAATTAAACAGAAAACTCAAAAGATAAAGCAACGAATACACAAAAGATTACCAAGGGACAGCAGTCTAGAGGGTGCAAGAGCCCAAATCAGCAGGACTTCAGGAATATTGGGATTTGGAGGGAATGATGCTCCAAAGGCCCAGGGAAGAGAGGAGTGAATGCAGTGTGTCCTCAGGGAGGAGAGGGCAGAGGGACCCCCACCCGGGAGACGGAGCAGAGAAACCTGGGTGGGGTCCCAGGTGGAGGGTTGATTACCTTGGGGTCTTTGCAAGACAGGCCAAGAGCGTGGGTGTCCGTACAGTAGGGGTTGGCTTAGGAAAAGCAGCAGGCAGGGTGATGAGTAGTAAACGGGGCATCTACAGTCAGGAAAAGTGGCTTTGGATCCTGGCTTCACCATTTAATATGTAAAAAATGGGAAGAATCCCATCACACCTGTGTGAGCCTTAGATACTTTTCTTTTCTTTTCTTTTTTGTCTGCACTGCACGTCTTGCAGGATCTCAGTTCCCAGTGAAAGCCCGGAATCCTAACCACTAGGCCACCAGGGAACTCCCGAGCCTTACATACTTTTATAACTTGGGCATAATTGTTTCTCATAGTATTCTTTCTGCTGGTCTTGGTTAAAAATAATGATGAATAAAAGAATTAGATGTGGGGCTTTCCTGATGGTGCAGTGGTTGAGAATCCGCCTGCCAGTGCAGGGAACACGGGTTCGATCCCTGGTCCGGGAAAATCCCACATGCCGCGGAGCAACTAAGCCCGTGCGCCACAACTACTGAGCCTGTGCTCTACAGCCTGTGAGCCACAACTACTGAGCCCACATGCTGCAACTACTGAAGCCCACATGCCTAGAGCCTGTGCTCTGCAACAAGAGAAGCCACCACGATGAGAAGCCTGCGGACTGCAATGAAGAGTAGCCCCCGCTTGCCTCAACTAGAGAAAGCCTGCGCGCAGCAACGAAGACCCAACACAGCCAAAATAAATAAATTAAATAAATTAAAAAAAAAGAAGAATTAGGTGAAGGGGATGTTAGTGGCACGGAGGAGGGTGGGTGACAGGCAACTGGGCCCCTGCCTCCTCTGACCCACAGGTCATTTTCAGTGTGGCAACTCACAGCCCCATCCCAGAGCTGGGCCAGGGGACCCTCGGTCAGCTGTCCCAGGTCCAGTGTATCCCCAAGGGTAGGGGTGAGGGAAGGGTGACAAGCTCTCCAGTGACACGTTTGTCCCAGGGCCTTCCTGGGCCCTGCCTGGCATCAGAGAGGAAGGAACCAAGTCCAAACAGGTCTAAAGAGGCAGAGACACCGGACCTCTCCCCAGGCCCCTGCCACCGCTCCTTGCCCAGGGCCTTCCAGAGGGGCCAGAGAGGAGTAAGGACAGGCAGAGCAACTGGTCACTGCAGGCACAACACTTCTTTTCTTTGTGGGACACAAGCCAGGGATCCAAGAGAAGGATATTCAGCTTGTCTTCTTGCTAATGGATTAGACGGACAAATAGCACAAGGGCTCTCAGAACAATGGGTTTAAGAAAGGGCTGGGCCAGAGAAGACTTGAGCCTGAGGTTCCTGCCCCCAAAGCACAGGAACCAAAGGCCAGCGGGAAGAAAGTTCTGTGGCCAGGCTGGGCGTGACCGGCTCCTTCCGGGTAGATTTCAAAGGCTGCTCTGGCCTGCAGGCTCAGAGCCCCGTGAGCCTTCAATGATACATTATTCGGTACAAGGCAGATTCTATTTAGAAAACAAACATGTCCTGCATATTCATCCAAGTGGTTTGCATAATTACACTACTTACCATCACAACAACCCTGTCATTTAGATATTTTTAATCCTCATTTTAAAAACGATGACATTAGGGCTCAGGGAATTTGCTCCAAATTCCAGGATTCGTTCTCCAGTCTCTCCCAAGCCCAGCCCACCATTTTGTCCAAGACACCAAAATCAAAGCTTTCTTGCTTCCGGCTTTGTTCATAGCCACGCGCAACGTTCGGGAACTTGTACTAAATGTTCCCTCCTGCTGTGTTTGCCTGTCAGGGCACACCTACCATTACCTCTTTAGACTGTCCCCTGAGCTATTCCCAAGGAGAACTCTTACTACCTTTACCACAACTACTAAGAAACATGGCTTTCATTTACTGAGCATCTACTGTGTGCTCAGCCCATGAGTTTACATAGATGATCTTATTTACTTCTATAATTATCCTAATTTTATAGCTTAGGATACTGAAACACAGAAAGATAAATCCATTTGCCCAACGTCACAGGGGTAATAGTTGAAAATCCCACCTTTTCAGTGGTGAAAGTAGGATTTGAATCCCGTGAACTTCAAATCCAGGGTACGCAGTGTTAATTTAAACACTGGACTTGATGCACATGCATACACACCCCAACCTGTTCTCCCTATTTCCTTAATAATTTTTAAAATGCTCACTAGTAACAGGAGAATGACATTTTGGAAACGATCAAAACAGGGAAGAATCACAGGATAAATAAACTTTTCCCAGGGCCTTTCTAGGGGAAACGGCGTCACCATCTACCCAGTTGCTGCAGCCAGATATCTGAGTCCTCTTGATTCAGTCTATTTTCATATATCAGTACATATTCTGATAACTGTGAAGCAGAGTCTTATTTAAACGAACCCACAATTATTCTGTGCAACAGAATTTGAATCCACTAAGATGGTGATTATTCTTCCTGAGCTGTAGACATTAGTCTCTATTCAGTCTTCAGCCATGAAATTCGTTGAACACATCATGCGAAATCTAATTGTCTGTTGACAAGGGCCATCCCTCCTCTGAACAAGTGAGCTACCCAACCTAAAATAAATAGAAACTTTTATGACTAGCCACATTGTTTTCACTTCTAAACAAACCTCCAGGAAAGAACACCCATTACCAACATATTTGCCCATTGTAAATGGCCATCATTAAAACCAACAAAGTTTAAACCTTTTGAGCGTTTGGAGTTTAGAATTTGGGGAGTTGAGGTGGAGGTTGGAGGAGGTAGCATCCCTTAAAAGAGTACGGAAGGGACCTCCATCTAATCTAAGGAAATTTTCCTAACCTTTAAGAATCCATGTACGCCTTAGTGAGAACAGTAGAATGCAAAAAAATTATTATTTTAAATTTATCAGTATGACATTTTCACACGGGGAAAAGAAATGGAAAGTCTGGCTCCCACATCACAGCTCACATCCCCAGCTTGGCCAATGGGAGGTGCATGCCCGGTGTCCATGTGATCTCCGTGGCACGGATGGAGGCCAGCAGTGTCCGCCTAACAGCAGTGCTCAGAGTCACAGACCCTCTTAAGTCCCCAAGACTCACTCTCCACATCCTTTACAAACTGCACAGATTGATAAAAAGACACTGATTCCCTTGTACACTATTGCCAGCCTTGCCATGTTTACTTTTATCCATATTGTAAATACCCCCTTGACTTAGCTGAGACCTTTCATTTTTAAGTGTTTGGAACCAGGCAGCCTTCCGGTGTCAAAGACCTGAAGTGCTAGAAGAAGCTCCCAGCTTCCACTGAAACAAGCGTGGTCATGGTCTGAGTTTGAAAAGCTCTTTGGCTCACAGCTTAAGAAGCCCTCAGAGCCTAGGAGCATGGTGTTGCCAAATGGAATCAGAACAGTGGCTGTTCTGTGCTCCGTGACACCACTGTTTGCTCTGTGGTTCGCTGTGCCCATGAAATGATCCCGGCCACCCAGAGGAACAAAAGTGGCCGAACTTCAGGTGTGCACAAAACCGAGCTGCTCAGGAAGTACACAAAGCCTTTTTCCCTGAAAGCAATGTTTTCAAGTATTCATCAAAATACCACTAGGAATTTTTTAGACTTTACAAAGCTATTTTCACCTTACAGAGACGTTCATGCTAACGGTGAAAGAACATTGCATTCTGTAAAGTGCTGCTCTACTAAATCTGTTACAAAAGAGTTGGCTGTAACTTTATTTTAAGGAAGTGTAAGGGGCAATCCAAAAACCAATAGCCAGGACTTCCCTGGTGGCGCACAGGTTAAGAATCTGCCTGCCAATGCAAGGACGTGGGTTCGAGCCTTGGTCTGGGAAGATCCCACATGAGGCGGAGCAACTAAGCCCATGCACCACAACTACTGAGCCTGCGCTCTAGAGCCCATGAGCCACAACTACTGAAGCCCGTGAGCCTAGACCCCATGCTCCACAACAAGAGAAGCCATCGCAATGAGAAGCCCACGCACCGCAACGAAGAGTAGCACCGCTCGCTGAAACTAAGGAAAGCCCGGGCACAGCAACGAAGACCCAATGCAGCCAAAATTAAATAAATAAAACCTTCATTAAAAAAATGAAAACCAAGAACCATCTTAAAAAGGAGGTGACAAGCACTCTAACCACAAATAATCGAAAGATCAGTAGGTTTTATAGTTATTAACATTTCTATCCTTTCCTTAATGCTTGTTTATTTAGCTGAAGGCCTACGTGTGTCATGTTCGTTAGCATATCCAAAGAGAGTCATTTGTTTTCTAACTTGCGGTGATGAAGTCTACCTTTTCATTCTTTGTGAGGGGAGCTATTTTGAGGAGGGTGCAGTGGAAGGAGGAAGGGTTTTGAAAACAGAAGGATGTTAATTCACGTTCATATTTGACCATTTCACTCTCTGTCGTCTGGGCCAGTTAATTTCAACCCTCTGAGCCACTGTCTCTTTTTCTACAAATGGATGTCACAGGTTTGTAGTGGTAGTAAAATAAAACAACGTATGCTGGGGACTGCCATGCAATAGGAGCCCCCCAATTTTTCTAATCCTTTCCTGTGGTAAACATCCCTAACAAGTAGCCACACCTTGTTTGAGTCTCCCCAAGTCCCACGTGCGTCTGGAAAGAGAAGCTGGTTCCTGTGAGGCCTGATCACTCAGGGTGGCGCTGGCCAGGCCCCGCATTGCAGAGATGCTTTCTATTATTCCCAAATTCTTCTCATTGTTTAAGGCTTTCTGTCCTTTACCCCAGGTCAAAGGAAAGGGTAGGATCTTTACAATAAAAAAACAGACATTTTGATTGGCCGGCCAGTCGAATACTCCCGAATTGCCCCTCTGTGTGCTGAGAAATGACGTAAGCACACCTCCTAAGGAATTCCTCAGCCAGCATTCTTACCTTCCCTTGCTGAAACCTGGGTTGGTCGTTACAACTACTTTTATGGGATTGTAAAAAATCAGATCTGAAAACAAATAAACAAACATCTATGTGTTTGTGCTGCCCTTGAATTGTTATGATTAAAAAGAGACAACTGGGGCTTCCCCGGTGGTGCAGTGGTTGAGAATCTGCCTGCCAATGCAGGGGACACGGGTTTGAGCCCAATGCAGCCAAAAATAAATATATAAATAAATAAAATTTATTTAAAAAAAAAGAGACAATTGGTTTTTTGTCTTTTTTTAAGATGTTGGGGGTAGGAGTTTATTTATTTATTTTTGCTGTGTTGGGTCTTCGTTTCTGTGCGAGGGCTTTCTCTAGTCGCGGCAAGCGGGGGCCACTCTTCATCGCGGTGCGCGGGCCTCTCACTATCGCGGCCTCTCTTGTTGCGGAGCACAGGCTCCAGACGCGCAGGCTCAGTAGTTGTGGCTCACGGCCCTAGTTGCTCCGCGGCATGTGGGATCCTCCCAGACCAGGGCTCGAACCCGTGTCCCCTGCATTAGCAGGCAGATTCTCAACCACTGCACCACCAGGGAAGCCCCAACAATTGGTTTTAAGTTACATATTCCTTGTATCCTATGCAGCCCTCTAGGGCTAGCTTCCATATTTTGTAGACTTAGAGGTCCGACCTATTGACCCAGGTCCTGATGTGCCCATGTCAAGCCGGAAGGGCCACCCTTCCCACTGGTTTTGCAATCAGGAGGCTGACAGCCACCAAGCCAGCCACCCGTCAAAGTCCCTGCTGGTGACTCTCTCCCCCAGCAAGCTGACTCCCTTCCCCCACTTTCCCAAACATCTTGGGCATCTCAAACAATCCCAATTACACTCAGGTTGTTTAAACAAACAGCAGCAGGATTCCCCAGCCCAGAGCCCCAGCTGAGGGATTCCCTTGGGCCCACTCTCCCCACCTCCTCTCCCCGCCCCCCCCAACCCTAAGCCACTTTCAGGCAAGACAATGGCTCCACGTTTACAGTGGGTAGTTTTGTGCATCTAAATGTTTGCAGACACTTGGTAAAGTGTCCCAGGCCAAGTTTCCAAAGGATAATACCTCCATGTTGCGTTTGTTTAAGCAGCCGATGATCCCAGCTAAGAGAGGGTTGCCACCCCTCTTGAAAAGAGGCTAGAGGCGATGCTGTGGGAGGTTTGGGGCCAATTCCACTGGAACAGGGAATACCTGAGTCCCTCTCTCCACTCCCACTCTCCCTTCCAAGACTGGACGTATGCTACAGAGAGTGTGAAATCAGGGAGTTGGTGGGATTTTAAAAGCATTTCCTAAATAAGACAACTGGGACAGGAACAGGTGCAATTTTTAATTCTGCGGCTGGGCTGAACCTAGGAGATCCACAGGTCCCTATGGAAGGACTGACTATACCTCCCCACTGGGCAGCCCACATCTCGTGAAATCCCAGTCAATGCCCAATGCCTTACGTTTCCTGTTGACAGGTTGAAAAGAAAAAGAACATATCCTTCTAACCTCCAAGTCTCTCCAGGCCATTTCTACAAGGGCTGCCACCAAACCCGCAAGGACCAGCTGACAGCTTGATGGGTACCATCTGTAATTCATTTACTCACACAAGAATTTCTAGATTATCTATTTAGACCCAATTCAGAATAGTGCACGGATAGGCAACAAAGGTGAAGTCTAGACTCTCACATGTGATAGAAAGTGTTAGGTGTCTTAAGAGAGGAGCAAACATGGACATTGGGAGCTTAGAGAAGAGATGACTTCCGGCTGAGTGGAGGTAAACGGATCAGAAAAAGCTTCTTCAGGGAGGAGTCCTTTGGGTCAGTCCTTGAAGGCTGCAGTCTGCTAATAGGGACAGTTTTATTTTTGCCTTTTTAATCTGTATGCCTTTTTTTTTTTTTTTTTTTTTTTTTTGCGGTACGCGGGCCTCTCACTGTTGTGGTCTCTCCCGTTGCGGAGCACAGGCTCCGGACGCGCAGGCTCAGCGGCCATGGCTCACGGGCCCAGCCGCTCCGCGGCATGTGGGATCTTCCCAGACCGGGGCACGAACCCGTGTCCCCTGCATCGGCAGGCGGACTCTCAACCACTGCGCCGCCAGGGAAGCCCAATCTGTATGCCTTTTATTTCCTCCTCTTGCCTTATGCATTGGGTAGACCTTCCAGCACTATGTTGAATGAGACTTGTCACAGCAGACATCCTTACCTTGTTCCTGATCTTGGGGAGAAGATATTCACGCTTTCACTCAAATATGATGCCAGCTGGAGGTATTTACAGATGTTCTTTAACAAGAGGAGGTTCTCCTCTACTGCTGGTTTTCTGAAAGATTTTTATCAAGAATGAATGTAGAACTTAGTCAAATATGTTCACTGATATAATTGATTGATACCATCATGTGATTTTTCTTCTCTAGTCTATTAACATGGTGGATTCCACTGACTGATTTTTCAAATATTGAGCCAGTCTTTTTTTTTTTTTTTTTTTTTTTTTTTGACTGCGGTGGGTCTTTGTTGCTGCCCTCAGGCTTTCTGTAGCTACGGTGAGCGGGGGCTACTCCTCATTGCGGTGCGCGGGCTTCTCACTCCGGTGGCTTCTCTTGTTGCGGAGCACAGACTCTAGGCGCGCGGGCTTCAGTAGTTGTGGCACGTGGGCTCAGTAATTGTGGATCGCTGGCTCTAAAGCTCAGGCTCAGTAGCTGTGGCGCACGGGCTTAGTTGCTCCATGGCACGTAGGATCTTCCCGGACCAGGGCTCGAACCCGTGTCTACTGCATTAGCAGGCGGATTCTTAAGCACTGCACCACCAGGGAAGCCCCTCGAACCAGTCTTGCATCACCAGAGTATCACTGGATCATTGTGTATAATTATTTCCATATATTGCTGAAATCTATTTGCTAATATTTTATTAACAATTTTTGAATTTGTATTCATAAAATATATTGGTCTGTAGTTTTTTGTTTTCTATTGTCCTTGTCTGATTTTGGTAACATGGCAACATTAGCCTCATAAAATGAATTGGGAAGTGTTCCCACTTCTATTTCTGGAAAAAAAATTGTGTAGAATTGGCGTTAATTCTTGTTTAAAACTTTGGCAGAATTCTCTAGTGACACCATTTTTGCCTAAAGATTTTTGTTATTGTTGGAGAATTAATTATGAATTAAATTTCTTTAATAATTATAGGGCTATTTGAATTATCTATTCTATATTGGATGAGTTGTGGTAGTTTGTATTTTTCGAGGAATTGGTCATTTCATTTAAGTTGTCACAGATCTAAATTTATGGGTATAGAGCTGTTTATAGTATTCCCTTATTGCCTTTTTTTAAAAAATATTTATTTATTTATATGGCTATGCCAGGTCTTAATTGCGGCATGTGGGATCTAGTTCCCTGACTAGGAATCGAACCGGGGGCCCCCTGCATTGGGAGCATGGAGTCTTAACCACTGGACCACCCGGGAAGTCCCCTTATTGTCCTTTTGATAGGTTCTTTTTCTTTCCAACCTGCCAACAGGATGTAGTGAGAGCTCCTGTTTTATTCCTGATATTGATCATTTGTGTCTTATCTCTTTTTTGTCTCTCTTATTAGAGGTTTGCCAATTTTATTGATTTTTTTTTAAAGAATCAGCTCTTTGTTTCATTGACTTTCTCTATTGTTTTCTATTTTCAATTTCATTATTTTCTGCTCATTTCCTTCCTCCTTTTTTTTTTTAAACATTTTATTTATTTATTTTATTATTTATTTTTGGCTCTGTTGGGTCTTCGTTGCTGTGTGCGGGCTTTCCCCAGTTGTGACGAGCAGGGGCTGCTCTTCGTTGTGGTGCATGGGCTTTTCATTGTGGTGGCTTCTCTTGTTGCAGAGCACAGGCTCTAGGCGTGCGGGCTTCAGTAGTTGTGGCACACAGGCTCAGTAGTTGTGGCTCACAGGCGGGCTCTAGATCGCAGGCTCAGTTGTTGTGGTGCACGGGCTTAGTTGCTCCACGGCATGTGGGATCCTCCCGGACCAGGGCTCGAACCCGTGTCCCCTGCATTGGCAAGCGGATTCTTAACCACTGAGCCACCAGGGAAGTCCCTCCTTCCTCCTTTTTGTTGTGGGTTTATTTTCTTTTTCTAGTTCCTTGAGGTGGGAGCTTAGATTATTAATTTGAGGCTTTTCCTCTTTTCTTTCTTTCTTTCTTTCTTTCTTTCTTGGCTGTGCTGCATGGCTTGCAGGATCTTAGTTCCCTGACCAGAGATTGAACCCATGGCCCCTGCAGCGGAAGTGTGGAGTCCTAACCACTGGACCACCAGGGAGGTCCCTCCTCTTTTCTAATGGAAACATCTAATGCTATAAATTTCCCTCTCAACACTGCTTTAGCTGTACCCCTCAAATCTAAATATATTGTATTTTCATTCAGTTCAATATATTTGTTTTGTTTTGTTTTTGAGACTTCCAAAAAAGGACTTTTATCTTTGTGTTTAGTTTCCAAATGGTTGGAGAGTCTCCTGTTACCTTTTTGGTGTTGATTCCTAGTTTGATTCCATTGTGGTCATAGATACTCCATAGGATTTCAGTTCTTTTAATCGTATCAGATTGGCCAAAAAGTTCTTTCGGATTTTTCCATAAGCTGTTACAGAAAACCTGAACGAACGTTTTTGGCCAACCCAATGTCTTTATATGTGTCTCTATGTGTATCTTTAAATGCATCTTTAATGTATTATATATTTTGTAAATTAAGCTTACTTAAATGCTGTCTACCAATATCCCCAAGAGCTTATTTGTGAGTACTTCCAGGATTCTATATATCTGAAAATACCATCCCTTTAGATTTTTTATTAGATAAGGCTTTTTTCCAGAGAATGAAACTGAATCGTGGATTAAAGTCTTTTTCATCTGCAATCTTGAAACAAAAAAGTGCCGTCAGCTCTCAATGTCCATCATTTGATGTCACATCTTCCTCCTATGCCAGACTGTCCTCCAAATGAGAGAGAATTGGAAGGTGACCAAACAGAGGGATCTATGGGAAGGTGAAGGTCTTTACTTTGCTAAATATCAACTAAGGAGGTCGTAATACACACCCCCACTTTCACCTCTCTATCAATCTTAAAGAGCCATGAAGGAAATAAGAGAGTGTAGGATCATTCTTTTAAAAAGCCCCCAGTTGGTAAGGAATGTAAAACTGAGGAAATATTTTCCAGGAAAATTGGTAAGATCAAAAAGAGGAATAGATAGGAACAGGAAGGTTTTTCCATTCCTTCAACTGACTTTTCTAGTTTTGACTGCTACAATTTCATAACAGTCAACTATTAACTCACTCTGGGCTCTGAAAATCCCTTGATTGGTCCTGCTGCTCAGGTGAGTGGAGCCCTGAATATCCTGTAATCCGTATTTCCAAAAGAACTTGTTCATTAACTCCAGTAAAAAAAACAGAAGCCTGCGTCCATTCCTTTTACTGGATTACTCAGAGAGGGATGGGCACTGATTCACTTCCAAAGGCTCTGATGAGCAGGCCAGGGATGTTTTCCCAATAGAGACCAATCCCACTACCCCGAGCCCCTCCTGCTTTTCCCCTCCCAGGATAAACACAAAGCAGAGACCAAGCTCCCAGCAGGATGACCTATAAGTGACCCTTGGACTGACCTAACACTCTGGTCACTCTCACCGACAGGTTTGTTTATCTTGGAACCTTGGAGCCTCTGCACCCAAAAGCTTCGTCTCTAGGCTCCAAGTCTTCCCAAGCGAGCTGTCAGTCACAGCTTAAGTGCGTGTGGGACAGTTGCATGATAGCCTGAGTTTATTTACCAAAACCTGATGTTTATGCTGTTCAGCAATGGGGAGGGCCACAGGCTGCTGAATTTAGTAATTGGGGAGACAACTAAACATCTCCATCAGGCATTAGCCCTCCCACTACAGAATTATCAGCAGACCCTGATAGCTCGTCTCTCCCCGGGAGATTAAAGATTCCCAGGTGATCTGAATTTGCTGTCTCCAAAGAAGGGGTCCGCGGTCAGGCCTTTCCCCTAGACCTTCTTTCTTTTTTTTTTTTTAATTTTTTGGCCATGACATGCAGCGTGCGGGATCTTAGTTCCTCCACAAGTGATCAAACCCGAGCCCCCTGAAGTGGAAGCGTGGAGTCTTACCAATGGACTGCCAGGGAAGCCCCCCACAGAGCTTATTTTAATGAGCCACATCTCAGGCAAGAGGGAAGCCAAGCATCATGTTGTGGCTTGTCTGCTAGGACTAGATTTACACTTGATACTGATATCTTGATATTTACCAAAAGAAGACATAAATGTTGTCCCTAGTTTGGGCACTAGGGATGATCAATAAATCCAAAAACAAGGATGAGTGTTAAAATTTTACTAAATTTTTTTTAATAGATTTTATTTTCCCAGATACAATAATCACTTAAGGAGTTACCACCTGACATGTAGAATTCTGTATTCCTGTTCACATTTCAATGGCAATCCCAAGGGGATCGAGCCTATTCAGAGGATTGAATTCATTCTTACTCAGGCCCAGTCTTACAGTTTCTTTCCCAATGGTTAAATACAGCAAACATGGGCTTTTAGATAAATGAGGCCTAATCAAGAAAGATGACAAGGTTGATCACAGAAATGGGCTTTCTTCTCCCTCCTAGTAGATTTCAAATAGATCTGAATCTCCAAGGAATGCTTTTATTTGGTAGAGCAGATGAGGAGAGCCAGAACTGTCCCTTCCAAGGGCGGTGCAGAAAGAGGGCTCTCATCCCCTTTTATCCCATTAAAGTCCTGCTGCTCAGGGACTGAGAAGCCCCCTCTATTATCAGCCTTGGCTTAAATAAACCTTCTGCCCCTGCACCCAGCCACCTCCCTCGGTGCTGCAGGCCCCATCCATCACTGTCACCTTTGCAGAGTGGCTGCCATGACAGTTCATGATCATTAACCAGCTCTGGTGTGCTTTGTGTTAAAGTTAAGACACATCAAACACAGAAACTCTGCAGTTCCTTAAAGTTACAGGAGACGTGGATGGGCTGGGCTCCGACGGCAGCCAAACCTGACACCCGGCTTTGACAAAAGGTGAAAATGAGCCCTGGGTCAGGATGCCTCAATATCCATTCCCACTCCTCAACTCCACTCTCAGGGGCAGAAACCGGATGGAAAAGACACAGCGTGAGAATTGGGCTACAGAAAAAAGAGAACGTGAGCAAAGGACACAGCAACACTGCTTCTTAAATCGCCCCTCCCTCCCGTGCTGGTGCCCCGCCCTGTCGTGCTGGTGCCCCGCCCCCAACTCCCCGGGCAGAAAGGTCGGCTCCCAGAGAGAACGCTCAGTAAAATACCTCCCGCTCTCCTAGGCGCTCTCGTCTTCTGAACCATTTCACAAATCTTCTTATTTATGGCCTCAAATCCCTGAACCAAATGGAAACTGAAAAGTGTCTCTTTCCATTTCACAAAGGTTTATAATATGTAAGTAGCAGAGTCCACGAAAGGTACTTGTGTAATTGGGCGATCCTGCTTACATGTCATGATTTCCCTCTGGGCCCACTGTTTAACGAAGACGTTTGCTTTTCTTATCGTGACTTTTCTGCAACCAGGCCCAGCTTGAGGGAAATGACCTTGAGAGGAAGTCTGAGAAGGAAGGGGGAGCTGGCTCTGCCAGCTAATATATAAAAATTAAATGACAAAAAGAAAGAGAAACAAACAAGCAGCGCATCACCATCCTGCCATCAAAGCAAAGGAGTATGCATGCAACTCCTTCATTCAAATGACATTTATTCACTCAAATGACGTTTATTCAGTCCCTCCCAAGTGCCCCAGGGCTATAAAGAACAAAAAGTGGGTCATAATTCTTAAGGAGCTTAGAGTCTGTGAAGATAAACAAATAAAGTATCTACAAGAGAGATAGGCACTGGGGAACAGGGAGTGGAGGAGGGATCAGGACAGGATGTCTCGAGAAGACCTTCCAGGGGATGTGGCCAGTTGGCTGGGTCTTAAGGTATAAGCAAGGGTTCAGCAGAGAAGTGGGAGGTGAAGACACGCAAAGGTACAACATTAATGATAGCTAGCATTTAAGTGTGTACTAAAATCCAGACTCTTGAGCAGTTGTAAGGATGCTGGTCTGAACTGAGATTGTTAAAGCCCAGAGGATTTCAACAACTTAGTTTAAAGAAAAGAATGTAGGGGGCTTCCCTGGTGGCGAAGTGGTTAAGAATCTGCCTGCCAATGCAGGGGACACGGGTTCGAGCCCTGGTCCGGGGAAGATCCCACATGCCGCGGAGCAACTAAGCCCGTGCGCCACAACTACTGAGCCTGTGCTCTAGAGCCCACAAGCCACAACTACTGAGTCAGCGTGCCACAACTACTGAAGCCCGCATGCCTAGAGCCCGTGCTCTGCACGCAAGAGAAGCCACTGCAATGAGAAGACCGTGCACTGCAAAGAAGAGTAGCCCCTGCTCGCCGCAACTAGAGAAAGCCCGTGCACAGCAACGAAGACCCAATGTAGTCAAAAATAAATAAATAAAACAAATTTATTTTAAAAAAAAAGAATGCAGGATATCTCAGTAATCACTTTTACATTGATTACATGTTGAAATGATCCCATGCTGGACACAGTGGGTTAAAGAAGATCTATTTATTAATAGAATAAATGTAATGAATTAGATACTAATAAATTATTAATAAAGAAGATCTATTGATTAATTTCACCTGTTCCTTTTTTTTTTAACAACACACAGATGCTTTTTACTACATAAACAGAAAATACTTTAAAAATCCTAACTCTCCTAATGGGTCACTTTTTATCACTTTCTTTTCTTTTTTCTTTTTTTTTGTATTGAAGTATAGTTGATTTACAATGGTCCACTTGTTTTTTAAAGTGACTATGAAAAAATTTGAAATTACCTATGTGTCTCACATTTGTAGCTCCCCTTATATTTCCATTGTACACAGACTCTCTTTAATCCTCCCAGCAACCATGCGAGTTTTGTATCTTCATTTTTCAGATGAGAAAGTGAAGACCTAGTAAAGTGAAATCCTGTGCCTACAGCCCACAGCTGCTTAAGTAATAGGAAAGAGGAAGTTTTCAAGGGTTCAGTGCATGTTGGCAGTTTCCAACTGGACAATGTAGAGCTAGAAAGGTAGGGAAGGAAGCAAGAAAGAACAGAGCAAAGCAACTTGATATATTTATGTGTGCTTGTTGTTTAAAAATTCAAACACTATAAAGGAATAGAGAGGCATGTAAGGATTCCTCCAGCCCAACCCACTCGCTGCCACCATTTGCTTGGTTTCCCTAAGAGGTACTCAAGTGTGTATATATATGATAGAATATATAATATATGATACATATTATAATATGTGTGTTTTATACACATAAAAGTATATATATTTTATATAAGTGTATATATAAAATCCCCCATCCTGTACCAATGGCCTGGCTCATTTTTTAGCTGTTTCATACATGGGACCAATAAGATTTTGCTGAAAAACGGGTTCTTCTGCTTTACAAACACTCTTAAAACTATTTATTATAGAACCTCTGAGGCTCCTTTGAGCTCAAAAATCCTTTGACTTTGGAGTAGTATAATTTTATTGTTCGGTTCTGCTCTTCCACCGTATTATTGGTTATCGGTTTGATTTATTTAATCTGAAATTCTTGGCCAAAACAAGGCCCTTCATTACAACATTGCTCCTGTGGGAAACGTGATTTACTTTCCAACAGGTCACTTTAAGATAGAGAGCAGCTCCCTTGAACATAAAATGTTCAGTTGTACTGTGTTTTTGCCTTATATACCTATGAATACAATGGAAATTGAAAGAAAATTATTTCTATTTGTCCAAAAAGACAAATTAAGCTTCCTGCTGCTTAACTGAATGATGGCTTTTGCTTTACCCCATGTATTAATGTTTCAAATCCCAGCTTCAGCCTTTTAATAGTTCAGTGGCCTTAGGTACATTATTTAACTTCCTCTTTGGTTGAGAAGTTAAATAGAACGTAGGGATAATAATATCTACCTCAAGGGATAAGGAGGAATAAATGAAATAATATGTGTAAAGGTGCTTAGTTTAGCTCCCTGAATATAATAACCACTAAATAAGTGTAATTTACTTTTTTTTTTTTTTGCGGTACACGGGCCTCTCACTGTTGTGGCCTCTCCCATTGTGGAGCACAGGCTCCGGACACACAGGCTCAGCGGCCATGGCTCACAGGCCTAGCCGCTCCGCAGCATGTGGGATCTTCCCGGACCGGGGCACGAACCTGTGTCCCCTGCATCAGCAGGCGGACTCAACCACTGCGCCACCAGGGAAGCCCTACTTTAATTATTACTACTAGACTTATCTTTATTGACCTTTACTATGTGCATACCATGTAAAATGGGTAAATTTTATTGCCTATCTCATAGGACTACTTTGTGGATTGAATGAAATAATACGTATTAAGCACTTCTAGTACCAGGGGCATGTAAGCACTCAATATCTTTTTTTTTTTTTTTTTTTGGCTGTACCATAAGGCTTACCCACAAATCCCTTAGTTCCCCAACCTGGGATTGAACCCACGCCCTCGGCAGTGAAAACACAGAGTCCTAACCACCAGACCGCCAGGGAATTCCCTCAATATCATAATATATCCTTGTAGCTTGTATCATGTAAGCTATAACCTTTAAACTATAATGGCATGATATTATAGTTGTATACTTATAGTATTAAACATAAAAACTAATCATATTATCAAGCTTCCTTTCTTAATGTTATTCTAAATTATTGCTAATCAGGCTGGGCTTTTATGCTCAAAAAGGTGATATTTAATACCAAAGAACACACACTGCTTTTCCATGCCACTCAAAGTCCTCGAGCAGAGCACCTCCTTAATTAAAACCCTCATCATACCCAAGGCCAGATCAGTTCTAGATATTGTTTAACAAGCTAGAGAGACTAAGGGTGTGAGTCACCTCTGGACATAATTCAAATCTCCTTCAACAAGCCCTCCCGCCACACCTCCAACACACAGGCCTCTAGGCTTAGAAAAGTGATTCTCAAACCCTGGCTCTGGTGTGTCATTGACCTCTAAGGCAGCCTGCCTGTGGCTCCTGGTGTGACAGGGCAGAAACTGCCATCATTCAGGAGGTGAGCCGTAGGCCACACCGGGTCCAAGCTGGCCCGAGGAGCCACCGCACAGCTCGGTGGCCTGTGTATCCACCTTGTCAGGGGTTATGTGGTACCAATGGCTCACACAACTGCATCCTGATTTTGGGCATTATTAGATTTTTATTTACCAGTAGGAAAACCAAGTGCCGTAATTTGTATTACTCTATTTTGAAAGGACAAAACAAGAGCGAAGAATCAACTGCCCCAGGTCGGAGCCCCCGGAGCTAGTGGGGCAATATGTCGGCACCAGCCCTGCTTTCAAGCCCACAGAGGCTGGTGCCAGGAGACTGGGTCCTGGAGGAGTTAGGGCCTAACCAAGGTCCAGGCAAGTCAGTCAGGTGGGGTCACTGGCCAGCACTGAGGATATTTGCTCCCAGAATCTTAATAAAGCTTTCCCCAAGTGGGACTTCCCTGGTGGCACAGTGGTTAAGAATCCACCTGCCAATGCAGGGGACGTGGGTTCAATCCTCGCTCCGGGAAGATCCCACATGCTGCGGAGCAACTAAGCCCGTGCGCCACAACTACAGAGCCTGTGCTCTAGAGCCCGCGAACCACAACTACTGAAGCCCGGGTGCCTAGAGCCTGTGCTCCACAACAAGAGAAGCCACTGCAGTGAGAAGCCCGCGCACCGCAAGGAAGAGTAGCCCCTGCTCAACGCAACTAAAGAAAGCTCACGTGCAGCAACAAAGACCCAACGCAGCCGAAAAATAAATAAATAAATACATTTATAATAAAAAATATATTTTAAATATAAATAAATAAATAAATAAACTTTACCCTCAGAAAGGCAAAGCTCTGTGTGGGTGTGAAAAATGGACCTTGATGAAACTGGTAAAGTTGGGACAAGAGGAGAGAGTTTTTTCTTTTCTGTCACCAAACTGCAAACAAGGCTGAACAAATGAATGTGACCTTCGGGGGAGGAGGGGAGGAGGGACACATTGCTTAGAACCAAACCTGGGAAGTCTGAATCCAAAAGCAGAGATGTTTCTGAATGAGTGACAAAGCTTTTATTGACATTGTGACATTCTATTCCGGCCTCTCCCTCAGTGCCATTATTTACGGAGTTGTGCTTGTAAGTGTGAACTTATGTATGTTTGCATCTTTCATCCCAAAGGCATTTTCACAAATCCTAAGAGCATCCCTTGAGGCCAGGGCAGAGAAGTGCTCACACAGGTTCCCAGTTCTAAGGCCCTGCCTGCGACCAGGGGCCGAGGAGAGACAGTGCCCCTACTGTTGCCAAAGGGAAGCACGAAGCCTCTGTCCGTCAGCAATTAGGACACAGAGGGGAGAGGTTAAAGGTCAGGAGTGAGCATTACTCTCCTCTGGTCCCTGGTCATAGAACCATTCCTCCTACGGGGCCAGCTCAGGGAAAACAAAGAAAGCCATAAACATCTGGCTTCCTGACATACCCGATCATACCCACTATGACACACTTTGGGTAAGTCTGGAAACGGGTATAACCATTTTCGAGGCAATCTGGCCATGGCTACCAAAATGTAAATATGTGTTTCTTTTGATTCAGCAATTCTTCTTCTAGAAATCCACCGTACCAGCATTCTCACCTATGTGTGTAAGAATATTCCCTACAGCATTTTTATTTACTGTAGCATCGTTTTGCGAAAGCAAAAGCTAGAAACCATCTAAATGCCTACCCATAAAAGAATGAAGTTAAATAAACTATGGTGCAGATAAATCTATGCAGCTGTTACAAGGAATGAAATAAATCTATAGAGAGAGACACGGAAAGACAGTTGAGATGGTTCTAAAAACACATTCAAGACTCATAAGTCATACTCTGCTCCTGCAGTTAGACTATTTGCATGTTAACAGAAGGCAAGGGTGTGCAAAGCAAAAAGAAGTGAGTCTTGATGAGTGAAATGTGCAGATATTCTCAGGCCAATATAACAAGCACCCTCAAACCCTCAAACCCACCACCCAGAATAAAAGCAAGCGACTGGACAATAACCCAAGTTTCACCAGATAACCCCTTCCTCCTCTCCTGATCACCACATCCTCACTCTTCTTTATAAACAGTTGTATCGACTCTGCAGATGGTCCCTGACTTAACGGTGGTTGAGGATGATCTGTATATGTATATTTTAAAGTATATAGCTTTATTTTAGTTGGTTTTTAAAAATAAATTTATTTATTTATTTTTGTCTGCGTTGGGTCTTCGTTGCTGCGCGCAGGCTTTCTCTAGTTGCGACGAGCGGGGCCTACTCTTCCTTGCGGTGCGCGGGCTTCTCATTGCGGTGGCTTCTCTCGTTGCAGAGCACAGGCTTTAGGCACGCGGGCTTCAGTAGTTGTGGTGCCCGGGCTTAGTTGCTCCACGGGCATGTGAGATCTCCCCGGACCAGGGCTCGAACCTGTGTCCCTGAATCGGCAGGCAGATTCTTAACCACTGCACGACCAGGGAAGTCCCTATTTTATTTTATTTTATTTTATTTTATTTTTTTTTGCGGTATGCGGGCCTCTCACTGTTTTGGCCTCTCCCGTTGCGGAGCACAGGCTCCGGACGCGCAGGCTCAGCAGCCATGGCTCACGGGCCCAGCCGCTCCGCGGCATGTGGGATCTTCCCGGACTGGGGCACGAACCCGTGTACCCTGCATCGACAGGCAGACTCCCAACCACTGCGCCACCAGGGAAGCCCTAGTTATTTTTAATTATTAAAAAAAGTGTATTGGCTGGTGGGAAACAGCAGCATAGCACAGGGGGATCGGCTCAGTGCTTTGCAATGACCTAGAGGGGTGGGATAGGGAGGATGGGAGGGAGGCTCAAAAGGGAGGGGAAACGGGGACATGTGTATTCATATAGCTGATTCGCTTTGTTGTGCAACAGAAACTAACACAGTATTGTGAAGCAATTATACTCCAATAAAGATTTTTTTTTAAGTGTATTATGGGAATTCCCTGGCGGTCCAGTGGTTAGGACTCGGCATTTTCACTGCCGGGGCCCAGGTTCAATACCTGGTCGGGGAACTAAGATCCTGCAAGCCGCCTGACGTGGTCAGGAAAAAAGGGGGTGGAGTGGGTATTATGCTGTTTGTAGTCTTTTGGAACTTATTTCTTCACTTAATATATGTGCAAATTCATTCACATTGTTGTATATTGTTTAGTTCATACATTTGACTGCAGTGAAATATCTATTCATCCACTTTCCTGATGTTTCCAGTTTTTTGCTATTGTGAGAAGGAATGTTTGATCATTCTTGTGCATGCCTTCTACTGTTGTTATTGTCGTCGTCATTGTTGTTATGCAGGCATCACTCTTTGGTGCATACCATGGAGTGGAACTCTGTTATAAAGTCTGTAAACGGTGCACTTTAGGGACCAATCAACTTTTCAAAGTTGTACGAATCTACTCCCACTAGCCAAGCGTTAGAGATCTCTCTTTAGATCTGAATCCTCTCCAACATTTAGTATTGTCAGACTTTTTGATTGTTGCCAATTGAAAGGCGGTCGCGGTGAACTTGATTTGCATCTCACTGACCCCTGAGGATACTGGATATCTCTTTTTTTTAATTAATTGATTGATTAATTAATTAATTTTGGCTGTGTTGGGTCTTCGTTGCTGCGCACAGCCTTTCTCTAGTTGCGGTGAGCGGGGGCTGCTCTTCGTTGCGGTGCGCAGGCTTCTCATTGCGGTGGCTTCTGGATCTTGGCCACATGTATTTTCTGTGAAATGCCTGCTTGTGTCTTTCGCAGACGCTTCTCTTGGGTTGTCTGTGGTCTAAGTCAGCCTTGCTGGTGTCTGAAATGGAAATTCCAGGGGAAACATTTTTAAACGAAACTCGGTTTCACCTGCCAGGAGACGGGGTTGGAGGGACATAAGGAACCATAAGAGGCCGGTTTTCAGTAGAGGGAGTTCAGCAAAAGTCTGAGCATGAAATCCTAGGCAGCAGAGACCCCAGGAGGTGAGTGGGGCTGGAAGCTCAGAACAGCTGTCAAATTCTCCCCTTTCCTGCTTGCTACCTGCGGCAGCAGCAAATCTCCGGTGCCCTGGGCCAGGGGCTTCCCGCACTTTCCGCAGCACCTGCCAGGAGCCCTCAGCACCTAACGTTTGGTGTCGCTTCCGGAGAGAACAGAACCACAGGCTCAGATGACTACCCAAGTCATTTGGCAACCGACGCAGTCACTGTAGCTCTGCTTTCCAGCCTTTAGGAAACAAATTTCCAGAGATTTCTGAGGAGTGAGGGAAGAACCTACACAGACACAAATTTTCCAATTCATACCTCGGAAACTGCAGGCCCAGTTCTTTTAAGAAAATAGATTGAATTTCAAGAGGAGACAAATACATGGGAAGCACAGAGCACACTGCTTCTATGTATGGCCGCTTCCAGCTCTGCTCTAGACCAAACCATTTTAAGCACCACAATCTCCCCCTCGGCCCACTCTGTGCTTGCAGTTTATCCATGCTTCCAGGGGCCTCGCAAAGCCTCCCCCGAAGCAGTCCTCATTAAGATCCAAAGGGATCCCTTCCTGTCCTTCCCAAGATCTCCTGTCCCAGTCGTGTCTACCAGCCGCCATCTTTCTTTAATTATCAATTCATTTCTTCCTTATGACCTTAGAGGCCTTTCTCCCCATCCTGGCCCCACAGACTCCCATTCTCATTCCTCCCCACTTGGCTAACACCTGACATCAGCCTGTCTCTCTGGCCACAGATGAGGTTGAGGTCAGGGTGACCTGCCTTTGACTTAGGTCTTGTGTACTGGGTCAAAGACCACCCAGGACGGACATGAGCCATCAAGAGGAAAAGGGAAGGTGAGGGTCAACTTGAAGATGAAGTCTTTGGTTTTCCTAACTTTAAATGGAAATCATCGAAGAAAATGCTTTGAGTAGTGGTGTGTGTGTACATTTTTTTATTGTGCATACCATATAATTAACCTTTTTTTTAAATCTTTTTTTTTTTTTGGCCGTGCCTCGCAACTTGCAGGACCTCAGTTCCCCAACCAGAGATTGAACCTGTGCCCCCTGCAGTGGAAGGGCAGAGTCCTAACCACTGGACCACCAGGAAATTCCCCCCATTTTAACCATTTTTAAGTACACAGTTCAGTGGCCTTAAGTATTCACAATGTTGTGCAACCATCACCATCACCCATCTGCAGAACTTTTTTATCATTCCAGACTGAAACTCTGTCCCCATTAAACACTACTTCCTATTCTCCCCTCCCTCCAGCCCCTGGCAACCATCATCCCACTTTCTGTCTTTATGAATTTAACTATTCTAAGTACATCATACAAGTGGAACCATACAATACCTGTCCTTTTGTGTCTGGCTTATTTTATTTAACAAAGTGTTTCCCAGATTCCTCTATGTTATACATGGATCAGAATTTCATTCCTTTTTAAGACTGAATGATATTCAATTGTGCATATATACCATATCTTTTTTATACATTCATCTGTTGATGGACTTTTGGGTTGTTTCCACCTTTTGGCAATTGTAAACCATGCTGCTACGAACATGGGTACACAAATATCTGTTTGATGAGTAGTGTTTTTAAACATTTAACATTGTTTTTTGGGCTTCCCTGGTGACGCAGTGCTTAAGAATCCTCCTGCCAATGCAGGAGACATGGGTTCAAGCCCTGGTCTGGGAAGATCCCACATGTCGCTGAGCAAATAAGCCCGTGCGCCACAACTACTGAGCCTGCGCGCCTTGCGCCTGTGCTCTGCAACAAGCGAAGCCACCGCAGTGAGAAGCCCGCGCACTGCAACGAAGAGTAGCCCCCACTCGCTGCAACCAGAGAAAGCCCGCACGCAGCAACGAAGACCCAACACAGCCAATAAATAAATAAATATTAAAAAAAATAAAATTATGTCTTTCTCCAAATGCACAAACTACCTTGTGTCTATCTAAAAGGCTAGTAAAAACTGACCGACGGTCTAGGATACCCTATCATAATGATCAGTTTTAAGATGGGAGCCAACGGGCTTCCCCTGTGGCGCAGTGGTTGAGGGTCCACCTGCCGATGCAGGGGACGCGGGTTCGTGCCCCGGTCCGGGAAGATCCCACATGCCACGGAGCGGCTGGGCCCGTGAGCCATGGCCGCTGAGCCTGCGCGTCCGGAGCCTGTGCTCCACGACGGGAGAGGCCACAACAGTGAGAGGCCCGTGTACCGCAAAAAAAAAAAAAAAAAAAAAAAAGATAGGAGCCAAGGACCGTGCATTTTCTGGGTTCTGCTCCGTTCCCATCGTGCTCAGCACCTGGGGTACATCCAATCAATACAGACTGCTGGGGACACAGGCTACACTTATAACGTGGGTTCTGGCCATGGCTAGACCTCACAAAGGGCCACTGGGGCCCGGGTTATCAAAGGGTTATTTAGCCCTCATTTTGATTAGCCAAGTACTTTATAATCATTTACTAATAGATCTTTTCCATCATCACCAGCCATCACCCAGTATGTGGAAATGGAGTATTTGGATAGTGAGGGAGCCAATTTCATGTGAGGTGTACGTGCTAATATAGGTGCAATCATAGAGACCAAACCTGCTTTGCTCTTGGGAAATAAGCATATATGTTAAATTTGCTGTTCTGAGCAAAGCCATAGTCCTGAGGCTAGAATGTGGCCCATTGTACCTGACCATGGCGTCCAAAAGGATGGCATTAAGAGTTATGAGCCTTCACTGACTCCACTCCATGTCCTCCCCGAAATCCTTAGAGTTTATAGTGGTAAGAGGACAGTAGGGTGAGAAGCACAACACATAACAGCTGATCCCCAAGAAGGTGAACCCAGGTGATATAACTGCTTGGCAACCTGCCGCAGTGACCTCATAACACCATCGATCATTCAATAATGCCAACACATGGGACTTTCAAATCCCACTCGAAACTGCAATTTTCACAACCTTTTACTGATCTTGGCTTGTGGGATTACACAGAGTTTTAAATTCCATTTTTTCAAGCGAACATATGTTATATTTTAAATGAAACAAATGTAGCGCATTTTTTTGAATCATCTTTAACATATAACAACCACTTGCATTGGTGGTCATATTAATCTTTATGCCACATATATTACATCATACATTTTATATGTGTAAAATATTTCACAAATTTAAGAATTAATTTGTATGCGTTAGCTATTCTCACACTGTTATTTTTCCATTTTTTCGGCCACAATATTTCCATTACACATTTCCATATCATACCCTGAACTAGTGAATTTTCTGATGAATTCAATTTATTTTCTTATTAATTCTCTGGCTTAAGGAATAGGGCACCAGAAGGTGGCAAGCAGGTGCCAGAAAGTTCACTTATGCAAAAATTATGACACATCCTTATTTCCTATCTGAAACGGAAACTGAAAAGACAATAAAAGATAGTTACTTGGTAACAGAGGATCTGCACTTTGCAAATTATGAGTAGTCACATCGTTTTATTTTTTATACATTTATTATTTATTTTTGGCTGCGTTGGGTCTTCATTGCTGCATGCTGGCTTTCTCTAGTTGTGGTGAACGGGAGCTACTCTTTGTTGCGGTGTGCAGGCTTCTCATTGCAACGGCTTCTCTTGTTGTGGAGCACGGGCTCTAGGTGTGTGGGCTTCAGCAGTTGTGGCTTGTGGACTCTAGAGTGCACTCTCAGTAGTTGTGGCGCACAGACTTAGTTGCTCCGTGGCATGTGGGATCTTCCCGGACCAGAGCTTGAACCTGTGTCCCCTGCATTGGCAGGTGGATTCTTAACCACTGCGCCACCAGGGAAGTCCCTGAGTAGTCAAATCTTAATGACCTCATTCAATACATTCATTTCTTCATTAAGCATCTATCCAATGCCTTATATGTGTGAGATCCCGGAGATGCCGAGATGAATAAAAACTCTTTCCCAAGGAACCTCACTCTCAAGTGATTCTATAAACCATTTGTTGGCAAACATTGGTCCCTGGGCCAAATACAGCTCACATCTTGTTTTTTGTAAATAAAGTTTTATTGGAACACAGCCATGCTCATTATTATTGTCTGTGATTGCTTTCATGCTGCAATGGCAAGGTAGAGTAGCTGTAACAAAGACCATATGACCATAAGCCTAAAATATTTACTAGCTAGCCCTTGACAGAAAATACTTGCCAACCCTTGCTCCTGAGGAATGAAATAACTCCTTAATTTTAGAAAGTTCTTAGAGGAACTAACTTCACTCCCAAATGCTCTGAGAACTCAGGGAAGGTGCTGTTGCAACTCAAAGTGAGGTCCACAGACCCATAGCATCAGCATCACCTGGGAACTTAGAAATGCAGAATCTCAGGTCCCACCCCAGAACTACTGAATCAGAATCTACAACTGAACAAAATCCCCAGGTGATTCATATAAAAAGTTTGAGAATCACTGTTTGTGTTAGTCAGGGTTCTCCAGAGAAACAGAACCAATAGAGTGTGCGTGCATGTGTGTGTATGTGTGTAAATGGAGAGAGAGAGAGATTTGTCTTAAGGCACTGGCTCTTGTGACTCTGAGGGCTGGCAACTCTGAAATCTGCAGGGCAGATGGGCAGGCTGGAAATTCCAGCAAGAGCTGATGCTGGAGTCTTGAGTTGAAGGCAGTCTGGAGACAAGATCTTTCTTTTCCCAGGGACCTCAATCTTTTCTCTTTAGTCCTTCAACTGATTGGATGAGGCCCACCCACATTATTGAGGGAAATCTGCTTTACTCAAAGTCCACAGATTGAAATGTTAGTCACATCTAAAGAATATCTTCACAGCAACATCTAGACTGGCGTTTGACCAAACAACTGGCACCATAGCTTAGCTGAGTTGACAAAAAATTAGCCATCACACATTTTTAGGTGGAAAAGTCAGAGAATTTGAACCATCACACTGTTCTAGGTGGAAAACATAGAGGTCAGAGAGGAACAGGGGTAGACCTGTGACCAATATGTGAAGTTGGTGAAAGTGGGTCTTCTCTAATGGTCAAATATCCTTTCTAGAATCTACCTCAGCCATGTATGCATCCTCCCAGGCTCCACACCGGCTACGTCTGGATCTACATGGTCCAATACCATAACCACAACCACAACTGGCTACAGAACACTGGACCTAGTCCAAACTGGGATGTGCTCTAAGCGTGAAATACACGCCAGATTTCAAAGATTTAGCATTAAAAAACCTCAATAATGTTTATATCGATTGTATGCTGAAATGATATTTTAGGTATATATAGGGTTAAATAAAATAAATTATTTAAATTAATTTTGCCTATTTCTTTTTTTACTTTTTTTAATGTGGCTATTGGAAACTTTTACATTATATATGTGGCTTGCATGCTATGTCTAGGGCCAGAGCTGCTCTAGACACTTGTACTCTGTTATGGACTGAATTGTTTCTCCCCCAAAATTCATATGTTGAAGCCCTAAGCCCTAGTGTGACTGTATTTGGAGATAGGGCCTTAAAGGAGTAATTATGGTTAAATGAGATCATATAAGTGGGGCCCTGATTTGATAGGACCAGTGTTCTTATAAGAAAAGGAAGAGACACCTGATTCAGGTGCACAGAGAAAAGGCCATGTGAAAACACAGCGAGAAGACAGTTATCTACAAGCCAAGGAGAGAGTTCTTACCAGAAAATAAACCCTGCTGACATCTTGATCTTGGATTTCCAGTTTCCAGACTGTGAGAAAATAAATTTCTGTTGTTTAAGCCCCCCAGGCCATGATGTTCCGTCATGGCAGCCCTAGCAGGTTAGAATGCCACTCAAAGTGCAATCCATAGACCAGCAGCCTCAGGATTACCCAGGAGCTTGTTAGAAATACAGAATCTCAGGCTCCACCCCAGACCACTAGAACCAGAATCTGCATTTTCACAAGATCCCCAGGGGTTTGAGGAGCCCTGGCCGGGAGGACATTTGTCAGGGTTTCTAAGAAGGATGGGGAAAGAGATGTAGGAGAGGAGTGTGGTGGGGTGAGGAAGACAGAAGGCTTTGCCTGGTGGCCTCTGCTCCTCAGGGAGAGCAAACACGTAAGAGCCTGAGAATTCAAATCCCCGGCCCAGGAGCTTCACTCCTTCCCATCCTAATGATTAGAATCACTGTTTTCAGAGCTGGCGGGGATCCTTCAGAAAATATTGAGTTCACATCCCTGAGGGGTCACTGTGACTGATCCAAGGCCACTCAGGAGGGATGAGAATCCAGCCTCCTCGCTCCCAATCTAAAGCCCTTTGCTACTGTTTAATTCAAATCAGCATGAAAATTCTGACAAGTAGTTACAATTCCAAGAATCTCATGGGTCTGGGGTTGTTTGTTCGCTTGCTTGCTTGCTTGCTTGTTTGTTTAAATACAGAGAAGCCAGTCCTGAGCTGGTCTTGGGAAAGGAGAGAAAACGGGCCGAGTCCCGTGGACCCTTGGGGCAACTCCACACTCTAATACCAACCACATGTTCTCTGCATGTCTGACGGGGATCCTGCACTTCTCACTGCGAGCTTTCTACTAAAGGTTACCATATGCCATAGGAATGTTTCACCACCACAAACTGGCCATATAAGCTGAGAGCTTTAAATTACTGCACAGTCAGAGCAAGTTAATCTATGCCTTGATTATCGGTGTGTCTGGCTATCTAAAGACGTCCCTGGCATGGAGCTGTAACTCATGACTGACTTGCTAATTTGAAATATAGTTGTGTGCCTCCGTGGTACACACACACACACACACACACACACACACACACACAGATGTACATTACAGTGGAGTTTGCAGATGGATTAAATGCATTATCAAGTCTGTCCTCCATTAATTCCTATAGATGTATTGTTGCCTGGGAACTGGAGAATTATCACGCAGTTGAAAGTCACAGTGGGGAAGCTTGTAGAAGGGAAAAGCAGATGGAGGAGATGTTAAAGAGGGACAAATGAGAAGTAGGTGAAAATTAAATTGCTATTGCTGCCTGGGGCTGGACTGAAAGTCAGTTTCAGAGGTTTCAGGGTGGGCTGATTGCGATTCAAAACTCAGCTTTGCCTCTTGAGTGGGCAAAGACATTTAATCTCTTGGTCTCAGTTTACTTACCTGTAAGAATGGGAATAATAAGACTTCTCTTCTGGAATTTAAATGAGAAGATACAGAAAATGCACATAGTAAGGTCTCCGTTAATGTCCATTTTCTTTCTTTCCTTCTGTCCTTCCTTTCTTTCTGTTGAAACTGAGATGCTGACAAGATAAGGTTCTTTTCTCCTGCCCAGTAAGAGAAGAAATTATGGACAGACAGATACAATAAGATTGTCTTCAGGGACATTGATTGCTTTGATTTGATTGATTTATTGAGCTGCTCAGTACTTTTCACAGTTATCAGAGAACATAATTATCACAGGTGGTAAACAATGATGGTCTATTAATAAAAAATAAAATTAGCAGAAGGAACAGTAATAATAATATAATCAGAGCTGTATGCTGGAAATGTAAGCTAGTGATCTTTGTAACTGAATGTTTCATACACTACCAATGGGCATGTCAAATCTGGCCATTTCCGTTGACATAAATTTAGAAGGTAGCACTTGCAGAGAACTTTAGAACCTGTGAGAGATTTTTTTTCTTAATCCCAACAGTATATTTTTAGAATGTCCTTGGCAAATAGAGCCTGTGCAGGTAAAGCATGTTACAATATTGCTCTATTATTTCAGGTGTCAAGGACACTTAGATGAGAAATAAAGTCTCTCCCTGTATGAAGGGATTGTGCGGGATCTTGGTCAGCTTTGCAGCTCTTTAAGTGAAGGACGAGTCCAACTAGACCAAGAGCCATGGCCAAAGCCAGAGAAGGACCACTGGCTTGTCAGCCCATCCCTGGACTTCAGGACTTGGGAATCCAGAGGCTCTCTCTCCAAGGAGCTTTCCATCTACTTCTGCCAACTTGTTCCCTAAATCACCAGAAAACAAAACTTTTTTGGGCCCTTAACTACATGCCAGAAATATGTGTTAACTCATTCAACCCTCAAAATACTCCTATATATTAGGAAATATTGTGTTCTTTACACAGGTTAACTAAGACTCAGAGAGGTTAGTTAACTTGCCCAAGTTCACCAAGCAGCAGATGGTGAGCTGGGAATTGAATTCAAATATAGCAAGATGCTGCTGCTTCCCAGATTAGAGGCATTTCCTCAGCCCCTTAGAGTTTTAGCTTATACCTGTTTTACAAACTTATTCTATTTCCCTGGTATCTCCTTCTCCTTCAGATAAGAAAATGTCCAAGATGCTTTTCAAAATAGTATTGACACATTCACCTACATCAGAAATGACTACTCTCTTTTAGCTAAGATACTTCGGTGATCTCATTGCATTTTGTAAACACTCCTGCATTTTTTTTAATATGTACATTTCACCCTCTTTCTTTGGCTTCTCTAAACTCACAAAACTGCTGCCTTGGCCACTATCTGCTATAAATTCATTCATTCGTTTGAATGTCCATTGAGGGTCTGCTCTGAGTCAGGGACTGTGTTCTTCCCTGGAAAGATAAATATAAATAAGTTCTCAAGGTATTCCCAGTCTAGTGGGGATGACAGTCATGCAAACAGACAATTTCGGTGCAGTTTTACACGCTTGTGGCCACTATTATACACTTCTGGTCAAAGTTGGAGAAACCCGGAGGATCCAGCAATGACTTCAACGTGGAAGTATTGGTGAGGTATCAAGGTAGGGTGTGAGCATTTCAGTAGGAGCAACAGGAAGAAGGCATGATAGGGCCTGGAGTATTTCAGGAATCGCCTCTGTGACTCTGGGATGCAGGAAGCAGAGGTGCACAGGTGATAGGAGAAGAGTTAGGAGAAGTCCAGGCCACGTATGGCAGGCCTTGTGTCTCTTGCACAAGAGTCTAGACTCTATACTGTGAGCAAGGAGGTGCCACAGAGGTTGTGCAAGGGAAGTAACATGATGAGATTCTTCTTTTAGGAAGATCTCCTGGCATCAGTGAGAGCTATTGCCAAGAAGAGAGAGAGAAATGAGAGGGAAACTGACAAGGCTATGTAGTAATCCAGATGGAAGATGGGCTTGATTTAAGGGAATGAAGATGGAGCCACATTTGAAAACATTTCTGAGTCAGCATTGTTAGGATGGAGAGTAGACTGGACATGCAGGATTTGGGAGCTGAGTTCAGGCCAACTCCGAAATGTCTTGAGAGTCCGGTAGATGGTGACAATATTAAATGAAATAAGGCATTGATAGGAAGAGCAGGTTTGGAGGATTGGGGAACAGGGTAAAGAGTGTAAAATATAAAAGAAAAAATTTAAGTACTGATGCCTGGGTCCTACTCCCAGGGATTCTGTTTAATTTGTCTGGGGTATAGTCTAGACATCGAGCTCTGTTTTTTTTTTTTTTTAATCTCACTAGGTAATTCTAAGGAGAAGCCAAGTTGAAAACCACTGTTATGAAGAAATAAAAGAAGACAGAATTCTCAGAAATACCACAATTTAAAAGTCAAGAAGAATAGCCCAAGTGGCCATTAATAGGGTATTAATCAAATTAACTATGTGACTCAAAACTCAGCCCCAGGTTTCAGGAAAGATGGAATAATCATAATCTACCCTACCTCTCCCACTGAACGCAGCTATAACCTGCGCAGAATGCATGGAGCAGCCCTGTGAGGACACTGTAAATAGTCGCAGATGGATTGGGAAGGAAGACCAGAGACCAAATTACCTCTGAACCAAGGGCGAGTTTACCATGTTGTCAGCTTCAGTGTTGCCCAGCCTGGACATAAGGTAGTCTGAAGCTGGACATGGGCTCCAGGAGAAAGCCTCTGGTTCTGGCTCAAGGATCAGGAAAGAGAATTTTCCAAGAGAATGGGAGAATTTTCCTTTTTCTTTTCTGTTTTTCTTCTGGCTGGAGGACTGAAAAGGGAACTCCAGGAGCCAGAAAGTACTGGGGACATGGAAGAGAGAAAGGAGTTTGGGGAGTGACCTGATTGTTGATAAATCCCTGGGCTCACACTTAAGTGTCACATGTGTGAACTTGACCCCAAAATCTTTGAGAAGGAAATATAAACTGAGGTAGACCATCACCCACATCCCACACTGGCCACCAGGTGGCGCACGTGCAGGAAGGATCTGAAGAGCATTGCAGAGACTTTGAAAGTGGAACTGGCACTGAAACCACAACCCACAGAAGGCTGGTTGGAAATTGCAGCCTGAACCCAGCTGGGTCAATTGCTTATTAAAGCAAAATGATCAACATTTTCCATAGGATTTAAATAAGACCCTGGGATTCATAATGTTCAAAGTGTCCAGAATATGATACAAAATTACTTGTCATATGAAAAACTAGGAAAATCTCAACTGGAATGCTGAGATGACACTGATGTTGGAATTACCTGACAAAGACTTTAAAGCAGCTATTATAAAAATCCAAATATAGAAATAATTACATTAAATGCAAATAGTCTAAACAAATCAATTGGCAGGATGGATTTTTTTAATGATAAAATTATGTGCTGTTTTATAAGAAACTCACTTGAATCAAAATGGTATAGGAAAGGATGAAAGTAAAAGGATGTAGCATTTATCTGAGGGACATGAACACTTATGTCCACACAAAACCTGTACGTGAATGGTTTTAGCAGCATTATTCATAATAGCTCCAAGCTGGAAACAACCCAAGCGTCCTTCAACCAGTGAATGGTTAAACCAACTACAGTACATCCATACCTTGGAAAACTACTCAGCAAAAACGGAATGGCCTATTGATACACACAACAACTTAGATGGGTCTCAAGGGAATTATGCTGAGCGAATAAAGCCAATCTCTAAAGCTTATACACTATATGATTCTGTTTATATAGCACTCTTGAGATGACAAAATTATAGGACATATTACTCACATCTGCTTATTTCTGCATAAAGCATCACCAGTAGGATACACAAGGAACTAAGTAAAGTAGTTATCTATATGGGTGGAGGAAAATGGGGCAGATAGGGCAGAGGTAGGAGTAAGATTATTTGATGTAGTTCTTGTTTATTGCTTTCCTTTAAATAAAAATTGAGGTGAAGTTCACATATAAAATTAGTCATTTAAAAGTGTACAACTCAATGGCATTTAGTACATTCACAGTGTTGTGCAACCACCACCTTTATCAAGTTCCAAAACATTCCATTACCCCAAAGAAGACCTTGTACCAATCAAGCAATCACCCCCATTCCTCCTGTGCCAAGACCCTGTGCCAAGACCCCACCAATCTGCTACCATCGTTATGGACTTACTTATTTTGGATATTTTGTGTAAATGTAATCATACAATATTTGTTTGTGTGTGTGTGTGTGTGCTAGCTTTTTTCATTTAGCATAATGTTTTCAAGTTTCATCCACATTGTAGCATGTTTCAATACTCCATTCCTTTTATGACTGAATAATATTCCATTGTACATATAGACCACATTTTGTTGATTCATTCTTCTGTTGATGGACCTTTTGGTTATTGTGAGTAATGCTGCTATGAACATCCATGTACAAGTATCTTTTTGTGTCCCTGCTCTCAATCCTTTGGGGTATATGCCATTTTTGGAGTGGCATTGCTGGGCCATATGATGATTCTATGTTTAACTTTTTGAGGAAACATCAAACTTGTTTTCTACAGTGGCAGCACCATTTTGCATTCCCACAGCAATGTGCTAGGGTTCCAATTTCTCCACATCCTTGTCAACACTTGTTATTTTCTGTATTTTTTATAGCCATAAACATTTATAAATTTTAAAAAATTTATTAAAAATTCTGTATTTTTTATAGCCAATGTATTATAGCCATTCTAATGGGTGTAAAGTATAATAGTATCTTGTGTTTCAGGTTTGCATTTCCCTAATGACTAATAATCTTGAGCATTTTTTCATGTGTTTATTGGCCATCTGTATATCTTCTTTGGTATTGTTTTCTTTTTATAAACCCTATGAATATATTATCTATTTGAAACAAAATAAATAAATGTATTTTAAAAGGAAAAAAGTAAAGATCAGGCAGAAGAGAAGGAGAAACTAGACCACTGTCTACCACCATGGTAGACAGAATAATGGCCCTCAAAGATGTCCACATTCCAATTCCTGAAACTTGTGAGTATCTTATCTTACCTGGCAAAAGGGTCTTTGCAGGTATGATTAAGTTAATGACCATAAAATGGGGAGATTATCCTGGATTATTGGGGTGGGCCTGATGTAATCACAAGGGACTTTATGAGTGTGAAACAGGAGGTCAGAGTCAGAAAAGGAGATATGCTTAAAAAAAGAACAAAGCTGGAGGCATAACCCTCCCAGACTTCAGACGATACTACAAACCTACAGTAATCAAAACAGCATGTTACTGGCACAAAAACAGACATATAGATCAGCAGAACAGAATAGAGAGCCCAGGGAAAAAACCCACACACCTACAGTCAATTAATCTTTAACAAAGGAGGCAAGAATATACAATGGAGAAAAGAGAGTCTCTTCAGCAAGTGGTATTGGGAAAGCTGGACAGCTTCATGTAAATCAGTGAAGTGAGAACACTCCCTCACACTATACACAAAAATAAACTCAAAATGGCTTAAAGACTTAAATATAAGACATGACACCATAAAAATCCTAGAAGAGAACATAGGCAAGTATTCTCTGACATAAATCATAACAATATTTTCTTAGATCAGTCTCCCCAGGCAAACAAAATAAAATCACAAATAAATACATGGGGCCTAATCAAACTTATAAGAATTTGCACTGCAAAGGAAACCATAAACAAAACAAAAAGACAACCTATGGACTGGGAGAAAATATTTGCAAAGGATGCGACCAACAAGGGCTTAATTTCCAAAATATACAAACAGCTCATACAACTCAATATCATAAAAACAAACAATCCAATCAATAAATGGGTAGAAGACCTACATAGAAATTTCTCCAAAGAAGACATACAGATAGCCAACAGGCACATGAAAAGATGCTTAACGTTGCTAATTGTTAGAGAAATGCAAATCAAAACTACAATAATGTATCACCTTACACCAGTCAGAATGGCCATCATCAAAAAATCTACAAATAATAAATGCTAGAGAGGGGGTGGAGAAAAGGGAACACTCTTACACCATTTGTGGGAATGTAAATTGGTGCAGCCACTATGGAGAACAGAAGAGAGATTCCTTTAAAAACTAAAAATGGAGTTACCCTATCATCCAGCAACCTCACTTCTGGGCATATATTCAGAAAAGACAAAAACTCTTATTCAGAAAGATATGTTCATATGTCCTATGTTCATCGCAGCACTATTTACACTAGCCAAAACATGGAAGCAACCCAAGTGTCCATCAACAGATGAATGGATAAAGAAGATGTGGTATTTATGTCACCATATATATATTTATATATATGTATGTATAATGGAATATTACTCAGCCATAAAAAAGAATAAAATATTGCCATTTGCAACAACATAGTTTGATCTAGAGATGATCATACTGACTGAAGTAATCTGACAGAGAAAGACAAATATCTTATGCTAACACTTATATGTAGAATCTAAAAAAATAATACATATAATCTTATTTACAAAACAGAAATAGATTCAGACATAGAAAACAAACTTATGGTTATCAAAGGGGAAAGGGAAGAGAGGAATCATGGGATTAACAGATACACGCCACTATATATAAAAGAGATAAATAACAAGGACTTACTGTATAGCACAGGGAAATATATTCAATATCTTAACCTATTAATGGAAAAGAATCTCTCTCTCTATATATATATATATATACATATATATGTATATATATAAAACTGAATCACTGCTCTACACCTGAAACTAACACAATTTTTAAATCAACAATAGTTAAATTTTAAAAAAGAGAAAAAAAGGAAAGGAGATATGATGAAGGAAGCAAAGGTCAGAGAGAGAGGCTTGAAGATGCTACAGTGTGGGCCTTGAAGATGGAGGACGGGGACTCTGAGCCAAGGAATGCAGGCAGCTTCTAGAAGCTGAAAAGGCCAGGAAACAGATTCTCCCCTAGAGCCTCCAGAAGGAACACAGCCCTGGCGACACATTGATTTGAAGACTTCTAACTTCCAGGATTATAAGATAATACACTGGTATTATTTTAAGCCACTGAGTTTGTGCTACAGCAGCCGTAGGAAACTAATACAGCCGAAGTGTGCTGCTCCCTCCAGTACAAAGTATTGCCTAATAACCTCCTCATCGATGCTTCCCGCTCAGGAAACACAGCTGCATCTCACATGTCTTCTAAATCCCTGAGGAGGGAAATGAACCACAGATGGCAGAGTTTCATTGTCCTGTGAGGTGTAACAGATGTCGGTGGCAAAGTAACCCAAGATTTGTCCTGTCTCCTACACACCTCCAGAGGAAATACTGAGCTCTAAGTCCTGTTGGATAAAGATACATGACAGAAAGGACTCGAAAGTCTTGTAAAGAACGTAAGACATCATTACCCTTCGCAGAGGCTGAGCGAGATCTGCAGAAACCAAAGCCCACAGACTTCTTTCTTATCCCCACTGGCAGCGTTACTACCTTCAGGTGGCAGCTGAAAGGCCGAGAAGTTTAAAGCTGCCCCCTGCTTCATTCCACCTCCCAACCCCTTTCCCAGAGCTCAGCAGGAACTGGCAGGACCTGCCCAGCCACAGGCCGTTCATCAGCTGAAATGTCTGCATGTGGTTTTGCTTCATGTCCATCCTCTTTCAAAGACCCCAATATGCCTCACGTCTAATGCGTGTAATATGTTCACTCCGTGAAGCTGGCCCACAGAGGGTAACTCCGCATGATAAAAGACCCCACAGCAGTTTGGGTGGCAGGTCCAAAGAGCTGATGGCGTATAAATTTTTTCCAGCTCTTTCTACTTCAGATGGATGAGGATACCACCATCACTATCACCACCTTCAGAGAAAAGACAGCTTTGGATCTCGGCCAGCTATGACATAAAAATCCACTTACCATTCATTGAGGAAGCACTTGAGGAATGTGGATCTCTGACTGGGGGATAGGTCTGAATAAAGCAATGTAATATTTCTTAGAACCCCAAAGACAATGGTTACTATTTAAAGGGGGAACTACTCAGTATCAGCCTCAAGGAAACATTCTCCGGAAGGTGGAATTTCATTATTGATAAGAACAATAACAGGACTTCCCTGGCGATCCAGTGGTTAGGACTCCGCCCTTCCACTGCAGGGGGCCCAGGTTCGATCCCTGGTCTGGGAACTAAGATCCTACAAGCGGCATGGCCACACACACACACACAAACACACACATACAAAAAGAAAAATAACAATATTTATTAGGCACTTGCTGCAGTAATCCTGTGGGTATCTTGCTAGCATGAATTCCAACCCCTTCCAGTCATGAAGTCTGGGTAGGATTTACCCACCCCTAGCTCAAGGTGTGAGCCCTGATTGGTTGGAGCCAATCAGTTATTTCATCCCCTTGGCACAGTGATTGGATCAGGGATAAGCACCCAATGCAGACCTAAGCCAATCAACACTTGGCTTGTCATAGCCACTGGTTCAGGGCGTGATAGCACATGACCAAATTCATTTTCATTAGAAGGAAGCCCAGGATTTTGGAACCATGGTTGAGGGAGACATTCTCTCTTTCTTTCTGACTATGATGAGGAAGTATGCAGTCCTGCACAGCGAGGGTACCCACCTTGCAAGATGGAGGGAGACTGTCTGGGATGAGGGCCTTGGCGACATCACTGGGCGACTGGATTAAAACAACCCTGAAGCCTGCCCTCTGGGTTTTCAATGACATGAAGCAATCAACTCCCTTGTTATTTAGGTCAGTGTGTGTTGGAGTTTCTTCTGTTTACAGTTGAACACATCTTAACCAGTGCACTCACCATGTGTCAGGTGCTGTGTGAGGGGCTTTCACACATTCTGTCTCAGTTAATCTTCACCATGGCCCAGAGACGGAGGTTTCATCCTTCCCTTTTTACAGATGTCAGGTGTTCTGTGAAACGGCTGATGAGTGGTAGAGCCAGGGTGCTGTCTCAGGTCTGTCCATCCCTCAGACCTCTGCTGTCTGCCATGTTCTCTTGGCATCTACTGTGATACCTGTGGGCACAGCACTGGGGGGAGACTCTCCAGCACCACCCTTTGCAATAATTCTACACATCAGCCCCAGGAGAGATTGTTCCTATCATCATAAAAGCTGCTGTATTTCGTATCTGGCATCCTGTCTCAGTAGCTGTATATTTCTTACAAGTGTTGGTGAATCACTGTAAAAAAAATAGCAATTAATAGATTCCCTCATTACAGAGGCACTGCAGAAAGATTTTCATTCTCGCGGGCGTTTTAGGCAGCAGAACTTAACTCCAAGATCCCCAAAGTAACCTTCTGTCTAATACAAATGGACCTAACCTTAAATATAAACATACTACATAAAAGTCACTTAAAATTGTTTTCCCATTTGAAAATGGGGAGTTAATGACATGAATCTAATTCACAATGGTTCATTTCCTCTCCCTTCGAAGATTTCTTTTTTTTTTAAATCTGTTTATGTATTTATTTATTTTTGGCTGCGTTGGGTCTTTGTTGCTGCACGCGGACTTTCCCTAGTTGCTGCGAGCGGGGGCTACTCTTCATTGTGGTGCACGGGCTTCTCACTGCAGTGGCTTCTCTTGCTGCGGAGCACGGGCTCTAGGCTCGTGGGCTTCAGTAGTTGTGGCACATGGGCTCAGTAGTTGTGGCTTGCGGGCTACTGGCACAGAGGGGGAGGGCCCCAAAGCCTCCCACACGGCATATGGGATCTTAGTTCCTTGACCAGGGATTGAACCCGTGCCCCCTGCAGTGGAAGCTCAGAGTCTTAACCACTGGACCAGCAGGGAAGTCCCTCACCTTGACATTTAAGGTGGAGGGAGTGGGATGACAGGGGGCAGAGTGATGGGCGGGGACAGGAGTCCAGAAGCCACTGAAGACCCATCCTGACCTGTGATTTCCCGTGGGGTTAGGTTTGGGTCAGCTCCGTCTGCGTGGCTGTCAGGCCTCAGTGTCAGCCTCTCTCCTCCAGCGGTCAAGTGGAATAATGAATGAGGTGACACTGTGAGCCTGGGGGACAGCCCTCCAGAGGGAAGTCGGGGAGCAGGCTGCCTCCAGTAGGAAGGAGCCTGGTGACCGATCCCCTCTTGGAGCGCCAGCGAGCGCTCACAGCCTCTTGTTCAGGGGAGACCTCGAACCCTGGCGCTGGGAGGCTAGGGAGAGGCGGGCGAGCCAAGGCCTCTCGTGAGGTACCTCTCGTGAGTTACGAGCCGGAGAGGCTGGCCTCTCCCCAGCCCTCTTCCCGCAGACACTGAACCCATTGTCCACCAGCGGTTTGGCGGTCGCTCTAAAGTGGCTACAGTTTGGCGCATTCTCCAAGACCTTTCCTGCTCAGATCAGGTGACCGTTTCCCTGAGCCTCATAGAGAAAGAAAGGATTAGCTGCCACCTCCCCTCCCCCTCGGAGGCAGGTGAGAATAAATCCATTTCACGGACCGGTTTACAAATAAAACAGAAGTTATAAAAGCCACCTTTGTTCCGCTGAGGCAGCCGGCCTGGCAGGGAGGTTAGATTAGCAATTTGTCCTTTGTCCAGAGCATTAGCAGAGCCTCATTGTTTTCATGTTTGTTTATCAATTTGCATCTTCTAGCAGTTTCAAGCCAACTCGAGGCCCAAACTCCCCCTGTGTCCCGGCTCCTTTTACTTCCTTTGCCAAGGGCTTAACGAAGCTGGCTTAGGCACCCCCAACGTGAAGTTCCTGCAAGCCCCGTACTCTTCATCCTGCGCCCTTTCAAACTGCTTGGCCACCCCCGGCCGCAGAGCAGAAACGACAGCCCAGGCGGAGGGCTGAAAAGATGGTTCATCCAGACGCAGGGACCCTTCTCCCGACCTGCACACGTGCCTCCTCTAACGCAGAGCTCCGCTCTCCATTGATATCATGGAATAAAGAGAGTCCTAGTTTTGATGTCAGCCAGTGTCTGGGTGGTTGGACAGGTGTCACCACACCTGGGCGTTTCCTTTTGATTTTGCCAAGGTTCTGGGGGACCTGAGAGGGGTGGGGATGACCTCCGCAAAGCTGACAATATGCTGGACAGAGTTATCTGGAGGCGCTGACCAACTGTTATCACATTCTTCCCCAAAGAAGATTACGTATTAAGTACCTATTTGTACAGGATCCTCTACAGGGAGAACTATTCCATCTCAATACATTCCCACCCAGGATATTTTGGCCTAAGACTTTAGCTTACTTAAAAATAAATTTTTTTTTAAAGCTCTACTATTTTTTCAAAGCTGCAAAATTATTTTTCCAAATGAAAGCTTATGTAGGGCCAAATTGCATGAAATAAAATAAGCAACCTGTTCTCCCTCGTGGGCCCCCCCAGGCATCTCAGGTGTGCTCTGCACTGCAGGACACAGTTTGAAACTTCTGGATTAAAGGCAGGGTCTCTACAAACTTTTCTCCAGCCCTCACAGTCAGGCTGTTCCTCCCATACCCCTTTTCCCAACCTGCCACGCATCCCACCAGACACAAGTCCTGGTCCCCCTTTGTAACTCCTTCCTTGCATTTTCTAAGCATCACCAGACATTCCGAGAAGACTTCTTTTAAATTTTTCATCATGTCACCCCTCCAGGTTTGGTAAGACTTTCAAAGTCCTTCACAGCTTGGCCTTAACTTAATATTCCAGTTTTATCTTTCACTGACCCCCAAACAAAACTTTCACCTCCTGCTAGTCTTAACCATTCACCATCCTTAAGCCTTAGGACTTGCCAAGACCTGCCTCCTTGTCTTTGTGCAGCCAGATTTTCACGCAGAGGATGTCAGCCGTCCACTTGCTGCCAGGCCCAGGTCACTTCAGCCTTTAAGGTCCAACTCACAGAGTCTTCAGATTCATGCTACTCCGTGGCATCTTCCACAGACACTGTGTGTGCTGATGCTGGCTCATGGTGTAGGGTGTGTGTGTGTGTGTGTGTGTGTGTGTGTGTGTGTGTGTTTGGGGGTTTGGCGTGGTGAGCTCATACTCTATGGGGCTTTGTCTGTATGAACCCTGTGTAGCCTGGGTTGACGGTATCTCTCTCCAGATCCATTTTGCATTTACTTCTACCAGGTGCCCCAGGGGTCGTATCATAGAAGCAGTATATTTGCATTAGGCAGTTGGCATGGGGGTTCTGGGTGCTCCTGGACAACATGGGTAGTTTCAACTCAAACCCCAAACCCGTGTGAGGGACTTATTGCTATAGATTCAGGACACATCTTATTCCACCTTGATTCTAGGCCAAGTGCCCTTGTTGTCTTACTTTGCTGGTAGGTTAATTTCCCCTCCTCAATTTCACCCTTTCATTGAGAGTGTGGCCCTTTGAGTGTCCCAGATTTATGCAGATCTCAGGTCCCCTCTACTTCTTGGGCATTAACAGCCATGCTTCTAGGTTAGAGACACTACCCGCCCTCCTGTCCCCAGGAGAGACCCAACATCAACGCCAGTGTTAATGTTGCTTTTCATCCTCTCCTTTTTTGGACCTTGGGGTTTTCAGTTCCTCTTCTTTTTTTGGACCTTGGGGATTTCCTTTACATTTCTATGAGCTATTTTATACAATTTAAACATTTCTGTTTAAAAACAAACACGTAGATACAGAGAACGCAGTAGTGGTTACCAGAGATGAAGGGATTGGGGGGAGGGTGAAATGGGTAAAGGGGATCAACTGATGGAAACTAAATTTTTGGTGGTGAATACACTGTAGGGCATATGATGTTGTACACATGAATCTCACATAATTTTATAAATCAATGTTACTTCAATTTAAAAAAAAAAGAAGGGACAGTCAGATCCTCGAGGTGGCCAGGAATTTCTTTGTTGTCGTTCTAATTCTAGGCCAGAAGTAAAACTTTTCATCCCCATCCCAGTAAAAGCCAAAGTGTGCTGTGAGGCGCTCTATCATCACAGACTTAAAGTAGTAACGGTAGCAATGTATTAACGTTGATTTCCTGTTGTTAATGGTTGTAGTTTGGTTATATAGGAGAATTTCTTTGTCTAAATACCAAAGCATTGGGCTGGCCAAAAAGTTCATTCGGGTTTTTCCATACCATCTCATGTGAAAACCCAAATGAAATTTTTGGCCAACCCAATACTTAAGAGATGTTAGGGCATCAGGTCAGCAACTTAATCTCAAATGGTCCAGGGGAAAAAATTACTTATCCTGTACTTCTAACTTTTCTGTAAATTTCTGATTTTTTTTAAATTATTGAATTAAAAAATAATTATCTACTTAAAAAAATATTTCTGTTTATTTTATCCAGAATTTTCAAGTGTTTTTTAGTGATGAGGTAGGGGGAGGGGCAGAGTTCGGGCTCTTAAGTTTGCAATATTTGTGTGATTGTTTCTTCAACTAAAGTATAAGGTCCCACATATATTTCTTTGTATTATACACAGAGCCTCCAAAACTGTGCCAAGCAAATAGCAAATGAGCAACAAACATTTGATGAATGAATGAATGACATTTGTGCTCTCCCCTCATAGAAAGGTGACACAGCTTTAGAGTCATAGGGGTCAGTCCTGACCCTCTTGATCAATCAGCCCTGGGACCTTGGGCAAATTACTTCTCTGAACCTCAGCTTTCTCAAGTGCCAAGTAGAGACAACCCCTATCTTACATGGGTGTTGAGAGGATGAATATGTATTTCAGACAAGTGGCTGGCTAGTGCTTAGATATAATGTGGGTCTGGAGGACATACACAGAATACTGGAATGTTTTCTACTTAGTGATACGTCTGATACATTAAAAAGCCCTTCTGACATTCATTGCAAAAGTCTTGCCAATACTTGTTGGCTCTAGACTGAAAGAAATAGTTAACAGAGGGCCTACTAAGAGCCATCACATATATTTTTAATTCCTTCCAAAACATTCAAGTGTTACTCTATTTCTTTTCAGAGAACTTCATAGAGGTTAAATGACTCTCTAGGCTTACCCCGTAAGGCAGAAAGAAGTGTTCAAGCCTAGATCTACTGGACCTGTGTCAGATACCATAGCTAATTAGATAGTAGAAATGAGTCAGGTATGTCTGCCGCCTCAACTCTAGACAACTGGATTAACCAGTCATAGGAGCAATTTGGAAATAAAAACAAAAGTACAACCACAGAATTCCCCCAGCCCCGGCCGTCTAGATTTCACAAACATCCAGCCATCCTGAAGAATTCGAAAGCTATGATAGAGATGGCTGTCTCAATTTCCACTTCTCTCCAAGATGTTGGCAAGGTATCTCGCCACCCCTGATGGGAAACAAGAGGTCATGGAAGCAGAGAGGAAAAAAAAAAAAAATAGGAGTCTGCATTTCCCTCCAAGTCCAGATTAAAAAGAGAATTAACTACCAGAATACATGTACCACATTTATGATTAACCACATTAACATGAGAAGATGTATTATCTACCTGGTTAAGATCAAGGCGTCAGCTGCAGCCAGAGCTGGGTTTGAATGCTGGCTCTACCACTTATTAGCAGAAGGATCTAAGTGAGTTACTGAACCTTAGTTTCCTGGCCTACAAAATAGGTGTAAGGATATTCATCTCACAAGGTCATTGTAAGGATTTAAATAAAATATGTGAGATGACCTTACTTGGACCTGGCACTCTGTAAGCATTCAGGAATGGTAGCTATGCAACCAACAATAATGATAGAGAACAGAGGACATTTTAAGAACTTTACATACATTAATTCATCGTTCACAACATCCCTATGAAATAGAGACTATTATCCCTGTTTTACAAATGGGAAACTGAGACACAAAGAGGTCAGGCAACTTGCCCAAGGTCACGCATCTAAGCAGCAGGGACGGAATGTAAACCTAGGCACTCCGCCTGCAGAACCCACACTAGCTAAGCAGTCTCCCAGTTCTCTTGTTGCCATTTTATCATTTTCATGATCAATGTCAATACCATTCAATGGTGTTGAAACTGAAGGGGGCAGAGACAGACATAGGTGGGCAAAGACAACAAGAGCTTTAAGTTCGTCCAGGAGACCATAGTAGTGGAGGTGAAAATCTGGACACACTCAGGCAAGCCTCCCAGAAAGTTCGGGGCCTCTAAGCCTGGGAAGCACCTACTTGCCCACAAAGTAGATCCATGCTCCTAAAAAGATGAAACAGCTCCAAGCTTCAGAAGACCACCGGACCTACCCCAAGTATGTGTGAGCAAATGTATGTGTTGGGTATTATGTTAAGCACTATGTGAGGTGTCCGAAGATATATAGCTAGGAGCTTCAACCTTAGAGGAGAAACATGCCATCACCCGTGACGTCATTTCTCAGAGAAAACGTCTTGGCGAAGATAGGATTAAGCTGACCTTGAGCCAGGGAAGATGGTGGACCAGGAAGAATGCTCGGGTGGGCACTTGGCACGTTCCTTGTGAGCTGCATGTCACTGGCTTAGCTGAAGAAAGCTTTAGTTCACAGAGTGGTCCACTCAAGGCAGCAGCTGCAGGACAATTACCCGCAACCTGCCCTGGGTCAACCGAGTCTCGTGGTCTGAAACAAACCATATTTCTCTCTGCCTTAAGAACATCACTGGGCGAGCTTCCCTGGTGGGGCAGTGGTTAAGAATCCGCCTGCCAATGCAGGAGACATGGGTTCGAGCTCTGGTCCGGGAAGATCCCACATGCCGCGGAGCAACTAAGTCCGTGCGCCACAACTACTGAGCCTGTGCTCTAGAGCCCATGAGCCACAACTACTGAAGCCCGCGCACCTGGAGCCCATGCTCTGCAACAAGAGAAGCCACCGCAATAAGAAGCCCACGCACCGCAACAAAGAGTAGCGTCCGCTCGCCCCAACTAGAGAAAGCCCGTGTGCAGCAACGAACACCCAACGCAGCCATAAATAAATAAATAAATAATAAGAACATGACTGGGAAACGCTAGGGTGAAAAGTTGATTTGGAAATAGCTAGGTTCCTGGCCCTGGAATTTTTTGACAAGATGGATTCAGGAAAAATAAATTAATCTGTGCAGCAGGGTCAGCTGTGGAATTGTGAAAGAATGCTGGCCTTCATTGCAGGAAGGGAAAGTGCTCGAAAGCCACTTCCATGAGGGCTCGGGGCTTCAGGAAACGCTGTGTCTTGGCCTCTGCCCGCCCCCTCACCATGCCATTAAACTGGGAGCGGGTGGGAAGGAGGCCCCTCGGCTTTCTCTTCTGTGCTGCGCTGGACAGTGAACACACTTGTTTACACTCACAGAGAAATCTGAGTCCTACTTTAATGTAGAAAGAATTAAGATTGGAAATATTTTGTTTCAGTAGAACTGAATCCAGATGCATCTTGGGAAATGCTAAAATTCAACTTGGAGAAAATAGATTAAAATTATATTGATACTTGATTAAACCAAGAAAATTAAAACAAAAATAATCATGTAGAGTCCAAGAACTAGCCCCCTCCTCTTTCATCTTAATTGAGAAAGAGCCCAGGATATGTGGGAAATGTCCCTGTTTAATCAATGTAATTCCCTAGGTCAGAATTATATTTTCGTTCATTTAGTACTGGTTCCTAACACCTGTTAAATTCAAACCCGACAGCAGAAAATGGGAAGCATATTCAAGGAAAAGGCAAATGAGCTGCTTGTTCTGGAATCAAGATGTCCTTGGAACCACCTACTCAGCTTTGAAGCCAAAGGAGTTGTGGGTAAGATGATCACGGCTCCCAAGGCGAAACTCAGGACCAACGTCAGGCACTGGGATAGAAGAACGAAGGGATAAGAAATTCTCCTATTAGTTACATCTGCATTTTCCCCTGGACTCTTCGGTAGAGACCAGAAATCCCAGGAAAAAGAAAGGAAACCCTGACAGAACAATGAACGATGTTGGAAGCTAAGGGCTCCAAGGAGCACCTCATTTCCTTTGGAACAGTCATTAGTATGCAAAAGGTAGAAAATGTAATCCCTAAAATGCATCTGAATTACTAAGTTAGTGGGGTTAAAGAAAAAAAGATGACATTAATTTATCATTCAAATTTAATAAATTACCCATCAGATTATTCAACAAGCTCCAGCACGTGGGGTCAGGGTACAGTGGGTACAAAGTTCGTTGGGAGTATGTGGGCTCCATCTTCAAGGCTCGCTCAGCTGCCTAAGTGTGCTGCCCCCTCCCCCTGCAGGGAAGGAGGGGACCACGAGCCGGAGCAACCCCACAGCCCAACAAAAAACGGCAGAGAGAGAGACTGACTCGAAGCTGAAACTGCAGATACAGCTCATTGGCTCTTATATCTAAACAAAGAGGGTTTTCATTGAGACACTACCTACATTAACTTCGCCCTTCTTAGTGTACAGTTCTGTGACTTCTTCCAGATGTATATAGTCATGTAACCGTTCCCACAATCAAAATATAGAACAGTTCCATCAACCCCTAATACTTTCCCCGGCCCCTTTGTAGACAGCCACTCCTCCCTCCCCACAGCCCCTGACAACCACTGATGTGTTTCCTAAACATATAGCTTTACCTTTTGCAGAAAGTCATACAAATGGAATCACACAGTACATAGTTTCAAAAGCCCGGCATTTTTCATTTAGGATAATGCACTTAAGATTCCTCCATGTTATTGTGCACATTTCTTTTTCTTGCTGAGTAGTATTTCGTGGTGTGGATGTATCACAGTCTGTATAACCATTCACCAGCTGAAGAACATTTGGGGTTTGTTTCCAGTTTGGGGCAATCACCAATCAAGCTGTTATAAACATTTACATAAAGGTTTTTGAATGAACGTAAGTATGATTGCTGGATTGTACGGTAAATATGTTTCACTTTATGAGAAACTGCAAAACTGTTTTCCAAAGGGCTCCACTGTTTTGCATTCCCCCACCCCATGCCATGTATGAAAGTTCCAGTTGCTTTCCATCCTCACTAGCAGTTGGTACTGTCAGAGTTTTTTTTTAATTTTGGTTTTTTTTTTTCTACTTTTACTCACTCCAATAGGTGTATTATCTCATTGTGATTCTAATTTGCATTTCCCTAATAATTAACGATGATGAACATCTTTTCATGTGCGCATTTGCTATCCTATATTTTCTTTGGTAAAGTGCCTGTTCAAATCTTTTGCCCATTTTTAAATTGGTTTGTTTGTTTTCTTATTATTGAGTTTTGAGACTCTTTTGTATATTCTGGATACAAGTCCTTTATCGGACATGTGACCTGCAAATATTTTTTCATTCCTTAACTGTGTTAAACAAGGGCCTTTTTACTTCACATTAGTTATGATATGGGATCGTATAAAGGTGTGTGATTTGGGTTGGCTCTACTACACTCACAGTATGGACCAGAAGAGTGGATCAGCTATCCTCCTCCTTTGGGGGCACTGTCTTGTTCCCATGACATCCAAGGAGGCAGTGGACACTCAATGAACAGTTATTGAATGAATGATTGAATGAAGTATGGGGCCAACCAGAGGAGTGCAATGGGAGATACAGGTGGAGAGTTCAGGGACCAGAAATTAACTACTAGGCTAAGAATTTTAAACATTATCCTTAGGCAGTCGGGAGGCCTGGAAGGGTTTCAAAAAATAATGGAATAGGATTTGCATTTTTTGAAATACCATACTGGACGTAGCATAGAAAATGGATAGGAAGAGGTGTGATGAGTGGTGAGACTAATAAGAAGACTACTGAAATCTTCCAAGCGAAAGAGGATGAATGACTAAAATACAGATATAACAGCATGGACAGAAAGCAAGGGGCAGATACCAGAGACTGAATCGACAGGATATCATTTTGCCCCAACATCGTGTGAGTTTGAAAACTTCTGACCAACGTATACCATTACGAGAAAGAATGGAGCAATCTGTGGGAGACCCAATACGCATCGTATAATTCTTCCTCTTAGACCCCATGCAAAGTTACACAAACCTCCTCCTAATTATCCTCCCTCTCATCTTCACAGCCAACTCACTTTTATAAAAAAGTGTCCAGGGCTTCCCTGGTGGCGCAGTGGTTGAGAGTCCGCCTGCCGATGCAGTGGACACGGGCTCGTGCCCCAGTCCAGGAAGATCCCACATGCCGTGGAGCGCTGGGCCCGTGAGCCATGGCCGCTGAGCCTGCGCATCTGGAGCCTGTGCTCCGCAACTGGAGAGGCCACGACAGTGAGAGGCCCGCGTACCGCAAAAAAAAAAAAAAAAAAAAAGTGTCCACTTGCTTTTTCCACTTCCTCATCTCCGTTTTGTGCCTCTTGAGCTTGATGTATGAAGGAATCACAATTAACCTTGAATCGGAAGCCCAAGTACATTCCACTAGGATAACAATATTAGTAAAATTAAGTAGGTAATTTAATGATCCATGTAGGATAGATTCAACACGGGTATATGAAACAAGCATCCCCCTCTTTTTATGCGGTCCAGTCAAATCCTATAAGTCACTTCTCCCTGCCCTTATCTGTTCACTCTACAATTCCCCAAATGCACACAAACATTGACATTTGAAGTGTCAGGACTCTGCATATTCAGTTGGGATGTTCCCTGGCAGACACCAGCTTTCAGTGGACTCTCCCAGGAAGCAAAAGAAAGTGTCAGGAAGTGGGTATTGCCTATAAAATATCATATATTAGGGCAGTATGAAATCTTTAGGGAGACAAGTATTACATTCCCAATTTAAGTGCCTTTGAGACAATGTCTTTGGCCTTTGTCTTCTTCTGCCACCTACCGTTGGCAGCTTGGTTCACTATCAAGATAACAGCAATAACAGCAATGAGGAAGCTCCAGCCCCAGCTGTGCTTTTCATAACTTAGAGAAGTTACTTAACCTCCTGGCCCCAGTGCCTTCATCCACAGGTAAGACTGGACTAGAGCTAGATCATCTTTTCCTGATTAAATGAGATTCTGGTTATAAAGCTAACTTCGGAGGAAACATCCTAATTTATAACCATTGATCTTAGTGAATTAGGGCAATAAATGTCTTTCCAGTGATTTAAAAGAGTGAATGTTCCTTTATTGTGCCAGTGGGGCAAAGCAATACTTTGTTGATCCATTTACAACTGATCAGAGCAAAGAAGAAAAAATCTGGTGTCTGTTAACAAAGTACGTTTTTAAAAGAAATATCCAAATCTGTATTTGCATGTCAGCCACAGCTAAATATTTTGCTACCTAAATGTCAAACGAAAGAACTCTAATACTCTTAAATTCTTTTCGGCCATCATACCACCTCCATCCCTCATTTAATGAGATTTCCACAATTCTCTCTAAAAGAAACTTCAACATACACACATACATATAAACATTTTAGAACTTGGAGCAGTATGAACTATGTAAACTTTTTCCTCACAATAATCTCCAATAAAGAATTATTTTATAGGGTCTGTTAAATTTCCAGACTGCAGAGATGTGATTTCAAGAGACATAATTATTAGAAGAAAATCCCATTACAGCATCAGATATAGTTATGTAGATATAGCTATATAGTTAGGTATAGTTATGTACAGATAGAGTTACATAGACTTTGTATTGATTTCGCCAGTCCTCACCAGACAAGATCCGGGACCTAAACATTTATATGACCTTAGGATGACATAGAAAAAGTTTAACATTATCTGTGTCATATGGAGACATAAAACATTAAAACTTTTTATACATTCAAATCTGTTCACTTTTTTTTCCTTTATTATTTCCAGGTTTCCAAAATGTCTTAAAATTTTTTTCCCAACTCTGAAATTATATGAATATTCTACTAACTTTTCTCCTAATATTTTAATTTTTTTCCACTTAAGTCATTGGAGTTAGAGATTATTTCTATACATGATGTAAGAAAGGAATATGACTTTTTGTCCCATATAAAATTGTTAATTATGCTAGCATTATTTATCAAAGAAATCATCTTATTCCCCTGAATCAAAATATTACTTTTAGGTGGTATCAGGTTGCAATATATTCTTTGAGCTACTTCTGGACTCCATTCATTGCAACCAACAGATCCAAGGATATTTGTTGCAGTATTTTTTATATTTATAAAAACTGGAAAAAACTAACATGTTTATCAGTAGGAGAATGCATAAATAAATTACAGGACATCATATCTTTACAAAACAAGACCATTTATTAGACCATAAAGGCAGCCTCAATAAATTCTATGTCTGCAACCATAATGTAATAAAATTAGAATTTAAAAACAATATATTTCCTTAAAAATAGTATACGTATTGGAACTAAAAAGCATATTTTAAAATAATACTATGTTCTGCAACTTCTTTTGCAAAGTTTTTTTTTTTTTTTTTTTGGCTGCATGGCATTCAGGCTCTTAATTCCCCAACCAGGGGTCAAACTTGTGACCCCTGCAGTGGAAACCCAGAGTCCTAACCACTGGACCACCAGGGAAGTCCCACAAAGTTTTAAGTAACACTTGAATTTAAAGAAAATTAATAAATATTTAGAATTAAATTATAATGAAGTACTATATGTCAAATTTTGGAGGACACAGCTAAAGCAGCACTAGAGGGAAATGTGTATTTTTACACACATTTATCAGAAAATAAGAAAGGTTATAAGCAAATCAAATAAGAATTCAACTCAAAAAACTGGAGAAAGCACAACAGAACAAATTTTACTTTAAAAAGCAAGAATAAAGTGCAATCTTGATTCCAGTATCAGACAAGGACATGATAAGAAAAGAAATTCATTGGCCTCTTCCACTTATGAACGTAGATGAAAAATCTTAAATAAAACAACAGCTAATTGAATTTTGATCAAATAAGGCTTCTCCCAAGAATGCAAGGATGATTCAATATATGGAAATTTATCAAATTCATTCACCTCACTAGTAGGCTACAGGAAGCAAATTACATGATCTCAAATGATGAAGGAAAAGCTTCTGAGAAAATTCATCATTTATGAGTTTTCTTAAAAACCCTAGCAAACTGGGAATAGAAGCAAAATTTCTTTACTTTGTACTGGTTATATGCTAAAGTCTTCACTAAACATATACTTAAGAGAGAATCTTGAGGTGCCTTCCCTTTAAGACAAGAACAAGATAAGGATGCCCACTATCACTAGAGTGTTGATTATTACAGTGAAGGTCCTACCCAACTTTATAAGAAAAAAAGAAAAAAAGTAAGAGGGATAAAAAGGAAAAGGGAAAATAAAAAAATGCTATCATCATTTGCAGATGATCAAAACACTAACACAATAATCAGCAAAACCATTAGAATAAGAGAGCTCAACAAAGTTATAGAATAAAAGAGCAGCTTACATAAATCAATGCATTGTTCTAGGTCAGGAATTGGAAACTAAGACCTTGAGAGCCAAATCCGCTCAAAGATCTGTTTTTATAAGCCTCCACCAACTAAGAATAATTTTTACATTTTTAAAACATGTAGGGCTTCCCCTATGACACAGTGGTTAAGAATCCGCCTGCCAATTCAGGGGACACGGGTTCGAGCCCCAGTCTGTGAAGATCCCACATGCCATGGAGCAACTAAGCCCGTGGGCTACAACTACTGAGCCTGCGCTCTAGAGCCCGCGAGCCACAACTACTGAGCCCGTGTGCCACAATTGCTGAAGCGCGCGCGCCTAGAGCCCATGCTCCACAACAAGAGAAGCCACCGCAATGAGACGTCCGCACATCGCAACGAAGGGTAGCCCCCACTCACGGCAACTAGCGAAAGCCCACACGCAGCAACGAAGGCCCAAGGCATCCAAAAAAAAAGAAGTTAAATTAAAAAAACTTGTTAAAGAAAAAACAAAGAATACTCAACAAAGACCTTATGTGGCTACAAAGCCAAAAATATTCACTATCTGATCCTTTATAGAAAAAGTGTCCCTATTTCTGGTCTAAACCAAGGGTAATCAACTAGAAAAATCTAACTTTAAAAAATAGAGCACAATTTACAATAGCCACAAAAATTATAAAATATCTAAGAACTAACTAAATCAAGAATCCATAAATGCTCTGTAGGAAAAAAATTTAAACTCCAATAAAGGCTGTACAAAATAATCTGAATTAACAGGAAGATAGTCCATGCTCTTGGAAGGATCGCCTGAATTTTCCCTTGAATTAACCTACAAATTCAGCACAATTCCAATTGGACTTTTTTTTTTAAATTTTTTATTTATATTTTGGTTGTGTTGGGTCTTTGTTGCTGCTCGCAGGCTTTCTCTAGTTGCGGCGAGCGGGGGCTACTCTTTGTTGCGGGGCGCAAGCTTCTCCTTGCGGTGGCTTCTCTTGTTGCAGAGCACAGGCTCTAGGCGCACGGGCTTCAGTAGTTGCAGCACACAGGCTCAGTAGTTGTGGCTCACGGTCTCCAGAGTGCAGGCTCAGTAGTTGTGGTGCACGGGCTTAGTTGCTCCGCAGCATGTGGATCTTTCCGGACCAGGGCTCGAACCCATGTCCCCAGCATTGGCAGGCAGATTCTTAACCACTGCGCCACCAGGGAAGTCCTCCAATTGGACTTTTTAAAGAATTCAATAAGCTTATTCAAAAATTTATACGGAAGAAGTATCCACAAAAAATAGCTAATTGACTTTATAAAGAATTAAAGAGGGGGACTTACTCTAGCATATATTAAGATATATTTAAATGCCAATATAATAAATGCAGTGTAATGTATACATGAACAAACTGGCCAATAGAACAGAATCAGACCGATGCATATGTGGGGACTTATATGATAAAGGTGGCACCACAAGTCATTGGTGGAACGTCTGATTGTTAGGTAGATACCTGGGGAAAACTCGCTCACTATGAGAGAGAAACAAAACTCACTCCCCACCTAACACCACAAACAGAGGTGGATTCACAAGCCTAGGTATGAAAGGTAAGACGATAAAGTCAACAGAAGAAAATATGGGAGGAAATCTTTGTAACCTAGAGGGAGAGCACTCCTTAAACAAAATTTCAAAACCATGAGCTATCAGGCAATGACAAAAAAATCAACTTAATTATCTCAATATTAGGAACTTCTGCTCAAAGTTACCATAGACAAAGTTAAAAGAATGATAAAATGGGAGGAGATATTTGCAATGTCTAAAACCAACAAAGGATAAATATCTGTAAGCATGAGATGATAAAAGGGAAGAATGAGATAATAAAATAAGAGATGGGCCTACTACAAACCATTGGTGAAAATGTGACATGAACTGAGAATTATGATTAACCTCACTCTCTGCATCTGAGGTCCATGGGAAAAAAATATAATATTTCACCAAATCTGAGACACTTTTAGATTGTAAGATGTCCCAACATTTTATGAAAGAAAAGGAAAACTACCAATTTACGTTAGGACACAATGTTTTTTTATCATGTAAAATTTTATTTTATATTTTGGCAAGTGCTTTTAGACTTACTTGGGACAATGTTTTTTTTCTTTTTTTCTTTTTTTTTTTTTTGGCCACATCACACAGCTTGTGGGATCTTAGTTCCCTGACCAGGGATCGAACCTGGGTCCACGGCAGTGAAATCCCAAGTCTTAACCACTGGACCACCAGAGTATTCCCTATGATTTTTTTTTTTAATATTATCGTTGTTGGGACTTCCCTGGTGGTGTAGTGGATAAGACTCCTTGCTCCCAATGCAGGGAGCCTGGGTTCGATCCCTGGTCAGGGAACTAGGTCCCACATGCATGCTGCAACTAAGAGTTCGCATGCCACAACTAAGAAGCTGGCGAGCCGCAATAAAGGAGCCCACATGCTGCAACTAAAGAGCCCACCTGCCATAACTAAGACCCAGTGCAACCAAATAAATTAATTAATTAAATATTTTTTGAAAACAAATATTATCCTTGTCATATATAAAGAGAAAGAAAATATAAGTGAAATAAATTGGTTACTCTTCCAGATTTTTAATTCAGACTCATCACTGCCCATACTTTTGCACACAGTTTCATCCTCATCAAAGATGTTAGTGATGCAACTTTTCTTATAAAAGGAACCAAATGAAATTGCTGACCTTTGACTGTGACCAAAAAAATGGCAATTTCATACAATGCAACCTAATACATGAGAGCCAGAATTTTCTTCCAAACTGCTGACACCCATTCTGCAAGTTTTGACACTGGTGCTCTCTTGTTCTCCCCAGAAGAGATCAATGGAAGGGTTTTCTTTTTTCCCAGACAGTAATCAGGGCATTACTTTTTCAGGTGGTTCTCAAATACCTTCTTGACTGGAATCATTAAGAGATTGCAGCTGTCCATTCATTCCACCAAGAATAATATTCAAGGTCATTCATGCACAGGTAAGGAAAACTCTGTCACAACCACCAGCTGGCTAAGAGCAATTGAAAGATGGCCCATGGTTGATGAGTGGGGTTCTAACTTTAGAAGTGTTAGAATGGTGTGGGGGGGTGTCTACTTAGAATTGATGAACACAGTAAAATATTAATAATAAAGAAATAATATGATTATATAATAATAACATAAAAATTTTTTGAAGCTTTCAGTAGAAGCTTTTTTTTTTTCGTCTCACCATGCAGCGTGTGGGCATCTTAGTTCCTCGACCAGGGATCGAACCTACGCCTGCTGCAGTGGAAGTGCAGGGTCTTAACTGCTGGACCGCCAGAGAAGTCCCATCAGTAGAAGTTTTTTTTGTTTTGTTTTGTTTTTGTGGTACGCGGGCCTCTCACCGCTGTGGCCTCTCCCTACGCGGAGCACAGGCTCACACTCCTGGAAGCAGCTGTCAGCCAAAAACGTTAGAGGACAAGAAGCTCAGCTTCCTCACCCTTCAAGGGAGTAGCTCTGAGGCTGGTTCTTCATCGTCTCCCAGAGCTCCCCAGGGAGCTTGAGGTCCAGTTGCCCCAGCAGCAGCCTGCACAAACACCCCTGAGAGTGGCTTCCTTTTCTTCTTTGCATCCCACCTCCACCCTCTGACTGATGCTTCCTGAGATCTCCTCCCAAATAAACTACTTGGATTCAAACCCTCGCTTCAGTGCCTGCTTCTAGGCAGATGCAACCTAAGAGAGTGAACAAATCTTATCCAAAAACCTTGTAGCATGTGGCCATCATCAGGCACAAAAAGTTAACGAGCTTCCTTCCCCAGTCCTCACCAGGAGTAGATCTCTCTTCCCTGGGATTTGAACCCGAAAGTCACCTCCTCCTACCTTGTCTCTGCGTTCCTTGCCCAGTCTTCCCTTTGACCTCTCAACTTCTCCCCTCTCTTTCCCATTACCACCGCCATCTTCTCATCCCTCCTCATCACAAATTCGACTTTGCTTCTTTTCCCTCCAGTGCCTCCAAAAACTGCACCGTGGGATATGATGTGTAGAAAATTCTCTATATAGAGTCTGACCCTCTGCGGTGGAGAAGAGGTATGTCCACAAGTTTTTTAAAAAGTATTAAATTTTATTAATTAATATGAAATGAACAAGTGATTTTATCCCCAAGACACTCAGGTTAAATGGTCATCATGCAGCAGAGATGTTCAGAACATCTCAGAATGCATGCAGACTGCTAGCAAACAAATCTCCTTCAGTGGTCAGAGTTATCAAAAGGCATGAAGATATGAAGAATGGGCAACAAGTGTATTAAAAGATGCTCAACATCATTAATCATTAAGGAAATGCAAATCAAAACTACAAGAGGTATTGTCTTAGTCATCTCAGGCTAGCATAACAAAATACCACAGACTGGGTGGCTTATTAACAACAAATATTTCTTTCACACCATTCTAGATGCTGGAAGTCCAAGATTAGGGTGCCAGCATAGTCAGGTTATAGTGAGGTTTTCACTTTTCTAGGTTGCAGATGTTTGTCTTCTCATCCGATCCGTACATGGTAGAAAGAGCGTAAGCTAGCTCTCTGGCCTCTTATTATGAATGGCACCAATCCCATTCATGAGGGCTCCATCCTCATGACCTGATTACCTCTTTAAGGCCCCATCCTCATATAATATCACATTGAGATTAGGTGTTTCAACATACAAATTTGGGGGTGGGGAAGAGAACAAAGACTCAGTCCATAGCAGGTATCACCTCACACCCATTAGGATGGCTACTATCAAAAAAAAAACACCAGAAAATAAGTGTTGGCAAGGATGTAGAAAAACTGGAATACTTGTGCACCATTAGTCAGAATGTAAAATGGTGCAGTTGCTATAGAAAACAGTATGATGGTTCCTCAACAAAGTAAAAATAGAACTACAATGTGATCCAGCAATCCCACTTCTGGGTTCTCAAAAGAAATGAAAGTGGGGACTAGAACAAATATTTTGTACATCCATGTTCATAGCAGCATTATTCACAATAACCAAAACATGGAAGCAACACAAATGTTCATCAGTGAATGAATGGATAAACAAAATGCGGTATGCACATACGGTGGAACATTATTCAGCCTTACAATGAATGGAAATCCTGTCACATGCTACAACGTGGATGAACCTTGAGGACATTATGCTAAGTGAAATAAGCCAGTCACAGAGGGACAAATACTGCATGATTCCACTTCTGTGAGGTGTCTAAAATAGTCAAACTCACAGAAACAGAGAGTAGAATGGTGGTTACCAGGGGCAGGAGTGGAGAGGGAAATAGGGAGTTATTGTTTCATGGAGAAAGAGCTTCAGTTTTGCAAGATGAAAAGAGTTCTGAAGATTGGCTGCACAATGATACGAATGCACTTAACACTACTGAACAGTGCACTTAAAAATGGTTAAGATGGTAACTTTTATGTTGTGTGTATTTCACCACGATTTAAAATAAAAATGAAAAAGCAGTGGCACTTTTTGAACTGGAAGTGGGGGCAGGGAAGACATGAAAAGTTAAAACATTTCTCACCCTGTATTCTGCAATTCTGCTCTAGTATTAATAGACAGAAAATATATTAAATGAGCCATGAGGTGCTCTCTGTGCAAGTTCTGGGCCAGTGTTTAGGTCTCAGTAGAAGCAGTAATAAAGCTCACAGAGCACGAAGCTCTTCTGAGCTGGGACTGTTTCTTATGCTTGTTTTATGCTGCTGCAGCTCTGATTACTTATACACAATTAGACGTGAATAAAGGTAACACAGGCTACCTTGCTTTTGTTTTTTTTCTTTCTAACAGAAGTGGAAAAACTCATAGAAAGAGGAATGATGTCAAACGCATTTGGTTAGAAATCTCTTATTAAAATGAAAGACTAAAGCAAACATCTTTTTTCTTATAATGATCCAGAAACATAAAAGGACACAAAATTAAAAGCACACAATGGCTTACTGGTGCCCCTAAGCCAGGGGTAGTGACGTTTACTGAATTATTAAATGAGCAATTATGATAACCTATGATATTAAAGACTGTTGTGTCGGTAAAGCCTGGTGTATTGTTTTCAGGGGGCACTGCCCGAGAGGGTCACCCTCACTCCCTCTTCGCCGGCACAAATGGATTTGACTACACAGATGAGCCTGTCCACAAGTGCCATATTTAAACAAGAACAACATGTATTTATCCCCAAAATTGTGTTTAAAAAAATAAAATTAAACAAACGCCCTTGCGTTTCCATCCCACCAGGGAATAGAGTTTTAATGAACCTACGAAGCATCTAGGTGACATCTTTATCAGCCCTCATAAACCTTGATTGAACACATAGCGATAAGGCCTGTTTAAACTGTTCTCCTCCTGATAACAGGCCTGGAGTCTGTGTCGGCCTTAGCAACCAGCCAGGAAAAAGGCCTCCCCAAAACCCAGAGTCGAACCTGCTAGGCTCAGTGAGCGGCAAAACGCCACAGCTCCGGGCAGCTGGTTTATTTGGGGGTGAGGGTTCGGGGGTGGGTAGGTGGGTGCAGGCCCTTCCCCCTGGTTTTCTTGGAATAAGACTTTCTCCCGAACCAGCTTTGACACCTGGGGGTGAGGAAGACACTGGAGGGAAAAGGGTGCTTTAAGCCCTAGTGACCTTTAGCATTTACATCTGCAAACACAGAGAACTCCAAAGGGCCGGTTTTAAAGGATTTGGGAATGGTCAGCTCTGGTTTTCTTTCCACCAGCATCATAAATGCAGGCAAGGTACATCTAAAAAGAACCGGGAGCCATGGGATTTTGCTAATAAGCTTCAAGTCTAATTCCTACGGCCCTTTCCTTTAATGCTCTGACACACCCAATCACTACTGTCTTCTTCAATCCCAACCCCTTGTGCTCCAGCCTCCCCAGTCTAGAGCCCACAGCGATCCCCACAGGCTGTGGCAGCCAGCACCTCAGTGGGAGAGGCTATAATTCTGCAAAACAATGGAGAGCTGGTCTCAGCAGAGCAGGACATTCACCTGTGAGGCACCTGAAGATACGCTTCCCGTGCAGCAGCGGAAAACGCCTGAAGCTGGGATTCATGGCGCGGGTTCTAGTCCCAGCCTTCTCTAACTAGCTGGCCGTCCCTGGGGACAGCTTATAACTTCTCTGGTCTCTCTTTCTTCAGTTGAAAGCAGAGACAATTGGACTGAAAGCTCATTCAGGTGTCTTTTCAAGTCTAAAATGAAAAGATTCCATTAAAATGCATTTTTCCATATTCCCTCCTAAGCTCCCTCTCACCCATTTTTTAAAATAACATTTAATTACCGCAGTGGGTTATCTTATAGGTCAGGGCAAAGTATACAGCAGGTTATTTCCTACATCACTAAGATATCGGTTTTCACAATAGTCTCCAACACATGGATGACAATAAAATTTCCCCTCTTCTCCCTTCGCCCCTCCCTGCACATTGGACAAGCCTCCAATGAGGTTTGACCCCTAAGATGTCTTCCTGCAGGTCAGTAACCTAGAGCTTTGGCAGAACAAGAGTGGAAGGAAGTTTTTTAGCTGGGAAATTCCACTGCTCTGTGGAAAACACCTGGCCTCTGTGATATTCAGGGACTTGTACCTTCAGATGAGTTTGCAAAAGAACTCAAGCGCTTTCGACCCAGGAGATAAATAGGAAGCAAGGTCATCCCTAGGGAAACTGGGTTTTAGGATAATAACCTGTCTTTGGAGCTATACCCGGTACATGCTCCATGCCAGCAATTTCCCTTGAACATTTATGTGGAATTTTATATTTGTAAAGTGGTTTTCCATCATGTTGCCATAAGTCTACATTTCCCCAACAACACTATGGTTAATACTACTTGTGATTTTTTTGTTTTTTACAAAGAAAGAATTTTACGCCCAGAGAGAGAGAAAAGCAAGTGAAGTGACAAAATTAACAAATACTAAGGCAAGGATTCTGGTCTTATGGGTGATAATCTTATACAAACCAAAACTAGCCATGAGCTGTGATGACCATGGATGTGCTTTTGAGGGCAAGGGGACAGAACAGCTAAAACCCCAACTGCGTGGGGCCATCTCATGTAGTCATCAAAACTACAGGAGTTCTTGGAAGCTGGATCCTGGGATCCACAGAGCAGAGACACAGGGGAAGTCAACACACTCATGTACTGAAGCATCACAATGTTCATGCATCAAACAAGGGAAGAAATCAGGGCTTCCCTGGTGGCGCAGTGGTTGAGCATCCGCCTGCCGATGCAGGAGACACGGGTTCGTGCCCCGGTGCAGGAGGATCCCACGTGCCGCGGAGCAGCTGGGCCCGTGAGCCATGGCCGCTGAGCCTGCGCGTCCTGAGCCTGTGCTCCGCGGCAGGAGAGGCCACAGAGGTGAGAGGCCCGCGTTCCGCAAAAAAAAAAAAAAGAAAGAAAGAAGTCAACCTTGTGGGAGTACCAGTTAATCAAATACTATTTCCTTATGCTCCTCCTTGCATCCAGAGGGTTTGTCTCTTTCCACACCATTTCTAGACTTAGGGTGCTGATATAATTTATCATCCAAACAGGGTATTTGAAACGAGGACCCTATTAGTAATTACAGCAGACATCAATTAGGACTGGCCCAGGCAAACAGGACATCTGGTCACCCTATCAACACACCTAAAGGACCCTGGGACACTGATTTCTAGCCCTTAGAAGTTATGCCCCACACAACTTAACCTAGACTACTTTTCCAGGTTTTCCTCTTCTCTATGAAAATTCAATATGTCCAGGACTGGACAATTATTATTATTATTATTATTTTTTGTGGTACGTGGGTCTTTCGCTGTTGTGGCCTCTCCCGTTGCGGAGCACAGGCTCCGGACGCGCAGGCCCAGCGGCCATGGCTCACGGGCCCAGCCGCTCTGCAGCATGTGGGATCTTCCCGGACCGGGGCACGAACCTGCGTCCCCTGCATCGGCAGGCGGACTCTCAACCACTGCGCCACCAGGGAAGCCCTGGACAATTATAATTTTTATTCATCCCTTCCTCCAGCAAATATTTATTGATCCCCTGCTATGTGTCAGGCACTGTGGTTTCTGCCGGTATCCTCAAGGTGCTTGTAATATAGTGATGCACAGACTGGGATTATAATCCTGCCTTCACCTTGAGTACAGCACCAGCTTCTTTGAGCCGCAAGTTTCTTCATTTATCAAATGGAGATAATAAAGTAACTACTATCTCGGATTCTGTGAGGATTAAATGAGTCAGTACATGTTACGTGCTTGGCAAGAGGAAGTCCTATGTGTTATTGTAATCCACAGAAGCCACGTGTTTCTGACGTAACCATTTCATTTATAGTGATTTTTCTCACTGTAGATGGAGCTCAGTCCACAAAACACTCACCTCATTCATTCAACTCACTAAGTGGCCACCAGATGCAGGACACTGAGGAAGACATGAGAAAGCATGAACCATGTAAAAACTTTGGGAATTTTACAGTAAGTGGAGGATGGAAGACATTCATGGTTGGAAAAGAAAGAACTATATGAGTATTAAAAAATCAGTGCTTAGTAACTCTGACTACATATCAGAAACATATGAAAAACTTTAGAAAAAACTACGGGACCTACCACTTACCAACCAAATGAGACTTTCTAGGAGTAAGGCAAATAACACAGAACATTAATAAAAAAAGTGTTTCACCCGTCAGTGAATGGTACATGAATAGGCTGTGAAGCCTTTGCAATACCCAGTCACAGAGTAGCAGTGAAGATTTTTTGAGCGTTTGTTATGTGTTGAGTGTTGTACCAAGAGCTCCATGACTTGGTTTGGTCCAGGATGGCTTCTTTGGGGATGAACTTGAGGTAGAACCATGAAGGATGGTGGGATTCAGAAAGAAAAAGAAGCAGGGCTTTCCATGATGCAAAGGAGAGAATTTCAGTGCTGGAGGTAGAGTGTGCACATTTGGATGGGGGACAAATAGAAGAATGAACAAATTTAATGTAAAGCAAATTGTTTTTATTCTATGTGTAGTTTACAAGTCTGTCCTCTGTAGCCTGTAGGTATTATTGAAAGGGACATTCACCCAAAAAAGGGAACATTTTTATCTTAAACTGAAAAAATGTGTGGCTTCCTAGGCATAAACGAACAGGCTGATCTACATTTTCACTTCATGGGGCTTTGTGTAACTGACTATATTCATAAAGCAAGCTGCAGTGAAACTCCATGGAAAATAACACAAGAGTGGATCTGAGTAAGTTCCTTCCATTTTGCCTTTCCTATCTCCAGCTCTCCGCTGTGTTCCCTACAAAAACCAGCAGCAAGTTTCCAGGCATCAACCTGGAAGCAGCACTCTGGAACCTTCACTTTGATTTTGGATAAACAACGATAAAAGAAAAACAATCCGAGAGAGAGAGAGACAGAGACAGAGAGATAATTAGATTTTAAGTTACAAAAATAAAATCAAAACATGGCCCTGTGCAATGCAGACTCTCTCTCTCTCAGAGAGAACCGAACTGGGGTGTTATCTAGAAATGGAACAACTGCGAAAAAGCCAAGATTATAGAGGCAGGAAATATACCCATCATGTTACACCAGAGGATTTTTAAGATAAAAATGCTTCATTGAGCCTTATTGCAGGGAAACCCAAGTCTCTCTCCTCACCAACCCCCCAACACAAGGCTGGATTAGACAGGTAGGCATTTCCTGGTTGGTTAGACAGTGATTTTCCAGGCTCCTTCAACGTGTAAGACCCTCCACAGGGCAAGAGGTGGAGAGGAGGGAACCAGCATATGTCCCTGTGAGACACTCATTCCGTTGGTGATCTGCATTCCTTCGACCATCCTCTCCTGCTGTCTGCATTTTTTTCTATCATTGCACTTTGATTAAAGTAACCCACTGGCAGTCCAATCCCTCATTTACTTCCCAAAGTTTGTGCTAATTTGTAGGTCACCCTGAAGCCTCTATTAATAACCGGCACTGGAATTTCACATCATAGGCGACAACGTCTCTACGGGATCCTCTAGTAACCTTATGAATAAAGCATCCTCATCTCACCATTTTACCTGCAGGAAGACCAAGGGTCAAAGAGGTTACATGGATGGCTGAAGCCCACTGGTAAATTTGGCACAAAGTTTCCATTCTAAATCTCCCTTCTCTCCACTAAAGTATTTTTTTTTTCTGCTTCTTTGGGGAGCATTTAATTCTCTCACTCACGTTGGGGTGATCAGGGTAGAGAGAGAAGCCGCGTCTCACAAATCTCGTCTTGTTACCATTTGTTGGCTTCCAAGAACCTCTCTAACACCAGGACTAACAACTCAAGGCGTCTGAAAACTTTATCTCTGCTTTCATGCATCCATTCTCTCCCTTGCTAACGTGGAGGATTGTGTCAGCTCCGCTTGCTAATCTCTAATACTCAAGCTGCCCCGGGGCTGGACCCTGCCGAGGTGATCCCTCGCCTCTCCCTACACAATGATGAATTGTCCCAGAGGTGCGATGGGCCAATTTCAGGAGCCAAAAGAACAAAAACCCAGGGAACTCAATAATCCTGCAACAACAACAAAAAAAGCGAACTCCAAGTATTATCAAGGGTCAGGCCCAAGCATGGAGACACTCCAGACTCTTTCTGTGCGTTGGAATTCCCACTGAGACCTTCAGCCGTCCTCGCTGGGTTTTCAGTCTGTAATGTCTTACAGATTTCAGGGCTGGTCTCTGACAGCTCTGACGTATCTGAACTAAGGCTAACCTCAGCTCGTTACTTGAAAGCCTGATAAGTTATACTGTACCTGTCAAAGACTCTCTCCACCGAGATTCTCTCTCCTCCAATGGAGCAATCAAAAAAAAAAAAAAAAGGAAGAAAATGTATCCTCTTCATTGGACTGGCATAACCTCCTCTGCATATTATTATCGCTGTTCTATTATTCCAAACCCTAATTCATAAAAGAAAATATAGACCACTTAGCTGAGGGGAAAACATATCAACTCAATTTCTTTTAACTTTATAAGCATTTTTGGCGGCTCTTGGAACATAAATTCCAGATTTGAGCTGGGTAGGAGAGAGAGGAAGCAAAGTCCACGTTGTCAAGAAATGAGACGTATCAATTGGCCCCTCCAAAAATTCAACAGGTTCTCTCTAATATTCCCCACAGTGGAAGTCATTCCTCTGTACCCACGAGATGTAACTGCAAATGCTTGCCCAAGTCCCTAACACCACAATTTTGGTTGTGACCTTGGGGCCCCTGAGTCAGTCTCCAGTGAGGAACCCAGAGGAAATCACAGGGACTCTTTCTGAGAAGGCCCTGGAAGAAAGGAAGGACCCACTTCTCCATGACTCTGTCCCCAGTCCTGACTAATGAAGAGGTTTTACTTTAGATTATGGAACATTTAGGAAATCAAAGATTTACCCAGATCCCGTCAGGGTTTACAACAGTAAAGACTGGACTTCCCTGGTGACACAGTGGTTAAGAATCTGCCTGCCAACGCAGGAGACACAGGTTCGAGCCCTGGTCCAGGAAGATCCCACATGCGGCAGAGCAACTAAGCCCACGCACCACAACTACTGAGCCTGCGCTCCAGAGCCCGCGAGCCACAACTACTGAAGCCCGGGTGCCTAGAGCCCGTGGTCTGCAACAAAGAGTAGCCCCTGTTCACCACAACCATAGAAAGCCCACCCACAGCAACGAAGACCCAACACGGCCAAAAAAACAAACAACAGCAAAACAATAAACAACAGTAAAGACTTTTGGAAAAGCAATACATTATGAAGAACCTGAAATCGTAAACAATTTCTATCCTTTGCTAACTCTTTGCTGTTATAAGACCTTGCAAAGATACTTTTCATCTTTCTGTCAGAATACCTATAAAAAAGAGCAAAGGCTGCAGTTTCCACTCAAGAGTACTGAAACAGGAAGTAATTTTAAAGCATAGTCATAATTTAAGGATTGCATAAATATCAGATCACAAAGGATACTGCAAATGATTTATTTCTCAGCAAATAAAATTACCCGAGTTAGACAAATACAACTTCAAAAGGAAATTTGTAAAGAGGGCTTTCAGGCTAGGTCAGCACAAATATATTGATGTGCCAGGGACATGGGGCTGCAGGACACATTTCTGCCCTCTAGAAGCTTCAACTCAAGATACTTCACTTTTGGGGAATTCCCTAGCGGTCCAGTGGTTAGGATGCCATGCTTCTACTGCAGGGCGAACGGGTTTAATCCCTGGTCAGGGGGCTTCCCTGGTGGCGCAGTGGTTAAGAATCCGCCTGCCAATGCAGGGGACATGGCTTTGAGCCCTGGTCCAGGAAGATCCCACATGCCTCGGAGCAACTAAGCCCGTGCGCCACAACTACTGAGCCCACGAGCCACAACTACTGAAGCCTGAGCACCTAGAGCCCGTGCTCCACAACGGGAGAAACCACTGCAATGAGAAGCCCACACACCACAACGAAGAGTAGCCCCCACTCACCACAACTGGGGAGAGCCTGTGTACAGCAATGCAGCCAAAAAAAAAAAAAAAAAAAAAAATCCCTGGTCAGGGAGCTAAGTTTCTGCAAGCCATGGGGCCAAAAAAAAAAAAAAAAGATACCTCACTTCCATAATGGTATTTTCCTTTTTAGCATCTTCATTGGAGGATAATTGCTTTACAATGGTGTGTTAGGTTTCTGCTGTATAACAAAATGAATCAGCCATACATATACGTACATCCCCATATCTCCTCCCTCCTGCATCTCCCTCCCACCCTCCCTATCTCACCCCTCTAGGTGGTCACAAAGCATAATGGTATTTTATGTGTATGAATATATTCGCATTTAAAAAACTTAAAGAATTTTTTTTAAAACTCCCCGCTCCCATACCTATTTTTCTACCGGTCTCTCCTGTCTTCCCAAATGTAATTCCTCTTAGCTGTTTGCTGTGTGTCCTGAGGGGCCGTGTTCAGGGCATTTGCGTGCATACGTGCATATACTATCAGACTTTTAAATATACAATTTCTTACTCAAGGATTAAGGTGTTTGACCTGAGGCACTTAACATATTAATGTGAATCTCCAGATTAAAATTTAATCTCTGCCGATAGTTTGTGCCATTTACACAGCAGAAGCTAACTAATCACAAAAGAATCAGCTCTCGATTTCCAGTCTAGAACTCCTGAGCCCTCTCTGCTTCTCCAACTCCACTCGGGTCCCGTGTTCTGTCTATTTTACCTCTCATCTGCGCCTCACCCAGAAAGTCAAGTGCTTAGATGGAAAAGACTCCGGGTATAATCGTTGTTACTTGTTACCCTTTTCATCAGTGCATTCAAACACAGAGAATTTGGAAATTATTTTTTTCTCTGATTGCCTAAAATAAGGTTTGAGTTTTATCTGCAAACTCTACCTACTCACACCCCACGGCACCCTTCCTCTGCTGCCTGCAACCACAGACAATCAAGGGTTGGCTTTGGTTGAGGTTTATAGGGGAACGTAGCTAGATTTCCCTCTCTCCACTGGTCTGCTAGTGTCCAGCTGGCTGATGTTCAGGGCGAGGTGCCAGGCCTATATTTTGGGGAAGGATCATCCAGAGAGATAGGGGCGGATGTGATTTGGCGGCTCTGTGAGATCTGGCGTGTGATTTTACGTGCTGTGGTGTTGTGTTTCTGAAATTCAGTACAAGCACTTAGAATGCTGTTCATCATCATCACAGAATATCCAGGCAGCATCCACTTGGCACTAGAGTCATTCAGAATGTCTTTTTAAAATAACATTGTAGTGAGAGGCCCGGGAAACGCACAATGGCGTGGTACCGCGTGGTACCAACCCCATTAGGCTGACGTTGGCATTTCATGGGAAATTAGGATATCTTCCTGTTTCTGACGATCAGCAAGAATTCTGGAAAGGCACAGGCTACATTTTATAATTGTTTTCATGTATTCAATGAAAGCAATGGCGAGCACATATTTTGAAATAAAACAATATTTCTTGAGTTAAAATGAAGAAAACAAGAAATTAATATTAGAACTTTGTCTTCACTCTGCTTTTCTTGCTTTTCTTATACAATTCACAAATAAGGAAAAAGAAAGGTTTTTTTTTTGTTTTTTTTAAAGAAGATGTTGGGGGTAGGAGTTTATTAATTTATTTCTTTTTGCTGTGTTGGGTCTTCGTTTCTGTGCGAGGGCTTTCTCTAGTTGTGGCAAGTGGGGGCCACTCTTCATCGCGGTGCGCGGCCCTCTCACTATCCCGGATGGCCTCTCTTGTTGCGGAGCACAGGCTCCAGACACGCAGGCTCAGTACTTGTGGCTCACGGGCCCAGTTGCTCCGCGGTATGTGGGATCCTCCCAGACCAGGGCTCGAACCCGTGTTCCCTGCATTAGCAGGCAGATTCTCAACCACTGCACCACCAGGGAAGCCCCAAGAAGAAAGTTTTTTACCCGCTCTTCTGAACAAAGCTATCTTGCCGTCGCTTACAAGCCTTTCCAGGAATACTTTCCACTCCAGGTTGGGATTTCAGGTTTGCGGTGATAGATTCTGGCAGCAGGTTTGGGGAAGACATATCTCTACCATACGGTGAAACCCCAGCACTACATTTAGGCGAATATGCTATTATTTTCTGTCATCAGAACAGATGCCCATGTATCACTCGAGAGAATAATGGGGTCCCAAATATTTTTTAAAGGATCCAAGTAGAACACCTGGGGTCAGTTCTGCAGGAAGAAGTCAGCAAACACAGAGCACGTGTGGTCCCTTCTCCCTTAAGATCATCATGTACCTGGCGAAGTTCAAGATGTAGTGATGAAGTGTACGGTTCACCTTCTGATTTTCTGCAAGTTTGGTTAAGAAAAGCAATGCCGTCCCAAGGGGAGACTGCTCTCCTGAGGACTGAATTTCCTCCTGTGTCAAAAGAAGGGGGCAGGCCGATGACCTTGAAGGCCCCCTTGGAGCAAGAATTCACAGCCTGCCGGCAGGGTTTTACCTACTTGGCCTTTTTCCCAGCAATAAAGTGATTAGAAAATTAGGAGGGGAGAAGGGCAAGTAAAATGACAGGTCCGTGTATTTTTGAGGGGTTCGTTTACTTCACCCAACGTCTTGCCCTTATGCAGAGCCCAGCTGAGTTCAGAGGAGCTGCCTTGGGGAAACAGACCCAAGTTTGACATCACAATGTCATGTTAAAAAAAAAAGAAACGACAAGTCACTCCAGGTGTGGGTTTGTAGCATTTTAACCCACTGGGAACTCTATCTTCCTTCTTCCTTATCCATACCTAAGTTACTAAGAAAACAATTTATTAGACTAAAAATCATAAACAACAATAGGTATCTCTCACACTGCTGTGCAGATTAAATGAGATAATAATGAATGGTAAACCCTTGACACAGTGATTGGTAGTAGTAGACAATCCATAATCGTTAGTTAGCTATTGTTGCATTGGTGGCAACTCACTTTTGAAAATCCCCTTTAACTTATGAAGCAATTTCATATTATTGCACTTAATCCAATCTTTCAGCACATATTTAATGAGTGCCCACCACAATGTGACAGACTCTGCTCTGAGACTACAATAGTGACCGAGATTGGCAGAGGCCATACACCCCCAGAATGCATGTTCCGACTGGGGGAGAAAAACCGTAAACAAGAAAATATGGTACGGTGAGGGGATCAGGGTAGGTAAGGATGAGGATCTGTTATTATATGTGGATTCGTCAGGAAAGGTCTCTCTACTAAGGAGACATTTGAGCAGATGCCTGAAGGAAGTGAAGGGTGGGCCCCGTGGACGTGCATGGGAAGGGCATTCCAGGTGGAGGGAACAGCAAATGCAAAGGCCCTGGGGTAGAAAGGTGCTTGGCATGTTCAAGAAAGACAAAGGAGGCCTGTGTGCTGCAGCCAGGCGAGGGGGTGGGGGTAGTGAGAGGCTGGGGAGGGAGGATGCTGTGGGGCTGGACCATGGAAGGATTCTGTTTTTTACCATGAGTGAGATGCAAAGCCTTTGGGGGGTCCTAAGCACAGGAAACACTTGATCTGATTTACACGTTAAAGAGGTCACTCTGGCTGTATGAGAGGAATAGACTGAAGTGGGGCAGGAGCAGACCCAGACAACGAAGGACGCCATCCTCAGAATCCAGACAAGAAAGGGTGGCTTGGTCCAGGTTAGCAGTGGAGAAGAGGTCAGATTCTAGATCAACCTTCAGGGCAGAGCCGACAGGATTTGCTGATGAGTTGGGGTTAAGGAAAGAGAAAAAGAGAAACCAAGGATGATGGAGGCCGCACTTTAGGGTCTGACAGTGGGAAGGTAGAGTTGCCATTTACTGAGATGGGAAGACATTTACTCAAAACTCCTCTGTCAGGCAGATATCACGAATGGGACCATTTCACAGATGAGGACGCTGAGACACAGAGAGTTTAAACCTGACTAGCTCCAGGTAAAGGGATCCTCACCGCCTTAAGACATAGATAAGGACTCAGCAAATGGCGGGGCCTCAGAAGATCAGACCTTAAATTAAATTGGCAAAGTAAAAGTTTTTAAAATTAAGTTTCTTAAAAAGCAGGCGACGCTATTCAATTTCTGAAGGTTGCTCGCTGCTGTTAGTTGCCCACCACCTTCTGGGAGGAAAGGTAACTTCCTGAGAGTTGGCACTTGCTGGTCTCCTGGCAGGGCCACTCTTCCATTGTGGAAAAGGAATCGATGGAGCGTCTTCCTAAAAACACCAGACCCCTTCCTGGACTCCTGTACCAGCCAGGCTGCCAAAGCCCTGGCGCTGGGATCAAGGAGAAAGCTCAGCAGCTCTGGGGCTCTGGTGGGGTGGATGTGGGGATGCAGGAGTCTGTCTGCAGGAGGAAACCCTCAGGCCCGTGATTTGCGAGACAGAAAAGAGAAGCTGTACAGAGAACAAACTCATCCACTCAGCTCCTACAGTCGTGTGGAATCCTCACAGCCCCCAGCGCCATGAATTATGTTCAAGCTCCCCACGCCACCCCGTCTCCACGGGAGGAAAGCAGGGCCGGGGGCACCTCCATGCAGCCTCCCAGGACAGACCCGGTACGAGGGAGGGTCGGGCGTGCCCAGACGCAGCATGACCGCTGCATGAGGGGACGCTGAATTTGATCCAGCTTCAAGCGCCCCCTGCCCAAACTCCCCACCTCACAAAGAAATCTGGGGTCAGGGGGCATCAGTAACTAGGTTCGGACTGCCATCTTGCCCCAAATCAAACCTCTCACCAGTTTACTGGAGAACAGTTGCTTCAGATCTGAGCTGCGGAGTATCTAAGGGCCCATTAGCAAGGATGGGGGAATCCCGTTAGAATTTCTGCAGGAGATAACTCCACCTTCTCCACCCAGCGAGGGAGTCTCTAGTCTCCTCGGAGGACGGTGCCAAGAGGTTTGGTCCTCCGAGAGAAGACAGAACTGCATCAATCAAGTGAGCATGTATCCAGTGCTGACATGCCCAGAACTGGGATATGCCAGCGAGAAATCCTGGTTCCTGTCACCAATTTGTTTATAATCTGGCTCAACAGAGATGGACTCACATAAAATGCTTCGTAAGCAATGCACTAAGGTTTACCCGAAGGCTAGCCCAGAATGGGTCCTTAACAAATAGTTGCTGTGGGAATTGCTTATTAAAACTTGTAGGAGTTCAGAGAGAGGAGAGATCCGAGGACCTTGGAGTTCCTGGGAAGCCCTGGAGCTCAGGGTCAGGATGTGGGAGGTGTGTGGATCGAGGTTTCAGGCCAAGGGAGAAGTGTGAGCAAAGCTTTTACACCACGAGCCCCGGGGAAAGTAGACGATGCAAGGTGGCTGCGTATCTTGGGTCTCCGTTGCACACTCACTTCTGTCGTGCTGTGGGTGTCTCCTGATCTTTCTTACTGATACAATGACCCACGGTCTCCGCCAAATTATATTTTATTCAAAGCAGAGGCTGCAATATTACGGGGTATCGGAAAATCCTGTAACCTGCCTGCCTATCCCTGGAGAGGTCCTGTCACTGATGCAGGAGCTGTCCTTGTCAGCAGCGGGCTGTGGTCACTCTTCACCATCTGCTGGCACACTCTCTTGCAGCTGTGGTAAGGCTGGGCGTGAGTTAGCTCCACAAGGACATCTACAGGGGCATTTAAATCTCCTAATCCTGAAGAAACTTGAGCTGCAGGCCCCACCAGACAGGCCCTTCCAAGCCCTGGGAAGGGTCTGGGAGTGTGTTCATACGGTCACGTTGTTTGTAAAATAGGCAAAAGTAATATATTTTAAGTGCGATCAGTTAACACCACGTAGTATTTCCACTCCCACTTTTCTTTCGCTTCTCTGTGTCAGGTGGCGATGGCGTAGCCCCGCATTTTTGAGATGAGGCAGATGAGGAGACGTTAAGGATGTGCTTAGTTTAGTTGGATACATCCTGGTGCCTTGCAGTTACTTCTCTGTATATTTAAGTTATTGCTGAGCCATCCTGGTATGGACATGGCTTCTAGGACCACTCCCATCACTCTCCCTGCTTGGTGGTGTGATGGGAAAAGACAGGACCAAAAGGAGTATCTCAGTATGCTTGTGTCCTATGCCACCTGGTACCTGAAATACATGGGTTGTGGAGGAGAAAAGAGGTTTGAAATGAACGCAGTCAGAAGCTGGCCTGTGAAAAATTCTTCCAATCATCAGACATGTAAATGGTAAACCAAAGATTTGGTTCTCATTGACACCTAGTCAATGGTCTGCTCTCCTGTCAAGATACTGAGGGGGTGAAGGTCAGAGGTCCCTTCAATACCAGAATGATCCTCCTGTCCCAGTGCTAAGCCATGGAGTGGTTAACGGCAGTAACAGGTCTTCAATTCACTAAGAGGATTTTACTGACCCCTTGTGGGAGAGCGAAGTTGGTGCACCAACAAAGGGATACTTATTTTTCTACCATCCTTCAGGGGAAAATTCAAGGAGCAGAAAGGTGAGGTATGTTATTAACTGCCTGGGTTCTTCCCATTCAACTTGAAACTCTCATTTACAATTATTTCTCACATCAGCTTTTTTCCTGACACACTTCAGAGCTCTCATCAAAGGCAGGAGGTGTGTGATGTCAGGTTGTGATGCCTTTGGTTGTTTAAAAAAAAAAAAGGAAGGAAGGAAGGGAGGGAAGGAAGATAAGAAAAAGAAAACCAATTTTGGATCCTAGCACAGCTACTGACTAAATGAAAGACTGTGAACAATTTGTTTAATCTATCTGAGTCTCGCCATCCTCACAGGTAAAATGAAACTCATTGTTAGTGATGTGCATGTTAGGGGCTTAGTGTTTGTGTTGCTATCATTAAACATAAGGATGTCATTTTACTCATCATCTTGGTGCTCATTGGACAGTTATTTCATACTCCTGTATAGAACATCTTATTTTAAATTTAATTGATTAATTTATTTATATATTTATTTTTGGCTGCGTTGGGTATTCATTGCTGTGTTCTGGTTTTCTCTAGCTGCAGCGAGCAGGGGCTACTCTTCATTGCGGTGCGTGGGCTTCTCATTGCGGTGGCTTCTCTTGTTGTGGAGCACAGGCTCTAGGGACACGGGCTTCAGTAGTTGTGGCACGTGGGCTTCAGTAGTTGTGGCACGTGGGCTCAGTAGTTGTGGCTTGCGGGCTCTAGAGCACAGGCTCAGTGGTTGTGGCCCACGGGCTTACTTGCTCTGCGGCACGTGGGATCTTCCCAGACCAGAAGCTCGAACCCGTGTCCCCTGCACTGGCAGGCAGATTCTTAGCCACGGTGCCACCAGGGAAGTCCCCTAGAACATCTTTTTTTTTTTTTTGCGGTACGCGGGCCTCTCACTGTTGTGGCTTCTCCCGTTGCGGAGCACAGGCTCCGGATGCGCAGGCTCAGCGGCCATGGCTCACGGGCCCAGCCGCTCTGCGGCATGTGGGATCTTCCCGGACCGGGGCAGGAACCCGTGTCGCCTGCATCGGCAGGCGGACTCTCAACCACTGCGCCACCAGGGAAGCCCAAGAACATCTTTTAAAAAGAGAAAAAATCTAGCAGTTTCTCCTCAATGATCAATTTCCTCATTTGGGACCAGGTCTGCCAGAGCCTGACAAGGCACACAGAAAACATTTCTTGTCCAGGAAGCTTGGTTTCCCTTGTGCGAGCAGAATTCCAGAGGAGGGGGCACAGAGAAACCACACCCCGTCCCCAGCGGGGCCAGCAGGACCGTCCTGGGCTCTGGTGTGTGTCTTTGTTTATCTTCCCATAGGAAGTGCCTAAGGTCTCACTCAGAAGTAAATACTCTTTGTTGAGACCGGAAGGAGACAATTCTTATTTTCCCAACCTGCAGTTTGAGGTTCCTTATGTTTTGGACTAAGAAGCCCTCAGCATTCCCAGGAGGTAATGAGATGGGGAGAAGGGGGTGCAGGACATAAGCGGGTGTGCTCTTCCCCGCAGAAGGTACGAGGGGCTGAACAATGTCTCCTCACTCTTTCCCTTTCTTCCCAGAGCAGGGGAGAGAGGACTGGAGGATAACAGACCCTGGATTAGACTGGGGAGACTGGGGCTTCCCTGGTGGTGCAGTGGTTGAGAGTCCGCCTGCCAATGCAGGGGACACGAGTTCGTGCCCCGGTCTGGGAAGATCCCACATGCTGCGGAGCGGCTGGGCCCGTGAGCCATGGCCACTGAGCCTGCGTGTCCGGAGCCTGTGAAAAAAGCGGGTACCAATAAATACGTGTGTGTATTTTCTAGCATTAAAATTAAAACAGTGGAGGATAAATAAACCATAATATTATTTCTAGGGGAATGGCGGATGGGACAGGGATGGAAGCTAGATTTCTTTGAATATATCTTGCTTTGTGAAACTGACTTTGGAAAAATGTACATATTTTACATAATTTAAAATGAAATTAAATAAATTAATGAATAAGGCAATTCCTAATATCCAAAAGTGAAAGTAAACTTGTGTACCCAGTTGGTAGCATAACTACACAGAGAAAGCTACTACAAGGTCTTCAACGTTTAAAAACGTTGAAAACATACTTTTAACGTTAAAAAAAAACCTGCAAACATTTTTTTAACTGTTTTCAGAAAGCATATTGTTGGTGATAACACTGTGATTGTGCAATAAAGCAAATACACTTATTAAATGGTTGAAGCAAGATGTAGATATAAAATCGATAAGACTAAATAAACAGCCAGTGGTTCTGAATTTGAATTAGATGGTTGGTTTGTTTTTTTTTTTTGGTCCTGCCGCACAGCATGTGGGATCTTAGTTCCCCGACCAGGAATCAAACCTGGGCCACAGCTGTTAAAGCATGAAAGCACTGAGTCCTAACCAATGGACTGCCAGGGAATTCCCTCATCATGAATGTTTTTTTTAAATCATAAATTGGGATTTTGTCAAATGCTTTTTATCAATCTATTGATATGGTCATATAATTTTTTCTTCTTTAGCAATATTGATGTGATGGATTACATTACTTTTCAAATGTTGTATCAGGCTTGCATAACTGGAATAAATCCTACTTGGTCATGGTGTACAGTTTTTACACATTGTTGGGTCCTACTTGCTAATGTTCTGTTGAAGATTTTTACATCTATGTTCATGAGAGATATCAGCTTATGGTTTTTCTTTCTTGTAATGGCTTTTTCTGGTTTTTGTATTAGGGTAATGTTGGCTGCTTCTATCTTCTGAAACAGATTGTAGAGGATTGGTATAATTTCTCCCCTGAACATTTTAATTCACCAATGAATCCATCTGGGCCTACTACTTTCTGTTTTGAAAGGTTATTAGTTATTGATTTGATTTCTTTAATTTATATGAAACTATTCATACTATCTATTTCTCCTTGTTTTGTAGTTTTGGTAGACTGTAAGTTTTGGTAGACTGCTTTTCAAGAAATCAGTCCATTTCATCTAAGTTATCAAGTTTGTGGGCATAGTGTTGTTAATTATCCTTTTAATGTCCATGGGATCTGTAATGATGGCAGCTTTTTCATTTGTGATATTAGTCATTTGTGTCTTCTCTTTGTCTTAGATAACCTGGCTAGAGTTTTATCAATTTTATTTATCTTTTCAAAGAAGCAGCTTTGGTTTCCTTGATTTTCTGTTTTCAGTATCACTGATTTCTGCTCTAATTTTGTTAATTTTCTCCTGGTTAACTTGGATTTAATTTTTTCTTCTTTTTCTAGTTTCCTAAGATGGAACCTTAATCATTTTAGATCTTCTTTTCTAATGTATACATTCAATGCTATAAAAAATTTCCCTGAGAGAGCTGCTTTCACTGCATCCCACAAATTTTGATAAGTTGTGTTTCTATTTTCATTTAGTTCAAAATATCTTTTAATTTCTCTTGAGACTTCTTTAAGCCATGTTATTTGGAAGTGTGTTGTTTAATCTCCAAGAACTGTGGGATTTTCCAGTTATCATTGATTTCTTAATTCTATGGTGGTCTGTGAGAATACTGTGTATGATTTCTCTTCTTTTGTATTTGTTTCACTTATTCCTTCTCTCTGAAAATCTTCCTTTAACACTTCTCACAAGGCCAATCTACTGGCAACAAATTTCCTCCATTTTTATTTCTCTGAAAAAGTCTTTGTTTCTCCTTCACTTGGAAGGATAATCTCACTGGATACAGAATTCTGGGTTGATGGGTTTTTTTCTTTCAACACTTCATTCTGTTCCGCTTGAGTGGTGTCTAAAGAGAAGTCTAATGTAATATATTTGCTCCTTTATAGGTAAGGTTTCCCCTTCCTTCCCCAGGCTGCTCTCAAGACTTTTCTCTCCATCTTTGATTTCCTGCAGTTTGGATATTATATGGCTGTATGTCTATTTTGGGTATTTATCCCGCTTGGTGAGTTTCCTGCATCTGTGGTTTTGTGACCATCACTAATTTGGGGGAATTCTCAGTCATCATTGCTTCAAATATTTCTTCTGTTCCTTTCTCTCTTCTCCTGGAATTCTCACTAAACATGTTATACCTTTTGAAATTTTCCCACAGTTCTTGGATAGTCTGTTCCATTTTTTCATTCTCTTTTGCTCTCTGCATTTCAGTTTTGGAAGTTTCTATTGACCTCTCTTTAAGCTCATTATTCTTTCCTCAGCCATGTCCAAGCTACTGATAAGCCCATTAAAGGCATTCTTCATTTCTGTCACAGTGGGTTTTTTTTTTTGGTCGTTGTTGGTGTTTTTATCTCTAGCATTTATTTTTATTATTTTTTTAAGCATTTACTTTTGATCCTTTTTTAGAGTTTGCATCTCCCTGCTTACATTACTTATCTTTTTGGGTGCTATTTACTTTTTCCATTAGAGCCCTTGTCTAGGAGTTAGGCTGTGTTTACTGTTTCCTGTGGCTGTACCAGAGGCTAAAATTTCTGGTGTCCTTGCTTTTGTCTCCATTATTGTCTTTGGGTTTCCCTAGAGACTTATTAAATAAGGTCTGAAATATGCTGCTCTTTCCATTGTAGTCCTGCTATTATACAGGAGCCCTCTTGATGCGTGGGGGGTAGAATGCATTTGACAGTCCTATGATTAGGTCTCAATCTTTCAGTGAGCCTCTGCCCCAAGCTGTCATCTCAAGTGATTCTCAGTATTTTTTTTTTTTTTCCCTTTAGGTGAGCCAGGAAGGTTACAGTGGGCTGGAGTTGGTTATCTGCCTTCCCCCAAGTAGAAGCCCAGAGTGGCTTGGAGTTGGGTATTTTGTCAGTTAGGCTTTGGCAAATAGTTTCACTTAAGGGCAGGCCTTGTTAAGGCTGACAGAATGTTCTGGATGTATGGTTACTTCCTCCCTCCCCCTACCAGAAGCACAAGAGGCTTTTTCTCTGATCCTCATTGTGAAAATCTGATAGGCCTCCTGGTGGTAAAATTCACAAAAGTATGGGAACCATCCTGGAATTTTAATTCTTAAGTTTGTCCACACTGAGCCTCCAGCAATTCAACAATTAGAGTTTAGGGTTTCCCATCCTGACACCAGGTCCAGCAGTGGTTTTGGCACCTGGCTTTCTGCTTCAGGAAGCTGTGATTCTCTGCATCGGCCTGTCTACCATTTTCGGAGCAGTGGCTTGTCCTGTGACCTCAATTCTCTGGTGGATCAAAGAAGGAGCTGTTAATTTACTGTTCGTTCAGTTTTTTTCTTGTTGTGAAGACACGGGTGTCAACTTGAGAGCTCCTTACATGCCAGACTGGAAACAGCAAGTCCAAACTTGTTTTTTAAAGGAAAGTAACTTGAGGTACCACATAGGCAAGATTGAAGTGGGAAGGGGCTGTCATAGTGACACCAGGTAGAACGCTTCTGAAATTATCCATGAAGAGTTGATGAGTCCTTGACAAAAGCAGTGGATCCAACAAATAATTAGATGTGATAAAAGTAGTCAAATATGACTGAAGTTTTTAGTCTAAGAAACTGGATAATAAAGATAATACTATTAATTAACACAAGTGTATTGCACATAGTCAATTTAAGGTTGGGACATATTAGGTTTGAGATGCCTGGATATCTATTAAAATATGCCCAAAGTAAGTTGAAAATAAGAATTTTAGGATATGGAATCAGGAATCTTCCAAACATCGATAGTAACTGAGCCACAGTAATGATGAGATCATTGATACAGAATATGAAGATGAATAAGGAACAGCATGTAACATATCAGCATTTCCATAAACTAGGGTTATCATTAATGCTTTCCTCTAGAAAACATTCAGAATTTTGAGCAAATTATTTCCTTTGAGATTCATCCCATATTCATATGGGAACTGTCTGTATACCAATTCTGTTAATCATGGCAGATTTAAGTTAACCTTTCAATGAGATCTTATCAGTTCTTTAAACCTACTGTTGAGAACATTTTTCTCAACATGTAGTAAATACAGGCCCAAATTCCCATCTACACCTTGGTGCGCAGAATAATACCCCATCCCCCAAAAGATGACCTTGGAACCTATGAAGATGTTACGTTACATGGCAAAATGAAATCAAGGTTGCAGGTGGGTTAAGGTTGCTCATCAACTAAAATTAAAATAAAGAGATTATACTAGATTATCCAGATGGACCCAATGCTGTATAACAACGATCCTAAAAAGTGGAAAATTTCAAGAGGCAGAAGAGGCATTGTCAGGGTGATGCAATGTGAGACTCAACTGGCCATTGCTGGCATTGAAGATGAAAGGGGACCAAGGAAAATGGGCCACCTCCAGAAATCAGAAAGAGCAAGGAAGTGGATGTTTCCCAAGATCATCCAGAAAGCCCTGACAGCAACTTGATTTTAGCCCAGGGAGACTCGCGTCAAACTTCTGACCTCCAAAGTCCTTACTGTGTTACGCCACCACCTTCACAGTAATTTGACACAGCAGCAATAGGAAACTAACACAATACTCCTGTACTACTGCATATATACTAAGGGCATATAATCTTTGTGAACTTCAGTCTTTCTTCAGTATGGGTTGGCCATGGTCAGCAGCCAAAGGCGTTCTGATTAGATTGTTTCTCTATTTTTGTATTAAATCAGGGTTAACTTCACCTATAAAAGCTTTTCCCAAACTGTATGTCAATGTTCCACTCAAGATATAAATTGGTGTTCTGTGGAAGTAAAGAGAAAGGAAGTGATGTCAATAGTCTTAAATATATGAGAAATAATATTTATATATTGATTGAAAATCTGCCTTTCAGAAAGTTGCCGTATCTAAGAATGTGAGGACCTGGTATGAAGGGGTATTTTAAGCATAACGTATGACATCTGATTAGAGCATCAGTGCAAAGGCAGCACCGCCCAGAGGTCGCAGTGATGCGTCATCAACTCAGGGACTGATGGTCACTGTTTCAGGCCTTGTCTTTTCATATCATGTTTATCATCTTTTTGTCCTTAAAATAAAAATAAATTTATCAATTAGTTTTGTTATAAAGAGAAAAACTATTAGCCAAATGATCATTCTTTAGCAATTAATTTATCTGAGAGATCATTTTTGGTGTTCTACTTTAATCCGTGCACTCATTCTGTCTTATAAACCCCTATTACTGCTCTGCAATGCACCATTTAAAAGTTTTCATTATTAATTAAGTCTGGGAAATGCTACACTATAAGACTAACAGTTTTAACTTCTGTGAAGGATGAATAACTATCAATGATAAAAAAATAGAAAGCAGATTTTCTAAAATGGCTTTATTTTAAAAACCTATACAGCTTTGATTTAATAAAAAATATTGCCATGAAATATCTAATTATACAGCAACAGAAATAAACCCCCAAATACAGTTAATTAGAGGTTATCCAAAAATAAATTCACAATTTTCAAGTTGGAATACACATGCTTTTTTTCAAATAAACAATTTTAAAACTGTTTCAGATGGTTTTCATCTTAAAATATCCAGGCTACACATACTTAATCTTTTGAACTAAAACCAGACAACCTCTCAGTAACTTCACAAACAAGTGTTTCTATTAACCTATAAAAGAAAATAACCCCCAAACCCTTCAATTACTGATTTAGTCACAAAATGCTAACAAAGCCAAGTAAATCATTGTTTTAAAATGTGTACCTCTTGAAAATGAAATCTACATCTGAGTTGTGAAGCATAATAAACTTTTTATAGAAGTTGAGCCTTCATGACTAGTCAATTTATTTTCTATCAAGTGTACCCTATTCAGACTACTTTCACAATATCTCTTAATCCTGAAAGAATGTGAGGTGTTAAAATAGGAAAACCTTCTTTGGCCCTATAGATAGAGAGGTACCTTAAATGTAAACAACTGCAACGAGAGCCTTCTAGATGTGGGCTCCTATGTCTTATATAGAGTTGGAGATGTATTTCCTTGTTTCTCAAAGACATGATAATCTCCTTCCCAATAATAAAAGATCTGATGTACTGAGATTTGTTTTCAAATGCCATAACAATCAAAATTCACGTATACATCTATAAAGAATAGTTTCAAAAGATCAGAGAAAAGCATTATATAATGATACATCATAGGCTTTATTAATGGTAAATGTTTGCATTCATTTTTAAAAGCTTAGCTCTTGCTAAGCATTTTTAAGCAAAAGCTAATAAACGAGAATCATTTGCCATACAAAAACTATATTCACAAACAAGACTTTAATCAAGTGAAAACTAAAAAACACTGGAAAAAATACAAAACACTGCTGAGTCGATTAAACCGCCTTCTATCGCTAAATATATTTAGAATGACACAAGCATATTGAACAGAAAATCAATTTTGTGGACTCAGTCTAAGTAAGACTAGCGTTTAGAGTGTCATGCAATTCACGATTTTCTTTGAAAAAAAAATTTTTTTAAACCAAATCACTTGAACAAAAGGTCTTCTTTTCATTTGAGGTGAAGACAATCTGTTTTCCAAACGGATTCTCCTTTTATACTAAAATAGCAAACTATGAACTCTAGCTCCTCTTCCCAGGTGCTACTTATACATGACTTTGCATAATGACTTAACATAGAAGTACTTTCCTGTTAACAGTGTCATGGCCATAAATAATCCATTTAAAAAAAAAACAAATGATCAAGTGCAAATCTAAGAAAACTTCCTTTAAAGAATTACCCAACCAGCACACAAGCAGGATCGCTATTACACGAGCTAAGAAGTACAACTTATGAACGTGTGTATGATGATAAACGCACACTAAAGACCACCTTCTATAAAGTTTTAGTAGTGTTGCCAAGTTAATAATTCCTTCAAGGCACTGAAGAATTATGTAGATGGATTTTCCAAAATATAACTAACAATTGCTTAAATTGTTAAAAAGCCCTGAGTCAGAACTTTCAATAGCTTCCTGAAATTACAGATTTCAGACACAATGGCACATTTGTTTATTGTATAGAAAATTACAAGACCATTTTGCTTTTTGGAGGAAAGAAGTAATGTTTATGAAACAAAATCAGACAGACTGCACAAGAAAAGTAAAATATCCAGCAATATTATCTTTCTTACACATTTTGTGTCAATTGTAACTTGTAGTTATGGATTTAGGCACCAAATTGATGTGGCAAGTCACCTTTCTTGTACCTACTGCTTCCTCAACAAAATAAAAATCTCAATTTTAACCTCAGGTTTCCATCTCCTCCTTAGTCACAAATATGAATAAATGCTGGAAAACTAATACTCTGACAGAAAAAGAGGTAGAAAATTCCAAGGTAGCAACTTACAATTTTAATTCACCAGTTCTACTAACTAGTTAATATTTTTATACTCTAGTTGCACCCACTACAAACCATTTATCAGCAAATTGAGGCTCAATCTAAAAACTTTTCCCCCTCACTGCAGCAAAGCAATGTATACATGAGACAGCATTAAATAGTTTTTCTTCAAATTTAATGTTTTGAAGAAGTACAACTGTAATTAATACTGTTATAGTTTTATATATATGTTAAAGTTCCAAGGCTATACATGATTATCAAGTAATATCAGTAAGCATTCCTATCATAATATTCAAGCAAATAAAATTAGGTTGCCTTTTTGAGAGAAAAATACATTTTGAAACAGTTACAAGTAGACTTAAAGAAAACTGACATTTTCAACAAAGAGGCATGCAAAATTTGCGAATATCTATTACCTTCCCAATTTAGTACAAATTCAAAGCTAACCTAATTCTAATGTTTAAAATGTGTTTCTCCCCTCTGGCTCAAAATGAAATAACAAACCCTTCTAATTAAAAGATATTTAAAACCTACTCAATTACAACTGATGATAATTGGGAGGGAGGGGAGAAATTCTGTCTCCCTCAGATTTGATATTTACCATCACTTTAGATCTTGCAAACACAAACAAACTCTTAAGATAATTCAGGTGTTTCTTGACTTATACTTAATCAAAATTCTATTCCACTGGAGGAGGGAGAGGGGGGTTGTTGCTTAATGGGTACAGAGTTTCAATTCTGCAAAATGAGAAAGTTCTGGAGATCTGTTTCACAGCAACGTGAATATACTTAACACTACTCAACTGTATGCTTAAAACTTGTTAGGAGAGTAAATTTTATGGTTTGTGTTTTTAACCACAATTTTAAAAATGCAAAAACTTCTATGCCGAAATTCAATTTTTACACAAATTATTCCTATAAATATTTTAGATACTCTGAGAGGGTAAGTGGATAAATGCTTTTCCTTTCGGATTTCTTTTTTTAAGCAAGCTGTTCTAAAGTCTACAATTTCCAAAGCAATTATCAATGAAACTACACTAAAAACTGCCTGAAAGACCCTTCATTCAATTGAATATACTCTCTACACTTACTGCTTTGATAAAATCTACATGATCCCCATTTTTCTCTAAACTCAGAAACTGACTTTTCTTTCTTACTTACTGCAACCCCTGCCATCCTCCCTATCCAACTCCATCACCAACTGTCCTAGTTCGTAAGGTTAAATATTTCTTAGTCCAAAAGGGTCCAAAACTCATAATAAACAAAGAACAGCAATTGGGAAACACATAACTAGACAGTCTATTTCTACCATGTAAAAATGACCTAGAAAGCTCTGAAATTTGAATTGGATAAATCTTAAGCAGCATGCATTGCAATATGCTAAAATGCTCTTACAGGCTAAAGCCATCAAATATATAAATTTAAGAAAGTTATTTTCAACATTATCAATTAATTTTATGCCTCGGGAGCTAGATGGTTAATCTGCAATGTTTAAAATTACAAATAACCGAGCATAATTTGGCCAGCTAAACTAAAACACTTGTGTAATATTATATTCCTATACTAATACAAAATGATCTTCTCTTGAAAAACTTTCTTGCTCCCAATAAAATTAAATATGTATATAGTATAAACAGTAAGAATGTTAAATTATGTGAAGAAAAACTATTAGAATAGCACCATCTGGTAAGTTGTATCTATGTTTTGGGTAACAGAGCTGACGTTAGAAGAATAAAAGAAAAAAAAATGTGGTAGGAGTGAGGGGGTACAGAGAGGGAATCCAAATACTACTTAATGACAAGTCTTCTAAAACATTAGGAAGAAATGTTATCAGTGTCTTTAGATCCCTTCTTTTTGAAGGGAATACTTCAAATATACAATGGCTGCATGATAAATTCTGTATGTGCTTAGAAGCTGACAATTTTTTCATTGTTGTGTACCTTGCCCCTGAAGCCCAATAAATATGTTTCTGAATGAATGCATGTCAGTTTTTTTTTTTTTTTTTAAACGAATCTAGGAAAAGAAAAAGCTCTTTTGAGGCACAAGGTAAAGAGATGATAATGACAAGGAAACATCCTAATTGGGAAAGTACTGCTGAGGTAGCAGTTTCACAGAGTTAGAGCAAAGTCATTAAACAATTAAGTTCTTAATCTTATTCTCTCTCACAAACTGAAAATAAGTTTAAAATAATTTTTTAGGTGCTTGAAAACATGAATAGAGAAACATTTTCTTTTCACTAGACAAATTTCAATGTGGTACAAACAAAGAAGCACTATAATTATAGTGACTTTATGACTTTTGTAATAGTTTATAAGTTATTATATTTTTAGTATGGAGGAAATAAACTAGTCTGGAAGATGAAACTGCCTTTTAGGGATATAAGTTTAAGCACTGCAGCTCAGAAGACAGACAATAAGAATTTAAGTGAAGTAAAGCTCCTGACCATACAATTCTCTGTTTGGCCAAGCTATGCGTGAGTCAGCTAGATGTTCCCTCCTTACAAGCTGATCTACTGGAAAAGAGATGGGCAGCCTCTGGCATGGAAGAGAAAGAAAACCCTGACTTACATTGTTTTCAGATCTGAAAGAAAACAGTCTGTCTCTTTATGTGAACATCATCAGACAGATATTCTATCTTTTCATAACTTCAAAATATGGCTTAATCAACAGCCTCAGTGGCTCATTATTAGATAACTGAGTAGAGATGATATAAATTTTCAAATTTAAAATTTGTAAAAATTTTACTGTTCTAAATAAGCCACTCAGCTTAAACACAGATACGGAATTACCGAGACTATAGAGCCAGGCAGCAAAGCACACCATTGTTCTCACCAGGACTTGCAGAGGCGGCAGCCATTAATTAGCCAGAAATACAATGCTGTGAGGGCTAGAGAATTCGTACTTTCAAATTTAGCTGTTGCAGCAGGAAAACTGAAATAAGAACCAGGTTCAAAGGGGGAAAAAACTGACAAAAAAGATAACTATCCTTAGGAGTTAACTTATACACAGTATATAGTAGATACTATTGTAAACAGCTGATTATTTATATAATTATAAATATATATTTATTTATAATCTAGCAGTAGTGAACCCCAAAACACTTATTTATGTGTATATTCATTTTAGACGCTGAAAGATTACTCATTCTAAGGAGAAAAAATAATTAGATGTTCTAGAGTAAACAAAACAAAACCACAGGTAATCAGACATATTTCTGTAAATGTCCTAGTCATTCTTTCTAAAGTAAGTATCTATCAACTGGTTATTTACTAGGTCTTGGATATTGCTGGCAGTTGAAATAACATCCCCACCGTTAGGTATGAAGAGAGACCCTGTTCTTTATAGTAAGCTCTACTGTCTGAGAGAGAACGGAAGCGAGGCCTATGATGAAGGTAGGATCAGTAACACTGGCAGAATTAACAGACACGGAGGAGAAAGGACCGCTGCCTTTGGACAGTGCATTACCCTTCTCGATCACTGCTACTCAGCACGTTAGAGAAGCTAAACTGAACCTCAGAGACCCAAACAGGGCAATATCATTTCACTGGTCAGATCAAGCCTGGATAAGTAACTACTGGGGAAACTGAGGCACACTTCCCACAGACAGTTTTTTAAAAGCTGGCTGAACAAAACAGTGTACAAATTATATAAGAAAGGCAACCGTTAACAGTCAGTTAATAGGTGCTCTTTTATTGGATGACTCCCCCCACCCCCTTCAGTTCCCCACTATGATTGCTTATTTTTCCTTTTCATGTCTATCAGTCATTTTGAAACTGGCAAGTTGATTCAAGTTAAACAATTTTCCTTTGAATCCAGAAAATAAGTTAAATGCAAACTTAATATTCTCTCATTCTATATTTCCATGTACTCTAAGAATTTAGAAACAATCACTTGATAACTTTATGTTATCTTAAAAAGAGAATCCTCTCTTCAGTATTCCCTTAACCATGCAGAACTTGTACTATACTTGTACTATAATTTTATCGTTTAACATACATGACATAATGGTTTGACTTCCCCCTTTCATTTGATGCATGACTTTTCTGAGTACCTCTATCAGCTCACTGTGTAAAATCATGATAAACTGAAAGACAGCTGATCATAAGGAAGTATATCTTTTGAGGTCTAACAAACTTATAAACTATAAGAATGCAATAAAAACAAAAATAACAGGAGATCCTTAAAGGATTTTCCCCCCTTAGAAGTCAAAGGTAAATCACCTATGAATTACATGGATTTGATGTTTCAGATTGAAAGGAAAAAACCAAAAAACACAGCTTCAAACACTGTTTTGTAGAGTTTTTGTTGTTGTTCTGGTACACTTACAGTCTAATAACACTCTAGTAAAGAAACTATGATATTAAAAATTAATTCATTAGAACCTCCAACTAGCTCACTAAGATCTCATGACCAAATACTTTAGCTAACAAAACACACTGAGTTTTTAAGTTAATACAAAAGAATCCTTCGTTCAATAGCCTTTCGACAAATAGGACATTCACTCATTCGGTCTCCACAGAGCTGGCACGTTCCATGGCCACAAAGGAAAATCATATTCTTCAGACGATCCAAACACACAGGGCACATTGTCTGGAATGTGAGATAACAAATAAAGTAATAAATGCTGAGACATTTTCTATTTTAAAAGTGTAATGTAACAACTCTGTAACATCATTAATTTTCTTTTATTGTTTTAGTCAAATCATCTTTTGTTGCTTTAAAATTTTTAAACAGTTAAAATATCATCCTTATAAAACAGAAATATTGGTTGTACTGTCAGGTCAGTATAAAAGGTACTATCTAAAATAAATATTACATAAAACAAATAGTATATAAAATTAAAAATTCAAATGCCAAAATCTAATAGGAAAAGGATGAAAATAGCCCCATTCAGTCTGACTCAGATTCTCCAACTCTAGGTACTATGCTGTTCTCGCATGAAAATAACACAATGTGTGGGTTGGGGGGGGAGCAGTGAAGGGATGTTGCTGAGAACACACACATACCAAGCACCATGCTGGATATGATCCAGTTTCAAGGCCTACATCACTCCCACTTCAAAAAAGAGGAAACTGAGGCTTAGTGGGGTTAAAGACTTCCCAGGGCAAGCTATAATGTGAACTCAGTTCCGTGTGGCCCCAGAGCTCTTGCTTTTAAAAATGATGCTGCACTGTAATACTTTCAACGTAGACCCCTTTAGTTAAAAACAATTAACCTTAGTTATATATTGTTAAATGTAACTTAATCAACTTAGAAGAATTAAGGAGGACACTTCTGTGAAGTTTTCTAGAAAATCACATATTTACTTACAAAGCATATTTTGCATTTTATATTTATAAAAACATATTTTACCTTAATATATCATAATACTTCATGCTGAATTAGACCTTTCCCAAATAACATAGAAATGAAATAATTAAATTAAAGTGTCTAGATTAATAAACCAGGCCTAAAGCCTATATGAAAATGTGGTAACCAACTCTGACAATACCAGAAATCATTGTGAAGAAAACAACAGAAAAAAAGAACCATAATCTAACTTGCTAGCTCCATTCTTCCAAAGTAAATTTTCACATTTATCCTTGAAGTTTTGAGAAGCAAATTTGTAGAAAAATCGTTAACTTTTTATTTTAAAAAGGCAAAGCAGCTTTTTAAAATTAAATTAGTTTCTTTTTCATTAAACTTGCCAGAGGTCTATGTAGTTAATTAATAACTTCCAAAAGTAAACACATCTGTGCAGTCTGGGTTAAGTTACTTTGGATTAATATATGCTTAATAGCACATAAAATTAATCTTTGTCTTTTAAAGAGACATTGGGGTAATAGAAAGATTGGAGATTTAAAATTTTAAAAGAGACTTATTCAGATGCTTTCTCTTGGTAACCTTGAAGGGGTCCCTGAAAGAAATTCCAACATTCCACAGAAAATAAGTTTTAACTGTTTAAATATTTTAGTGATGAAATATGGCCATGAAGATTATTTAAGAAAGAAAACACTTCAGATAGAAAAGACAAAAGTGAGACTCTTAACAACATGGCAACACTGATGTGACTGCCAAACTAGAGAAAGAACACCCTTTGCTACTCAATCTTTTCATTTGATTCAATCCTTTGAATCAAATCAGATTTAACTGGTGGGTCAAATGGTAAGCTAAGGGGGAAAAAAAGACTTTTTTATTACCAGATACCTAAAAATTTTAGGTAACTTCATTTTACTGTTGCTTTTATTAAATATTAAGCAGATATGAAAGAGTACTTCTGTTGGTATGTATAAGATATAAAGAACAATATAACCACCACCCACCTTAACACATGAATATATATCCTCCTCCACCCCTCACTGATAACCACTATTCTGAATTCTGCATTTATTTACCTTTCTCTTGCTTTTCTTTATAGGGGTGTGTGTGTGTGTGTGTGTGTGTGTGTGTGTGTGTGTGTGTGTGTGTGTGTGTGTGTGTGTGTGTGTGTGTGTGTGTGTCTGTCTGTGTGTGTCTGTCTGTGTGTGTGTGTCTGTCTGTGTGTGTCTGTCTGTGTGTGTGTGTGTGTGTGTGCCACGCATCCTTTTCTCCTTTTTACTGAAGTATCACATCTATACAGAAATGTGCACAAATCATAAATGTATAGTTTAATAAATGTTCACAAACCGATCAAATGCAAGTAATCAACTTAGAGCATGAAATGGAACTATCAATACTCTAGAAATTTCCCTCGTGCCCCCTCCCAGCCATCTCAGCCAAAAAAAACTACTACCCTTGATTTCAATCACCATCTGTGTGATTTTTTTCTTCCTAGTTTACATCCCCAAACAATATCCTATTTAGTTTTACGAGACAGTGACAAACTTTCCCAAGGTGTTTTTACTAATTTATATTCCCACCAGCATTGTATGAGTTATGGCTGCTAAGTATTTTGCCTAAACACTTGATATTGACAGTTTCTAACATTTTTTTCCCCTCAATCTGATAGGTAGGAAAAGATACCTCAGTGTGGTGTAGCATTTTTTCATGTTGGTCACTGGTGCGTTTCCTATTTTGTAAAGTACTTGATGAAATCTTCTCATCAGACTTTGCTGATTGCAAATATTCAAACACTACAAGTGATACACTAATATGAACCACGCTTACTACAGAAAACACTAGTAATTTTACAGAAAAAGATGAAATGCCGTTCTTCGAGTCACTGTTCACCATGAAGAAATCACTGTTACCTGCTCTTTAATGTCCTGTAACTGCTGCTGCAGCTTCTGCACGTCTGCATTGACGTTGGTGTTATCCTTATCCTTTTGTAACACCGGAATATTCCCACTTGCTATATAGTACAGATAAAGAATCTTAATGTTACTGACTGTTTTGAAGCAAGAATGATTCTTTATTTCTAAAATCATTAGTTTTATTTATTAAAAACACAAGACTATTATTAGCATCCTCTTAAAAAATTTATTTTCCCATGTGGACAACAGAAACAGCAGTGACATTCATGTTATACTCCTTCATTTATAATCTTTGGAAAACAAATAGGTTTACACATTAATTTCTAATTATATTTAACTCAGCTAGACAATAGTCCACACACAGAGTTCTGGGTTTTCCAAGGCTCTCCTTGTTTTGTTATTGATCTGAGATGAGGAACTCCATGAAAGAAAGGTCATGCTCTACTAAATGGAAGGAAATTTTTTATTTCCCTTTTCCTACTCTCTAGATTCTTGGTCTTTTACTCTAGTTAATCTGTCCCCAGGATTTTTATCCTGCCCTATCGGTGATAAAGAAAAAAAGCTCTGGGCATTAAGTAGCTACGCTAATGTTCTTCCTCATCTGTACACAGAACAAAGAAATCAAAGAAACCATCCAGCTTATGTCTAGTGCAGAGATGAAAAATATTTTTATACAGCTGTACTACAGGTGACCCTTGAATAATGCAAGGGTTAATCAACAAATAACATAGTCTGCCCTCCACATCCATGGTTTCTCTACATTCCCAGATTCAACCAACCACACACGGACCGTGTAGTCCTGTAGTATGTACTACTAAAAAATATCCAAGTTTTGGGAGTTCCCTGGTGGCCCAGTGGTTAGGATTCCAGGCTTTCACTGACATGGCCCAGGTTCAACCCCTAGTTGGGGAACTGACATCCCGCAAGCTGTGCAATATGGCCAAAAAAAAAAAAAAAAAAAAAATCCAAGTTTAAATGGACCCTGGCAGTTCAAACCTGCGATGTTCGAGGGTCAACTGTACTGAAAAGGTTGAAGGTAAATAATTTACTTTTCATCTTTCCCCTTGTTCACTGGGTTACACTTCAGTTTATCTACAGTTACTCTGTCACAAAGAATTACTATTCCATAAAATACTTAAACACACGAGGTAAACCTATTTCATAAAATAATGAGGTTAATACTTGTGTAAATTGAGAAAATAATTTATAATATGATGTCCTCCCACCCTAAGACACAATAAATTTCATCTTAAAAATAGCCAGATTTTCTTTAAGCAAGAATACTACAATGCTCCTTATAACACACATGGAGGTTTCTTAAAAGACTAATGTTTAAAGGTCCATAATCATATTACAATTAGAAAAATACAATTTCAGGTTTCTAATAATGTAACAAGAGCAAAACCCTACCCGTTCCTTGTAGATTCAAGTCACATACCTTCTGTTTTACAAGGAGACAGTGTACTATGAGAAGACATGTCTATGAAAGTCCCAATAAGAAAGCGAAGTAAGAAAATCCACTTACAGATATCATCAGTGGCATCCTCTGAACTTTTCCCTCCACAACACATGATGAAGGGCACTCTTCGTTCAACTACTGCCCGACACTGCACACACTTTTTCATCAGACTAGCACAGTCTGGAAACAGCAATAGGACACTTCTCACAAAAGAGAACATGAACAGGGTTGCCTTCCTCTGCTCATTTTTCATAACTTAAATTTAACACTGAGATAAACACTAAGTTATATCAATACACAATTCTACCTTCTTAAAATGTTATCAACCTAAGAATGTATATTTTTGATTGGTAGCCTCTAGAATACAGAGCCCATCATCATGAAACTAATGACATTTTCTAATACATTGGAATAAATTGTGAGGAGGAGGAGGTTCTAAGTTTTTTAAAAATATGTAACGTAAATATTTCAAGATCTTAAGGCTTGAGAATAAAGGAGGGAGATACCTTTCATAAATTTAACTACTACAACAAGAATTATAAGGCTGCTCACATGATACTTTTTAAAAAAATACTTCCTTTTGTAAATCGCTTATCTCTTAAATTCCTAAAATATGTTGAACAATTCTCTCCTTTCTATCAGACTGATGTAATCTAACAAGGAAATTGCTTAGTGACTACTTTTTTAATGTAGCAGTCAGGAAAATATCAAAAATTTATCATAATGGACTATCTTTCTAATACCTATATATCGGTAGAATGCTTCCCCATTCCAAGAAGAAATACCCAGGCACAATTCGATGTTATGGATTATTAATACTACACCTAAAGTTATCAATTATAAAATAACACAGTGTTTCAACATTCTTTCCCATTAGCATTTATTATGAAAAGTATACTCCATATCTTAGCCTATATACCAAGTGTCTTTGTCATTTCAAAAACAGGAAAAATAGCAAAAACTGTAGCAGGATGTCTTATGACAAGACAGTAAAGCTTAACAAAACACAAAACCACCAATGTGGACAAGGGGGTCACATACTCCCAACAGTACTTATGCTGGTAGACGGAGAATAACAATCCTCTGTCAAGGCCGATCCTGTGCCGAGGCCTAAACAGAGATGGGTCTGATGCTGGCCTAGGCAAGATGCACTAGGCAGGAGCTAATGTTAGTAGATACCTGGTTTGGGGTTTGTCTTCAATCTGAGGGCAGGTTTTTTTCCTTGAATTTAAAGAATTAATTTAATTGCCTGAGTATATAATATGTAACCACAATTATTTTAAATTCTTGTAGCTATTAATTAGGTTGTTATATTGTTTATATAAAATCTTTCTTCCATCTCTCCAAAAGGGATGTAATTTCCCCTTCCTTTGATTACTGTGATGTGGGGACTGGACCACCTGCTGTACTGTATACTCCTTGAGAAAGGGACATTTTCCACCTCAATTTCATCTTCCCTAGCAAATAAATGTTTACCAATGGTCTGTAAAATGGAGAAAACTCTACTTCTTAGGTTTCTTGTAAAGATAAAAGAGGAAACACTCAGAAAAAGATTAAAATGCCTGGTACAAATTAAGAGCTCAATAAAAGTTAGCTGTTGCTTTTGTTACATTCTAAAGCAAAAATAATGTAAAAACGTTGGGAAACTCCTGGGGGAAAATATTACTTTAAGGTTCTAGAATCTGTATTACCAACTACTAACTATAACCAGCTTTCAAGTCACTTTGGTCTCTGACAGGGTCAGCAAACCCAACCAGTCACTTGTTTTTATAAATAAAGTTTTAATGGAAAACAGTCCCGCCCATTTGTTTACATATTGTCTGTGGTTGTTTTTGCACTACAATGGAAGACGTAAGCAATTGGAAAGAGTTGAGGTGTTACTACAGAAATCATGTGGCCCACAAAGCCAAAAATATGTTTTATTTGACCCTTTACAGAAAATGTTTGCTAACTCCTGGGCTATGAAAATTTACATAACCTGAGCTCTTTTTTACTTAAGACAGAATTCTCTTTCTTCATGCCCTCTGACAGCTGATAATAGCCATTATACCAGTCTTTGGTAAACAGAAACAATTACGTGGAGCAGAATGTTACAGTAGAAAACCTTGATCCTTTCTTAGTTGACGAGCTGCCTATCAAAATGAAAAAAACAAACAAACAAAACACCAATGCTTAAACCAAATCTGTGCCAATGAGATTAATCTATTACACAGTTTGTTACTTTAGTCAAATGTTACATGAAAAACCAACACCTAACTGACTGAAACACCATGCTTTACTTTGGGTCCATTTAAGTGAAGTATAAATTGTTAAACTTATTTAAAATTCTTCACTGACAAGTAAAAAGCAAAAAGGAGGATATTAATACTAAGTATATTAACTTGAAAAGAATAAGGGAGATATATAAAAGCAAAGTTTAAAACTCCTCTTAAATATCATCCTCACAAAGAAGATTTCTATAAGCTCTCTTGACATAGAGGTTAAGGAAGGTTAAGAAGGCCAGAAATTATTGCCCCAAATGGTTGCTGTGGGTGGTTCAGCGGGGGGAAAGTATACAGGAGAGGCAACATAAAGGTGAAGATGTGTTAATTTCATATGTGAAAAAAGGCTAGACTAAATGTATCAACACTCATTTTCGGAAATAAATTTCTCCTGCGTGTGAGAAGTGGTCATTTTGTGCTCATACAACAAATGAAATAAAAAGCTAAGCTGGACCCTCCTACACTGTTGGTGGGAATATAAATTGGTACAGTTCCTATGGAGGACAGTATGAAGGTTCCTTAAAAAACTAAAAATAGAGCTACCATATGATCCACAATCCCATGCCTGGGCATATACCTGGGGAAAACCATAATTTGAAAAGATACATGCACCCCAATGTTCACTTCAGCACTATTTACAATAGCCAGGACACGGAAGCAACCTAAATGTCCACTGACAGAGGAATGGATAAAGAAGATGTGGTACATATATACCACGGAATATTACTCAGCCATAAAAAAGAAGGAAAGAATGCCATGCAACAACATGAATGAACCTAGAGATCATCATACTAAGTGAAGTAAGTCAGACAGAGAGGGACAAGTATTGTCTGATACTGCTGAACTTATTTACAAAATAGAAATCGAGTTACAAATGTAGAAAACAATCTTATGGTTACCAGGAAGGAAGGAAGGGGGAGAGGGATAAATGGGAGACTGGGATTGACATCTACACGCTACTATATATAAAACAGATAACTAATAAGGACCTACTGTATAGCACAGGGAACTCTACCCAATACTCCGTAATAACCTATATGGGAAAATAATCTAAAAAGAGTGGATATGTGTGTAACTGACCCACTCTGCTGTACAGCAGAAAGTAATACAACACTGTAAATCAACTATACTCCAAAAAAAAAGAAAAGAAAAAGCTGAGCTGGGAGAATGCAGTACATCGAGTCTTCCCTAACACTTAGGACTAAGGAGGGAAAGAGGTGACACTCTTGTGCAGAGAAAAGATGGAGGGTTCTAGAGGCCCACCAACTCCTCTGTTCATGAGTTATTAAAAAAGTAATTCAAAGACATAATTTGCTTCACTTTCTACTTTTATAATAATTCTGAGGAAGTTCTGTATGGGCTACTTACTCTCACAAGCACACATGTGTCCGCAAGGCTGAAAAAGAACAGCTGCTTTCTTGTCAGAACATACCACACATTCTTCAATCTGCAAAAAAGAGGTTACAGCAAAAGCGTAAACATCTACAAATACATCTAGTGACTCTAACAGCTCCTTCTGTATCCAAATGTATTTCTCCTCTATAAGGAAACACTCCTGCAAAGAAGAATTTAACACACACTTCTCTGTCCTCTACTTTCTTGGTTACTCATTTTCACATCTTTGAAGACCCCAGCTAAACTGGTCTAGCTCCACTTTAGTCTCCCTACCTGTCCTAAAGAATGATACAGAAAAACTCCATTTCTTCTGAGGTCAGGGAGAACAGACTAGACTTCAATTTTCTTTCTTTTTTTTTTTTTTAAATTACTTTGAGGACTTCCCTAGCAGTCCAGTGGTTAAGACTCTGCCTTCCAATGCAGGGGGTGTGGGTTTGATCCCTGGTCAGGGAGCTAAGATCCCACATGCCTTGGGGGCCAAAAACCAAAAAAAAACCGAAACAAAAAATAGAAGCAATATTGTAACAAATTCAACAAAGACTTTAAAAATGGTCCACATCAAAAAAAAAAAAAAAACTACTTTGGAGAGAAAAATCAAAGAACAAATGACTAAGATAGATTTCTAATATTCATAAAATTCTAGCCACATTAGCCAGACAGCTAAAGCTTAAGGGGGATTTTTCTGTTTACCCACATCCGAGGAATTCCACCTAACTCATCCTTTCCCAGGACTTGGAATTCCCCCACACTGGCTGAAGCCCAGAGCTCTGGACTATTCTTTTCGCCTGATCTCCACAAGTCCTCCACAACCTATTCATAATTTCCCCCAATTTTTCCTCCTCTTCTCCACTTAATCTGAGTTCTGCATGTGTAACTATTTCTTAACTTTGCTCTGGTTCTCTGACTCCCATCTGCCTACTGCCCTTGGCCCCACATCCATCTTTCACTGATTCTCCTCCTTTCTGACACACATTCACCCCTATCTGTGTCATTTAACATTACTGACCAAAAAATGATGACCACCACTTCATCTAAACAACCAAAATATTGGACCTTCCCAACTTAGACCTTGCTATGTACACAGAATTTACATAGTCGTAGTAATCTAGTGGGAAGCAGTAAGACATGGTTAGTCAGGATCTTTATGTTCCTGCATTCCAATTGCAGCTCCAATACTAACAAATTACCTAACACTGTAGAGCTGCAGATTTTAAAAAATCTGAACAATAAAGAACAACCCTTCTTCACAAGGTGTTAAAGTGTCAATTAGAAGACAAGGAGAGGACTCAGGTGGCCCTTATTCAAGTATATCCTAGAACAATTCTAACTATGAGATAGGAGGGCATATTTTTTTTTTTGCAGTACGCGGGCCTCTCACTGTTGCGGCCTCTCCTGTTGCGGAGAACAGGCTCCGGACGCGCAGGCTCAGCGGCCATGGCTCACGGGCCCAGCCGCTCCGCGGCATGTGGGATCTTCCCGGACCGGGGCACGAACCCGTGTTCCCTGCATCGGCAGGCGGACTCTCAACCACTGCGCCACCAGGGAAGCCCAGGAGGGCATATTTTAAGTAAGACATAACAATACAGAGTAGAAGAAAGAGTTCTGAGAAATATTTAAGAAGACTTGGTAACTAATAAAATGTATAGAATGGTGAAGAAGAGATCTAAGATATCTGCTAAGTTTCTGACTTGATTTAAAACAGTTGAAAGAAACACATTTCAGTCGCCTACAGCTTATAGGATGCAAGACCAGGGTGTTCTTTCCAACTCTAGGATTATACATACAGGCTTTAAGACCTACTCAAGGTCAGACTATAACAAAGGCAATGTTTACCTTGTACACAAATCCAGCCCACAAACTGCAAACACTAAGCAGTACACTACCAGAACCACAGTGGGGAGCAGAGATAGGAAGACCCCGGAAATGGGCGACTAAGGAACCCGTAGCCTGGAGGTAGGTACACTAACTTTTCATAGCTCCCAACAAAGTTTTTCCTCTCTCTAAAAAAACGGCTGAAATAAACAAATGGGACCTAATGAAACTTAAAACCTTTGCACAGCAAAGGAAACCATAAACAAGACGAAAAGAGAACCCTCAGAATGGGAGAAAATATTTGCAAATGAAGCAACTGACAAAGGATTAATCTCCAAAATATACGAGCAGCACATATGGCTCAATAACCAAAAAACAAACAATCCAATCAAAAAATGGGTGGAAGACCTAAATAGACATTTCTCCAAAGAAGACATGCAGACAGCCAACAAACACATGAAAAGATGCTCAACATCACTAATTATTAAGACAAATGCAAATCAAAACTATGATGAGGTATCACCTCACACCTGTCAGAATGGGCATCATCAAACAATCTACAAACAATAAATGCTGGAGAGGGTGTGGAGAAAAGGGAACCGTCATACACTGCTGGTGGGAATGTAAACTGATATAGCCACTATGGAAAACAGTATGGAGGTTCCTTAAAAAACTAAAAATAGAACTACCATATGACCCAACAATCCCACTACTGGGCATATACCCAGAGAAAACCATAATTCAAAAAAACACATGCACCCCAATGTTCACAGCAGACCTGTTTACAACAGCCAGGACCTGGAAGCAACCTAAATGTCCATCAACAGAGGAATGGATAAAGAAGATGTGGTATATATATACCATGGAATATTACTCAGCCATAAAACAGAATGAAATTGGGTCATTTGCAGAGACGTGGATGGACCTAGAGACTGTCATACAGAGTGAAGTCAGTCAGAAAGAGAAAAGCAAATATCATATAATAATGCATATACGTGGAATCTAGAAAAATGGTACAGATGATCTCATTTGCAAAGCAGAAACAGAGACACAGATGTAGAGAACAAATGCACGGATACCAAGGGGGAAAGGGGTGGGGTGGATGGAATTGGGAGACTGGGATTGACACATATACATTATTGATACTACGTATAAAATAGACAACTGATGGGAACACACTGTACAGCACATGGAACTCTACCTAATGCACTGTGGTGACCTAAAAGGGAAGGAAGTCCAAAAGGGAGGGGATCTCTCTATGTGTATGGCTGATTCATTTTGTTTGCACCAGACGCTAACACAACATTGTAAAGCAACCATACTCCAATGAAAATTAATTAAAAACAAAATAAAATAAAGGAAGGGCTGAGGACCATGGCTAAATTTCAAAGGTGTGTGAGTCAGCTATCTGGCTGGCTAATAAGCTAAAAAGAAAAGTAGGCACAGTATGGGTGAAAGAAGTGAAAATCCCAAACTTTAGCAACTAGACAGACAGACAAAAGTCTCAAGAGCAATGACGACACGGAGGTGAAACTCTGACTGATCTAGCCATTTATTTGTACGTAAGGAGCATCTTCATATAAATATTTTAAGAACTGTATGTGCTAAATACTGGTCAAACATTAAAATGTGACAATTAAAAAAAGTAAATTAGATATTATGTGTACAGTGTTTAGTTCAATGCCTAATATAAAATCAGCGCTTAATACATGATGATTCTCTTCTCCTCTCTATATAAAAGATGTGTTGGTTTTTAAAATGATTCCCGATGCAACTGTCTACATATCTGAATTGCTGATAAAGAGTTTAAAATTATCTAGCAAACCAATCTAACAATCATTTACTTACCCATTCAGCTATTATTAAAAAAAAAAATTTTCTAAGCATAACTTTTACCCCTTCTGGATTTTTTCCCTCAGATTACATTCCCAGGAGTGGAATTACTATATCAAAGCATATTTATTGTAACTGTATATATATTGTCAGGATGGTCTCTCAAAAAAATGTAAACCCATTTATTCAGCCAACTGCAGTGTTAAGAGAGTACTCATTTCTCTTTCCTAGCTAGCATTATTTAAAGTTTATTTTTGCTAATTGGACAAGAATGGCTAATAATAGTTCATAATTTTTAATTTGTATTTCTTTAATTGCTAAAAAGACCAAGCTTGTTTATTCTCCCTCTCTCCAAATACTAGTTTTACAATTTGTTTTATCTTCAGTGAAGATGTTCACAATCCTTTAACCACTTGGGGTCGCTATTTCTTTACATTCGAAGGCTCTGCAATGAACCTGGCAAATCTCTTTGGTGGGTATGTAAGTTTTTCTACTTTTGTACAGGTTTGAAAATTCCATAACTTAAAATACAAACAGACTCCTTACCAATTCTTGGAATTCAGAACTGGTCTAAAAAGGAGTGACAACATAATCCTTCCTCTCTACCTTCCTGTTCTGTCAACCCTCCCTTGCAGACATTGGTTTTAATTCTGTCTGTGTATCATAACATAGAGGAAAGAACAGTGACTTAAGAATCAGGAAAACTGCGTTGAAGACCCAACTGTCAGTGTACTTCTTTGAGCTTTGCTTTTTTCAATTATTTCAGAAAACCAAAATGAGTAAGATGGAAAAGCACTCAGTTACATGGGAAAAAAAAATGAAACCAGAAACCCAGAAAAGAATACTGCTTCTCAAAAAGCAAAAGGAGTCAGATGAGATAAAAAGTTCAGAGGAGATACAGAATTTGACCACCAAAAACTGCAGGATGATCAGTCTTTATTTGCCTAATGGTGGGATACAGTACGAAATGAATAGCATTGTCTATGAAGTTTTCTTGCCCAGTATGTCTAAGCTGACCCTAATCAAGCAGTTAGATCTAACTTCCAGTTTACAAAAACACAAAGGATATAGAAACAAATTAAAGAACACCATGATAAAAATCAAATAAATCCAGAATGTGTGATATTCTACCGAAAATCAACTAGTCTTTTACAAAGAGGAATACAAAACAATCCACATGTACTCAAAAAAGGTGCAATATACAAGTAACTACAACACAAAGTGGAATTAAATACACCTTTGGGCTATAAGGCGCTTTGAAAGTAAAACAGTAGATTACTTTTATTTTTAACTAGTACTGTAGTTTACATATTTCAATTGGTGTCTTGATAAATGTATAAATTATACATTCCCATATTTAGATCAGTCTTAGGAAGAACAAAATTAAAAGACACGTGGCATCATATAATCTTATTTATCATTAACTGTAGTCTTAAAGAACTTCAAAAAATAATAAAATGCTATATTAAAAACATATTACCTTTGTCCTGGATTGAACTTGTTCTTTACAGATGAGGCATTTCTTGACTCGTGGAGAACACAAAGAACAGGTAGCAATATGTCCACATGGGCCAAAAAGAGTATCTCTCTTCATATCTGAGCACACCATACACTCTTCTAAGGTTTCAGAATCATTACTAATCATAGAAGGACTTCGAGAACCCACCTGACCACTAATAAAAGAAAATATTTCTAATCAAGCCTCTGAGAATATTCATATTACAAATTCATTAATTTAAATGTTTTTTAAAACATCTAGAGCATCATTAGTATGGGTAAAAAACTTTAGTTATGTTAAAAATTAAGCTTTAACATCTATATATGAAACATTGTATACTATATTTTTCTACTTCTCTGCATTTTTACATACTTCTAGTACAATTCAAATTTCAATTCAACAAATCCTCACCCAATGGAAAAGAGTGAATCTTCTTCTAACAAAGAAATCAAACACCCTAGTTTTTAAAAATTAACATAAAGTTTCCCTCAGAAACTGTTTTATCTATATAGGACCATTTGAGGAAGACACAGGATATAGGAATAAAACAAAAATCCTAACTAGAGCCCATGTTAGTTATGCTAACTACAGACAGAATGAAGCTTTATCAGAGTCCACAACTGACAGGGCACTTTGGAAAATATGTCACTGCAGCTGCTGTTTTGACATTTAAGTGTATCCTTAAGGAGCATAAAATTCTATTACAGAAAGACAGAACACGTCTATAAATATATATATACAAGACATAAAAATACATATGCACAACCAACTACAGGTACAGATAGAAAAGGGACACTCTGTTTCCACTAGGATCTTCAGAAACTCATGAACACGCGGGCTCACATGTACACATTCAAAGTGGTTTCCCCTTACACCCCAGTGTTTAAGTTATTGCTGCAGTAATTACAGTGCCTCTATTTATATATTTTTAGATGCATTCTGCCTTGCTCTAATAAAATGCCCCTTAAGAATATACTTAAAGAAATGTATATACCTCTATATAAAATTGAATACTACTCAGCCATAAAGAGGAATGAAACAATGCCATTTGCAGCAATATGGATGGACCTAGTGATTATCATACTAAGTGAAGAGAGTCAGACAAAGACAAATATAGGGTATCACTTATATGTGGAATCTAAAATATGATACAAATGAACTTATTTACAAAACAGAAACAGACTCAGACATAGAAAACAAACTTATGGTTACCAGAGGGGAAAGAGGTGGGGGGGGGCAGATAAATTAGGAGTTTGGGATTAGCAGATACAAACTACAATATATAAAATAAACAATAAGGTCCTACTGTATAGCACAGGGAATTATATTCAATATCCTGTAATAAACCATAATGGAAAATATGTATATATATGTATAACTGAATCCCTTTGCTGTACACCAGAAATTAACACATTATAAATCAACTATACTTCAATAAAAAATAAAATAGAATAGAATAAAAAAGAAATGTATATACCTCATTATATTAATTTCCCTATAACTGTGGAACCACATGATACTTTATGTACAGAATATTAGGTTTTATGATAATAATACAAACCTGACTTTTTCTTTATGACACTTTGCCAGTGCCTTGCAGAGACTTGGATCAGGACAGAGATCAAGTGGCGACTGACCCTTCTTATTTCGAATGCTAAGGTCAGCACCATTAGCAGCCAAAAAACAGGCAATAGATGCTGCACTCTTCTTCTCGGCTCCCTGGGTACCAAGTCCCATTATTAACTGAAATCAAATGAAAAAAGTCATTATTTTCCCTTTAGGAATCTGTTATCAATTCTTATCACCATATATATATATATATATATATATATATATATATATATATATGCAAGAATGTGTGTGTATGTGTGGTGTGCACGTGCTTGCGTATATATGTATGTATATATGAATATGTATGTGTGGTAAAAAACATGTCTGGCAAGACTATATAGATGTGGTGGACACTTATGAGTTGCAGTTCTAGCATCCTTCCTCCATGACACCTACCCCCCAATTTCCTCAGGTGTATTGTATGAGGACTGACCCATCTCCAGTTTTAGAGATGAACCAAAGATGGCTCAAACCACTCAGAGACCCACCTCATCTATGTAATTAGTTCAGGGGTGACACATAACCTAAATCAGGTCAATTAAGGCCAATAAAACTCAAGAACAAGACTTCTGATTGAGATATTGAGGAGACAGTCTCCCTTTTCTACTCAATTTGTCTCTGGAACTGCTAGCAACCAACGTGAAACAAAAAGGGGAGAGACAACTGAGAAATGAACCAAGAACCAGGAATTAAGCCATGAAGTGGAGAATGAGACAGATCAGGTCATCTGAGCTTCTGACTCCCACATCTTGTCTGATAATAGTCATAATAATTGTTAATATTTATGGAGCATCTACAATGGACTAAGAACTATTTTAAGCAGTTTCCATGAATTAACTCATTTAATCTTTACAACCTTATGGAGGTAGTTACTCACTTCCCCTCGTTTCAAAATGAGAAAAATGAGGCACATAGGAGTTAGAGTATTTACCGATGGTCATATAGAAAGGCAGCAACTCTCAAACACTTTGGTCTCAGAACCCTTTACATTCTTAAAAATGAATCTAAAATTCATATGGAAACATGAAGGACTTGGAATAGTCAAACAACTTTGAAAAAGAAGAAGAGACTTATACCACTGACTTCAACATTTATTACAAAGCTACTGTAATCAAGACAGTGGGTTGACATCACATAGATAAAGACACAGATCAATAGAAGAGAACTGATTTTAAATAAAGGCACAACAGGCAATTCAGTAGAAAAAGAAAGTCTTTTCAAACAAATGGGGCTGGAATGACTGTATATCCACAAACAAACAAAAAACAAAAAAGAACTTTGACCCATACCTCGTATTATGCATATAAAAATTAACTCAAAATGAATCACAGACCTAAATGTAACAGATAAAACTTTATAAACTTCTAGTACAAAATAGGAGAAAACCTTAGTGACCTTGGATTTAGCAAAGATTTCTCAGGACACAAACAATAAAAGAAAAATTGGTCAATCAGACTTCATTAAAATTAAGAACCTCTGCTCTTTGAAAAATACTGTTAAAAGAATGAAAAGAGGGCTTCCCTAGTGGCGCAGTGGTTAAGAATCCACCTACCAGGCTTCCCTGGTGGCGCCGTGGTTGAGAGTCCACCTGCCGATGCAGGGGACACGGGTTCGTGCCCTGGTCCGGGAAGATCCCACATGCCGTGGAGCAGCTGGGCCTGTGAGCCATGGCCGCTGAGCCTGCGCGTCCAGAGCCTGTGCTCCACAACGGGAGAGGCCACAACAGTGAGAGGCCCGCATATCGCAAAAAAAAAAGAATCCACCTGCCAATGCAGGGGACACGGGTTCGAGCCCTGGTCTGGGAAGATCCCACATGCCATGGAGCAACTAAGCCTGTGTGCCACAACTACTGAAGCCCGCACACCTAGAGCCCATGCTCCGCAACACGAGAAACCACCACAACAAGAAGCTCACACACCACAATGAAGAGCAGCCCCCGTTCGCTGCAACTAGAGAAAGCCCGTGTGCAGCAATGAAGACCCAACGCAGCCAAAAATAAATAAATAAATAAAATTTTTTAAAAGAATGAAAAGACAAGTTACAGACTGGGAGAAAGTATGTGCATACCACATATCTGATAAAGAACTTGTATTCAGTTTATAAAAAGAACCCTCAAAACTTAGTAGTAAGAAAACAGCTCAACAAAATAATGAAGAAGGTCTGAAGAGACACTTCATCAAATATACATGAGTGTGGTGAACAAGCAAATGAAAAGATGTTCAATACCAGCAGTCATAAGGAAATGCAAATTCAAACCACAAAAAGATACCACAGTACTCCTGTTTGAATGGCTAAAGTTATAAAAGGAGAACCAAACAACTTTTAGTAAGAATGCAAAACAATACAGTTAGCATTGACTAGTATTTAGCTCACAAACTACATTTGTAGCTCTGATGAAATATCTTATCAGGTGCAAGTTAAATTAGCCATAAATACAAGCCTCTGCATTAAAAGATGCTCTCACTGGCACTGAATTAAAGATTATCTTTACTCACGGTGTTTTTGGATGGCTCCCAGGCAGCATCGACCTTCCCCACATCTTGCATATCTTGAAGCTGACGTAGCTGAGACAAAGTGTGATGCCTCAGAGCTTCATGCAAAGGAGTATCCCCATCCTTATCCTGAATATCTAATTTGGCACCTGCACGGACCAAAAGCTAGAAGAGAAAAACATCTTATTTTGCTAAAGTATTCCACCCACAAGAAGTTACAACATCTCTAAAGTAACAGTGTGAGAGCCCTGGACCTATCTGACGGGGTTGCCATGAAAGTTAATTATTCTTATGTATTTGCTTGCTAAATTACTCTATATCCAACCCTGTGACTCCTTACAAATAATGATGAACCTGGTTATTCAAATATATTGAATTAGAGAAAGCAGAAAGAAATAAGAACCAAAATGTTGCTCAATTAATCTACTCTAAGATCAAGATAACTGGGGGAAATTTAGGACATTTTTTTTCTCATTTTAATTTCAGATATGTGAGTTGGGATATTTTAAGTATTTCCAATAGGACCAAATCATAACGTTCAAAATTCTTCTATTATTTAAATAAGCAAGTTATTTATTTCCATTCCCTTTGGTTAATTTTCTCCAAATGTATGGTTATAAGGGTTATAAGTCCAAATATCAGAGAAATGAATTTTTGGCAAGGGGAATTTTAAATAATAATAAACGTGAAGTGTTTGCTAAACTGCAATCTCTTACATATAACACATAATCGATATATCTCAATCAATTTTTTAAATATATTTATTTTTGGCTGCATTGGGTCTTCATTGCTGCACGCGGGCTTTCTCTAGTTTCAGCGAGTGCAGGTTACTCTTGGTTGCGGTGCACTGGCTTCTCATTGCAGTGGCTTCTCTTGTTGCGGAGCACAGGCTCTAGGCACGTGGGCTTCAGTAGTTGTGGTACATGGGCTCAGCAGTCATGGCTCGCGGGCTCTAGAGCGCAGGCTCAGTAGTTGTGGCGCACGGGCTTAGTTGCTCCGCGGCATGTGGGATCTTCCCAGACCAGGGCTCGAACCCGTGTCCCCTGCATTGGCAGGCGGATTCTTAACCACTGAGCCACCACGGAAGCCCTCAATCGATATTTTAAGTGGTAAACATAAAACTTTGCTTACAGTGCTTCAACAAGTTCCCTAATCATTTCTGTAAATGTTATCAGAGTTTTAGAAAAATACTATACAAAGAAACCAATCTCAAGCACATGGTCCTACCTGTCTTGGCTAATTACTGTTTTCTTTTGTTTTGCTTGCTTTGTTTCAAAAAGATTATATAATGTCTCTGCAGGACAGTTTCTCAAATTTGAACATGCATCACAATTACCTGGGGGCCTGTTAAACCACAGATTGCTAGTTCCCACCCTTGGAGGTTCTGATTTGGTTGGTCTGAGGTGGGGCCCAGGAATTGACTTTTCTACCAAAGTCTCAGGTGATGCTGATGCTGCTGCTTCAGCCTCCAAACTTTAAGAATCACTGCTCTACAAAAAAGTTGTGAACAGATAATCTTTCAAGTATTTTGACTGGAATCACCAGATTAGTAAAATAAAAATATACATGTCAGCTTTTTTGGAATCTGTTTGGCAAATGTCTAGCCGAAGCCTTTAATTACAGTTCACTCTCAATTATAAAAATTAAAAGGGAGTATACTTTTTAAAAAAACAAATTTGTAAGTTACTCTGAAATCCTCTGATTTAATATTCTGGCAATTTACAAATCTGGCAACAAAATTATAAAGACTTTGAATATCAGAATCTTAAGATTTTCCTTATTACAAATTAAAACTCTTTACTCAACTGGTGTAAAATATTAGCCTAAAATCATAATTTTTACCTCCAGCTATGCCTTTTGAGAAATCTAACAAAGTATGATTTAATAAGCAAAGATTCACTTTAGTAGACACGTTACCCTCACAATCTGGGTGTGCTGCCGCTCAACAGCAAGGTGTAGGGCAGTCTGCTGGTTCACATTCTGGATATCCAGGTTTGCGTTACCCTGAAGAAGAACAAGGCATACACAGTTGAATGTGACAAGAGGGAAGCATACTAAACTAACTCTTGGCAAAGAATCAGTACACTGGACACTACTGACCACACCCCCTTCCTAGGGGCTGGGACCTTGTTCTCATATGGTAACATAGGAAGAAGTGGATAGGGCAGCAAACTTTCTGAAGTATAACAGCAAGTTTAAAATAATTATTTTTATTATGGTGATTCCATCTAAGAACAGTTAAAGGACAAAGTACAGTACAAACACAGCTCCCTTTTAATCTCCATTATAGAGCAATGGACATAATCAGCTCATTTTAACTGTAAATATTTCCTGAAAATATATTAATGAGTCTTCACATTGGATCTAGATTTCTTTTAATGACCTAATAAGGTCAGTTCTTTTTGCTGCATAATTGAGCTCTTCCTCATTCAGTGAAAAGGAACTCTGCTGGAGGGTGAGAAGAAGATAACGCTTAATTAGTACATACAAACACTTACTGAAGGAAGAGCAGAAAGTCCCACCAGGGCCCTGAGATAGACAAAGGACCATGAGAACAGCTGATGCCAAGCACAGAGGAAAGGGACGGAGAAGCAAAAGCAATGAACACAGTGTCAGTGGACCTGGGTTCAAGTGTTGTCAGCTACGCGCTTTGTGAGTTTAAGCACTGTATCATTTCATGCCTATTTCCTCAGCTCCAAAATGGTAAGGGCACAACCTATTCCAGGGGTCAATGTGAGGATTAAGAAAAATAACAACGTCAAAATGCCTAGCACCATGTCTGGCATGATAAAAAATAATAATAAATTTTTAAAAAATACTAAAATTAAGTAGAGGGCTACAGAGTCAAAAAGTAAACTGTATCATTCCATTTGTGTCTTAGAACCATTCATGCCCTATGATCACAACTCTGACACCCCTACCTGTGCACCTGCTTGGTGCATCAGGTAGAGCTGAAACTCCCTTATGCGAGTTTGGTTGGTCTGAACATGCTATGACATGTTCGAGAAGGTGCGAGTTTCTGGATTGTTTTTACTATTTATGTTTCTTTGAGTGCAATCATTAGGCTCCTGATCTCAGCTTGCTTTCCTTTTTTTTTTTGGCCGTGCCGCGTGGCTTATGGGATCTTAGTTCCCCAACCAGCAACCAACCAGCGATGGCCCATGGCAGTGAAAGCGCTGAGTCCTAACCAATGGACCACCAGTGAATTCCCTCAGCTTGTTTTCTTATCATGTCTGTTCTCATATAAATGCAGAAAGTGAGGGATCTCCTTTTAAGTTTCCTGAACTTTTTTCCATCATTTAGATTTTCCAAAGTAGTATTCATTGTATGGATATACCATAATTTGTTTATTCAGACACTAGTTGATGAACATTTGGTTTGCTTTCAGTTTAGGGCTATTACAAATAATGCTGCTACAAGCATTTAGTAGGAGTATTTCGTGGAAATGTGCCCTCAGTTCTCTTAGATACATATCTAGACGTGAGACTGCTGGGATGAATATATGTTTAACTTTATAAGAAACTGCTGAACTGTTTTTCAACATGGCTACCCTGAAAAACACCAGCAACGTTTGTGAATTCTAACTGCTCCACATCCTAATCAACAACTGGTTTTGTTGGCATTTTTAATTTTAGTCATTGTAGTTGGTGATTAGTAGTGTTGGTGTAATTTCTGTTTTCCTAATGACCAATGGTAATTTAAGCAAGGTCACAAGATACATGGTAAATATATTTTAAAAACTGCAACTCTATATATTAGCAATACGTAACTGGAAATTGAAATTTTAAAACAATACAATTTACCAATAGGATCAAAAAAATTACTTAAAGATAAACCTAGTATGTGCAAGAGCAATCAAACTCCCCCAAAGACTTTTAATAGAAACTAATAACCTGATTCTAAAATGTACTGGGAAATTCCAAAGATCTAGAACATTAAAGTAGTTCTGAGAAAGAAAAACAAATTTAGAGGACTTACTCTAACTGATTTCAAGACTTACTATAAAGCAACAATAACCAAGACAGTGTGGTACTGGCTTAAGGTCAGTCGTTTGGATTTTGGATGAAAAGGAATTTATCATAATTAACAACACTTCTAAGAAAATTAATTTTAATAATAAAGGCTTACAATGGCAGGGGAAAGGTTTAACTTTTGAACTATTTTTTTACCTAAACTTCTGTAGTTTATGGAATGTCTATCTTATGATCTATGACCTAATTACACATAATGTACTATCTACTAAATTTTTCTGCTGTTTCATCTTCTTAACTAGACTGTAAGTTCCTTGAAGTCAGGGATCACAGATAATTCTTTGGGAACTTTAGTGCTTAGCTATGGCATATGCTTGACTGAAGCATTTAAAAATTTTGCTGAATACACCAAAATATCATAAAATTGCAATAAATGGGTTTCCCCCAAAATCCAATCTCATAAAAATGTAGAGCATCTTATTCCTGAGATGAATGAAATGACCAAGGTGAGCCTATGCTGCTATCCAAGGGGTCCAGCAGTAGTCATGAACTGCATCCCTAGATCCTAGCTGCAGCCTGGTGTTACCTGGTGGCAACTGCCCACACCAGCTTAGATATCAACATGATGGTTCTACAGCAGAGTGATACTTCCACAATAGCGGCAGTGATTCTGGAAAATCCCTTTTCATTGATGCCTATTTTGTTGGACCAAACCAGGAAGACTGTGCAGAGAGAATACTGGAGACTGAAGGATTCCCCGCCCCCCCACCCCCTTCTCCCCACACACACCACTAACTCCCTCCATTTAAGAACCAATGTTAGGGGAATTCCCTGGTGGTCCAGTGTTTAGGGCTCCATGCTTCCACTGAAGGGGGCACAAGTTCGATCCCTGCTTGGGGAACTAAGATTCTATATGCTGTGTGGCACAGCCAGGGAAAATAAAAATAAAAACAAAAACCAATGTTAGGCGGAAGACTAAATTCATATTATATCTGAATTTGCATCATCATGGGATTTTGCTGTAAGATCCCATCATCATGGGATTTGACTTATTATCAATAATAAGTAGTTGATGAAGTAAAAAATAGATAGCAATGACCCAAAATTGTTAAAAATTACTGAACTGCTTTTCCTACCTGATGTACCAACAGTTCAGCCACTTCTACATGATTATTGAGGGCAGCCAGATGCAAGGCAGTATAACCATCATCTTTCTTCTCATCCACAATCCACGGTCTCGGTAATTTCGACAGTAAAACACGCATTGCACTGAAAGTCAAATATTTAATTAAATATTTTCTTTAGAAAAACTATTCAAAAGAAACTTTTAAAATCAAATGAATATACTTCTCTTTAAAGAAAATTATGCCCTTAGAGACAAACAGAAATTCAAAATTTCTAAATCGGGCTTCCCTGGTGGCGCAGTGGTTGAGAGTCCGCCTGCCAACGCAGGGGACACGGGTTTGTGCCCTGGTCCGGGAAGATTCCGCATGCCGCGGAGCGGCTGGGCCCGTGAGCCATGGCCGCTGAGCCTGCACATCCAGAGCCTGTGCTCTGCAACGGGAGAGGCCACAACAGTGAGAGGCCCGCGCACCGCAAAAAAAAAAAAAATTCTAAATCTTAAATACACAGACTTTTCGTATTGTAAGAGGTAAACAAATTATTGCTGTTTGGAGAACAGAATCAAAACAGAATGGGAGTGCTACAAAAGGGAAACATTATGATAGGAAAAATACCAAAGGTAAAAGAAATATACCCTAATAAGGATATATGTTGGCCTTGTGGAATCTCTTAGGTTCAACTGGAATAGTATATATTGACGAAGAGTTAATAAAGAACAACCAGGTAACAACAGCTAAGAAGGAAAAATAGTGATAAGACAAATTTTAGGTAGCTGGCAGATTATCATTAACTCTGCAGAATTAAAAATGTGATATATGTCATTTAGCAGTGCTAAATCCAGTTGATATCAAAACACACAAAATGGTCACTATAATCTAGTATTTAAAATTTAAGATATGGTAACAAAGTATCTCCAAAGCAAAAAAGACAAAGTTATCCTAAAGAGCACCAAAGATTAAACCGTAAAAAAGCAGGGGAACTAATTATCAAGAAATCATGCTTTGTAGAGAAAAAGCTAGCCTACCACTCAAAAAGGAAAATAAAATCAGAAGCAACTTTCCTAAGCCTAACCAGTCTAACTTTTCTTAACATAGAGATTTTGTGTGGAAAACTCATAATGTAATTTGGAAAAAATCTCCCTTAATACATGTATCAACTAATTGTTTTTTTTTAGGAGTGAGACCTAAGATAACTGCTCCCGTAAAGAGTATTGGACTTGGCTCAGACACACTGATATACGTATTAGATATTGAATCTTCCCTCACACCTAAAAAAGGCAGTAAACACAGAAAAGTAAAGCTTTTAAAATTGTGCCAATAGAGTATAAAAGGGCAAGAAATAACAGTAAGATACATATCGGGATAGTTTTTTGTAAGGTGATACATATGAGAGAAAAATTTTTAATAGAGAAATGTTATAAACGTATGGAGAAACAGTCTGAAGATTCAGAATAAGAATGTGTGTAAATGAAACTGTAAGTCTCTAAAATAATGAGACTAAGGCCTAACATGAGCCAGAGCATGTTTCCTTAACAGCAGTGGTCTATGAATCCCAAACAGGAAATCCAAGACATCTGAGAACAAGCTTTGGAGGATCCAAGAATCTCCAAAACTGTACTCAAATCTGGAAGTTTATAGCTTTTCTCAGATTTTTAAGCAGGTTTATGACCCAAGGTGTACTGAGAATCAAAACTTTAAGACAGCCTTTGGTGGTTGTTACTGAAGTTACAATCACTGTTTATGGGTAACAAGACTTCTTTAGAAATCTATGAACCATTTTCTCCCAGAAAATACACATAAAAATCTATACATACAATTTTGAGGGAGTCCAAACCCCCTAAGGTTCCATTCATGGACCTCATACAAAGCTAAAGATTCCTGCTTTAGCTCATTTTCTGTAATTATAAAGATTCTATACCTCCTCATTCAGTGGATTAAAATAGAATACTAGAAATTCTGTAGATTTTGACTCAAATTCTTAATGGGGAAAAGTACTGGTACAACAATATACTACTGATTGTTTGGATTTAGCATAATCATGATGCTAATGCCATAAATTATCTGTTACCTTACACACTTGACCATGTGATAAACGGAATTTAGCTTTATGATTCTTTTGGAGAGTTTTGAATATTCAAGTATTAAATCATGTGAAAAAAGTTTTAATAAAGACAAAATGTAATCATTAAAAATAATAAGATAGGACACAGATTTGAAATTTGTTCTCCTGTCTTCTCCTTGGATGCCATGTGAATAAGGCCTGACTTCACTGCAAACCTCGGATATCTTAGCATTTTGGCTTGCTATGTTTCTGACAAAGGCAACTTGGCTTGGATAAATCGCCCAGCAAAGAAAAATCCAAGACACCAGTAAGATTTTCACCACAGTTGTCTACGCCATGTGGCTGAGAGGGTCTTGGTGCTCTGGCCAGGAGTCAGGACTGAGCCTCTGAGGTGGGAGAGCCGAGTTCCAGACACTGGACCACCAGACACCTCCTGGCCCCATGTAATATCAACCAGCGAGAGCTCTCCCAGAGATCTCTGTCTCAACACTAAGACCCAGATCCACTTGACAACCAGCAAGCTCCAGTGCTGGACACCCCATGCCAAACTAGCAAGACAGGAACACAACCACCCATTAGCAGAGAGGCAGCCTAAAATCATAGTAAGTTCACAGACACCACAAAACATACCACCGTATGCAGTCCTGCCCATCAGAAAGACAAGATCCTGCCTCATCCACCAGAACACAGGCACCAGTCCTCTCCACAAGGAAGCCTACACAAGCCACTGAATCAACCTTACCCACTGGGGGTAACACCAAAAACAAAGGGAACTACAAACCTGCAGCAAGCAAAAGGAGACACCAAACACAGTAAGATAAGCAAAATGGGAAGATAGAGAAACATACAGCAGATGAAGGAGCAAGGTAAAAACCCACCAGACCAAACAAATGAAGAGGAAATAGGCAGTCTATCTGAAAAAGAATTCAGAGTAATGATAGTTAATGATCCAAAATCTTGGAAACAGAATGGAGAAAATACAAGAAACGTGTAACAAGGACCTAGAAGAACTAAAGAGCAAACAAACAATGATGACCAACACAATAAATGAAATTAAAAATTCTCTAGTAGGAATCAATAGCAGAATAACTGAGGCAGAAGAACGGATAAGTAACCTGCAAGGTAAAATAGTGGAAATAACTACCGCAGAGCAGAATAAAGAAAAACGAATGAAAAGATTTGAGGACAGTCTCAGAGACCACTGGGACAACATTAAATGCACCAACATTCAAATTATAGGGGTCTCAGCAGAAGAAGAGAAAAAGGGACTGAGAAAATATTTGAAGAGATTATAGTTGAAAACTTCCCTAATATGGGAAAGGAAATAGTCAATCAAGTCCAGGAAGCACAGAGAGTCCCATACAGGATAAATCCAAGGAGAAACACACCAAGACACATATTAATCAAACTATCAAAAATTAAAGACAAAGAAAAAATATTAAAAGCAGCAAGGGAAAAGCAACAAATAACATACAAGGGAATCCCTGTAAGGTTAACAGCTGATCTTTCAGCAGAAAGTCCGCAAGCCAGAAGGGAGTGGCAGGACATATTTAAAGTGATGAAAGGGAAAAAACCTACAACCAAGATTACTCTACCCAGCAAGGATCTCATTCAGATTCGACGGAGAAATTAAAACCTTCACAGACAAGCAAAAGCTAAGAGAATTCAGCACCACCAAACCAACTTTACAACAAATGCTGAAGGAACTTCTCTAGGCAGGAAACACAAGAGAAGGAAAAGACCTACAATAACAAATCCAAAACAACTACAAAAATGATAATAGGAACATACATATTGATAACTACCTTAAATGTAAATGGATAAAATGCTCTAACTATAAAAGACACAGACAGGCTGAATGGATACAAAAACAAGACCCGTATACATGCTGTTTACAAGCGACTCACTTCAGACCTAAAGACACATACAGACTGAAAGAGAGGGGATGGAAAAAGATATTCCAAGCAAATGAAAATCAAAAGAAAGATGGAGTAGCAATTCTCATATCAGACAAAACAGACTTTAAAATAAAGACTATTACAAGAGACAAAGAAGAACACTGCGTAATGATCAAGGGATCGATCCAAGAAGAAGATATAACAATTGTAAATATTTATCCACGCAACACAGGAGCACCTCAATATATAAGGCAAATGCTAACAACCATAAAAGGGGAAATCGACAGTAACACAATCATAGTAGGGGACTTTAACAACCCACTTCCACTAATGGACAGATCAACCAACAGGAAAACAAACAAAGAAACATAAGCTTTAAATGATACATTAAACAAGATGGACTTAATTGATATTTATAGGACATTCCACCCAAAAATAATAGAATACAGTTTCTTCTCAAGTGCTCATGGAACATTCTCCAGGATAGATCTTATCTTGGATCACAAATCAAGCCTTGGTAAATTTAAGAAAATTGAAATTGTATCAAGTATCTTTTCCTACCACAATGCTAGGAGACTAGGTATCAATTACAGGAAAAAAAACCGTAAAAAATACAAACACATGAAAGCTAAACAATACCATACTAAATAACCAAGAGATCACAGAAGAAATCAAACAGGAAATCAAAAAATACCTAGAAACAGATGACAATGAGAACACAACGGCCCAAAACGTACGGGATACAGCAAAAGCAGTTCTAAGAGGGAAGTTTATAGCAATACAACACTACCTCAAGAAACAAGAAACATCTCAAAGAAACAACCTAACCTTACACCTAAGCAATTAGAGAAAGAAGAACAAAAAAAACCCCAAAGTTAGCAGAAGGAAAGAAATCATAAAGATCAGATCAGAAATAAATGACAAAGAAATGAAGGAAACGAAAACAAAGATCAATAAAACTAAAAGCTGGTTCTCGGACAAGATAAACAAAATTGATGAACCATTAGCCAGACTCATCAAGAAAACAAGGGAGAAGACTCAAATCAATAGAATTAGAAATGAAAAAGGAGAAGTAACAACTGACAATGCAGAAATACAAAGGATCATGAGAGATTACTACAAGCAACTATATGCCAATAAACTGGACAACCTGGAAGCTTTTCTAAAAGCACAACCTTCCGAGACTGAACCAGGAAGAAACAGAAAATATAAACAGACCAATCACAAGCACTGAAATTGAGACTGTGATTAAAATCTTCCAACAAACAAAAGCCCAGGACCAGATGGCTTCACAGGCGAATTCTATGAAACATTCAGAGAAGAGCTAACATTTATCCTTCTCAAACTCTTCCAAAATATAGCAGAGGAAGGAACACTCTCAAACTCATTCTACAAGACCATCATCACCCTGATACCAAAACCAGACAAAGATGTTACGAAAAAAGAAAACTACAGGCCAATATCACTGATGAACATAGATGCAAAAATCCACAACAAAATACTAGAATCCGGGCTTCCCTGGTGGCGCAGTGGTTGAGAGTCCGCCTGAGGATGCAGGGGACATGGGTTCGTGCCCCAGTCCAGGAAGATCCCACATGCCGCGGAGCGGCTGGGCCCGTGAGCCATGGCCGCTGAGCCTGCACATCCGGAGCCTGTGCTCCGCAACAGGAGAGGCCACAACAGTGAGAGGCCCGTGTACCACACACACAAAAAAAACTAGAATCCAACAGCACATCAAAAGAATCATACACCATGATCAAGTGAGGTTTATCCCAGGAATGCAAAGATTCTTCAATACATGCAAATAAATCAATGTGATACACCATATTAACAAACTGAAGGATAAAAACCATGTGATCGGGCTTCCCTGGTGGCGCAGTGGTTGAGAGTCTGCCTGCCGATGCAGGAGACACAGGTTCGTGCCCCGGTCCGGGAAGATCCCACATGCCGCGGAGCGGCTGGGCCCGTGAGCCATGGCTGCTGAGCCTGCGCGTCCGGAGCCTGTGCTCCGCAACGGGAGGGGCCACAGCAGTGAGAGGCCCGCTTACGACCAAAAACAAAAACAAAAAAAAAAAAAACCATGTGATCATCTCAACAGACGCAGAAAAAGCTTTCAACAAAATTCAAAACCCATTTATTATAAAAACTCTCCAGAAAGCAGGCATAGAGGGAACTTACCTGAACATAATAAAGGCCATATATGTCAAATCCACAGCCAACATCGTTCTCAATGGTGAAAAACTGAAACCATTTCCACCAAGATCAGGAACAAGACAAGGTTGCCCACTCTCACCACTATTATTCAACATAGTTTTGGAAGTTTTAGCCACAGCAATCAGAGACGAAAAAGAAATAAAAGGAATCCAAATTGGAAAAGAAGTAAAACTGTCACTGTTTGCAGATGACATGATACTACACACACAGAATCCTAAGATGCTACCAGAAAACTACTAGAGCTAATCAATGAATTTGGTATAGTAGCAGGATACAAAATTAATGCACAGAAATCTCTTGCATTCCTGTACACTAATGATGACAAATCTGAAAAAGCAATTAAGGAAACACTCCCATTTACTACTGCAACAAAAGAATAAAATACCTAGGAATAAACCTACCTAAGGAAGTAAAAGACCTGTATTCAGAAAACTATAAGACACTGATGAAACAAATTAAAGATGATACCAACAGATGGAGAGATATACCATGTTCCTGACTGGAAGAATCAACATTGTGAAAATGACTATACTACCCAAAGCAATCTACAGATTCAATGCAATCCCTATCAAACTACCAATGGCATTTTTCACAGAACTAAAACAAAAAATTTCACAATCTGTATGAAAATACAAAAGACCCCAAATAGCCAAAGTAATCTTGAGAAAGAAAAATGGAGCTGGAGAAATAAGGCTCCCTTGACTTCAGACTATACTACAAAGTTACAGTAATCAAGACAGTATGGTACTGGCATAAAAACAGAAATATAGATCAATGGAACAGGATAGAAACCCCAGAGATAAACCCAAACACATATGGTCATCTTATCTTTGATAAAGAAGGCAAGAATATGCAATGGAGAAAAGACAGCTGATTCAATAAGTGGTGCTGGGAAAACTGGACAGCTACATGTAAAAGAATGAAATTAGAACACTCCCTAACACCATACACAAAAATAAACACAAAATGGATTAAAGACCTAAATGTAAGGCCAGACACTATAAAAGTCTTAGAGGAAAACATAGGCAGAACATTCTATGGCATAAATCACAGCAAGATCCTTTTTGACCCTCCTCCTAGAGAAATGGAAATAAAAACAAAAGTAAACATATGGGACCTAATGAAACTTAAAAGCTTTTGCACAGCAAAGGAAACCACAGACAGGATGAAGACAACCCTCAGAATGGGAGAAAATATTAGCAAATGAAACAACTGACAAAGGATTAATCTCCCAAATTTACAAGCAGCTCATGCAGCTCAATATCAAAAAACCAAACCCAATCCAAAAATGGGCAGAAGACCTAAATAGACATTTCTCCAAAGAAGATATACAGATTGCCAACAAACACATGAAAAGATGCTCAATATCACTAATCATTAGAGAAATGCAAATCAAAACTACAGTGAAGTATCACCTCACACAAGTCAGAATGGCCATCATCAAAAAATCTACAAATAATAAATGCTGGAGAGGGTGTGGAGAAAAGGGAACCCTCTTGCACTGTTGATGGGAATGTAAACTGACACAGCCACTATGGAGAACAGTATGGAGGTTCCTTAAAAAACTAAAAATAGAACTACCATACGATCCAGCAATCCCACTACTGGGCATATACCCTGAGAAAAGCATAATTCAGAAAGTGTCATGAAGCACAATGTTCATTGCAGCTCTATTTACAATAGCCAGGACATGGAAGCAACCTAAGTGTCCATCAACAGATGAATGGATAAAGAAGATGTGGCACATATATACAATGGCACATATATACAATGGAATATTACTCAGCCATAAAAAGAAACGAAACTGAGTTATTCATAGTGAGGTGGGTGAACCTAGGGCCTGTCGTACAGAGTGAAGTAAGTCAGAAAGAGAAAAACAAATACTGTATGCTAACACATACATATGGAATCTAAAAAAAAGGTTATGAAGAACCTCGGGGCAGGACAGAAATAAAGATGCAGATGTAGAGAATGGACTTGAGGACATGGGGAGGGGGAAGGGTAAGGTGGGATAAAGTGAGAAAGTGGCATCGACTAATATATACTACCAAATGTAAAACAGATAGCTAGTGAGAAGCAGCCGCATAGCAGAGGGAGATCAGCTCAGTGCTTTGTGACCACCTAGAGGGGTGGGATAGGGAGGATGGGAGGGAGACGCAAGAGGAAGGAGATATGGGGATACATGTATATGTATAACTGATTCTCTTTGTTACAAAGCAGAAACTAACACACCATTGTAAAGCAATTATACTCCAATAAAGACGTTTAAAAATAAATAAAAAGTCATGCACAACAATGTTCACTGCAGCATTATTTACAATAGCCAGGATATGGAATCAACCTAAGTGTCCATCAAAAGATCAATGGATAAAGAAGATGTGGCACATATATACAATGGAATATTACTCTGCCATAAAAAGAAACGAAATTGAGTTATTTGTAGTGAGGTGGATGGACCTAGAGTCTGTCATAGAGTGACATTAAGTCAGAAAGAGAAAACCAAATACCATATGCTTACAGATATATATATGGAATCTAAAATTTAAAAAAAATGGTTCTGAAGAACCTAGGGGAGGGACAGGAATAAAGACACAGACGTAGAGAATGGACTTGAGGACACAGGAAGGGGGAAGGGTAAGCTGAGACAAAATGAGAGAGTGGCACTGACATATATACACTATCAAATGTAAAACAGATAGCTAGTGAGAAGTAACTGCATAGCACAGGGAGATCAGCTCGGTGCTTTGTGACTACCTAGAGTGATGGGATAGGGAGGGTAGGAGGGAGGTGCAAGAGGGAGGGGATATGGGGATATATGTATATGTATAGCTGATTCACTTTGTTATATAGCAGTAACTAATAGAACAATGTAAAGCAATTATACTCCAATAAAGATGTTAAAAATATATAAGATAAATCCATTTTTTAAATTATTTTATTTATTTTTGGCTCTGTCAGGTCTTAGTTGCGGCACGCTGGATCTTCGTTGAGGTACGTGGGATCTTCCGTTGTGATGTGTGGGCGTCCCTCTAGTTGTGGCGTGCGGTTTTCTCTTCTCTAGTTGTGGCGCGTGGGTTTTTCTCTCTCTAGTTGTGGCCCGCAGGTTTTCTCCCTCTAGTTGTGGCGGGCAGGCTCTGTAGTTGTGGCACATGGGCTCCAGAGCGTGTGGGCTCTGTAGTTTGTGGCACGCGGGCTCTCTAGTTGAGGCGCGTGAGCTCAGTAGTTGTGGCGTGTGGGCTTAGTTGCCCTGTGGCATGTGGGATCTTAGTTCCCTGACCAGGGATCAAATCCACATCTCCTGCATTGTAAGGTGGATTTTTTTTTTTTTTTTTTTTTTTTGCGGTACGCGGGCCTCTCACTTTTGCGGCCTCTCCTGTTGTGGAGCACAGGCTCCGGACTCACAGGCTCAGCGGCCATGGCTCACGGGCATAGCTGCTCCGCGGCATGTGGGATCTTCCCGGACTGGGGCACGAACCCGTGTCCCCTGCATCGGCAGGCGGACTCTCAACCACTGCGCCACCAGGGAAGCCCTAAGGTGGATTCTTTACCATTGGATCATCAAGGAAGTCCCAAACACATGTTATTGATACAAAGAAAAGAAAAATGGTACTATAACTGTGTTGAGAGAAATGGTGGTAATAGAGGATATTAATAGTTTTCACTTACTTGTTCTTCCTTCTTGCATTCATTAAGTCAACAAGCTAGAAAACCTGAGGTCCCTCAGAAAAAAGAGCCAATGGTTCAGAAAGTTACTGAGGCATTTAAAAAGAAATAGAGGGAATTCCCTGGCGGTCCAGTGGTTAGGACTTGGCACTTTCACTGCCGGGGCCCAGGTTCGATACCTGGTCGGGGAACTAAGATCCCACAAGCCGCACAGCACAGCCAAAAAAATTAAATAAAAATAAACAAAAATAAAAATAAATAGATATGTATGTATTCTTGAAAGCCCATTGCCTCCCTGCACTCTTATTACTTTGTGTCTTTTTGCTTTTTCCTCTCTTAGTACAGTATATATAACTGAACTGTCAGAACAAGGGAAAGGCAGTACCAGGCTACTGCTGGCAGTGACAAAAACAACCCTAGTCCCTTCTAGATCACATTCTACAAAGTATATCAAATCCTAATATTAAAATGCAAAATTCAACATTTTCAAGGAGAAAGTTTTTATTTCAGAAAAAATCTATTCTGTTAATTAGTCTCACTGACATAAATATTGTATATTATACTATAGAATAACCATATTAAAATATTTTTTCCTCACAATCCTGAAATATTAAGAAATATATCATTAAAAATAAAAATTGAAAGAAATTTGAATTAATCCAAATGCTTTATTTTAAACTGATTAAATTATTATAATATTAGCAACATATTTTAAAGAGAAATGGTAATTTTTGATTTCCCATAGTAACAGTGTTATATTGGCAAATGAGGTGAATACAGCAGACAATAGTTAATAAAGTAAATAAAACAAATGGATAACTAAAGAAAAAGAGATTTTTATAATAGGAGATCCAGTAGTCGAATTAGGATGATAGATAGATAGATAAGTAGATAGATAGATAGATAAATCACCAGGATGGAATTATTATTAAAAAGATGAAAATTATGTCTCTTTCTGGAAAATAATGATTGGTTAAAAAGAGCGTGAAGAAATGGTTCGTACAAAGCCTGGAGAAAGAATGAGAAAAATAGTTTGTCAGTGTATCACCAGCGTTATCTATAGAAGAAGCTCCCTGATGAGCAATCCCAGTATTCTAATTTACCCTCCAGTAGAATCAGGAGAATGCTATCAGTTTTCAGTCCATCGTCACATGCAAAGTCATCACAGGTTGATGGTACTGTCAATTAAGATCATCTAACCAGTTGTCTTGCTCACCAATCAATCTCCAATTTTAACTTAGCTTTTCATAGTAGATTTCTTTCTCCCCACTGCAGGGGGAAAAAATCTACTGATCAGATGGTGTAAGTACTACAATCCACTTAGCAATATTTCTTTCTGTAAACAGTAATTTGGCATTCTTTATTAGTGTTAATTAGTGTTAGTCATCTCTATGGACCAATAAAGCCAAGGTCCATACTCGGGCCCTGTGAAGCCTCAACTAAACACTCTCACCCACAACAGCTCTATCTCATATCTGTAACTGAACAAATACCAACACTTCCATAGAAACCTCTGTAAAATACCATAAGATTGCTGTAAGAATTAAATGATATAATGTAGGTAAATGTTTTAGTAGAGTCTAAAATTCTTCAATATAATAGTGTTATTTTATTACAGTTCTAAGATTATAGACTTATAAAGTACACAGTACAAATTTCCCTTTTCTCCTTCCCAAGAATTCCTCCTGTATTCTTGATTTTGGTTATTCTTACCACCATTTAACCAGCCACCCAAGTCAGAAACTTGGGAATCATTCTAGACCCTTTCCTCCCTTCTTACTCCTGTGTTCAATTTGTTCTCTTGGTTTTCCCTTTTAAAACTAAACTATTCTTTCCCAGGGGCCCCAATATTCTTTATATAGGCTTTCATTACCTTTCCTCTGAACATCTGTAACAGCTCCCTTCCAAATCTATCCTCTATACCCCTTCCACACAAATCTAATCATTTCACAATTTTCACAAATTCAAAATTATCAGCACTCAAATTAAAAAGGCTTCCTTTAGGGCTTCCCTGGTGGCGCAGTGGCTGAGAATCTGCCTGCTGATGCAGGGGACCTGGGTTTGTGCCCCGGTTCAGGAAGATCCCCCATGCCGCGGAGCGGCTGGGCCTGTGAGCCATGGCCGCTGAGCCTGTGCGTTCGGGGCCTGTGCTCCGCAACGGGAGAGGCCACAACAGTGAGAGGCCCGCGTAAAAAAAAAAGGCTTCCTTTAAAATAACTAAATCTTTTTAAGATATGATTGGTCTCGATAAAATTTATTCTGATATATACTTTTTGTTCTAATATACTTTTAAAAGAATATGAGACTAAACTTACTATTTTGTTGATAACTGAATTATAACAAAATCAACTCCTGATTAAATGGTTTAAGTTGTGATAAAATATTGCAGATAGCCCCAAATCAAAATTAATGTAAAAGTCAATGGTCAACTAGCCAGGAGTGGGTAAATTTTTGTTTTTGCTGTTTTTAAATAAACTTTTTATTTCAGAACCACTGTAGAGTTACAGAGAATTGTGAAGATACTGCAGAGAGTTCCTCACCTCTACTGTTAATATTGTACATTAGTATGGTACATTTGTTAATTAATGAACCAGCACTGACTGCTATTAACTACTTCATTCCAACTTCCTTAGTTTTATTTCATGTTCTTTTTCTGCCCCAGAATACCACATTACATTTAGTTGTCATGGCTCCTTAGGCTCCCCTTGGCTGTGACAGTTTCTTAGACTTTGCTTGTTTTTGATGATGTTGACAATGTTGAGGAGTACTAATCAGTTATTTTGTAGACTGTCCCTCAGTTGGAATTTGTCTGGTGTTTTCCCATGATTACACTGGGGTTATGAGTTTTGAAGAAGAAGGTCTCAAAGGTAGTGCCTCTTCATCACGTCACATCAAGGGTACACACTATAAACATGACTTATCACTGTCGATGTTAACCTTGATCATCTGGCTGAGGTAGTGTTTGTGAGGTTTCTCCATCACAGAATTACTCTTTTTACCCTTTTCTATACTATAGAACACTAAAATATACCACATACTCTTTGGAAAGAAGTCACTATGCGCAGCCTAAACTTGAGTGGAAAGTTATGCTCCACTTCCTTGAAGGTGGAATATCCACATAAATTATTTAGAATTCTTCTACACTGGAGATTTGAGGTAGATTAATTTTAAGAGAGACCTATAACCCTCTCATCTTAATTAGAAAGCTGCTAATTAATGTTCATTCCTGATCTTCCCCCCACAAAAAGCAAACAAACACAAACAAATAATATGATGCCTCAAGAAAAAAGCCAATCTTTGGGCCTAGCCTGCAAGATGAGTTAAGAAAAAAACAGAATAGCCCCTGGTCCCCTCACCCTCATGTCCAGAGCAGCTCTGAGTGGTCTGTCTCCTTTCTTCTCATGGGGTAGACAATCTGAGGAACCCACAGTATAACCAAAGGTCAGCTGTTCCCCACAGAACCTTAGTTAATTTAGAGGATTCTGTTGTTAGGTTGCAAGAACTGAGGCCCATAGAGTTGCCGGGATAAGGGTGTTACAGCTCAATAAATCAATAATTATACTAAGCCAATAGACTCTCACTTGTGGAGCACAGTATGAGATTTGAAGATACTTTCCCTAACGTTCAAACACTCTTCTTTATTTCTCAGTCTGGTTGTTTTCCAAAGGTTAGGGACATGGATAATTTAAGGATAAGATCTTACTACCAGTTAAGCAGGCATTTGTGAATACTGCCAAAGAAGCATTAAGTTCTGGAACAACTAATAGTGGTGCCTAGCATAATCCCTGGCACATGGTAATACTCAAACGTTTGCTGAATGATGAACAAATGAGTTCTAAGAAGCAGAGGGGACAAGCAGCTGTCTGCATGGTATGTAACAGTCAAATGGCGCTGGGTCCATTTTTAGGACCTGCCATGCTTTGCAATCTTTCTTCAGAGATGGGCAACATTTTTCCAAATAAACCACAGTAGCTAAACTGAGGAGGCCTTACATATTAGTACTACTTAATGTAAAAAGACATTAGAACGGCACAACAACACATATTAGGTGTTCAAAAAATGCTTGCTGAGTTAAAGAACAATCCCTCAAATATAGTTTAAGCATGTTAGTCCAGAATCCATAAAGAAACTTAATAAAAAAGTTGATGAATCCTAAGTAGAAGTTCTGTAGGGCATGCTAAAACCATGTTAGTATGTAACGGTCTGAATACATTTTTATTCAATACACACCCCTATGTAAATGGATGGAGACAAGAAGTCTAGGAGGGTATATACCAAAATGCTATCTGTGATCATCACTTTAGTAAATGAGTATGGGTAGTTTTTATTTTCTTTCATCTATTTATAGTGATAGACATGACTCAAATGTTTTTTAATTCTTTTTTTTTGGTGTGCTTTAATTTTCTTCCCACAAACTCTTTTTTGACAGACAGTAATTAAAAGGTTCATTAATTTAGCTTAAATTCATTAACTAGGAATTTGGTAATGTAGTAGAATTTAGCTCAAAATGAGAGACATATGCAATGACAATGCAGGCTACAGGAGAGCTGTACAGGTGAGTACTCGATCATTCCTAAAATAAGACAACCAAAATGATCTCTTCTATGATGTAAGGCAGGGAAGCATAGTTTACTTATCTTTATACCCGCTTTGTGCACGCAGTATTAGGTGCTCAAAGTTTAGCTGAATGGAACAAAAGAAGAAACAATCAAATGAACAACCATCTTTCTGAGCAAGAATGCTCACCATGCTACATTTTTGGTTTATGTTCCAGTCCCCAAGAGTCCATTCCCTAACTACTTGCATTTTCAGAAACCAGAGCAACAGCAGGCACAGTGGTAAAGATCTCAGTCTGAAGCCAAACTACCTGGGCTCACATTCTGGCACCAGCAAACTGAAGAGCTAATGAGCAGGTTACTTACCTTCTGTGCCTCAGTTGCCTCATCTATAAAAGGTGAGAAGAATCACAAATCCTATTTCATAGGATCGTTATGAAAATTTTAAAGGGCTTAGAAGAGTACCTGGACCTTCATACACTATATGAGTGTTTGCTTGGAGGGGGGGTACTTTTACTGCTACAAAATGGTCAGCAAATATGGGGTAATTTAGAAACCTGAAAATTAACCTATCTTAACACTCTGAGATGTGTCATCTTATCACAATGTGTCTAAAATTATTTCAATATCTAGAAAAGCTGACTCTTTAAAACTGCCAAATATCTATAGAAGCATTCTTTATGTCACTGTTTTAAAATAGCCATCCAAAAAAATTAAACTGCTATGTTATTAAATGCTAAAGACAAAAAGAATGTCGAGGACAAATTTCCCTTCTAGGAGAATAAGCTCAGAAAACTGATAACCGTTTTTCTTGATTCTTAACTGAATCGATACTTAAGAGACTATATTTGAATTAAGAACAAGGTATAGTTGGTTTCTCTTGGGCATTCTTAGGTTTGTAAGATCTTAAATTGTATCTCCATAGGTTTGTGGAATTTGATGTTATATTTTTTTCTCCTTGGCTAAAAAATAAACTTCAATATTAAAATTTATGGTAAATATGCCATTAAATTTATAGCAAAAGTATTTTTCCTCTGCAACATACACTATGTGGCAAAGTTACATATAGGTTAATGACTATTTAAGTCTGCAGTAAAGTGTGTCATGATCATGCCTACATGCTATTTCAGAAAATAAAAGTGGAATGGCAATGTAGAAGGGAGGAAAAAACCACTTCATATTTGAGCATAAAATAAAATTTAACTAATGCATTTTAATAGTTATATAAGTATATATAGTTTCAATATAGAAGTACACAATTACTCAAAAGCATTCCAGACACTGTTTCTCACCTAAGTACTACAAAACAATTTACTCAAATTGACAATGAATTAAAAGTTTTAAGTAGCATTTCCAAGATTTCATTTACACATTACTCCTTTCTTCCTTAGTGATCTCTCTCCACCCTCAATATATAGGTTCTACTTACCATTTTTACGAATTTGCCATTCAAATATTATTTATTAAATTTAAAAAGAGTGTATAGCAACAATTAGCTCTAAAAGGTAACATTACAAAATCCCTTCAGGCCTTTAGCTGTATAAAATATCATTATCTTGATTTTTTACCAATAAAAAAATCAGGTCATGAAACATATTTTGGCAGCAGAGGGATTTTACTTGTTCCATATCTGTCTAAAGACTGTCTTGCTACTAACCAGGGTAATATTTTTCCTCTTTCTTTTTTTCTCTGCAGTGCATCTAAGTTTAGTGACAGCCGCATCAGGCTTTCCTAGTCTCAGCGCAAGCTCAGTGAAAATCTGGGATGTGTAAGTGGAAACATGAGAGACCGCTTTATTTGGCAGTGCTTTGGGAAAAAAAAAAGGCAGGACAAATGGCAAGGCAGTGTTTGGACCGCAGGATGAACAATCAATAGGCAGAAAGCAAGATAGAGGCTTCCTCAGCTTCTGGATCGACAATCGACAGCTGAGAGACTATTTTTTGCTATGGTTGACTAAATATGGTCAGGGAAGAGAGAGGCACAAGAGAGTCTGTTTGCCTGGGAGTGCATGTTTCAAATGCTTAGCTGCCTATAAAGCTGTAACAGTTCAGCCTGTGGCCACTGAGGGAAGAATATAAGTTAACCTTTGTAGTGACCATGTGGAAGTCCTGACCTTGCTTGCAGACTTGACCTCGGGATATGACAAGGTAGCTTCAATACAGATCTACCATTTAATCCTGGAAACTAAAACAAACAAAAAAAATCTCACAGCAAGAAAGATGCAGAATATTTCCTCAGAAGTCAGAAGACCCCAGTGTATTCTGGTGCGCAAAGAAAACAGGGTGAATGTCTACAGTTACTTGGGGGGAGCAAGGTGTGTTTTGGTTTTTGTTGGGTTTTTATGTCTTTTTTAGATTATAAAATTAACCTCCTCTGCAACTTTTTCCCCAATTCTGAAGCATTCCATCTGAGAAATAAGTGAGGTTCATTTTCTTGGCTGTTGTAGCAACCTTCCTCCGTAGCTTAACTTTCTGTCCAGCAGATACAAGGTGCTTATAACTGTGCAATACTAGTAATACGACATTCCAAATCAAATGGCCAACGCTGATTCAATTTTACTGTAGTTTTTTTTCTTTTCCCTTAGCATAAGGGAAGGGAGAGGGAAAAGATGGCTGACTTATTTTTGTTTGTTCATTTGTTTTTCAAATTTATCTTAAAAGGTGAGGTTCTGTGTTCACTGTTTCTTCCCCCTTACTTCACCCGGCTCATGAAAAGAAGCGCTAATTCAGCAAATAGAGTGAAGAAACAATCAAGATGAGATGGCTGCTGATGATGTGACTCTCTAGGTCTTTATCTCTCTTCCTGCTGCTAACGCTGCATGACACTAAGCTTACAGGTAACACAGCACCACAGGCCTGTACTTTTAAGGATGCTTATGACTTTCTGCATGCTTACCTATTACTGACTCGATACATGTTTTTATTGTTAGATTAAATTCTATCTGGGCACAGCCTAGTTTCACAGTTCAAGTAGAGAGCTTATGTAGTATAAAAAGGAACGCTGTTAAATATCATGACAGGTAACTCTTGATCTCAAACTTGTACAAATCCATTCCTGTCATTTACGTTATTAAAGAGTTCGTTTTTATTGTTTCAGATTAAATGGTGGTTTTGCATCCCTAGTAAATCACATCCTGCTTCCAAAGTATACTACCGTTTAAAAACTATTAACTATTTCAAGGTTTAGTCAACCAAGATACTTGGTAGATCACAAAATACTTTTTAATGCCAACTCTAATAGTTGGGCACAAAAATAAATCAGAATGTGCATGGTGAAATTCTAACTCTGCATTGCTGAAACTGCTGTAGTACTGGGCTATCTGCTGCTACATTCTGATTTGCTCTCTCTAAGCTGCACTAGCTTTTTATCACAGGCTGCAGAAATTCTACTTTCTGTGTCTTTTCTTCCCCTCCTTTCTCAAATAGGAACATTTCTCATGGTTTTCTTTTAAATTAACCTTTTAATACCACAATAATAAAAGGCAACTCACCAATTACAATTTCTTTTCATGCTCAATGATCAAGCTAAAACTCAACTGCTCATAGGCTAATACCTTTCGGCTGTTTTTAAGTGAGACTTTGGACAGTACTGTTCTGGTACTTATCCTTTATATTAAAAAAAAAATCAAAGCATCAAAACAACTCAACTCACCAAAATTAGATATTAATTCATCTATCTAAATTTATATTTAACCCAAAAGGAGCACCAAAGTGCAAAATTCAGGTAAGTAACTAATAAAAAGAAAGGAACAACAAAGACGTTTTCAAATGATCATGAGTTCTTATCTATGACCTTAAAAAAACTAACAAAAAAAATCATCATCTTTAAAAATTCCGTTCATTCACACCCTAAAAAGATCGGGTTTTTCTCCTTGTCTTTTCCACTTTAGAGTTAATATCACAAGTACTAATTGGCTGTTAAGTTTTTAATAAGACATTTAGTTTGTAAAAACAATTTGCACCAAATTAATTATTGTCTACTTGTAGGATCTAGAAGCAAACTACAAAATAAGAAGAAATTTCCTCTGAAGACTATGAAGAAACACTAGGCTGATCTTACCAATATCTGAAATACACTCTGTAAATCCCCATTGGTACTATGGATCTCTTGCAGAACCAAACCAGGACAAAGTTCAACAGATAACTGGTCAAAGTTTAAAAGTGTTTGTCCACCAAAAACAAGGAACCATGAATGGCACTAATGCCATGCCTCAGGTAAATTTGTTATAAAGTTTAGTCTTTGATAGTCTCTGCAAATGATCTACAATTTCTCTCCATCAGTAAGCTGAATGTTTTACTAACAAATGGGAAAATAAAACATTTCGTGTTTTTACAGCTAACAACTTAGTAATACCTACTCAGAGTACATACTTCTTTATGTACCCATATGAACATACAATGCTATGGAATGTAAAGAAGTATGTATTTTTGGTAGGCAATAAACCGCCAAGAGGGAACTAGAATGCAGCTATGTGAATGACCTTCATATGGTAAATTAACCTAATATCAAAGAGATGACCTTTGGCAATACTAACACCAGAAAAATGTACCTACTACTTACAGATGGAAACTAAATGTTGCTAAGATTTATATTCTGTGAAGAAAAAAAGTTTTACTGAAGTAGATTTAAAATTATCATGAAATTCCTTTTAAATATTTTAAGTTATGCATACATTTTACATTTTTTAAATTAAGTTTCACATGATTAAAATTTGAATACAAAAAAGAGTATTACTAGTACAAAACAATGAGGGATACACATGATCTATTTTCTGTCTCCACAATTTGACATTAATTTAAATTAATATCATATTAGTAGTGTTGACTGATTTAACAAAAGCCAACTTCATTTGCATTTCAACAGCTCTTCTTCATATTTTGATATAATTTAATAATATTAGAGGAATTTCTGAAGCAAGTTTTGCTGTTTTAGGTTTTCTTTTTGAAAGCTATAGACATAGTTATGATTTTAAAAGGCTATCTTTCAAGTAAAATTCTGCTCTCAGAAGAAAAAAAACTGGTCCTTGTCCTTCTCCCTAATCCAGTCTCCACTTTCAATGCTGTGTAAGTACTTAGAATGAATCAAGACATAAGATTTATTCATAAAAAATGACAAAATTCTGGGAAACAGCTGTAAGTCAACAGGGCACATTGGTCACAGACTGCCAAATATTTAAAATAAATTAATTTATTATCTATATTATCCTTGAATTTGCTTTCTCCAAAGAGGGCACATAAAATGAAAACACTATAGTCAAGAAACCAATTTATACAGAAAGAATAACCATCTTTTATTAGTACTATGCAATTATAATTCAATTTTTTATAAATATGATAGACCTACTATTTATAGTATGTTAGATAATAAAAATACTTTTTTGTATTTTATATAAAATTTATTTTGTACTATATTTATATACTAATAAATTATACATGATATAGCTCTTAGCAACAATTTATAAGTAGTACCTACTTTAAGCTACTATAATAGATTTTGAAAAAAGAAATACTAATATTCATATATTCTAATCATTTCTTACTAAAAGTTTTATTTTGACTGGAGTATTCAGACATGTATTACATGTATAAATTTTTTGTGTCACAGTTGAATAGAAATGGCTATAAGGTTATCCAATTTTCTGTTTAATAAGACAACAAGATAATTGTCAAAAGATGATTTTCATTTTAACGGCAGATTATAAAGAATGAGAGCATGACTATTAGATATGGTAGCATATAAATTATTGAATATTTACTGGAAGTTACAAAAAGTTCATAATTTTAAAATTCCACATTTTCAAAGAAAAAATCAGTTCAAAGCTTAACTCACTCAAGAATAGCCCTTCTTTCTGATCATCTACAAAGAGAATGGCAAAGCTGCATATTCCATTTGTTAAGTTTAATTATACATGCCCTAAATACCAAAAACTGACAATATATACCTCAAAAATAGAGGTTCCTCTATAAAACTACTCAAAGGGTATTACTATACCCATGTTTTATAATAAACAATTATATTCCTCATTCTATAGGTATAAATGTTTTTAATAATTATTTTAAAACATCCCAGCAACTAAGAATCTCGTTGCTACAATATTAAGAGTATATAATCCCTAGAAAATAAAATGATAGCATCTGTTGTTATTCATTTGAAAAAGTAAAATTATACACTGATTCTAGTGCTTACAAGTTTAACTTAACATACCTAAGAGTATTTTCAATCACTCTAAAATGTCACATCTATCACTTAGATCAGCTGTTCATTTTTAACTGAGTACATATTAAACTCTGGGCATCTGCTGACACTGGTGTAACTCAAACATTTCAACTGTCTCGCTGACAGGGATAACAGATGCTGACATTATCAAATGCTGTACTATTTTTTTTCCACGGCCTCTCCTTGCCCCGATATGGCCAGTATATGAAACTGAACTGCCATCCAAAAGCACACTTGAGCAACTGGATCTGCTAAACGGCTCCCATATAACTAGTAAAAATAGAAGCCAGTTTTATTACTATCATCAGCACTGAAGTCCACGCAATTTAACACCTGTTTCATTTCTATTAGAATAAATGATGGAAATAATTGTAGTCACATTAATTTCACCCGCAGCACGATACTCATCAACCAACAGATGGAGAATATACTTAATATGAGAATTGTTTGAATACTGCCTGAATTAGTGTTGACCTTCTCCCAGTTTGGTTCAAATCAGATAACTATTTCTTTACTCTATATTTCACTGAGAGCACTTATAGGCAAACTATAAATTGCTCAAACTTTTATTTCAAGTAAGTATTTTCAGAAGACATCCCTTCCCAATACTGAAATCCCCTTATAACAAAAATTTGTTCTACTGAGTTTTAATGGTAGTTTTAATACTCAAATTCATGATTATTACTAACCACAAGTCAATGTATTATTAAGCTGATAATGAGAAGTAACTAGGCAAGCTGCCAAAATGACAGAGAATTCAGTCAAGGAACTAGACCTTTAAAAGGGTTAAATTATTAACCTATGATTAGTAACACTACATAAGCAAAAAGAAAGAAAAATAAGCTATCATGCATGGCAGTTCCTTCCAACACAAGTCTAAGCAATACACCGAATATACGTGTCATCTATTTATAAACCAAAGCGCAGAGGTACTTTCTTAAGGCTACTCATTCCTCCACCCCGTCAGCAACTTGCTGTTAGTCCTAAGTATAATACTTAAAAAAGCAGCGGCAGTAGAAAAGTATGACTAAGCAGTGCTCTTCCCTAACCTATTTCGCTTACTTATTTGGTTTACTGCCCAAGGATAAATAGATAAAATTACTCTGATACACATCAAGATCTATTTGCTCTTTTACATGGTGTGGGTTTTGAAACAGGTCACTGTCTGAATTTAAGAACTAAGCAAAAGTGCTAAAAATAAAGACGTACATTGATAACTCCTTAATGCACTAAAGACGTGTTAAAGGGTAAAGATTTCTGCACGACTAGAGTAGGAAATAGTAGGAAAAGTGCCTTCAAAACATAAAGTTTTACATTCAATGGCTGAAATACTGATATGAGAATCTCTTAACATTTGTGGAAGGAACATAATCATAATTTTTCAAATAAAAAACATTTTAACTGTTCTGGGTCCCAAACTAGCGGCACTGCAATGCTTTGCTAGAGCTGGTAAAATGGAACCAAATCGCCTCTTCAATGGATTTGGTCCCCTTCAACCAGCTGTAGCTATGCATTGATTACTACAGGACAGCCAGCGTTTTCATTTATCAATATCAATCACATCAACTAATTTCAACTTATTTAAATTACTCAGATTGTGGTTTAAATCAAATAATTTGTTACTGTTAATTCTACTTGGAAGAGTCATAATGGTAAATAATGTTTATAAACAGCTTTATGAAAAATGTGTGGATGACATAAGGCTTTCAAATAAAATTATTTTATTCATTTATGGTCTCTTGGTATTAAATTTCTTATCCTTCAGAAAAGAAATGGTATTGAAATGTAGACTATGCCACACAATTTAAAAAAAAAAAACTTCCTTCAAAGGAAGAAAATATCTGGGAAGGTCACCTGAAACCATAACAGGAATGTCACAGTGTGGGCACGTACATTTTTAAATTAAAGAAAAATGTAACATTATATAAAATAAAACTCCAGAAATGTTGAGTCACTACCTTCCATATGATTAGTATTTAATTTTACTGCTATTTAATAGAACATTGATAGGTAAGGTGGAAAAGGAGATGATGACACTGCAGAGCATCTTATAGACAGACTTAAACAGAAGGTATCTAATTCTTCTGACCCTGAACCAAAAGACTTTAATCCTCAAAAAAGAAACAAAATACTAATAAGCATTGCTACCTTTTTACTTATGTAGATATTTCACCTCTCCAAACATGTTTCCTCAGTTGTAAAATGAGAAGACTTTTTTTTTTTCTAATTCTGAGTTAAAATGGTTTCTTCTGTCTTAAAACATCACTGGTCAGTCAGTACCAGGATAGAAAAGCCAATTTTAAGAATACGAAACTTGATATAGAAAAAAAAGAACCCAAAACAACCCAAGTTACAATTATAACCAATATATAACTTGTGTTATCTTCTGATATTCTTTTGGGTCCAATTAAAATCACACTTTATTGGGCAATGTACAGTCAAAACTGCATAAAATGTCTTAAGGAAATAGGAATAAAGAAGTGTGTACCTTTAACTAAAGCACCACTTTGTTGTAGAATGGAAGTTTTTTTTCCTTTCTTTTTTGTGTCACCTGACACCAATTATCTGGTTGGAGGAGTCACTGTTATAAATTTCCAGAGGAATTCTCAAGAATTAAAGAAACAAGTAGTATTTTTTTTCCTCCTTGTATAGGCTCAACATTATTAAATATACTACGCCTATTCTCAATAAAGTTAAACAATTCAAAATATTTAAAAGTTACTTCCTAAACACTTTAATTTTCAGTCTATCTTAAACTTTATAACTTAAAAATATTATAAACTAAATTAAATTCCCTCAATAAAATCTCTTTTTGACAATCCTAATTTGAAATAATTGCTTTGTTTCAACTCTTGACCATCTCTCTACAGAATTTATATTTTAATTGATCATATACTCCTGTGATATCTAACACTGTCTTGACTGTCAAATTAAGGCTAACATGTATTGAGTCCCCAGTATAGTCAAGGCATCACAGGAGATACACAGATAAATATTTGTGCCCACAATTTTAACAGAAAGAAACATAAAAATGCACATACTAAGCGACAGCACAAAGCAGATTATAAGTGCAACAAAACAAAAACACAGAACAAGGAAATATAGAGCAAACAGAAAATAACTTCACTGATGATACATAGGAGCTCTGGAAGAGAGCTGGTTAAGAAAAAGAAGGGATAAGGGCATCTTAATGAAAGAAAATGCTTAGTAAATGAAGGAAGAGAGCAGACAATTTTAGGGAGAGAGAGTAGTATAATGTAGCTGAAGGGCAAGTTGGGCAGAGGGATTTTAATCAGCAGGAGATAAAGTTAGAAAGACAGGCTCATGAAGCACAAGAAGTGAGCTTGATATATTAATACATTCTTAGTTAAATCATTCACTGTCCACGTGTTCCAGTCTTGCCTCACATACAGACCGTAATACACAGAAAATAATATAAAGTGGCTAAGATCAGTGAATCTAAAGTCAAATAGACCTTGCTCAAGTTCCAACTGTTCCACTAGTCGGCTGCATGATCTTGAATAAGTAAATTCATCTCTTTATAAGCCCCATATGTTTCATCTATAAAATGAGGATATTAACACCTGCTTCAAAAAGCTGTTCAAAGGACTGAAATGAGATAATGCATGTATACTACTAGTGGCCAGGCATGTGGTAAATGCTGTCATTATCATCTTTTATTTGAAAGGCAGGGAACATATAATACTACTGTGTCTCCTTTACAGTGCCAACGTATGAAGTGTTCAAATATTTGTAATTTGAAAAAACAAATCAAGATATAACCTAAAACACTGTCATTTATTTCATCCTAGATTATACACCAATTGTTACAGCTACCAATCACAATAAAATCCTTTTGTTCTCTGTGCTCACCCTCTAGTGGTGATCCTAAGAAGCTAAAAAAGAGCAAAAAAAAAAGTAAAAGGAAACATGATGTAAAAATGCAATATACATCATGAATAAGAATTCATGGTGTTTATAGTTAAAAATACTGCATTGTACATTTGAAAGCTGCTAAGAGAACAGGTCTTAAAAGTTGTCACCACAAGAAAAAAAAATTGGAACTATGCATGGTGATGGATGTTAACTAGACTTACTGTGGCGATCACTTCACAATATATACAAATATCAAATCGTTATTTTGTAACACCTGATACTAATATAATGTTATATGTCAACTATATCTCAATTTTTTTAAATTTAGGGTAGATTAAATTATGAAAATAAACTTCTAAGTAAATATCTCCCTCAGTCAATATACATGGGCTTGATTCAACTACAAACAGAAGACATCTAATGTAGAATTTTCTAAAATGCTTCTAAAGGTAAAGTTGTTCCAAAAAATTCACTCATAGAAAGTTCTAGGTTAAGCAAAGCTAATAACCATTTTCCTTTTCTGTGAGACTTCACAGATCCTTTATGAATTCTATGACTTCCCAAAAGTCTTTCTCGAGCTTTAACCAGCAAGCACTTTTTTCAGTAGACCACCTATTACTATAACAATGATTGGAGGACCTCTATACTAGAAGTTTATAGGTAATTATATTATTAAAAAGAAATCAGGTAACTTAATAAATGTTATTTAGTCACAAGTTTAAAAAAATAATTACCATGCAAATAAATAACATGGGGCTAGAGGACACCTGAGAATGATCTTGAAGAAACATAAATCTCCAAATGGAATGCATTTTAATTAAATCTTTAGAATATAAGCAAGTATTCCTGATACTTTATATCCATATTTAATATATATTTAAATAGTCATTTCATAATACTTGTATTAGTTTAACCAAAAAAAAAAACATATAAAACTGATCTATTTAATGAAGTTCATAACGTCCACAGACCTTAAAACAATTTAAAACATTAAAGTAAACCAAAATTATTTCCTCATAAGTATCAGAAAAAGAGAACCAACAACAGGAAAATATTTTTAAATTGCATATAAAATAGTAAAACGTGACATCTTTACCTGGGATTTCCTCTTAGTGCAGCATGGTGTAGAGCATTAAATCCATTATTATTTGTAATGGTAACATCTGCTCCAGCTTCCAGAAGAACTGCCAGGATATCATCACGTTTCTTACTTATTGCATCATGAAGAGGGGTATCACCTTCAGAATCCTTTTTTTTAAAAAAAGTTTAAAGAGACTTTCATTAGTTCTTTTTCAATTAATCATTATATGTAATGTTAATACTTATAATGAACTACTGAACAAAGAAACAAAAGTAGAAGCCATATCCAACAACCCGTTAATAAAACATGCTGTGTGTTAAATTTTAAAATGCAGGCAAGAAATATTAGCCTCATTATAGTAAAGAAATTCCTACTCAGTCTAGATGGAAAAGACAATAAACATGCTGTAGCTTTCCAAAGAAAATAAAAAAGAAAATCAAAGAAGTACCCTCAAATATAATTTAGCAAATAACAAAATTTAATGAGGTGGAAAAGCTGCCCCCCACCGCAATTCATTAGCTTACAATGGCCTGCTATACCACATTCCTACCATTAATTGTTATACTCTAAAATTCCACACCAAACCTACACCAGTCTTGGGAGTCCCATAGTAATGAATTTAAAGTCAGTGGTTATCAACCTTGGCTGCACTTTAGAATCCGTGGGGAGTTCTTAAAAAATCCCAATACCCAGGCTGTTCTTCAGACCAACTAAGCCAGAATCTCTGGGGGTGAAAGCCAGGCATCAATAGTTTTTCAGAGCTCTCCAGATGATTATGTTGTGCAGTCACAGTTGAGAATCATTAATCCAAATGTTTTCAAAGGGCAGGAAAGTGGCTAGTTAACTCAAAGTGAAGACAAACGAAAAAGAAAATCTGACAGTCTCAGTCTACCTTTTTCTCAAGGTACTTTTTTCATTAATCAATGAATTAGCAATAAGTTGTTATTCACTATCAGTCATTTGGATAAATGGGTAATTTAGACCTTTTTCATATCATAGTCATAAATACTATTCTCAGTAAAGCCATATATAGCCTATCCTATGGCATATACCACAGATGCCAAATCCAGTCTTCCACCTATTTTTGTAAATAGTTTTACTGGAACACAGCCACACACAGCCATTTATGTACTATCTACAGCAGCATTCAGGCTACAATGGCAGTGTTGGACAGTTGTGATAGAAATCATATGAAAGCCTAAAATATCATCTGGCCCATTACATAAAAAGTTTGCCAATCTCAGGTGATATATATTCATCCACACACATAAAAAATTCCCAATACAAGTTCAATCCAACAATCCAACTTCTATCCGCCTATCTGGTGGCACTAAAACTTCAGTCTCCAACTTGAGATGGGCTCTTAACATGGGTGGCACAAGCTTCTACAGGTCCTCATCTATCCTGCCTTCTGTTCCCCACAGTAGCTATTCCAAACCTTCATCATTCTTCTCAATCACCCTTTCTACACCTACCAATCCCCACTCACTCTCAACAGATAAGTCTGCCTCCCATCCAAGACAAAAAAAGTTAGCAGGTATAAATTCCCACTCCTTCAACAGATTAACTCCCCTCAATTCCTCCCCCTATCCTCCAATCCAGCCATCCACTCAGAAGCTGTCAGTTCCTGACTCCATCAGTTCCAAAATGGATATACCTCAGAAATATCAGTCCGTAGTAACCATCTAGCTAAACAAAATCTCTGATTCTTTCAGTTCTTCTCAAACCCTCAGTCCCATTACTCTGGTTCTTCTTCTTCATTAGTTCTCTGAGATCTATCCAATTTAATTCACCTGGTTGCCAAAACTTTAGATGGGAAGAATCATTCCTTAGGTGACTCTTCAAAAATTAGGTCCTACTACAAATCAATCCTAAAACCCTATATATTTTTTCCAAATCAGAAAATCTTCCAAGACTGGATTAATGACTAGACCCAGACTCTAAGATAAATTAAGCTACAATTAAAATACTTTTGATACCTCTGAAGTAACTATAATGAAATGGTGAAGCTCACTATCATGATCAATAAAGTTAAATCAAATCAACTCAGAGCTGATATTTTCACAAGTCCCCATCCCCAACTCTCCCAAACAAAATCGATTTACTGACACTTTCTTAAAAAAGGCTTTTCTAAGAAGGAATAACTGCCAATTTTATGACAGTCTATACCTTCAGTATCATTTACTATGATCGATCATACAAAAAAGAACTGAAAACAAAAGAATGCTTACCACAAAACCTAGTACTTCCATTTAATAGAATCCTAGCAATACCTGCAGAATATATTCCTTTAAAGGTTTTACCTGAAGACTGGGATGACAGCCAAAGTCCAATAAAGTCTTCACCACTTGAAGGTGACCTTTATTGACAGCAATATGAAGTGGTGTCTGCCGGCGCTTGTTTCGTGCATTCAGATCAGCGCTGCCTCGGTGCAGCACTTCTATAACAGCACCTTCATCTCCAAAAGCTGCATGGTGAACGGCTCTATCTCCATCTTTATCCTAAACAGCAGCATTTAAATCTGAGTCAGTGAACATTTTAGAAAGAAAAAGAAAACTCGAAGCTATAATAATTCATTAAGAACCATATTAATGTGAGAAAAGGAAACAGAAAACAGAATGGAGCCAACAAAATAACTAGAAATTCGCTTGAATCGTGATTAACTCCAAAGATAAATGATGATCTGGATCATTATATCATGCACACATATACCAGACCAATAGTTATATCAGAAGTAGCTTGATTCTTCAGTACTCCTAATTTATCAGCCATGATGGTAAACCAACATTAGAAAATGTTAAATCATGACACAACTATATGAAGTTTTTTTCATTTAAAAAAATGTTACACAGATTTTTTAATAACATAAAAATTACACTAGCGATTGAGTAATTAAAAAAAAAAGAATGAATGCCGAACAGTATGATCTCAACTAGCTTTCTTTCTTTTTTTTTTTTTTGAGGTACGTGGGCCTCTCACTGCTGTGGCCTTTCCCGTTGCGGAGCGCAGGCTCAGCAGCCATGGCCCACGGGCCCAGCCACTCCGCGGCATGTGGGATCCTCCCAGACCGGGGCACAAACCTGTGTCCCCTGCATCGGCAGGCGGACTCTCAATCACTGCGCCACCAGGGAAGCCCTGATCTCAACTAGCTTTAAGGGAGAGAAATATATCAACATGTTAACATTGGTTATCTCTGGCTGGTGATCATACACTTTTCTGTATATTTAAGAACAGAAAAAAAATTAAGTATTTCATTTAAAGATAAAAATGAAACAAAAACAAGTACAATTCTATACATCCAAAATTCCAAAACTATTTCAGAGGAATCCAGTAGCTATGCCTCACCTTCTGCTGGCATATTTCTGAGGAGACGAGAGGTAGAAAAAGACCCAACTGCTTTAATTTTTTTCAAATGCAAGAAACTGCTTTAAAAAAAAAAAGCTTGTACTACACCATAAAGATAATAAACACAGTCCATACCAAAAAGAGTCTCATTACCTTGCTAGATGCAGATGGAGAAGGATATTATAAGGGTATTGTCTTTATTCCATACACATCTCAAATTTTAACACCCAGATGTAAGCATACTCTCAGACTTTCTCCAACCCATGGTAGCCCCTGGTGGACTCTAGTTTTTGCAAGTGGTTTGAAACTCCACATGGCACTCGAGCTTATCTGAACTACTTTTCAAAGATAACACAGATAAATACCGCTGTGGTTAAATATATTTAAAACAAATAAACAAAACAGTTGCTGAATTCAAAACAGTTTATGGTCTTTGCATATTTTCTCAAACAGATACTAAAAGTAAAACCGCTCAAGTAGAAGTCCATGACGACTTGACAACCATTCTTGAAAAGGTAGGAATCCAAGACTCAGGAGTACTTCTACCTTACTAACATTCCAGCTAAACAAGGTTAGGAGTTTTTGTTACCTCTTAACATTAAGCATAAAGGAACTGGCAAACTACCACAGGAAAGATTTAAGATTCAACTCTTGTTCCTCTGAGTAGCATTATATTTAAACATTCCAGAAAAACAAGCTTCTTACAAAAAAAAATATGTTTGTGTGTATGTATTGTTAACCTCTCTAGTAACACATTTCAGTATTCAGAATCTTAGATGTAAGATCTTCCTAACCTCCAATCTGGATTTCTTTTCTGTTATAATTTTTAAGCCTATCTAGTGGTACTCGTACCATTAAAAATGGGAATCCACTAACACTCACTGAATAAAAACAGGAACTATTTATGAAGTGTACCATATATTTATGATTGTTAGAAAACTGCTACCGAAACACTTTTATGCAGGTTCCGTCAACAATTTGTTTACATTAAAAAAAAAACCTTAAAATCCAAATATATGTCAAAAGGAAATACACAAGGAAAGTTTAAAGATTTTGTAAAATACATATACACACTAGAAAACAATTCATTTCCAGATTTTTATTCTGAATTAGAAAATCTCAGTTGAACAAAGACCTTAACTTACAGGTTTTGTTGCTTTCTTCCGAATTTATCTTAAATATTCCAAAAAACCTCAAACATTGAGGTCATTATCCTGTCTTTGATACTGCCAACAAACGAGATGTTGAGGGACAACACAGTAGCTCACTCCCAAACGGTTACCTAAAAAGATCTGCAAAGGGGCCTCAAATTAAATCTTAAACTGATCTTGGTTCTTTCTATCCTCCTGCTCCTCTGTTTCCTCTCAGCCTCCAAAACCTCCTCTTGCTCCACTCTTCCCTTAGCTGATATATCCAGACTGTACAGTCAACAAAATCAGGATCTGTAGGTCATGCTCACCTACTTCCTTTCCCTGAACCCCTAGGTCAAACACCAAATTCTATGGCTATCTATTCTCTCTTGTCCAATTCTACAGCTAATTAATTCAGACCTTCCTTCATTCTCATTCACTTGACCTACTGCCACAGCTCACCCAGCATTCTTACCCCAATCTATTCTTCACACAAAAAACAGAATTCTTTTTGTAAAACACAGAATTTATGTTTAAAACTCTTTAGTGTAACTCCATTATATAAAGAACAAACCTCTTTTAAAGCCTACTTCTGTGGACCATTCCAGACTCATCTGCTGCCATGTTCCCTCATATATAAAACTAACTTACCAACTTACTTCACCCCATATGTTGATGTGCTGCTCTCAGACTTCAATGCTCTTATTCATTACCTTTTTGGTTTGAAAATACACATTCTTTAAAACTCAGCACAGGTAACTCCTCTCCTATGAAACTTGCCCTGCCTCTCACAAAATTATTTTAACTCTTCTTCTGTCATATCACTTATCACACTACAGAATAATAATTTGTTTGCAAGTCTGTCATTTTTATTTGACTGTGAGCTTTGTGCGGGCTATGACTGCATCTTAATCATCTTTACTCCCAATACGTATCATAGTACCTACTACTAGTAAGAACCAAAATGGGTGTTGAATTGAATCCTTAATATGCCTTAATAACAATCATGCATTTTTTTCTCAATCATTTTCTTAATGATTTTTTATTGTGGCAAAATACAAATAACATACCTGTGTCTCTGCATCTAAAATGTCTCCTATAGACTGTGCACAGTTAGAATATTTTTTTAATCCATTCTGCCGTCTCTGTCTTTTGGAGTTTAATCCATTTAAAGTAATTACTGAGAAGGAAAAACTTCCATAACTTTGCTATTTGTTTTCCATACGCCGTACAGCCTTTCCCCTCATTTCCTACATTACTGTCTCTTTTGTATTTAGTTGCTCTTTTGTAGTGAAATGTTTTAATTTCCTTCTCATTTCCTTTATGCTATAACTGTTTTCTTTGTGGTCATCACAGGGATTACATTTAACTTCCTAAAGTTATAACAATCTAATTTGAATTTATACCAGCTTAACTTCAACAACATACAAAAACTCTACTTGTTTACAGCTCCATCCCCACCCCTTTCAAGTTACTGATGTCACAAAATTACATCTTTGTACACGGTATGCCCCAAAACACAAGCTAATAACTGTTTTTTAAAAATCCATCAGTCTCTTAAATTATGTAGAAAATAAGATGTGGAGTTACACACTGTTGTTAAAATAATGCTTTCTTTTATAATTGCCCTTGTATTTGCTTTTACTGAGATTTTATTTCTTCATATGGCTCCGGGTTACTGTCTAATATCCTTTCATTTCAACCTGCAGGACTCCCTTTTGGGATTCTTACAAGGCAGGTCCAGTGGCAACAAACTCCCTCAGCTTTTGTCTGGGAATGTCTTAATTTCTCCCTCATTTTTGAAGTACAGTTTTGCTAGATATATGATTCTTGGTTGACAGGTTTTTTGGGGTTTTTTTTTTTTTGGTTTTTTGGGGGTTTTTTGCCATACACGGGCCTCTCACTGTTGTGGCCTCTCCCGCTGCGGAGCACAGGCTCCGGACGTGCAGGCCCAGCGGCCATTGCTCATGGGCCCAGCCGCTCCGCGGCATGTGGGATCCTCCCTGACCGGGGCATGAACCCGTGTCCCCTGCATCGGCAGGCGGACTCTCAACCACTGCGCCACCAGGGAAGCCCCTTTTTTTGTTTTTTGTTTCTTCCTTTTTAGCACTTCGAAGATATCAGCCCACTATCTTCTGGCCTCCAAAGTTTTTGATGAGAAATCTGTTGAAAATCTTAAAAGGATCTCTTATAAGTGACACGTCGCTTCTCTCTTGCTTTCAAGATTCTCTCTTTGTCTTTTGAAAGTTTGATTATAATGTATCTCAATGTGGGGCTGAGTTCATCCTATTTGGAATTCATTCTGCTTTTTGGATGTTTATATCTTTCATCAAATCTGGGGAGTTTCTAGCCATTGTTTCTTCAAATAACCTCTCTGCCCCTTTCTCTCTTTCCGCCTTCTCTTTCTAGGATTCTCACAATGCGTATGGTGGTCCGCTTGATGATGCCCCACAGGTCCCTTAGGCTCTCTTCATTTTTCTTCAGTCTTTTTTCTTTCTGTTTCTCAGACTTGATAATTCCCATTGTCCTATCTTCCAGTTCACTGGTTCTTTCTTCTGCCTGGTTAAATCTCTCTTTGAATTCCCCTATGAATTTTTCATTTAAGTTCTTATACTTTTCAGCTTTGGAATTTGTTTTTAGTTTCTTTTTAGGTGATCTATGTCTTCATTGATATTTCCATTTTGTTCACACATCATTTTCTTGACTTTCTACACATCTTCACTTAGTTCTTTGAGAATCTTTAAGACAACTGTTTTAGAGTCATTGTCTAGTAGATTGCCATCTGGTTTTTCTCAGGTACATTTACTTGTTGGTTTATTTTTTTTTCCTTTGAATGGGCCATACTTTCCTATTTCGCTATTTACCTTGTGATTTTTCTGTTGAAAACTGGACATTTGAATCTAATAATGCCATAAGTCTGGAAATCAGGAGCCTTCTCCTTCTGCAGGGTTTGTTTTTGGTTTTGGTTTTGGTTTGGTTTTGACTGTTTTAGCCTGTCTTCATGCTTACAGCCTGAGGTGTAAACTTAAGGTCTCCTTGAGTCTTTTCTGAGCCTGCACCTTTCCTCAGGTATGTGCAATGCCTTTCTAATTTCCCTCATATATGCAGTTGCTTTTGAATGTTGTAGTCTTTAATGCCAGGCTCCCAAAAGGAGAAAAAGAAAAATGAGAGGGGAAGCAGAAAAAAGCACAGACCATTAAATCCTCTGGAAGTAACTTCAGCCAATGAGGAAGGGTTTGCAACAATGGGAGGTGCAACAATGGCTACCCACCTCTGTGCCTGCACCTCCATAATCAGAAGCAGCAATCAAGGATTAGAACACCTTGCAAGCTGATCTAAGAACACATACCTGGCTGCCTGTCACTGGGCTGGAGGGTGGGGTATGTGTAGCTCCTGCTGAGCTAAGAGCTGAAATTGACCAAAATTAACCCCCAAGCCTTCCCCTGGAAGTAGCAAGCCTTCAACAGAAGCCAGAGTTCTAAAATAGTGACATCAGAAAGATTCTGCCATTGCAGTTGTTGTCTAGATGGGGAGATGGATTCCTAGTACTTCCTACTCCACCACCGTCCCAGAATCCTCTTGGTAACCATCATGACTTTTTTCTTTTTTTTGGCTGCACTGCGTCTTTGCTGCTGCACACGGGCTTTCTCTAGTTGCAGTGAGCGGGGGTTACTCTTCATTGCAGCGCGTGGGCTTCTCATTGCTGTGGCTTCTCTTGTTGCGGAGCACAGGCTCTAGGCACACAGGCTTCAGTAGTTGTGGCTCACAGGCTCAGGAGTTGTGGCTCGCAGGCTGAGTAGTTGTGGCACATGAGCTTAGTTGCTCCGCGGCATGTAGGATCTTCCCGGACAAGGGCTTGAACCCATGTCCCCTGCATTGGCAGGCAGATTCTTAACCACCGCACCACCAGGGAAGTCCCCATGATTTTTGCCATCAATGAAATTAAATATTTCCTGAACTCACTGATATTTTCAGTAAATTAGGTCAACTATTATATTATTAGGTCAATATTTTATTATTCTCAAATATAATATTGTACTTCATCTTACTTTCCTTAAAACTTGTTCAGTTAATCAAGATGCTGGTATTGTGATCATATTAAAACCTTTAGATTGTCTGGAAATGGTGTATTCTGGTTTGTTCGTTCATTCATTTATTCATTCCTTCAATGAGTATTTACTAGGTGCCTACTATGAGCTCAATACTGTTCTGGACACTGGAGAACAACAATGGGCAAGATAAAGTTCACCTTCATGGAGTTTACATTCTAGTGGGGGAGACAGAATATTATAAATGAAATAAGTAAATAAAATGTAAATGTTAGGTAGTAGAAAGTGCCAAGGAGAAAAAACAGCAGGGAAAAAAGATTAGACAAGACAGCCAAGGGATGGCCCCTCCCAAGGAAGGTTTGAGTAAATACCTGAAAGAAGTGAAAGAGAAGGCCATGAAGATATCTGGGAGAAGAGAAGTGTGAGGAGACAAGCACAGTGGCAGCAGGAAAGATGAAAACTGTTTAAATGCTGGATATATTTTAAAGAGCCAACAGAATTTAGTGATACCAAATGAGGAATATGGGGAAAATAAGGAGGAATCAACGAATGACGATTCTTAAGACCCAACCTGCACAACTAAATTTACTGATAAGGGAGAACTATAAAACTATGATATGTCCCCTTTGAAAACCTGACCTTTTTTATTTGGGCAATCTTAGATTGCAGTCTGCCTTCCTGTAAAAGGCACCTTAACGACTGTTTTCTGGGTCTTATAAATCAAATCTTTCTCTTGACATCCCATGTTTTTAATAGTGCCAGTATTTCGGGCGGGGGGGCATGTAGGGAGGTGGGAAAGCCTCTAGTCACAACCTGAATTAACATGGATCCCCAGGAACCACATATACCAATTCCTAGAGCCATTCTGGATGTTATTATTCTGAGTTCTGACTTGTTTTTAAGGAAAGAATTTCCTTAAACTGACCAGTCTTAAAGTCCACTTGCCCGTTCCTTTTCAGATTACAGTTAAATAAAAAGTTTATACAGTTTTGTTTTCATTAACTAGATAAGCAGAATCAGACAGAATTAGCATCTGGGTTTTTTTTGAGAAACTCTGCTAACTCCCACTAGTTGGAAAGAAATCTTTAATAAGAACAGGGACTTCCCTGGTGGCACAGTGATTAAGAATCCACGTGCCAACGCAGGGGACATGGGTTCAAGCCCTGGTCCGGGAAGATCCTACATGCTGCGGAGCAACTAAGTCCATGCGCCACAAATACTGAGCCTGCGCTCTAGAGCCCGCAAGCCACAACTACTGAAGCCCGTGTGCCTAGAGCCTGTGTTCTGCAACAAGAGAATCCATCGCAATGAGAAGCCCGCGCACTGCAACGAAGAGTAGCTCCCGCTCGCTGCAACTAGAGAAAGCCCATGCGCAGCAATGAAGACCCAACGCAGCCAAAAATGAAACAAATAAATTAATTTTTAAAAAAAAGAACACAGGTAATAATAACACTTTAAATTCCCATTGTGTTCTACATTATAAATGGTATCTTAATTATTTCCCTTACTCTATTCCCCAACCCTTTCAGTTATTTTCATAGATGAGGAAACTGAAGCTTATACCAATTAAACTTTTTGCCCAATATCATTTTAGACAGCAATAATACCATTAAAACTTGGGTTTTCTGACAATGTCGAGTACTGTTCCCTACTATTAATATTCTCCATTAAAAGAGTTTTCATTAACCTTAAATAATGAAACCACCTAAAGTTTACTGATATCTTCAGTATATATTTGTACTATATTTGAAAAACTTAATGTAAAGAACACACTTTTTAAAAGTGGGCTTCCTTTCCATTAAAATAAATCCTCCACACCTTTACCTATTATATTCATCAGTAGGGGGGAAAAAAAAAACAACTGAGTCCCTGGAGGATCAAACATTAGCTCACCCATATCAACATACCTAAGATCTCACAGTCCTCAGTGCCTTTGACTACACATTAAGAAGGAAACAGAATGTAATCCTACTGTACTCAGTAGGTCATACATAGAGACAACCAACTTTCCAAAATAGCTCTGAGTTTTCCCTAAGAAAAAGAAATAGGGAAGAAATGTAACCTTATCACATATTTGAAAGGTATAATATATAGCAAATAATTTAGCTTACTAACAGCTTAAATCAACTAAAATCTGTAATAGTCATCTATATTAGGGGCCAGCAAACTTTTCTGTGAAGGGCCAGAAAGTAAATATTTTAGGTTTTACAGGTTATATGATCTCTTATCACAACTACATAACTAGTCAATTCTGCAGTTGTAGCACAAAAGCAGCCATACACAATAAAATTAAGTAATGGGTGTGCTGTGTTCCAATAATACTTTAAAATACAAATGAAGGGCTGGACTTGGCCTGCGGGCTATAGTTTGCAACCTGTAATCTATACTATCTTGAGCTCACTTCCTGATGGAGATGAAAAAAATTAATACAGAATGAGATAACTAGACAACAAAATATATTATTCTCTTTATTCTTCAGCTAACCTCAAAACTTTTAATAAAATTAGATTTTTAAAAAATCATTGTTAAATTATTGTGTCTACATGTGCTAAAGGTACAATAAAGTTTTTAGAAAAGAGTACTTATCTTCTAGGATACATACTAAAATATTTACAGATTAAATAATATGATATCTGGATCTGCTTCAAAGTAAGTCAGTGGAGGAAATGGGAGGCAAGAGGGTACAGATAAGACAAAATTGACCAGGAAAAATAACTGAAGTAGAATAATGGGTACACAGGATTCATTATACTATTCTATTTCTATACATGTTTAAAATTTCCAATAATAAAAAAATTAATAGCAACCAATCAACTTACAAACAAGCTAGTGCATGATGAATCACAATTTTAAGTGCATTCATAAAATTAGCTATTTTCTCCAACTTTTAAACCAGGATTTCCCAACCTCAGCACTACCGACATTTTGGACCAGATAACTCTGTTGTGAGAGCTGTCCTGTACACTGCAGGATATTTAGTAGCATCCTTAGTTTCTACCCATTAGATGCCAGTAATACTCCCCTGCTCCCCAGCAACCAGTTGTGACAATCAAAAATGTCTCCACAAAATGCCCCCATGGGACAAAAATGTGCCCCAATTAAGAATCACTGTTTTAAACAAACTATATTGCTGTTTATGACAGACAATGTTAATTCTTACATTCTAGAAAAATGAAACTTTAATAAATTTTTGTTTTACTCTTAGGCAATGAATTATATTTATATTTCCACCCAATTTTTAAATGTAGTTTTTCCTCTACCAGTTGGGACACTGTGTTATTAATTTAACCTGATGTGTAAATATTCCTTTTTCACACTATTTCTACAAATTACATCTGCCTACGATGGTTTTTGAAACAGAAAATGCACAGAATGGAAAGCCAAAGGAGGAGGTATGGTACAAGTCCACCTGTACCTTACTGCTTTAGTAAGAGATGTGGTTTCCAAAGTGAAAGATAAATTATTTACAAACACCTAGCCTACTGAGCTTCACTCCAACTCCAAGCTTATGTGTACAGTAATAACTAACCATTTGCTTTGTATTTGAGTTCAATTAAGGAAAAAAAAAAACCTACTCTTGAGCAATAGTGCTAACTTCGTTCCCCACCCCACAGCTACATCCCTATTCTACACAACGTCTCATATAGTTTACAAACGTATAATATACTAATTTAAAATTCAAGCTCTAGGCAAAAGAAAAATTCCAACATCAAAGATGACTTATTTACACCTACAAAACCAATGGCTCTTTAGGAGCTGTCCAACAACTCAAGATATATACAACTGGGGAAAAAAAGCAAAAATAATGTAAGACTTCTCTTTTGAAATATATGGCATTAAAATTTTAGAATTAGTAAAAACAGACTGGTCAACAAATTTAGCCCTCAGAAATTCAAATCCATAGTAAATGGCTTCCTCAGATGAGAGTGTCATTTGGACAAAATTGCAACCTTTTGCCTAGTTAAACTTCGATAGAATTTGGCTTATTCCTAAATAATCTTACATTAGACTAAAACAAATGTTAATTCTAATATACTCTTTAAGTGATGAGGTTATAGTTAGCTACAACAAAGGGAGCCATCCCTCATACCAGCCATACAATGAAATTCCAATGATAGTAAAAATCATTTATTTCTCCTTTAATAAGAATATACTCTAAATTAAGCACATATACACACATAGAGCGATAAACATGCATTATAAAAATCTTCAAAAACCCATATAAAGATCAGGAAACAAAAAGACTAAACAAATTCTAGTTTACTTTTCCCTCAGGAGACAAACAACAACAACAAAAGGCCTCTGAGTGTCACATATCAGAAAAAATCTTGCCGCACATGATTTATATTCTTATTCCCTCAATTTCCCCAGCATGACTCATGGGTAAATCCAACTGGGCTCCCAACAACATGGTGCTTCTACCATAGCAAAGGGAAACTCAACTATCTTCACTTAGGGTTATGCCTAGAATATTGAGCCATCACAGAAAAACACGAAATGCTTCAAGCTGTCTTTTGTCAAATTTTTCTTTTCAATCAGAAGAGCCTTAGGTTAATATTAAATTTCAAAACGAAAAAAATCCATCTCATGATAAGAAGTACCATTTCTAGGACATTAATTTTTACTTAAAATATTCTTTAAGCTTAGTTTTAATTACCTCTGCTTCTACATCCACATTTTGCTTCAAAAGTAACTTCAAAATGTCAACATGTCCATTCTGACTAGCAGCTTGCATGGCTGTGTGACCAGCACACTGTCCATTCACCTAAATAAAAAAAGAAAGGATGAAGGAATGTCACAAATCAGAAAGAGCCAATATATACATAGAGTGTAGGTTTAAAGCCAGCAAATTATATGATTCTATGAAAACAATTTAGGTTGGTGTTCTATATATCCTAGCATAGATCACCAGAAACTGGTTTCTCTAATTTAGGGAGGGATACAGGAACTTTGAAATTTCCATTGTTCAAAGAGTTATGAAAACTTTTAGGCAGTCTGCAAAGGTGAAAATAGAAAAGAAGGAGGGGAAGAAGGGACGAAGGAAAGTAAGTTACATTCGTTTTGCATGTATATATCTACTTGAATTATTAAATCTCAGAGTCTGTTTCAATGAAGAAAAAGCAATGAGGTGAATGGAAAAACCTTTAGAAAAGATACTGTCTGCTACAGTATAAAGAAATTCAATTCAGCCAATATAGCCAAATGTTAATGGTAGTTTGACAAATGCAAACTACCATGAAGCATACATAAATGAGTTACCAGGGTAGCTATACACAACTGTTCTAATATAAAGCAGTAATTTTCAACCAACCTTTTCTTCACTTCAGATGTTGTGTAAATGCATTACTTATGCATGGATACACCCAAGTCTAAGTGTAATTCCTTAATCCCACTACATTCACTCCCATCCATAAAACCTTTTATAAAAAATGGCTAAGGACACCAATTACTAATATAAGAAAAGGGGGATATCATTACAGATACCATGGACATTAAAAGGATAATATGGAATATTCTGGAAACTGCCCACAAATTTGATAGGCTAGATGAAATGGACCAATTTCTTGAAAGACACGATCTGCCAAAACTCACACAAGAAGAAACAGACCATGTGAAAGGCCTCTGTCCAATAAAGAAACTGAATCAATAATTAATTAACTTCAAAAACCAAAAGCACCAGGCCCATATGGGTTTACCAGTGAATTCTACCAAACATTTAAGGAAGAATTATACCAATTCTCTACGATCTCTTTCAGAGGCTAGAAGCTGAAGGAAAACTTCCTAAGTCATTCTATGAGGGCAGATTACCCTAATACGAAAACTGGACAAAGACACTACAAGAAAGGAAAACTACAGACCAATATCTCTCATGAACACAGACACAAAAATCCTCAACAAAATGTTAGCAAATCAAATCCCAAAAAGTACATAAAGAATTATACACCACAACCAAGTAGAATTTATCCCAGGTATGGAAGGCTGGTTCAACATTCGAAACTCAATTAACGTAATCCATCACATGAACAGAGTTAAGAAGAAGAATCACATGATTGTATCAATAGATGCAGAAAAAGCGTGTGAAAAAATCCAACACCCATCATAAAAACTCTCAGTAAACAAGGAATAAAGGGGAACTTTCTCAATTTGAAAAAGACTAGGTACAAAAAAATTACAGCTAGCATCATATTTAATGGTGAGAAACTCCCAACTTTCCTATTAAAATTGGGTACAAGGCAAGCAGGTCCACTCCCACCACTCCTTTTCAACATCATACTAGAAATCCTTGCTAATACAGTAAGGCAAGAAAAGAAAATAAAAGGTATACAGATTGAGAAGGAAGACAGGAAACTGTCCTTGTCCACAGATGACATGATCATCTACGTAGAAAATCTGAAAGAGACCAAAAAACTCCTGGAACTAATAAGCAATTATAGCTAGGCTGCAGGATACAAGGTTAATACACAAGTGTCAATTGCATTCCTATATACTAACAAACAAGTAGAATATGAAACTGAAAACATAATATCACAGCACAGCAAAGGAAATCATCAACAAAATGAAAAGGCAACCTGAATAGGAGAAAATATGCGCAAATCATATACCTGATAAGTTAATATCCAAAATACATAAAGAACCCATACAACTCAAAAGCAAGAAAAACAATTTGATTAAAGAATGAGCAGAGGATCTGAATGGACATTTTTCCAACGAAAACATACAGATGGCCAACAGGTACATAGAAAGATGCTCAACATTACTAACAATCAAGGAAATGTATTAAAAAACCACAATACCATCACATTACCATTACACCCCCCAAAATCAAACACTAAAGTATAAATCTAACAAAATATGTATAAGATCTACATGAGGAGAACTACAAAACTCTGATGAATGAAATCAAGGAACTAAATAAATGGAGTATACTCCATGTTCATGGATAGAAAGACTAACAGTTCTTCCCAACTTGACCCATAAATTCAATGCAATCCCTATCAAAATCCCAGCAAGTTATTTTATGGATACCGACAAACTGATTCTAAAGTTTATATTGAAAGGCAAAAGACCCAGAATAGCCAACTTAATACTGAAGAAGAACAAATCTGGAGGACTGACACTACCTGACTCCAAGACTTACTACAAAGCTACAGTAATCAAGACAGTGTGGTACTGGCCAAAGAATAGACAAACGGAACAAAGGAAAAGAACAAAAAGCCCAGAAATAGCCTCTCATAAATATAGTCAAGTGATTTTTAACAAAGAAGCAAAGGCAATACAACGGAGCAAAGATAATCTTTTTAACAAATGGTGCTGGAACCACATGCAAAAAATGAATCTAGATACAGACCTTACACTTTTCACAAAAATTAACAAAATGGATCACAGACCTAAATGTAAAACACAAAACTATAAAACTTCTAAAAGATAACACAGGAGAAACCCTAGATGACCTTGGGTATGGTGATGACTTTTTTTTTTAAGATACAACACCAAAGACAAGATCTGTGAAAGAAATAGTTGATAAGCTGAACTTCACTAAAATTAAGATTTCCTGCTCTGCAAAACAAAATATCAAGGTAATGAGAAGACAAGCCACGGACTGGGAAAAAATATTTGCAAAAGACATATCTAATAAAGTACTGTTATCCAAAATATACAAAGAACTCTTAAAACTCAACATTAAGAAAACAGCCCAATTAAAAACTGGGCCAAAGACCTGAACAAACACCTCACCAAAGAAGACATACAAATGGCAAATAAGCATATGAAAGATGCTCCACAATATATATCATCAGGGAAACACATTCTTACTATATGATCCAGCAATCACATTCCTTAGTACTAATCTAAAGAAAGCTGAAAACTTACGTCCACACAAAAACCTGCATACAGACATTTATAGCAGCTTTATTCATAACTAACAAAACTTGGAAGCAACCAGTATGTCCTACATAGGTGAATGGATAAACCCTGATGCAACCAGACAATGGAATATTAATCAGCACTAAAAAGAAACAAGCTATCAAGACACAGAAAGACATGGAAGAAACTTGAATGCCTATTACTAAGTGAAAGAAGCCAAGCTGAAAAGGTTCCATACTGTATGATTCCAACTATATGACATTCTGGAAAAGGTAAAACTATGAATACAATAAAAAGATCAGTGGTTGCCAGAGATGGGGTGGGGAAAAGAGATGAATAGGCAGACCACAGAAGATTTTTAGGGCAGTAAAAATACTCTGTATGATATTATAATGATGGATACATATCATTATACCTTAATACAAACCCACAGAAGGTACAACACCAAGAGTGAACTCTAAGGTAAACTATGGACTTTGGGTGATTATGATATGTCAATATAGGTCATCCTTAGTAAAATAATGTACCATTCTAGCAAGTGATGTTGATAATGCGGGAGGCTATGCATTTGGATAGACTGGGAATACATGGGAAATCTCTGTACCTCTCTCAATTTTAGTTTGTAAAACTGCTCTAAAGATAAAATCTAAAATAAAAAATGATCAAAAATTCCCAAATATGAAAGACATGATTTCCAGAATATAAAGATCAAGCATTAAAAGTAATGGATGAAAACGGATCCACAGCAAAGCACAACATTGTACAAGTTCAGACTGTGGTGACAAAAAGAGATGTTCATGCCTGAAAGAAAAAAAGAAAAAACAGCTCACATGCAGTATCGATCACGAATCAGAATGGCTTAGTAAGTCTTCTCAACAGCAATTCTGAATGCTGGAAGAAAATGGGATTATTCTGAAGGAAAATAATATCTAACCTTGAATTCTATTCCCATCTAAAACCTAATAGTAAGGTTAAAAAATATATATATTGAAGGTCTATTTCCCATGCACTCTTTTTCTCAAGAAGCTACTAAAAGCCATACTTCACAAAAGAGGGAATAAACTTTGAAACAGAAGGACAGAGGATACAGAAAACAAAAAATCCAACACAGCAGAGAGGGGAAGGGCACCTCCAGGATGATGTGTGAGAGACATTCCAAACGGGCATCAGGCATAGAGAGCAACCTGGCCAAATGGAAGAGGTCAGAAGGCACTGAGAGAAATCTCTCTCAGAAGATAAAATGAATACATACCTGATGTGCCTGAATTTCTTGACAGATTACACAATTAGAGAGAATTTTGGAGAAGAATTAATTATAACAATATAGATTGCTAATAAGTGAAAACAATTTTAGATTATCTCTTGGGAATAAGAGAGACTGGGAAAAACTACAAGTGAACTCTTTGGAACGAAGGAAATGTTCTACATCTTAATAAGGCTGTGGATTATGTGGGTATATGCATTTGTCAAAACTGATCCATGTATTTCACTGTATGTAAATTACACCTCAGTTTTTTTTTTTAAAGAACGATTATGAACACCAAGGAAAACAGAAAGTTGTGTAAGAAAACACAATCTAGTATCCTCCACAGCTTAGATATGAATGTCATTTGAATAGTAACATGTACAATTAATTTTAATCTTAACAAAATTACAATACAATATAATACCACATTAAGAACCTGGAAGAGGTGTGTATGTGTGTAGCGGGGATGGGCTGGAGGTGGCAAAAGAAAGCTGAATCCTCACCTTCACAGAGAGGTATCAAAAGAGAACTCCTAAAACATAAAAATCAAGAAATAACAATAGAAATATGTTATTGAAAGATGTGGAGGTAAGTATATGAAGAAAATCAGCTGAAAGAGGTGAAAATAGCTGCCTCTGAAGAAAAGTAAAATAAGATTGAAAAAGAGATGCTGTTTTTCATAACAAACCTTGTAGAACTGTTTTTCCCTTGAAATTTTTAGAATGTATGACATTCTAAAAAACAACTAAAATAAATTAGTAATTAAATAAAGGAAAAAATTAAGTACAATAACATGTAAATCTGCCTGACTGAATATAAAAGAAATCTGACTCTACTTTCCAAACACAAAAAACTTGAATATCTGAAACAAATTATTTGTGACATAGCTCATAACCAATCAAGAAACCACTGTGTCATGCTGCTGCAACTGATCTCTAACAAACCTAAAATGCCACATGAGATCATAGAAATAAGATGTTTACACCTTATAATTACAGATCTGATCTTTGTCAAACTATCCAGCATACTTGCACACAAAAATGTGGCAACAAAAGCCCTCACTACACAGTGACAATGATCCAAATTGACACTCAACCTACAGTCTCTTGGCTGGTACTGACATCATACTGGTGCCACAATAGTAGCAATGACAAAGCCAATGGATGACTAAGCGAGAACCAAAATTTAAATTTTTGAACCCATTTAAAATATGGTTTTTGTAAATGGTAAAATACAACATAAACTATTAAGATTCACAAAATGCATGAACCCTAATTCACCTGCATTATAAACTATGAAACAGTCAATTTTCATAAGGAGGGGAGGGAAAAAGTTTAAATTAAATGTTTTGAAAAGAAAGATGGAAAATTGCTTATAAAATTTACTAAAATGTATTTTTTAAACATAATAAGATAACATTTACATGAGAAAATTTCACTGAATTTCCCAAAAGGACACTTACTACTTAAAAACCTAAAAGTAAATTTTGTCAATCATAAAATTTAAAAAGTCAGTATTAAGAAAATGTCAATATCTTTTAGAAATGCACAATGAAGAAGTGATGCCCAGTGTCTTCTTTAAAATACCTTAGAAAAACAAGCAAGAAGGAATAGATGAAGCACATGTGGCAAAATATAATAACTGTTGAAGTATAAGGTTCGTTACAACTATTCCATTCTTGTGTATGCTTCAAAATAATTTTTAAAATGCTCACATCCACATCTGGTCTTTTTAGCAAATCTTCCACTTTAGCAACATCTCCATTGGCAGCAGCCTTAACTAATTCTTCATTGAGGTCACCAGATTCTTGGGTTTCAAATAATTTCTTCAAGAGTTGGGAGAGTCTTTCTGTAAAGCATCAAATAAAGCTGCTAATATAGGAGGATCTCAAACCTTAACTACTAACAGACAAGCATTACCCATATGCCTATAATATATACTTTTCCTTTTTTATTATTTCTATCATTAATATTATTTTTGTACTATGCTACAGATATTACCCATGCACATTATAATTACTACCATATAAAGCTGCATTAAATTCGAGCCCACAGTTATTCCCAGTTTACTCCAATTCATGTACTTCAAGTTAACATTTCAGAAAAAGAAGAGCTACATACAAACTATAATTCAAGATTTAGGAGTCATACCAAAGATATTATAAATGAACACACTACAATGGGAGTATCATAATGATACAAATTGTCGTTCAGGTCTTAAGTATATCATATGGACACTCAGAGCTCAATGTTACAGATCTTAGACTAGATCAACAGATCAAAGGTTATGATTCAAAAGCAATATAATCTCTATAATGTCTGGGGAAATATTTTAGGAACAAACCAATTTTCAGTTAAAAATGGATCTCTAAGGGTTAATAACATACTTCAAAGGTGCCAATTGATTGGTTTTGACTAAAACAAGAAAGAACCAGAGATGTGTTTACATAAACCCTTTCAATATGATTTTTTTTTCTAAATAGCATTTATCAGTAGCAAATCTACCCAGTTCTACTCCTTAACTCTTGGATCTACTTACTGGAAAGGAAAGAAGTCACAAAGTGGGGCAGAGGCCCAACACCTAGTCCACATTACTTGAGAGAAGGATATTAACCATCCTTCACTCTTTCAATTTGTTAAAAGTCAGCCTACTGTGATGCCATCTAACCTCAAGGTAAAAATAACACCACATGATTTAAACTTCAAATACATTAGCAAATTACAGCAGGAAAGACAAGACAGAAGCAAAGAAGCAGAAAGCAGTACAAAATAAAACTGGAGGTCACCCAATGTTTTCCTTTACTTTCTTACTGTTCACAGTTATGGTTCTATCTTCTTTTCTGGATGACAACAATACACATACAGTAAGCTATAATTTGCTGTTGAATGAAGTGAGTGTGTATATAAAGCGGGAGCATAAGAAGGAAAGATTTTGGGCATGAGTCTACCCAAGCATCCAGCATACTCACATCTCAACACAGCTTTCTACTCACTGTGGCATGTATATAACTCCTATTAAATGACAAGAGAAAAAGTATAGCTGATATGTAAAAATATCCAGAAAGAAAGCCATCGGCTAGCAATAATATTGGAAATAAAAAGAAAATAAAGTAGTCTAAGAAAGTGATGGTTCTTTAGCAGAAAACATAACTTCCGACTAGGAGTAAGAATGTTGAATTTCAGGTATCTCAGATTTGATGTGGAGAAGCCCTTGATATATCCAAGAAAAAGCACATATTTATGGAACTTTTCCAGGGCATACCTCAGCCAGAACAAAGATTGTTCATCATATGAAAAAAGCAGAAAAAAATAAAAAACCTTTAGCGAAAGTTTAAAAGGTAGTTAATATTCAAGTGAGGTTATGTGATCTAGGAGAAAATCAAGAACACATACGACATTATCTGTATACAAGAATTGGGGAATTGGGGAAGGTTCTAATGTAAACCATATTACTTTTAGAGAAACATGAAACAAAACATACCACCAGATGCATTGCTAATGGCTGATCCTGCAGATGCCACCTTGGAAACTGCTGCTGGATTATACGTCCAAGATGTTCCACAGACTTCCACCTTTAAATCACTGTCTGAATAAATTTGTTGTACTCGGCCAACTTTACCTAAAGTCTTAAAAAAAATTAGATTCATGTTTCAAGTCTGAAGTATATACTGTAAAAATCAACCACCAGTTTTTACATATTTAAAGTACTAATTTTACTTCACTCCTAATAAAAAAAACCTTTAAAGGATAATCATATCATTCAAATGGGTTGTTTATTAGTGACAAACTTTAAAGAGTATCTTTAAAAAATATTTTAATAAAACTACATTTCCACAATAATATAAAACAATCATGACAATCTATTTTATTCATAAAAGTTCACAAAATCTTGGTTTCTGATATTCAATCCTTTTTTTTGTAAATTTATTTTGTAAATTTATTGATTGATTGTTGGCTGCGTTGGGTCTTCACTGCTGCGCACGGGCTTTCTCTAGTTGCGGCAAGCAGGGGCTACTAGAGCACAGACAGGCTCAGTAGTTGTGGCACATGGGCTTAGCTGCTCCACGCATGTGGGATCTTGTGTCCCCTGCATTGGCAGGCGGATTCTTAACCACTGCACCACCAGGGAAGTCCCCAATCCTTTTTTAACCTCATAAGATACTTCTTGAGAACTTGTAACGCAAGTGGTCCAAAACCATCATCAATCTAGCCTAAAAAAAGAAAATGTGATTTCTAAAAAAAGCAATTTAAACCAAAAAGGGCTCAAAGCTTACATCTATGTTTAAATCCTTTTTGGAATCAAGCCTGATTTCAAAACAGAAGTATGTAGAAGTAACATGCTTATTAAATATACGGAGTAAGAAGAGCAATTAGGTACGGAACACAACCAGAAGCAGCAGCCCTCACGTGGTAGGTACTGTTCTAAGAGCTTTATACGTATTGACTCACCTAATACATAAAATCCTGAAAGTTATGTAATCTTATTAGACCCATCTCAAACTCAGGTCCAAAACCCATTCTCTTATGCACAACAGAATAGCCAATAACAACACTAGAAAACTGGTGATACTGATAATATCTATTTCCTAACACAGAGGAGACTGCCCTTAAACTTGTTTTCTATTTTGACCTCTCCACAGCATCTGACTCCAACTCTTGAAAATATTCCCTTGATTTCTGGATGACAGCCTAATCTTTCTGCCTGTTCCTTCCCTTTTTCCACTCACTGGCTCCTTTTCCTTCTTCAGATTCCTAAGTCTGTTCATTCTCCCAAACTTTATTCCTTGTTTTTTACTCTACTTTCTTGGAAATGTAATCCACTTGACAACTATCGTCTTACTTCCAAAGACTTCAAAACATACTACTCCAGCCCTGTTTACCCCTCTCCTCGCCCCAAAACACACACTAATTTTAACTTCTCATTAGACATTTTCACCTGGGATTTTCCACCATCATCTCAAACTCTTTGAGGCTGCATTCTTTTTTTTTTTTCCCTCCTTAACTGTTCTTTACGGAAAATCTCAAACACACAAAAATAGACAATTGTATATTGAATCCTCATGTACCCATCAACCAGTTTTAACAATTGTCAGCTCATGGCCAATCTTGTTTTCCCTATCCATTCTCCCCTCCTGTATTATTTTGTCATGTAAACTCTTTTTTTTAAATATAACTTCAATACTATTATCAACCTATCCCAAATTATCAATAACTATAATAAAATAAACTACTAGTCAGTGTTCAAATTTCTGATTGCCTCACAAATGACAATTTTTTTTAGTTTGTTTAAATCAAGTTCCTAACGAAACCTATACATTTTTTTTCTTTGCAAATTACTTGTTGAAGAAACAGGGTTGTCTTATAAAGATTCATCCAATCCTAATTTTACTAATTGGTGCAGTTTAATAGATTCATCTGTCTTAGTATTTGGTGAGAAACCCTTCAAATTGGCTGCCAGATCGTTTTAACATCACCTAGAAATCTTTGATAGCTTCCTTGCTATCTGGTATGAGGCTCATCTTATTCACTTCCTGCCAAAGAACTAGAATTAGCCATTTCTCCAAAGAGCCCTGATTCTTCACAGATGGAAAGGCTATTTCGAGACCATAATCTAGGCACTAAGGTTGGTTATTGTTACAGGAATGGTCACTGTTTCCACGTCTTTTCATGGACAGAGCTAGGAAATGGAGGGGGGCGCAGTGTGTTTTAAAACAAAGATAAAATAAATCGTGAGTTTAAACACTCTTCCAATTCAAATTCCAGACTACAGGGTCTTTACTTAACCTCTTCTATACTACATCTGCGTCTCCTTTTTACCTCTCTGATAATTCTGGTCCTCAGGGTCACTGGGAATAACAGAATTAGAATTATCATATAACTGCTCATTTGGAAATCACTTGGAATTTCCTCTCTGTATGATTATGCCAACACACTTAGGTTCATTTGTTTCATTTTATTCTCCACTTTGGGGAGTTTCCTTTTTGAACTTAATTTTGTTTTCTAATTGTATAAAATACATGTGATTTCAAATCAAATCTGTAAAATAAGACATATTCAAAGATGTTTCCCTTCTACCTTTGTCCCCCATATCATATTACCTTGCTATACATGAAAACTTTTTTTTAACTTTATGGTTAATCCTTCCATTGTTTGCTTTTTTAAATATAAAGTTTATATTAAACTTTATATAGTCCCAATTAATAACTAAAATGCAATCAAACAGCTCATTAAACTTACCATATCCTCTCTGCATTCCCAGCCCATTTTCTGACAGTCATACTTTATCTTGTTAGAGCATATAACCATTATAAACTCTACTGTTTCCTTTATAACTATCATTTAATCTTAGTTCAATAAATAAATATTTATTTAATGATCACTACCAGTCCTTCAGTTGACATTTCTTCAGTCATTTTGGTTGTCTAAAACTAATTCTCTAATAGATTACTCAGAAAAGGCTCATGGGGACTCAATTCTCTGGATTCTTACATTTCACAGCAGTCTACAGCCTTTACAGTACTTGAAAGTCAGTTTGGTTATATATAAAATCCTTAGCTTACGTTTTCTTTCCTGGAGCACCTTAAATAAATGTTATTTCATTGTTTTCTGGCATAAAACATTGAGAACACATTTTTTTCTTAACAACAATCTGATTTTCTTTCCTTTATAAGTAACTTGGTCTTTTTTCCTAGATCCCCAAAGAAATTTTTCTTTTCTTGAAGATTCCATTATTTTACCAGAATATGGCTCTGTGTTTGGTGTTCTGGGTTAGTTTTCCCAGGTATGCAACGTGCCCTTTTAATATTTAATTTCAAATCTTTCAATTTCAGGTAAACTTTCCTGGAATTACAAATTTTAGCATTTGTTATATTCCATTACTTTGGTTTCTGTTTTTTCCTTTTTGCAAGGATTCCCTAATACACATATATTAGATATTCTATATTTATCACTTTCTCTCAAATACATTTTATCTTTTTGATTTTAAAATTTTTCCTCCTTTTTACCTTCTGTTTCTCTTAAGGCATTATCTGTTGTATTTATTTGCTCTATGTTGCTTCTAGCTTATTTCATTTCTGAAATGAATTTTTAAAAATTCTTTCCTAAGTTCTACCTCATTTCTAATTATGACTTATTTCATCCTTTCATGTCTTTTATCATCTTCTTAATTTTTTAGCTCATTTTGAATTATTAGATTTTAGTTTTCTGTGCATATCTTTCTGATGTACTTTCATCTGTCTGTGGAGAAGTTATTCTATTCCTTATTCTCCTTTTTCAATAATAACAGTGCATAGGGATTCGACCATGATCCCTCCCAACTTTTGCCTGGATTTACTCTTTCCTTTGTGCCTACTGTCTCCACCCTACTCAATCTGGCTTCTATTCCCAGCATTTTCTCCTCAATGGAGGGCTCTGCCCTGGAAGGGAGATTTGGCTGGTTGGTTTGGAGAGTTTATAGCCCCAGGTTACTCCAGTCCCTTCAGACTTTAGCATGGACTTATTGCTCTCACCCCAAACTGGAGTCTACAAGAGCCCTCCCAGGTTCGGCTGTTGTTATCACATTAATCTACCACACTAACCAATGAACACTCATTAGCTATTCTGGCGTTTCCCCCTTCTCAGGTCCACCTGATGCTCCATTAATTCTCTCTGCTGCCACACAGATGCAGACCCTGTAGCTGTCAGTGGTTTATCTTTACTCGTTCACATTTTAAGATTCAAAAGACTATTCTATCACCTGGCTTTGTTACAGATGTTTGTAGCTTTTTCGGTTATGCTAACTAATCTAGTTGTTGACTGTTTTTATCATGAGGATTTGAGAAGATTCAAATCTACGTCGTCACTACTGGAATCCCAGTACTGCCCTCCAGAAATTACCTAGAGGTTTTGCTTATACAGCAGCTTAATATGGGAGACAGGCTTTGAAGTAATATAGATTTGGGTTCAAATTCCAGTTCATTATCTTAGTTCTGATTTCCTCATATTTAAAATAAGGATGTCATACCACCACCTAGTTATAATATTCCTAAGACAAATAAAGTTTGTATGTTTATGTATATACGTGTAAACATATATATAGTATGTGCTGCATATGTACGTATACATCATTCAGCACAGTGCTCAGTATAACTGGGCACTCAACAGATGGAAGATGCTATAAGGTGTCACTGATAAGGGGAAAAAACAAAAACATCTTGACTATAAAATAATTTTAAATAGTATATATAGCTCCTATAAAATACGTCAAAAAATGACATTTTAAGTAACACCACAGTATAGTGAGGCCTGAAGTATATTAATACATTTTTTTAATCAACTTTAATACCCAAAGCAAACAAAACAAAGAGGGATTATATAGAACTCAACTTTTTGGAGAAAAATAATGATTCTAAAATATAGTCCTGAAATACAACTATCACTTATTCAATACCTAACTAAAGCAATAAAAAATGTCAGCATCATGTGCAAACTATGAAATGTCTTTGAATGAAAGCACCACAACAACAGAGATTTTTTTTTTTCTGTTGTGTTCACTAGTACATCCCTGAAGGCTAACAGGCACACTGCTTCTGCTAAAACATCTGCTGAAGGACTAAGGCAGGAAGGAGGAATGGACTGATGGAGGGACAGGACATCATGAAGGATAGGAAAGGGGGACTGGACAGGATAGGAGGGGGCAGAGGGCAAATGGGGCAGGAGTTGGGGCTGGACAGGAAGAGAAAAAGGTGTTGACCAGGACAGGAGACTGGACAACACACCAGGGTGGGTTGGATGTCATATGAAGGGGGTGGGAGGGGAGGTATACATGGGACAGGAAGGAGGTGCTTAAATGGGATGGGACTTGGGAAGACAGGATTTGGAACAGGATAAGACAGGAGCAGGGAGTGGGCAAAGTGGAGAGCTGAAGAGGAGGATATAGCAAGGTGGAAAGGAATGGGATACAGGGCAAGGCAGTAAGGGCAGTTGGCAGGATGGAACAGGTAGTACCTAAGGAAAGAGACAGGAGGACAGAATCAAGGAAAAGATGGAGAAAGAGAAAGATGAATGAAAAGAGGGCAGAACAAACGAATTATTTTGTTACTGCTGAACATTTGACAAAAAATGTATTGAATGACTAAATAAAAAATTAAACTGTAGCTCTTTGGGAGCAAAGCTATCTCAGAAGGCACACGTTCTGAGCTGCTCTTGCAGTCTTAAGTTTTAGAGAGGCATGGCCCCAAGTGAGGAGAGCAGCGGTGGTCCAGCACTGCTGGTGACTGGATGAGCACGTCGCTCTCATTCCGGGGTGAAGTATCAGGAAGCCTCTTTGCCTTACGCCAACATTACATTCTCCACTAAAAGCTCTATCGAAAAATATTAACTATAGCTCTTCTTTGGACCTTCCCAGGCTAATCTAACTGAAATAAGTTAGAAAATAAAAGGCATATATATGTTAAGCTGCCAATGAAGATTACAATTCTCAAAGGATTATGCTAATTTACTTTCTAAAATCAAAGTTTTAAAAACTTTTAAAAACTACATAAACATGGTATATTTCCTAGTCCCAAATTATTTTATATGTACTTACTGGGAGCATAGCTTCAGCCCATTCTCCATGTCCTCTCTGTAGAAGTTTAATTCTTTCCAGGTCATAACAAACTTGTACAAGATCACCCACTTGGAACTGTGAGGGGCCTCCTTCCGCACCCTGAGCGGCATCCCCACTTCGGACAATGTTCGCTTTAGTGAGAACAGCAGGATTGAAGGTCCACCTAAAAATCAAAGCCAAAATTCAACATGGGTAAGTTTACTTAATTTTAGCACAAATTCTTAGTTAACCATTACAGGGAAAAAAGCTTTATAACTCATCAACAGTGTAACGCAATCCTTTACAATTACATCCTGAATGATTTGTATTTCTTTTTATGATTTTATTATACAGATTTGGGAAAAGAGTTATCCATAATCTCACCACCCGAATATGATACACTTCTGTCTAGCACTTCTGTCTAGATTTATTTGCACTTGCATGTCTTATAAAATTGTTATTAAAAAAGTAACACACTCAAAAAAAGTAATACACACTCGTTAAAAATTAAAACATTTCATAAACATGTAAAGTAAAAGTGAAAGTTCCATTTCACACAAACACACCTGGATCACCATTCCCCACCCCACTAGACACCACAGTTAATACTCCATTGAGTAGCCCTGAAGATCTTCTATTAATATGCAGAGTGATGGTTATAAGAGAGTTGTTTTGTTTTCCATAAATGGGATCATAATATACATATATATGTTATTCTGTGACTTCTTTTTTCTCAGAGGATGCATCTTGGAACATTTATTTTTCAATGTGACAGATATAGATCTATTTATTTTGATTTAATGGCTACAGAGTATTCCATAGCATCGATATACACAAATGTACTTAGCGATTCTCCTATTGACTATCATTTAAAGTAATTCCACATTTTCACTATTATTACGAACAATACTATAAAGAACATCACTGTATGTACAACTTTGTGCACATGGGGGTCAGTGTTTCATTAGAGATTCTTAAAGGAACCACCTAATCAAAGTATATACTTGTTTACAATTCTGATAGAGCCAAACTGCTCTACAAAGAGTACACTATTTTCCCATACCATTGCAATCTCATGGATAAAAATATTATCTAGTTTTAAATTGCCATGTATGGGTATCTTACATCCTTGTAATCACTGTATCAAAACAAACTTGGACTCGGATTTCTTCCTTCCTATACATAAGCATTTTTCTATGCTGCTACCATCTGCACAACCACCATTTTATTGACTACTTAATATCCCATCGAAAAGTTGTACCACAGTGTATAACACATTTCTCCTAGTCCCATATGGTACTCCAAGGGAAAAAAGCTTCCCTAGTCAAATAAACTTTTATAATATGGCATATTATACCCTCCTTTCCTTATTATAATGGTCCTTAGCATATAAAAGGCTCTGAGAGGTCACAACACACAAAACCCTGCTTACTAAATTCCTATAACCATGTAAACTTTCTTTCTAAAACAACCACAAAGAGAAAGAAGTGCCTCTGAGCAGTTAAGAATAAAACTCAAATACAAAAAGTTTTCTTTTCAGTCTTATGAGTCATGGTGCCCTTTATTTACCTCACTCCCAAAGTTCCAAAATCTACCAAACCTGTGTAGTGTCCGAACAGTAGTATTTACTCAAGTTGTTCCTTCTGCCTACAGCACTTCCTTGCCCAGGTGAAAACCAAATCTTTCAACCTTACTTAATGTAATATGCTTGCTTAAGTTTTCTCGGATTTGCCCAGCTGAAATGACCACTCTTCTTCTGTACCTTCAGAATAGCCTGAATACTCACCTATCATAACTACTTAAAACATTTTAATACAGCTATTTCTGACTTTGTCTATCCAAATTAATAGAGAAACTCCTTCAAAGCAGAGGACCATGTCTTGTTTGTCTTTGTAATTCTAACACTAATCACAGGGCCTAATACAGGATAAGTATTTAATAAATTGGTGTTGAGTAAAGAATAAAAAAAGATTATTTTCTAGAAGTCAAATGTCATGTTACTAATAACGCTACTGCCCAAGAAAGAATTTTGACGGAGGAAGAATTCTACAAGTAATAATCCTAATCTGTGTTAACCTAACATTTCCAAATAACAAACAAGATACTATTTAAAACAAAATATGCTAGTACATGCTACTCTGAACTTAAATTGTGTTGATTTTTTCCTTCTTTTTTATTAAGAGCTTTATTGAGATGTAGCTCACATATCATACAATTCACTCATTTAAAGCATGTAATTCGGTGGTTTTAGTATATTCAGTTGTATAAACCAACCACCACTACCTAATTTCATTTTCATTACCACAAAAAGATACCCCCTTAACGACTAGCAGTCACTCTGAATTCACCCCTCTCTCCCCAGCCCCTAACAACCAGTAATATACTTTGTTTCTATGGATTTTCTTATTATGGACATTCTGTATAAATAAAATCAGATAATATGTGACCTTTTGTGACTGGCTTCTTTCACTCAACATAATGTTTTCAAGATTTATCTATGTTGCAGCATATGTCAGTACTCCATCCCTTTTTATGGCCAAATATAATATTCCATTGGATGGATATATCACATTTTATCCATTCATCAGTTGATAAACATTTGGGTTATTTCCACATTTTGGCTGTTATGAATAATACTTCTACAAACATACATGTACAGATTTTCGTATGGGCACATGGTTTAATTCTCTTGGGTACGAACCTGGAAGTAGACATGCTGGGTCATACGGTAACTCTATACATAGCATTTTGAGGAACTACTGAACTGTTTTCCAAAGCATCTAGACCACTTCTCGTACTTACCATCAATGTATGAAGGTTTGGTTCTAATTTCTCTATACCCTCACCAACACTTGTAATTATCCTACCTTTTTATTCTAGCCATTCTAGCATGTGAAGTGGTATCTCATCATGGTTTTGAATTGCATTTCTCTAATAACTAATAATGTCCTGCATCTCTTCAAGGGTGATATAAAATGAATTGTGCCCCTCCAAATTTCATATTTTAAAGCTCTCTAGCTCTTAATGTAACTGTATTTGGAGACTGGGCCTTTAGGGACATAAGTACGGTTAAATGATGTCATAAAGGTAGGGTGCCATGTGAGAAGGCAATCCTCTACAAGCCAGGAAGAGGTCTCACCAGAAACCAACCCTGATGGCACCTTGTTCTTGGACTTCCAGCCTCCAGGACTGTAAAAAAATAAACCTCTGTTGTTTAAGCCACCCAGTCTGTGGGATTTTGTTAAGGCAGTCCTAGCAGACTAATGCAATGAGTTTATTGGCCATCTCTATATCTTCTGTGGAAAACTGTCTGTTCAAATCCTTTGCCCATTTTTCAATTAGGTTATTTATCTTTTATTGTTGAATTTTAAGAGTTCTTTATACTATATTCTAGATATAAGTCCCTAATCAGACATATGATTTGCAAATATCTTCTCCCATTCCATGGGTTGTCTCTTCACTTTCTTGATAGTTTCCTTCGAAACACAAAAGTTTTAATTTTGATGAAGTCTATTCACTCTTTCTTTGGTTGCTTCTACTTTGGAGGTCATATCTAAGAAACCACTGTCTAATTCAAGGTCACGAAGATTTATGCCTATGTTTTAAGACTTCTATAGTTTTAGCTCTTGCATTTAGATCTGTGATCCATTTTTTTTTTTTTTTTTTGGCGGTACGTGGGCCTCTCACTGTTGTGGCCTCTCCCGTTGCGGAGCACAGGCTCCAGACGCGCAGGCTCAGCGACCATGGCTCACGGGCCCAGCCACTCTGCGGCATGTGGGATCTTCCCGGACTGGGGCACGAACCCGTGTCCCATGCATCAGCAGGCAGACTCTCAACCACTGCGCCACCAGGGAAGCCCTGTGATCCATTTTAACTTAATATTTGTACATGGTGTGTAGCAGGGGTCCAATTTCATTCTTTTGCATGTCAATACCCAATTGACTCAGCATCATTTGTTTTGTTTTGTAATTGTAGCTTTATTTTTTAGATTGTTGTATACTTGACATATAACATTAAATTAATTAACATTAAATTAGATGTACACCACAATGACTGAATATCTGTAAATACTGTCGGCACCGTTTGTTGAAAAGACTGTTCTTTCCCCATTGAACTGTGCTGAACCCCTGTCAAAAATCAACTGACTTTAAATGCAAGGGCTTATTTCTGGACTCAGTTCTACTCCATCAATCTACATGCTTATTTTTATAATAGACTGTCTTGATTACTATAGCTTTGTGGTAAATTTTCAAATTGGGAAATGTGAGTCCTCCAAATTTGTTCTTCATTTTTTAAACTGTTTTGGCTATTCTGGGTCCCTTGAGTTCCATATGAATTTAAGGTTCAGTTTGCCAATTTCTGTACAAAAAAAAAAAAGGCAAGGATTTTGATAGGGATTGCACTGAATCTGTTGATTAGTTTGAGGAATACTGTCACATGTTAAATGTTGAATTATTCCCCCCAAAAGATATGCTGAAATGCTAATCCCCAACACCTCTGAATGTGAGCATATTTAGAAACAGGGTGTTTGCAGATGTAATCAAGTTAAAATGAGGTCATATCAGATTAGGATGGGCCCTAAATCCAACGACTGGTGTCCTTATAAGGTCACGTAAAATCATCTTTTGATCATTGTCTATGTAAAAGACTCTAGAAGTTCCATGAGCTCAATTAACTTTCTTCTGTGCCTCCTTAGGGTTCTTTCCTTATGGATGGCTAAGGTACAAATGTTGGCCTGACGAAACTAAAATAGCGGGCTGGAGGACTGTTGATGTGGCTCTCGGTATTAAATAATCTCCCTACAACTGTCTGAACTTGACTAATCAGAGACTGACTTGAATGAATTTGAAAATAAACTATGTACCCAGAAGAAAAAAAAGAAGGTCATGTGACAACAGAGGGGCACAGAGACTCACAGAGGACAGGACCATGTGAAGACAGAGGCAGAGAAATGAGTGATGCATCGACAAGCCAAGGAAAGCCAAGGACTGCCAACAGCCACCAGAAGCCAGGAGAAGGCACAGAAGAGATCCTCCCTCAGATCTCCAGAAGAAAACAGTCTTGCCAACATCTTCACTTTGGACTTCTAGCCTCCAGAATTTGAAAGAATAAGTTTCTGTTGTAAAGCTGCTGTTTGCAGTAATTTGTTATGGCAACCCTAGGAAACTAATACACCATCTAAACAACATTAAATCTTCTGATGCATAAACATGAAACGTCTTTCCATTTAGGTCATCTTTAATTTCCTTCAACAATGTTATATAGTTTTTGGTATACAAATCTTGTACTTATTGGGCTAAATTTATTCTTAAGTATTTTATTCTTTGTGATGCTATTGAAGATGGAATTGTTTTTTTAATTTCATTTTCAGATTGTTCATTGCTAGTATACAGAAATACAACTGATGTTTCTTTTTTTTTTTCTGGTACGCGGGCCTCTCACTGTTGTGCTCTCCCGCTGCGGAGCACAGGCTCCAGATGCGCAGGTTCAGCGGCCATGGCTCACGCGCCCAGCCGCTCCGCGGCATGTGGGATCTTCCCGGACTGGGGCACAAACCCGTGTCCCCTGCACTGGCAGGCAGACTCTCAACCACTGCGCCACCAGGGAAGCCCTGATTTTTCTATATTGATCTTGTATCCTGTGACTATGCTGAATTCATTTATTAGTTCTAACAGTTTTTTTTGTGGATTCTTTAGATTTTTCTATACACAAGATCATGTCACCTGTGAACAGAGAGGGTTTAACTTCTTCCTTTCTCTTATTTCTTTTTCTTGCCTAATTGCCCCAGCTAGACCCTCTAGGACAATATGGAATAAAAGTGAGGAGAGCAGACATTCTTGTTTTGTTCCTGATCTTAAAGGAGAAAGCATTCAGTCTTTCCCACTGAGTACGCTGTTAGCTGTGGGTGTTTCATCGATGTCCTTTATCAAGCTGAAGAAGTTCCCTTCTGTTCCTAGTTTATTTAGTATTTTTATCATGAAGGCTGTTGGATTTTGGCAAATGCTTTTTGTGTATCTCTTGATATTATCGTGTGTATCCTTAAGATTTAAACACAATTAGAGCTAATTCTATAATGTGGTTAGCAACTTAATGTTAATTTTTCTTATTTCATATATAATCCTTCCCCTAAAGAATCTCAGAGAGTTAGTTTCTTTATGTACATGTCAGTAATAAAGCTTTGACAACTATTCAATTTAACTACTGAATTTTTTCTTTAAAATACTGTAAACATACTAGTAAACTGGATATATTTTGGCCCCTAGGGACAAATAAATAAAAGGCACAGGCACAGTCTCCAAGAAACACGAAACCCAGAGACCAAATAAATAACCATTTTAGTAGATAATAGGAGACCTAAACAGATAAATAGCGTATGCATGTACCAGGGAGGGGGGAAGGAGAGAGGAAGTAAGCATAAAAGTTCAATATTTATAGGAGGCAAAGGAGTTAATCCAGAGAAGGAGGGAGACAAGGAGGAAAGGGTATTCTGCATGGAATGAGTGGTGTGTGCAAAGGTTACAGAAGTGAGGAAACACACGCAGTGCTGTGTGGCTGATAAGCATTAGTGTGTGCACAGGTGTCTGTGGCAAGGCAGAGCTGTGTTACCATGAGATGACGCTGGAGATATGGGCCAGAGGAGTTTTACTGTTATCCCATTCATTCAGGGTAGACTGATGCAGTCCAACAGAACACAGAACTTTTTAGCTATACTTGGACCTAATACTGATACAATGTATTCTGCCCCCTAAAGGAAAAAAAAAAGTGCACAGAACATTGAATCATAAATATATTCATATAAATATATACACATACACACACACACACACACACATACACTGTTCTTACTTGTTTCCCTCCACTTTACCAACATATTCCGGATTTTCATCTATTATTGAAGAGTTAGCTGTAAGAAGTTTTATTATATCACATTATTTGCTTTCTTTAAGGCTCTTTCCTCTATATACTAACTTTATTTGCCATTACTGAAAATTAAAAAATATAACCAACCTATTGCCACTTGGATACTGTACTACAATGTCATGATCTTCATCAATGCCACAAACAGTTCCAGTTGTAGTTAAAGTCTCAAACATGCCATCAGTCCATCCTCCATGACCGTGCTGCAAAGACTGTACAATTTCTAGGTCAAGATCTATATTGACCAGGTCACCAATCTGCAATCCACCAGGATTCCTGTTGCCATTCTGCTCACCTGTAATTGCAGAGGGAGTTGACAAAGGAAAAGGAAAATCACAGCAACAACAGGCAACTGCACTGTTTTAAATAAGAAAAAGCCCAAGATATTTGAGTTTTAGTTACTATCTAATCTTAAAATGTTTTGAGAATATACTATGAGTATCAAATTCTAGAATTAGAGAGCTTCAAAAAAAGAAAGAAAAGAAAACAGACTCAAAACCAGAAATAATGTAATGATTTACAACAACGACTGAACAGGGGCAGAATCTACAGAAGACTAGGCAACCATCTATCAGAACACAAAGTTCTGAGCATTGACAATATTCACCTTTCTGCCTGGATGACTTGCTGAAGAGCCAACATAACTAACTAAAGTATATGAAAGAGAACCCTGGAATTTTTTTTCCTCTGAAGTGCTTACTGTTATTAGTTACCAAATAGTTCTTGTGATTTTTGCCTAAAGAGCATTTTCAAATATTTCAAAGCCCATTTCTGAGATTATTTTCGAAACTACTTATGGGATAAAGGATTCATGATCATAAAACACTATGCTGAGGGATCTGAAATGGGTATGCGGATTCTACACTTTCCTTGTAAAACAAAACAAACTTTCTGAAAGCAAGAGAAAGAGATGATCTCCTCAAAACCGTAAGATTTTCTTCTACATTCTCCTTTTTAAAAAAATTAGGTATGCTGGAAGAGAACAGCGTTTTGGGGCAATAAGGCAAATCAAATGATTTGGAAAGAGGAACAGAGCGTTCACATGAGAAAGGAAAGCATTCAGAGACTAAAGGTTTAATCAGAAGAATGTGGTAAATATTCATCTTGCCAACAATGAAGAATCTATAAAATGAAACTAGTTTTGGTTTTCTTGTTCTTTTTTTATTTTAATGATACATGAAATTATATTTATCATATTATCTTAATCTTAGAGCTGTTCTTATATTTTCAAAGAAATTTTACAGAAATTCTAAGGAATTTATAAGCATTAAATTGTTAGGTCCTATTCTCAGTAGTATAAGAGATATAACATTGATCATATAACCCAAAATTTTTCAACAATATAAGTTTATGGTTAAAAGACAAAAGTTTCAAATATAGTATGCCATATAAATGGTATATCAATTATCAAGTCATGACAATTCTTTCAGAGTTTAAATAAATTAAAAAGAACAAATGCTTTAAAACGAAATAAAACCAAAAGAGTAAGTCTTTAAAAAGCTTTAATGGTAACTAATTTTTTTAAAGCCCAATTTAAACACTTTTCCGATTCCATGAACTCTGACCCATTATTTAGAAATTTTCTCTAGCCTGTTAACTCACCTAGCACAGGACAATGATCTCTGTAGAAAGAACCTCCTTTGGCATCCTGGACACACTTCAGGTCAGACTAAGAAAAAGAAAAGAAAGCAGAAAAATCACCCTTGAAAACTTCAACTACAGCTTAAAACCTAAAATACGCAAAAATGTTCATTTAGAACATATCCTCAGCAGAAATGAATAGTAGCTCTCGGTTAACAGTCACACTAAACATTGCTTTCAAAAACACCCATCAAAAACTATAAACTTGACCTTCAGATAGGTCATACTTTAAGATTTCTTTTAAACTTCAACATTAAAATGCCTGGATCTTTACCATTATCATACTTTCAAAAACACATGCTGGAAAAAAAGAACTAAAACAAAAATCTCGTATTTCAAAAGTACATAACATATTCCATTTTAAAGATATTTTTACCAAAAAAGAGCTCAACTCACTTGATCTTTCTAATCAATTTTATGAGATATACAAGGCAGGTATTGTATAAAGGAAATCAGCCAAAACTAAATAGTCAGAAAGTAGAAAAGGAAAAAACCAAATCCAGTCTTTTGACTCCTTGTCCAGTTAATTTCCTATTTATATCACTTTCAGTCCTTACTTTACCATAACTTCGTTAACTCAAGTTCCTTCCCACTTAGCTTTTATAAGAAAGTATTTAAGTATTTGAATGGGGAGGCAGTTGTGGTATAATGAAAAGTACAGGAAATGTGAACTTAGAAGAGCAACCTTGAGGGTGACTGAAAATTCAGAAACAGATTACCTAAAAGTGCCTAACAGTACCATATACATGTATAAAGTGATCAGTACATACATACTATATTAAGGAAAGGAGCTCCTTTATACAGACACATACACACACAAACACACCCCAACCCAACTCTCTTTTACAGCCTCCTTTGCCACTATAGCTCACATTTAGTTCAATCCTAGCCAAGGAGACATGGGTCAAGCAGTTCTAATATGATACTTTAACCCAGTGGTTTCACTTCTAGGAATCTATCTTAAGGAAATATACCCATAAATGTATAAAGACATATGCACAAGGATGCTTACTGAAACACTGCTTGCAACAATGAAAAAAACAAAAAAAAACCCAGATACCCATCAACAGAAATCTCATTATATAAACAATGGTATAACCATATAATGGAATACTACTCAGCCATCAAAAAAGAATGGGATCAATCTGTATGTATACTACTGAATAAGTACCTGAGCGCACACAGCATGTAAAGCTTCGTTTGAAGCAAGTTAATAATCAGTTGGAATTCTACAAAAATTCCCAATTTAAAAACAGGGAGAGGCATGAAGATAATAATGAAAAACTAATGACCAATGCTGTATACAATCGTAAAAAGTGGCGAGTAAACTACCCGTCTAGATTCACAAGGCTCGCTTTTATGTATAAAAGGAATAGATTAAGGCAAAGGGACAGTGGGATATTTTTTCCCCTCCTAATGAGCATAAGAGTTGGAAAAAAAAATGAAATTTGAGAATTCTTTGAATGAAAAATGTATTCAAGGTGGAAAGGATATAAAAGGCATTAATATTTTAGCATTAATATAATATTTAATTACACTCTATAAATTAAATAGCTGAGGTCAACATTTGAATAATGATCCATGACATGCAGAAATATAGGACAATCCATTGAATAAAAACTACCATTATGCTCCTTAAGCACTTAAGTAATTCAAAGTGCTTCTAGGTCAGTCATTTTCAATCATCAACACTACACTTTAAAAATACAGAGGAGGGCTTCCCTGGTGGCGCAGTGGTTGAGAGTCCGCCTGCCTATGCAGGGGACACGGGTTCGTGCCCCGGTCCGGGAAGATCCCACATGCCGCGGAGCAGCTGGCCCGTGAGCCATGGCTGCTGAGCCTGCGCGTCTGGAGCCTGTGCCCCGCAACGGGAGAGGCCACAACAGTGAGAGGCCCGCGTACCACAAAAAATAATAATAATAAAAATAAATAAAAATAAAAATACAGAGGAAAAAACTCCTTAAAAAATAATTTTAACACCTATTGTATTAAATTCTCACTTTACAGATGTTCCCTCCAATTGCATACTCATGATTCAGATGGCTGTATTCTGACAAAAGGAGACGACAAAAGAAAAAATGGAAGAATACAATAAGGGCTATTTTTACTTCCCTTCTTTCACCCGTCCAATATTTTCAGCTTTTGTGGTTCTTACACTTACCATGCCCTCAAAGCCAACTCTGTAAAGGTTCTTAGCACCATTGTCCCAGAGAACGTAGGCCGCACTATGTGGGCTTGATGCACTCCAGTCTTGGATTTCTGTTACCTAAGGGAAGTTTTTGAGGAAAAAAAAAATTTTGAAAGAGGAGAGGAGAGGTTGGTTCTTTTAATTATATTTAAATCTTTAAAAATATTTCAGCTACAATCCTGTGTAACAGGATCATGAAAAATACTTATTTACCAAATATATGTCACTTCTAACATATAACTGAATTATACAATTTTCCAGAATATTATAAGCTAATTTCTAAAATCACTGTAGAAATTGTAAATACAGAAGCTTAGTGATTATTACAGTGACGGATTATCAGAAAATACATAATTCAATACAAAATTTAAAATCTTCACTCTTAAAGGATTCCCTCTAACAACAGTGTATTCTTTTAAACCTATTCTTTGATACAAAATTTAAAATCTTTGACCAAATACCCTGAAAAATTCAAGGTAAACCCACTCTCTGGTCAGCTAAACCCTGATAAGCATGAGGCTCAAAGGCCAAGTTTAAAGAAGACTTGAGTGACTTGGCTCCTCCAGCAGCACCCCTCAGTTGCCCCAAAAAGCAGGCCTTCTAAGCTGAAACACTGTGACTGCAGTGGAGACCCAGACACAATCTCTAGGCCCCACACACCAGCAGGCTGATTAGTAAGAGCGTTTAATACTTAAAAAAAAAAAAAAAAATACTGGAGTTGCTATTGCTTAAGGGCCAAGAATCAACTACACAAAACTGACGCACAACGAGCACTAAACTTGGGTATTCTCAAGTGAACCAGTCTACAGCTCAGTATGGGAAGTCCCACATGCACAACTCATTACTCTTCTCCACCCTGACACTTATAATCAACCACGCTACATAGTTACTTAGAATGCCAGGCTGATGTTAAATGTAATTTTTAAGGCATGCCCTTAAAAACAGACTATTTCAAATAAGATACATAATGACCATTTAATTTTCACCCTGTACTAAAGAAATAGTTTTGCAAGCTATGTATTTTATGGTGCTTTTGTAGAGATAAAAAGTTCTTATGCTTAAAATTTAATCAAATATTTGAGCAACATTTCAAATTGTTAGTAAATGAGTCTATCTATTCTCTTTAATTTTTTTTTTTTTTAAAGGCCGAACGGTGCAGCATGCAGGATCTTAGTTCCCCGACCAGGGATCAAACCCATACCCCCTGCACTGGGAGCATAGAGTCTTAACCACTGGGCTGCCAGAGAGTCCCTATTCTTTTTAATTTTAAAATGAATTACACATTATAAAAATATATCATATGTAAATTTTAAATAATAAAAAATCAAAATGAACATCAGACTAAGAAAAAGAATATTACCAGTACTTTTCAATTCCCCTGCATGCCTCTCATCAATCCCACCCTCCTGCCTTCCAACAGAGGTAACTACCATCCTGAATGCAGAGTCCATCACTGCCATGCTTTGCTTTCTGATTTTCACAACCACTGTATAACCTTCCAAAGCAAGAGTTTCTAACACTCTAAAGTGAAACATGCAACTTTTAGCAAAAAAAAATCCCTTCTAATTCTAATATAGTCAGGTTCTATTTCATTCATTTTTAAAAATACAATGCTAGATTAAATAACTCTGTGTTTTTATGAGAGGGACAAAAAAGTATGTGACCAACTAAAAAACAAAGACTACAAACTTTAAATCAAATTCATCCTAAATTTCAAATTACTTGGGATATAAGCAAATTCATTACTCAAGCTCTGAATCACTAAATGAAATTCCTTCATTTGTTAATATGATTTAGTTAATCAAGGAGGAAAGTGGAAGGCATAAGAAAATAACTACATTAATTTCATACTTTCAATTCTGATTAAGAAATATGTGTGGAATGGCTGCTAAAACCATTAGGTAAAAGGTTGCTGAGAAACTCTGTAAAGGATCAAACTGACAATACCTGCACTGATCAATCTTAACGTCACCAATAGTAGAATAATCAAACTTTATATGCCTCCTGATGTGATGCAATGAAAGTACACACACAACTGATGAGGTACTCTTGACAAAAAAACCTGAACCTGAACCTGAACCTGAACCTGAATCTAATCATGTCTCTACACCTAACACCTAGTTTATAAGAATATAAGGCTCAGAGGAAGAAGTTCAAGAACATCATAAAGAATCAATCAGCCAAATCCAAAGAACCTTGATTTCTTCAACAAATAAATGGCATTTTTTAAAATGTTGATAATTTTTGAAGTTGGATGTTGGGTGCATGGGAATTTGTTATACTACTCTTTCTATTCTGGTGTATGTTTGAAATTCTCCATAATAAAGTTTTTTAAAAAGAAGAAAATATATCTAGCGTACCTGTATGAAATAATCAACATATATTCGAAAGCATTTGCAAAATGAAAACAGTCTTGAAATACTAACTTAGGTAGTTAAGAATACACTACACACTTCCATGATGACCTTACATCATGCTTGCCAAAGCCATGGTGCAAAGCAAAAAACCATGGTACATGTTGGCACATGGTAGGCCATAGATTGTATCAGTATTACAACATCAGCCTAGGTTGGTTTATACCCCTTAATATGGCTCATACTAGCCATATTGTTGAGAACATGTAGTGATGACAATGGGGTGGGAATCTTGAACCCTCAAGGGAAAAAAAAGATAAGGAAAGAGGATTGGGACAGAGCAGCCAGCACTGAGGACTGGCCAGCACAGGAAGGCTTAAAAACTTTCTTCATTCACACACATGGTCAAAAAGAGTCAGACAAAAATTACATTTCATCTCAAACATGTGCTTAAATAATGTTACCCTGAAGACTTCCTATTATATTAAGTTCCCTCACTTAGAGTCACATGTGTAAGATGGTTTCATTTACTTTTCATTTTGTTCTTAAAATGTAACAAGTATTAAATCATAATAAACCAAAAATGTAATACTGATGACTCAAAGCTTCAAGAATGCCTACTTTTCATCCCCCTAAGAAGTGCCAATATAACAAAAATCCAGAAAGTTCCATTTATGTGGCTTCAGACTTTAGCTGCAACTGCTTTTGAAAAGCTGATGAAAAAATTTTTTTCCAACCCTCTGACCATAAAATTAAGCGTGAGGAAGAATATAAAGTTGAAAACAATTTTAGAATGAAAGTATTAAAAAATTTACTTCTTGTGCACTCCTGCAAAAGACATTACTAGAACGTGTACACCACCAAAGGAAAGAGTAAGCTAAATAAGATGATGTAATGGGATACAGAAAACATGGGATCCGGGTTTCCCTGGTGGCACAGTGGTTAAGAATCCACCTGCCAATGCAGGGGACACGGGTTTCAGCCCTGGTCCAGGAAGATCCTACATGCCGTGGAGCAACTAAGCCCGTGCACCACAACTACTGAGCCTGTGCTCTAGAGCCCACGACCCGCAACTACTGAGCCTGTGTGCCACAACTACTAAGCCCGTGTGCCACAACTACTGAAGCCCATGTGCCTAGAGCCCGAGCTCCACAACAAGAGAAGCCACCACAATGAGAAGCCTGTGCACCACAACGAAGAGTAGCCCCCACTTGCCACAACTAGAGAAAGTGAGCATGCAACAACGAAGACCCAATGCAGCCAAAAATAAATAAATAAATTTTTTTTTAAATGCTTAAAAAAAAAGAAAACATGGGATCCAGCCAGGAAAGAGGCAAGGGCATCCATCAAAGGGAACTGCCAGGATGACTGCTGGGTACCAGGCATCAAGGGCAATCTGTCTGAACTGTAGCCATGTGATTCACAGGCCAGACATGCTGAAGGCTCTTATCACCCAGATGCCCACTGCCATTGCACCATTTTATCAACCTAAGGTCACACTGCCTGAGTGAGCCTGACCCAAATTCTCCACTGTACTTGGCTTGTTGGACTATGTAATGATGAGGTTCCCACTCTCCCCTCCACCCCCCATTCTCTGCCACCTAAATCAACTGAGGTCTCTCATCTTACCCCACAGAATATTCTGCTTTGACCCACTTCTAAAACTTTGAGGTGGACCATGGTAAGCTTAGAAGCAAAACATGCATAGTAACTCATGTCCTCTGACCATATTCCTGTCCAGTGTCCTGCACTTGGCCCATACTTCTGCCTTGCCTGATGTCCTGACTGTGCTGATCCCTGTGTTTCCCAGGACTCACTAATGAGTTCTTGCAGGGCTTGCGATTGGGAAAGGGTAAACAGAAGACTTTTAAAGGTATTCATAACATTCTATTTTTTAATCTGTAGAGTAGGAAAAAAAGTTTGCTTTGTAAAATTTTATTACTATTCTTTAAGCTTTAACATACATTTTATACATCCTATGTGACACAGTATTGCTACGATTACAGAAGTTGTTAACTGCACAAAGGGCCTTGCCAAGGAGGAGAATAGAGGCTGGCCTCCAGCCTGAGCTCCACTTACCAAGACCTTATGCACGGGGACAAGGCTGTTCCTGTGTCCAGGCTCAAAAGGGTACCTTTTCTCTACCACTGGCTTGCGAAGCATGTCCCCACATCACTCCATCCATCCAGAGGTGGTGCCTTTCCCAAATTCACACTGGTCTATTTTTCTTTTTAGAAATGTGCTTCTCAAACTTTAATGTACATCTGAATGACTTAGGGCTCTTGTTAAAATGAAGATCCTGGGGCTTCCCTGGTGACACAGTGGTTGAGAGTCCGCCTGCCGATGCAGGGGACACGGGTTCGTGCCCCAGTCCGGGAAGATCCCACATGCCGCGGAGCGGCTAGGCCCATGAGCCATGGCCGCTGGGCCTGCGCGTCCGGAGCCTGTGCTCCACAACGAGAAAGGCCACAACAGTGAGAGGCCCGCATATCGGAAAAAAAAAAATGAAGATCCTAATTTAGAAAGTCTAGGAGGAAAGGGACCTATTACCTATTATACTTCTAACAAGCTTTCAGGTGACACCAATGCTGCTGGTCAACAGGCCACACTATAGTCACAGAATTTAGATTTATATTTCTGGTTGTCCATCTCCCCTAATTAGAATATATGTTTCAGAAGAGTAGGAATTTTGCCTCTTTTGTTTATTCCCATAACCTTCATGCTTGGAATAGAATCCTTCACCTAAGTGTTCAATAAATATTTACTAAATTAAAAAAAAAATTGCTTCCTTAATAAAAATCAAAGTACTTAAAACATATAGGCCAAAATATTTCTGTCCGACTTCCAAACGTTAAAATTAGACCTTATTACTTGAAATTAAATCAATATAACAATACTCTGAATTTAGAAAACATCTATTTGACAAAATGTTTAAAAATCTCAAATTCAAAAGAATCTATATAGCACCAAGTTGTACAAAAGAGGCTTTCGAGTTCCTAGGAAGAGTTCCTCAGATGACAGAGACTCTAAAATCATCATTCCTTAATGCTAAAAACAATATTTTAAAGAAGGTAACAGAACTGATATTAATTGACTTCAAAATCTCAAACGTGAAATGCTGTTCATTTCAGTACATCTAGCAAAACACAGAGAATACACATTTAACACGTGACTGACTGAATCAATGAATGCATCATCAGCAAAAGCAACATGAAATCCAAATAAGTAAAACCAACAACCCATTCACCCTAATATCTCTGGCTACCCCAGCCCGTTAAAGAGGCTGTACAAAATTCCCTTCAGAATAACTGCTATAACTGACCCCTAGACAGCTCTACACGCCTCCTGAGAAGGGTAAGGAAAGTGGACTGAATAACAAAGTAGCTGCCTATTACCCCTCAGAAACAGACCTTTGGGGGAATGGAATATAAAACAAGTACATTCAAATGAAGTTTTAATAACAAGAAAATCAAGAGCATGAGATACCGCTTAGGGAGGACTAGCCCAAACAGGATGTTCAGAAAGGCATTCTGGGCAACAAAACGGCCACATGAAGCCTAAAAGTGGAAAGGTAAAATCTACCCTACAACCTTCTCACGGAACGCCAATATGTACAACAGAGCAGGAACAATCTTTTTTCTTCCGGGGGAAAAAAAATGAAAACTTAAGAAACTGTTATTGGCATTAAAAAAATGGGCCAAGAAATTCAACTACAGTAGTTATAAAATCTACTGAATATACAATATTCTAGAATAACATGATGAATCAAAAACAATTTTTACCTTTCCCCTACGTCCATTTCCTCCATCCTGATCTTCCCACTGCCAGTCCACTCCTCGTACCACTCTGGCACCTGCAAAGATCCCTCTGGCTGTAATCTTCTTAGATTTTCTACGAGACTCTAACAGAACCCTAAAAAAAGTATTTACTTTCAAATTTATATAAAAATAGGTAACAGCAGTTTATTTTTTAAAATAAGATTATAAAAAAGGTTATTCTGAAAATATAAAAGATTTTTCTTTGTTCTGGTTAATACCATAACAGCACGGTACAGGAACACTTTCCACGTTACACAGGTTATGATGATGAAGACATTAGTAGTTGGAATAATAATAATAACAGCTAATATTTACTTAGCTTTTCCTATACATAAAAGCACTTACAGAGGTATAAAGTCTGTTACAGTCCCTAAGATGAAGGTATTATTATTCATTTTACCAATGAGGAAACTAAGTCCCAAAGAGGTAAGTAATTTGCCCAAGGTCACAAAAGTTAAATTGGAATGGAATCAACACATGAATCCAGTCTAACCACTTCAGGGTATCACCACACTCTTCAATACTTTAGAGATGGCAAATTCAAAACCCTACAACTGTCAGGCAAGTACTACAAATGAGGGCCTAAGAAAGACAGCACCACAGCAATGACAAATGGCAAATGGCACTTGACCTCAGGCTGGGGAAAACAATAGGGAGTGGTAGGGACTTTGGCGAACTCCAGAGTATGATTTGTCTAAAGGGTACAGGTGTTCCTGTGCTTCAGCCAACTGCTGCCAGGAAAAAATGCAGAACCTGTGTTGACAGTCTTTGGAGCGTGGGGGAACAGAATAGGGTTAGAATTCATAAACCTGATTTTTCTGTGAAATCACCCGATTTTAAAAGGTTAGCAATTGTTCAAAAATTTAGATCACTGTGTAAGTCAAGTAAAATACATCTGTGGCCTGGATTTGACCTACACTAAACTGTCTCTAAAGTAGTGTATACCTACAAGAGACTACAGACCTTGAAAAAGATTCTATACTCAACTATCTAGACAAGCATGGTTTTCCAAGGCCTTCTATCCCTTATTCTTCTACATCCTTCTCATTCCTAAAAATCAAAAAGATTTGGGGTTTTTTCTTCTGCTCTGCTTTTATCTCATTATTCTGTTCATTTTCAGAATATCTTTACTACACCCTAACTTTAAAAATTGTAAGCAAAAGACAAAAATAAATAATCTGTTGAAAGTTACTCACTTAATAAATGGCAGGACCAGGATCTGAACCAGGACAGTCTGACACAAAAATCCATTTTCCTATTACTCCTGCTGCCTCCTTGTCACTGACTTGATTCTTGCTCCTATGCATTAGTCACAGCTACATGAGAATACTCAATCACCTGAAACTCTGCACCCATTCACAATTAACACCCTTCTCTCTTTGCTCCTAAGACACTTAATATACATCACTATATACAGTCTGAAACATCACATGATAATCACTGTTAATCAAATAATACCTTAATTCGTAAACTCCTTAAGAATAACGTCTTATTAATCTTCAAATTTACACAAGTATAGTCTTAATGCTCTGTAGTCTTAATAAATGTCTCTTGATTCAATAAATGGGCTCTAGTGTTCACAAGATAGAATGCATACAGAGAAAACAATCAGCCTCCTTTGGGCCACCCTTTCATTTCCAAACACTGAGCAGTGCCAAGTCTCTACACTAGAGAAAGTACAGCTCAGATTATCCTGGAAAAATACCTGTATCTCTATCTTCACAGAGCTCTTTTCTCGCTATGTGGTAGGCCTGGTCCACATCTAGCCTGGTAATTGCTACTTCTTGACTAAACCAGCTGTCAGAAGCTATTTCCTGATCCTATTTTTAATGCTGAATGGTATAAAAAATTCAATAGAAACAAGGAACTGCAATTGAAAAAAAAAATGGATTGCCATACCGCTCACTTCCTGGTGTAGTAATTCTATAAAAGCGATGCCTTAAATGATGTTTATCTCCATGATAACAAACTGTGCACAAATCATAATTTGTACACTCCGCACATTTCCATCGAATGCCAATGATTGGTTGCTGACGGCAGGTATCACACATGGTTCCATCATGCTTGATGCCTATTAAAACAAGGATACACGCTTACATTAATTACAAGTATTATTTATTTGAATATTATTCCCTAAGGGAAAAAATAAGAACACAGCATTTTACAAAATAGCTCAATAAAACAAGAAATAATATTTCAAATATACCATATATAGTTGCAAGATAACATATTGCAAATATTTTAACCAGTACAAATTATAGACTAAATATTTTCTATCCCTTCTTTTTTCACTAGTAAGAACACTTCCCAGTAGCACTTTCCTTGCTCTCATCCACAAACTGAAATTTAGGTTCAATCCAGAGAAAGAAAGAAGAATCCTTTATCACCAAGTAGATGTTTCAGACTTCAAACACACAAAAATCTTTTGAGGAATGTGAACCTATTCTCCAGGTAAAATTTCCAAAAGAAAAGACAGTTTTATTCTCATGATATCAGAAACAAACTATCAATTAACTTTAGCATTTACCCCTATGTATTGACAACCTTTTCCCCATCAACAGTAAACTTTAGACAATGATTAGCAAGCAAGTTTCCCAGTTTGGGAAACAAACTTGCGTTTGTCATGGGTTTTCTTTTTTCCTTAAAGAACTAGAAGAAATTAACACTAGAAAAAGAAAACAAGCACTTGGTAATATAACCTATACTAAAAATGTTCACTTGGATAGATGAGATACATGTTAGAACTATAAAAGTTCCACTATAAATCAATGAAAATAACTGACATTGTAGGGTAATAAGATTGGGGAATAATGTTCCTTTACTATTCTACTAAGATCACTTGTTCAATAAATTAAAACTAGGAGTTTTTAAAACAATGTGTGGCCTGTGAACATCAGTGTCACTATTTCATGACACATGCTGTATGGTCATGCCCAATGTTGAACTACAAACAAGGGCTAAGTTGTCTGTACAATACTGACACTCCCCTAGATCAAGTTCTGGCTCTGTCAATAGTTATCTCATGAAAAAGTCATTTTAACTGAAGTACTTACATATAAAACAACAGTATTTATTTCAAAATATTTGGTGGAGAGGGAGGGGAAGTAAGGTGTGTTTAGACGAAACAAGATTGCTCGTGTTGAAGTTGGGTAACAGGTAACATGGGGGTTCATTATACTATTCTCTATTTTGTATAAGTTTAGAGATGTTCAATAATTAAATAAAAGAAATGAGTCATTTTAGTTCTCAGAACCTCAACTTCCTTTGGAGGAGGTAATATGTTCTTTAAAGGAAAGGTATGTTCTAAGAATAAAATGAGAATGTGAAGTACACGCAAGAACTAGAATACAACAGTAGTAATACTGTAGCTAAACTCTGCAAGAACTAATACACTATTGCTACTTCCTGGTAAGGGGAAAAATCCTACATAATTCATTTTCTATATCCCGGTTTAAAATCCCTATGAGTAAGGAAACCAGATTCTAAATAAAGTACCCTAGCTGAGATGGTTAAGAAGAAAAAAGGGGGGGAGGGAAGGAGGAAGAATGAACACTGAAAGGAAGCTGGGATGTCTAGTAAACTACAAAAGAGCATGACACCAACACCAAATATGTTTTATGTGCAATCCTTCTGCAGTCTCCTACCACACAAATGCCTGGCTGTAGAGACAGAGAAGACAGCAGACATCAGTACCTACTGATTCATTCAGTAACTATTTCTTTACTGCTACTATGGGCAGGCCCTCTGCTGCTTTCAAATATCACTCTTGCTATGGTAGGAAGAACAGAAAGGAAGAAAATAAAAGGGGCTAGAGAAACAAAGTCAAGTACTAAGAAGCTTACACAGTAGTCCAGGTAAGATAAGGGTAGTTTAAGCCAGGGTGATGATAGTGGAAGTGGAGAGAAAAAGAGTCAAGAGAGATTTAGGTCTTGGTGGCTATGGGTTAGAAAATAAAAGATGTAGAAGGTAACAAAAAAACAAAAAAAGTATAAATAAGATCATTAAAGAGAATACAAATAGATAAGTATTAGAGATATTTAGGAACAAACAGCACAATAAACTGAAACCTAGAACTGCTCCCTTAAAAAACAGAAAGGGAGCCACCAACAAAAACATAAATAAGCACATGCTTATCAAATAATACAAGCTCAGGGCTCCACTGAGAAACTCATTCAAAAAACTAAATCAAAAAAAAAAAGAATCAGGAAACGTTTTTTAGAAATGGTGGATGAGTAGACCTTTCCAAGGAAGAAAGAAACCTCAGAAGAGCACAGAGTATGTTCAATGAACCAGGAGCAGCTTTATTTGTTTGACAGGATTACGAAATATAGTCAGAGACTTAGAGATAAACTTTATAGAGTCATGCTGGGAGATAATAAGATAAAACATAATCTCTGATCTGTATATTTAAATTGTTGCATTAAATGGGGAAAACAAAGGTATGCGATTTCAGAAACTACTTACATAACTTACTGGCTAGGTAATGTTCAGAATCGAGCTTTTTAAACTACTCTGGGACCAATATTCTCATCTATATTCTCATCTATAAATTGAGAAAATACTTCCTTTCATAGATGTTATGGACTGGGAGGTTCCCCCCACAATCCCTAACCTCCAACGTGATGATATGTGGAGGTAAGGCCTTTGGGAGGTAATTAGGTTTAGATGAGGCAATGAGGGTGGGACTCCCATGATGGGATTAGTGTCTTTCTAAGGAGAGGAAGAGAGACCAAAGTGTCTCTCTCTCTCTCTCTTTTTCTGTCATGTGAAAACAAAGCAAGAAGGCAGCTATCTGCAAGCCAAGGAGAGAGCCCTCAATAGGGAACCGAAGTGGCCACCCCCCTGAACTTGGACTACCCAGCCTCTAGAACTGTGAGAAATAAATTCCTATTGTTTAAATCACCCAGTCTGTGGTAGATTGTTATGGCATCCCAATCAGACTAAGACAATATGGAAAGGGACACTGTGAAGCTAAAGTGATATAATAGAGGTAAACATACTCTGAAAGGCGTTACAATACAAGGTAAGTATAAAGAATTATACTGCAATTAATTTAATCTTAATATAGATATATTAAATGTACTAGTCATCTATTTAAATAATTTAATGATCAAAGTCATCACATACCCCAGGCAAATTCAGCAATACTTATACAAAAATTAAAGAACTCAATAAATTTCTCAATTTCCCATACATAAATACATACAGAAAATATTCAATTATTCATGTGTGGATTACCCCCATTTTATTTTAGCAAATTACCTGCCCTCTCCATTTGCTAATTACTCTTTTATCTCAGGTTTTCCCCCAAAGTTTGTGGCTTCCCTGCAGCTGTACCTGTCCTCTCTGTTCCTTTAATTGTTTTCACTCCAGAACAGCAACAGAGGACACAACTGCCATGTGAGACAGTCCTATACAAGAGTAGTTCATCCACCACTTCTCATTCTAGCCTATGGCTAATTCTGACTGCATCAATCATGAAAATTATCATCAGCCATAGGCCCAAAAGAAATTATACTCTAGTCTAACAGACTGTAAACTAAAATTAAAAACCAAGTTAAAAAAAAAAACCAAATTTATAGCTGCACAACTCAGAGCTACCAGCGTTCACAAGTACTGCATGCTTCAGTCTTTCACAATATAAATCAAAAGGCCAAATCTATTCTTCCTTTTGGGGTGTATAAATGAATACACAGAAAAGGATTTGTTTGGTGTTTTTCAATCACAGAAGGATTTTTTTTTTTTAAGTACCAAATAATCCATAACCTGGCTAATCATCCCATGGGTTACTAAGAATTTGCTATATTTTGCTTTAAACCAATATATAACCATTCCTTATAATGTTCACTTTGAAAACATAATTTTGTAATTATTCCTGATATTATCTCCCAACACAAATAGCAAAAGTCTACAAAGTTAAGAAAGAAATTATCCTAGTTCACATAAAGATTTTTTTTAAGGTAAATTCTAAAACCTATCAACAGACAAAGATTTTGAAGAACTGTCATAATTGTCTGATGCAAGCCTAAAAATGAATTTTAAATTTTCATAAAATTGCACTTTTTAATAAGAAATGGCAAGAATCACAATATGAGGTTTTTTAAAATTCATCAATTTAAATACTGAAATACAGGTACACCCCTGCTTTATTTATGCATTTTATATCAGGCACATTCCTGGAAAACTGAGTGTATACTTAAAATGGAGGAAAGACGTGGCAGATTGTATTTTCCAAAGAAAGCCTCACCGATCGATATCCACCCCAAGTGCTCTTCTGACAAGAGGACAATGAATGACAAGTGGCCATCAAGAGGCGGGTCTGTTTTCCTCCCCACTGATCCTGGGGGGACATCTGCAACTGCCTTGGTTAATAGAAGGTGGCAGAAGTGACACCATATGACTTCTGTACCACCTGTCTGTCCATGTCTCTCCCTCCCCCTCAGGATTCATGCCCCCACATGCCTTGGCAGTTCTTTCATACTAAGTCTGGCTACCCTGAAGCTGCCACAGAGAGGAGACCACTTGGCGAGGCCATAAAGAGGTATAGAGAGATGCCCGAGGAAGCCTGGCTGTGCAGCCCCCTCCACTGTTTGACTCTCCTAGCTGGGGCCCTAGATACTGTGGAGCAGAGGCAAGCCATTCCCCACTGAGCCTCTCCAAATCCCTGAGGGGTAGAAGCCCTGAGCATATAAACTGTTTCATACCACTAAGTTTGGGGGTATTTGTTGTGTAACCATTGCAACTAGAACAAAGCAAGTTAAAAATAAGTTACAATCTTTATTAAATTACAGTTCCCTGCAGTACAGCATAGCAAAAATGTGGATAAATTAAAGAGCTAAATATGAAAAAAAGAAAACCATAAAAGTGCTAGCAAAAATTGTTGAACAGCATCTTTTACAATTCTGAGTAAAGTCTCTCTAAGCATGACACAAAACCTAGAAGTCACACACACATATAGGAAGTGTATAAATAGAGAAAACCTGGAAACTCCTCCAAACTGCTGACAGTGGTTGAGGATACACAGATGAGGAAGGAGAAGGCACCTTCACATTTTTTCTGTATACACTTTTCAGTTGTTTAGCTTTATTACATACAATTTTCAATTGTTCAGTTTTATTATAAGTATTAATTTCATAATTTTAAAAAGAAAATACAAAACAAGAGATACAACTTTATCCTCTTAAATTGGAACAGATTAAAAATAATATGTCAGTGTACGTGAAGATGGTGTCAAGGGAGCCAGTCATACTGCTGAGAGGGAAACAGAAATTGATACAATCTCTATGGAAGGTACTTGCAAAATGTTTCAAATGCTTTAAAAGATTTTGACCCTGTCTTCAAATTTTTTAAAAGGTACATCTCATGATACCAAATTGTTTGCAGTAAATAAAAATTTAACATAACATATTGAAAAGATGGGGATGCGGCTATTTATGTGTAAACTAAGGTAATCCATAGAAATTCTATGCAGTTATTAAACCATGTTGTAGAAGAAATGGTACTGAGATGGTAAACTATATTATTATTTTATAAAGCAGTATGCAAAGGATTACAGTAGAGCACTTTGGTACATAAATTACATTATACACATAACACATGTGCCCAGAAAAACTAGAAAGATAACCCCCAAAATGTACTTGACGAGATCACCCTTTGGGGTTTTCCAAGTTTTCTATACTGGGTATGTATTAATTCTAGGAAGCAGCTGGGCGAGAAGGGGCATTTAATATGCAGTATAAGCATCAGAAATGCTGGTATATGTCACTTACAAATAAAAGCTAAAAATAAACAAAAACATGAGGAACTCCAAGTATTTACAGAAACCAACGTTCAGTTACTTCAGCAATGTGGTACACTGCTACTCAGAAGTTTTTACGTCTTTTAACCCTTACCCTAACTTGAGCTATTCTGTGCTTATGAAAAGAAAATATATAGCTAATAAGTACACTCCTTATTGCCACGTGCCTTAAGAGTCTAATTTGTCTTACCACAGGAAAGCATCATGACCAAAAACATCCTAATTAACATTAAATAGCAGTAACAGTAAATGTCCACACAGTAGTTAAGTTTCTGAACAGGTCTAAAATAGGTCTCCTATGCCATCACAAAAAGTCAAATACACTAAACAAATAGGTATCCAATACACACTAAGAGGTATACCCTAATTTATCTGCACAGCTCTTCAAATGAGTGCTGACTGATGAAAGGCATAGGGAAAATGTATCCCAACCTCCTCACCTGACCAGAAAAGGAAAAGCCCAGTTTTCAGGTGTTCCCCTATTTACATATTTTTCATCTCTAAGTTCATTTTCTCCAAAATACAATAACATTCATGAGCTCATAATCTGAGTACAGGCTTTCTTTAAAAGCAGCCATTTAAACATACAATGATAACTGGTTAAAAAAAAATAAAAACTTCTACAATTCACAGTTTTAAAGAATACTTCAGGAAAACCACTAATGCACACAAAAGCACATCCAAATCCTTTCTTGGTTCCCACAGTTCAAATGCCAACAAAGCTACTGAACAGCTGTGAAACAGACTAATACTGAGAATTGGAAAAAGTAAACAAAGCAACCCACTCCACTACCAAAATGAGCAGTACAGAATTTTTAATGAGAATGCAATTAATTGACTTTAAAACAAAAGATGACATTTAAAGAAAACATAAAAAAGGAAAAAGGATTAAACGAACAAGGCCAACATTTTACTGGTCTCTTACTCTGGCAGCTTTTTTGTTTCCCCTTACTTCATCCACCCAATTCATTCTCAACTAAAAGCACTCCCTTCCACTCTGAACCTCCTTAGAACCTCCAAGAGTTATTCCTTAAAAATTCAATAAAATTTAATTCCCTAACTAAACTCATGAATGCTTTTTCTCCTTCCTAAAGAATACCATACCACCCTAGAGAGTTAACACTCTTTCCCTTTGCTAAGCTTTATGAAGACATCTGCCACCGTTAAATGAACCACCTGATGATAGCTTTTGACTCATTCTAATACTCAAATGACCATCTGCTCTACATTTTAATGACATCTTGCCTAAATTCAATAACTTAGAGTATTTACATAGCTTAAGTCTTTTTGCTGGCAAATTTTATGAGACCAGTAAAACACTATGGTCGAGATCAATAACCACAAGTTTCTTAAAAGAGCCAAGAAAAACAGCTCAAATTCATAAAGCACTGATTTATTTAAGTAAAATGTTAAATTTCTAGAGAGAAAAAATGATTGAAACAGAGAAGGTTCTCACTACAAGCAGTTCATTATGTGAAGCACTTAAACATGGAACAAGAATATGTGAATTATCACTTTGTATAAGAGCAAAAGAAAAAGTAAACAATGTAAATGTTCATTAACAAGAGAGTGAAGATATGTATCAGGTATACAATGGAACACCTAAAATGAACGCTCAAGAGCCACACAATTCAACATGGATGAATCCTTCAACCATAATGCTGAATTTTAAAATTATTCAAGAATACAGAATGTTGCAAATAAAGTACTATGCACTATTTACAGATATATACAACACAGCATAAATGTAAAGAAACCCATGGGAATTACTAATTTCTACACAGTGGTTACTTTAGGAGAGGAAGGGAATGAAATTGGGAAGAAGTACAGAGAGTGTTTTAAACATTAGAAATGCTTTATTTCTAGATAGGTTCACATTTATTAATCACTTATCCACTTAGATATCTTAAATACTATGTAATAAATTTTAAAACTTTTTTAAAATAAAAAATAAGCATTCCTAGTAGACTAGTATAGTGCCTAGCTAATCCTCTAATCTTTTGCCCTAATTAAAAGATTTCACCTAACCTCAAAAAATAATTTACAAGTCATTAACCAGTGTTTAAAAGCAATTACTTGCTGTGGCATAACCGTTTGCTGATGTCACTCAGCCAACCAAGAATTCCTATTTCTGATTTATGGATTCATTCAATTTTAACCCCAAATCAATGTGACAAGTTTACAGAGATTAAAGAGGGTTAACCAACTTGAGTATGCATCTTATTCTCCCTGAACCATCAAAGTACTTATGGTTTAGAAACTGGCTGAAATGTAATTAAAATTCCTACTGAGGGTGAGGCCTTTGTGACCTGCCAGCTGGTTGGTGTACTCCACATTCCTTACTCTTGAGAAACAGTAAATTAGTGAAAATAGTATTGTTATTATTAATAATACTAACCACTACTTAAATCAGTACCAAGCTAGGTGCTTCACATGTATTTTACTAACTTTCCCAGCAATACTAAAAGGTAGGCATTATTATCCTCATTTATAGATGAAGAAATTGACGATATGAAGGCACACATTAGTAAGTGGTGGGCTCAAATTCAAACCCATGTGAGGAGGCTGATTACAAAGCTTGGCCTCTTATGCTTTTACCCTACCAGGGTTTTTCCCTCTACTTAGCTCTGATTTTTTTTTTTTTTTTTTTTTTTTTTGCGGTATACAAGCCTCTCACTGTTGTGGCCTCTCCCGTTGCGGAGCACAGGCTCCGGACGCGCAGGCTCAGCGGCCATGGCTCATGGGCCCAGCCGCTCCGCGGCACGTGGGATCCTCCCGGACCGGGGCACGAACCCGGGTCCCCTGCATCAGCAGGCGGACTCTCAACCACTGCGCCACCAGGGAAGCCCTTAGCTCTGATTTTATTTGAAGAATAATTACATATCTAGGGCATCATGTTCCCCATTCAACCTCTGCACTAAAAATATAAGTTATTAAATCCTATTCTAATATTCAAATAAATCTCAAAGAGATACATTTTTAAAATTGAAAACATTATCTACTTCTTAGTTAATTTCAAAAGTGTTGTAGAGTGAAACACCATCTACTTCCAACCAACTCCTGTTATGAGTTAAGGAGATGTCTTTGAAAGTGCCTCACACAAAATCTACAACTCTTTCATCATATCTTTTCTGTTGGACAAGTTATTCCCTCATCTATTTTTGCAGCCTCTGCTACTCTACTTTATTATAAGCTTGCATAATAAAATTACAATCATGCTTTACACAGTCCAAACAAAAGAAACAAGGTGTCAAATTAGGCATACAACTGGCAATTTTAGTAATATATTTGTTATTTTTAGCACTTGTTACACAAGAGTAGAAAATTAATTAGGTCAAAAATAAGAATTTTATCCACTTAATTTTTTTCCTAACAGATAAAAATTCATTTTACAAGCAAAACACCTGTGTACCTTGACCTACTCCAACTTCATTTTACAGGTGAAGAATTAAAGTTTTAAAGAGACTAATGTTATAAGGCAGGGGGAAAAAAAAAGACTGACAAACCTAGATTTGAATCTCAACCATCAACCAATTACTTATGAAATCTTGGGCAAATTAGTTCATTTCTCACAGCCTGTTTTCTCATAAGTAAAATGAAGGCTATCAAACAACACTTTTATGAAGTTTAAATGAGATAAAGTATATAAAAAGCTTAGCATAGTTCCTGACACATGATGGGAGCTCAGTAAATGTTAGTCCATTCCCCTAGTTAACGAGGCCACGTGAGAAAATCTAGAATGAACAAATACCTTGACTTCCCTACTAAGCTCGTGCATTTTCCACTACTCCATGATAAGAGACTGGGAAAGAGGGGCGAGCAAGGCACCACAATGTAAAATATTACAATCTCAAGCTTTTATGATTTATTATCACTAGCCCTGCAAAACTCCCAAAATTCAAATAATGATTTTTAACATCAAAACGTTTCTACCCCATTTCTTGATTTTTTCAGAACAAAATTATCATCAAGAAGATAAATCCATCCCAGGAGAAAGCTATATACTCTTATCATGAGTGTGCTTAGAGAATATAAACTAACCCTAACCACAGCAAGCATCTACAAAAGTAAATATGCTCCCAAAGGCAATCCAAAGCCAGAAATGAATGTCTGGACTACCTGCTGCATTCCATTATCTCCTCCATTAATTTAAACCCCACCTTATCTTAGTTGTGTCCTACAAGTTCATTTAAAAGCCCGCTGTTTAGAATTCAGAACCATTTTCCCTCAGAAACAAAGTTTTAAAGATAACTTAGGTACCAGACTATTTCACAAGAACTTATTTACATAGAGCTAATCTATGGGCAAAGATCAAAATTGTTCCTGTGTTCCTAGTTCCATCTGAGGAGGTGGTTTAATCTCTGTAATGCAAACATGATGATAAAAAAAGGCAAGCTAAATTGGTATGGGGACATATGAAAGTATATGAGTAAAGAAACGGGCTTAGGAGAATGAGGAGTGTTCTAAAAAAGCCATTTCCCTACAGATACTTAAAATGCATAAGCTCCTGCTTGGTGACAGTGCAATGGTTTTCAAAGTGAAGTACATGACCCAGGAAATATAAAAGATGATCCTCTGAAATTAAAGAGATAAGTCCACAATCTCTTATCTGTTCCAAAATCCCAAAACTCTTAAGTTTTTTGTAAATGAGCAGGAAACTCATTTAGTGGTAAATCCTGATCTGAACAAACAAGAGGCTGTGTAGTCTTTATTTACCCCCTTAGTATAACCATTCATATGCTTCCTGCAGAAATATTGGTGTATCTGATGACAGGGTGCTGCTGTGGACCTGGAAGTGGGCATTAACAAAAGTTTATAAATTCAGTCCCAAGCATTCTGAATAAAGGGTTGTGGACCTCCATTAATACTTTTATATTTACTATTTTTCTTTTTTCTTTTTTTCTTTTTTTCTTTTTTTGGCCACACCACACAGTTTGTGGGATCTTAGGTCCTGACCAGGGATTGAACCCAGGCCCTCAGCAGTGAAAGCTCGGAGTCTCAACCACTGGACTGCCAGGGAATTCCCTATATTTACTATTTTGCTAAAAATCTATGAATGAAATTAGGTTATTAATTGTACATTATTCAGCTGATACTAGCACCCTCAGTGGGTCTCCACAAAAAAAAGAAAAAAAATCACACACGGAATACAAGGTGTACTAAAGGTGAGTGGGAGTTTGACAGCCTGAGGGTCTAACACTGTTGCTCACTTCTTGCACATTAAGACGGGCTGCACCTATTTTGTGCCTAGTTAAGCAGTCTTGTGGAGCCCCTCCTAATGATACAAAACAACATGTTGATTATCTTGCAACAAAGTGCTTGAGGGTCAAAATTAAGAATAGTTCCATTTTTTTTTAATAAAATAAGTATTCCCAAATTGCACACCTTTTCTGGAATGAAAAGTGGTTGTTAACGGTGTGCTCCCTAGAAGATACATATATTTTTAAATTATACCATTTAATCTGTCCCTTCCAGGTAAAGGTGATGTCTGACAATAAATAAAAAAATAAACGCAGTCCAAAAGAAACTAGAGTAAGCACCGTGAAAACTGACATTTGGAGATTCTTCCATCATTATATGGTCTTTAATGCTGAAACAATGTGTATCACCAATAAACTCTAATATCTGCATCCATAAGGGAAAATCACTTTTATTTCATTTTAAATTCAGTGGATTTTGAATTTATTTATTCACAATGTAAAAGTGAAACACTGTCCAATTCGTTTGTTAGAAATGATCAGCATCAGAAAAGATGGAAAATTACTAGCTAAATTTCAATAAAAATGTTTACTTAACTGGTAAACGGGATAGAAAAATAAGATTGAGATTTGGTAAACACATTGTATTAATCAGGGTCCAGTCAGGAGACAGGAAACCACACCACTTCTAAAAATGGGGAAACAATGAAAAATAGTATTATTAAAATGTAAGAGGCGGGGACTTACATGGCGCAGTGGTTAAGAATCTGCCTGCCAAGGCAGGGGACGTGGGTTTGAGCCCTGGTCTGGGAAGATCCCACATGCCCCAGAGCAACCAAGCCCATGTGCCACAACTACTGAGCCTGTGCTCTACAGCCCGCGAGCCACAACTACTGAAGCCCACGCGCCTACAGCCTGTGCTCCACAACAAGAGAAGCCACTGCAATAAGAAGCAGGCACACCGCCACAAAGAGTAGCCCCCGCTCGCCACAACTAGAGAAAGCCTGTGCGCAGCAACAAAGACCCAATGCAGCCAAAAATAAAAATAAGTAAATAAATTTTTACTTATAAAGTAAAGTAAAGTAAATACTTTACTTTACTTTACTTATAAAGTAAAGTAAATAAATTTTAAAAAAGAAATAAATCAAGACTTTTAAAGAGGGGTTGCAACTGGCAGGTGCTAGCGTCACGGGGCGGGGGGTGCACATCAGGCTACTTCTGATGGTGTTGAAAATAAGCAAACTGGAATCAAATACTGACACTGAAATCCTGCTCAGTGAAATGATACCTGAAGGAAGAGCAAGCAAAACAAGAAAGAGTATATCCCTCCCCACCCCCAGCCCAGCCTCAGGGGCAGGAGCGCAGAGGGTGAACTGAAGGCACGAGACAACAGCTTCATAACCAGCAAGGACACATCAGAAATGTACTTCTTCCCTTTGGATCTATCGTCTATCTTCGTGAGGTCTCCTGAGAGCTAATGCGTCCAACAAAATCAAGAATGGAAACAAACTCAATTTAGAATCAGACTTGATTTACTAACATACTAAACCAAGATTTCCAAAAACAATGAAGAAAAATCACATTGCTCTCATTAAAAAGAAAAATAATAATCTGATGAGATGAAAAGCAAAATACCAAAATACCACCCTGAGGTTAGATCCTTTCAGTCTAAGTCTTTATCCTTTTTCTACATATATTTTTCCATAAAAAGAACTTTTAGTCTTTTTTCAAACTTACATAAAAAACACAGTATTATCTCCAGTATCTCCTTGAAATCTACTTTTTCACTCACCATATATCTGATAAATATAGGCTAATTCTTTCATTTTAACTGATAATATTTTATTGTATGGGACTCATGCAACATAATACACATAAAAATTTTCAGTCACTTCAAATTACTGCTTTTATAAACAAGACTGCAGTGAATTTCTTTATACATATCTCTTTATGGATGTGTACCTGAGAATCTCGTGACATAACATTTAGAAGTAAATTTTCTCAGTTGCAGGATACATGAATTTTTTTTTTTAATTTACAAGATGTTGCCAAACTGCTTCTCAAAGTAGTTGTACTAATTTACAATCCCACCAGTAACTTGAGAGTTCTGATTTCCCCATATTCTTTATCAATGCATACTATTTTTAGACTTTTAATCAATCTAAATGGGGTGAAGTCTCTTTTTTTAATTTGTATTTCCCAGGTTAGCTGTGATTTAGCTGTATGAATAGATATTAGCTCTTTACTATTAACATTAAATCAAATTTTCAAAGGTAGAGGGAAATTTATATTTAAATTGATATAATCCATTTATTTCATTGCTAAACGAAAAAGCTAGCTAGCTGGCTTCTAACTTCTAAATGAAAATTTTCTCCCACACCAGGTAATGTAAGTATCTATGTTGCCCCTGAGCACACACATACAAACAAATATTAATAAGCCAATTTTTCTCATAAAACAAAAGAAGCTTTATGAACAAGGTGAGTTTCAGTAAGATCTGATAGTTTAGAGATATGACCATGTCACATCTTCTGCCAAGAGCAGAGCTTGGCTTCAAGAGTGCAGGATGACTGGGACTTTGGGCCACTGTTTGGAACAAAGAAAACATAAAAGATGAAGAACCCCAATAAAGTAAAAAAACAATACCATATAGTAAAGGCTAACCAGCTGAGCTGGAGAATCTGACAGCCTCATGTGCAGCTCAATTACTTGCTTTGAGAGCAATTACTTTGCAAAAACTCTTTCACAGGACTGATATGTTTTCTTAAAGGAGGCTGAAGATAATTACATGTAATAAACTACCTGTCATGTTGGATACACACAGAAAAACCATTAATCTCCAACAATGTTACATTAAGTTAATCAAATAACCATATCACAGACTAGAATAAATTAAATTTCCTAATCAATTTTCCCTCAGGAAAAGTAATAAAAATGGTGATCATTTCTGAACTACTATACTATAAATGGAAGAGAGAATGATGAGGAAAAGCAATGAACTGGGTTTTCATCCCTACATCTGCCATTCACCAGCTTTGTGACTGGACAAGTCTCTTCATCTCTCCAAGCCTTCCCTTTTATCTGTGTTAGGCTAATATCTATCTAACCGCAGATCAAATGAGTCCAAAGTTCTTTGAAAAGAGCATTTTATTCAGAAAATATTCATCCAGAGCTATGGCTTTGCTAGAAAACGGAGATACAAGGAACACACACACACACACTCCTTCCTCTCAAACTAATAAACTCATGCAAAAGACAATTACAACACAGCATACCTGTGGCAGTAGACAGAAGCACAGAGTGCACTGTGATCACACTGCCTAGCAATTAAGGAAGGTGGAAGAGAGAACCTGGTGGGCAGCTACCAGGAAATACATCCAAAAGTAATACCTAATCCAGAGAGATAAGGCTGTAAAGTTTAGAACGAGAATATATATTAAGACAGCATTATATTTGCAGACAAATACATATATTAGAAAGCTGTTTCGGGACTTCCCTGGTGGCACAGTGGTTAAGAATCCGCCTACCAATGCAGGGGACTCGGGTTTGAGCCCTGGTCCGGGAAGATCCCACATGCCGCGGAGCAACTAAGCCTGTGCATCCCAACGACTGAGTCTGCGCTCTAGAGCCCGCAAGCCTGGGTGCCACAACTACTGAAGCCCATGCACCTAGAGCCTGTGCTCCGCAACAAGAGAAGCCACCGCAATAAGCCCGTGCACCGCAGCGAAGAGTAGCCCCCTCTCACGGAAACTAGAGAAAACCTGCACACAGCAACTAGGACCCAACACAGCCAAAAATAAATAAAATAAAATAAATAAATTTTTTAAAAAGAGTAGTGTTTTTTGTTTTTTTTAAAAAAGAAAGCTGTTTCATGTTCCTTTATTTCCTCCCCTTCTTCCTGCCCAATAATGTCAGTCTCCAAAACTGAAGACATATATTACTGACAGACAATGAAGGCTTGGAATCAGCTGAAGGGAAAAGGAAACAACAAAGAGCCTGGACATCTCAAAAGACAAGCAGTCACTTAGCATCCTGCTATTCAAAGTGTGTCCAAGAGCCAGCATCATCTGCATCACCTGGGCACTTTTAAACTACTCTTGCTGAATCCCATACCTACTGAATGAGAGTGTCTATTTTTAAAGGTTCCCAGTTAATCTGCATGCTTACTGTCCGTTTGAGAAGTACTGACAGGGATAACTATTTCTTGAGATCTTCAAGTTGATTTCTTGAGGTCCTCAGTTGCTGCAATTTACAAGGAGTATTAAAACTAGATGGACTTTCATCACTTAAAACATTGTTTTAGCAGATGAAGATAAAAAAGAAGACATTTTACATAGTATTTAAAATAGATAGGATCTATAGGAAAATCAAGTTTTCCTTACAGATGCCATTAGTAAAAAACCTCTCACAAAATCTCATCCTTTCCAGGTCTGGCATCCTATTCCCCAAACATTGTTCACACAAGCCCTGTTTTTTCCTAAGACTCTGTCCCCTGATAACACTCTTTTCTCCTGTAGTTCTAGAAACAGATCAGAAGAGAAAGAGGCGGCCTCAGAAAGGCAACGCTGAGGGTTATTAAGCCATTTCACTTTTTATCCAGGGTCAGCACTTCTAGACCTTCAATTGAATAATGACGTCTAAGGAGCTGGTCCACAAATGACCTAAGAAGCACTCTTTGCTAGGGGTGGAAGAAAACTACAAAGAACTGCCCCCCAAACAGCCTGGACCAAAAATACCAGAAACTAGTTTTAAATAAACGTAATCATCTATACTCCTAACTTTCGTTATCCATACCCAGGAGAGTAGAAAGAACTTTAATAGGAAACCCACATTTATTTTCTCCACTCTTTCTCTGGTAACAATACAACACTGCAGTCAAGTGACCAAAAAACAAGCATTAAGTAAAAACACATTTCTCCCCAAATCCTATAAAATCAGTACCTAAATGATAAAAGGTCAACTATACCTACTTGATTACAGACTTCACAAAATTAACTCCAAACTTAATTCACCAATAACATATATATTTTCACGATCTTCTTGCTCACGACAAATTAACCAAATATATCTGGATACAAAATAGAAGTTATATCATTCAAATATATACTAAATGCTCCTCTTCTCAAGGTTTTACTATCTTAGACTATAAATTCAAATTTATCATGTGTCACCTGAAAGAAAAAAAAAAACAAAGCTTCTGTGCCAAAATGTTACAGACCCCACATACAACCCTCAGACCAAATCTCCAACACACAGTAAAGAAATATCAGAAAGATTCAAAATGACTCAACCATTCCAGAATCCTTAATTCTCAGGAAAGTTTCACAGAATTTTATTTTAAAAGCTACCCATTTCTTAATTCCCAAACAGACTGCAATAAATTTTCTGTTCATATAATGTGGGTAACAAGTAAGGAACAAAGAATGAATAAGCAAAGACAATCTCAGTTGTCCTGGTAAATATTACAAGACTTTTAAAAACTAACTATGAAATTTAAGAACACAAAAGGCATAAAAATATAACACACACCTATGTACCACCACCCAGCTTAAGACATAAAACTTACCCAAAAAATTACCACACTCCACTTCCTTCAGTGTAAAGAGAGCCACTCCCTTGAACTTGGCATTTATTATTATTTTTTGGTACATTTTTACCACATATGTACATATTCCCAAACCAGTGAGTATCAACCCGCAGCAATCATACCTGGCAATGTCTGAAAAATGTTGGGTTATCATAACTGCAACCAGTGGGTAGAGGCCAGGGATGCTGGCCACAGTGCACAGGACAGCCCCCTCCAGCAAAGAATTATCTAATCAGTCCAAAACAGCAATATTGCCAAAACTGAGAAACCCTGTCCTAAACAACAAACAGTACTGTTCTACATTTTAACATACCATACATTTTCTTTTTAAAGAAACTTTACTTTCTTGCTTTATTTGCTTAACATTAATTTTCTCCAGAAATGTTTTTAAAATGTTTGCTAACAGAATCAGAGGAACAAGATGAATTGATACATACCAACAAATTAATGTGTAAAATTATCCTGTAAACTAAGATTTTTAAACCTCTGAAAAATACCTGTTTTTACATAAGATAACGAAACTATTTACACGACAGATATACTCCATACTAGAAAGCATACAGACAACATGAATATCCCTTCAGAAATTGCTGTAGTACAGAATTTGTTACACTTTACTTTTACCCTGGAAAGATATTTAAAATTCCCCATAAACCTACAATTACTGATCCCAAGATGCCTCCAAATTACTGAGCCCACACTTTAGCTTGAGCTAGCAGGATAAAATTTTAAGAGTGTGCAGAAACAGGAATATGCCCCATACAGTGTTGTAGGAGGGTAAATTGGGAAAATGTCTTCCCAAGGCATTTAGTCAACATCTCTCAAAATATTAAATATGTGCACTCTTTGATGCAGCAATTCCACTTCCAAAGTACTCAGCACACATGCACAGGATATATGTACAAGGAGTCATTCAATGCATCACCGTAAATAAGAAAACCTGAAAGAATACAAATGCCCATCAACAAAGCACTGGTTAAATAAATTACTGCATCCAATCACTGTAATATTATGCAGCTATGAAAGAATAAGGCAGACATCTATGTGCTAACATGGAACAATCACTAATAGGTACTATTAAGTTACGAAGCAAAAGTACAGAAAAGAATATAGTGTATTACCACTGGGCCTTAAAAGGGTTGCAGATTTACAATACGTTAATACATATGCTTGCAATGAGTATTCTGTAAGAACACACAAGAAACTGGTCCTGCACATAAATCCTCTGCAATGTTTAAAAAGCCAGCAAAGAAACACAATTTTATGAATTATCTATTCAAAACCTGAACTGCCTTGTGTTAATTTCCTTTTTATTGGTGCTAACAGTAACTATGTACCTATTTCAGGATTTGTTAGGTTTTGCCAAACTCAATCATAAAGCTTTAGAAATAGTTTATTTAAGCATTCTGAAAATTATCAAATTTTAAATTTGAAACTATTTCCTACTGAACAGAGTACCAAGGATAAATCTATGTGAAAATGAACTCGATTAAATTATTTTGAGAGCAAGCTTTCAGTTTATCATATTATATAAAAATCCTAGAGTCAATAACAAACAGTTCCCTGAAATTTGGTGAATCAAGAAAGACACTGACTCATTGCTGTGTTAATGGATAAGTCTCTGATATAACCTTACAAATGAACTGAGACGTTAAAAGATATCAGGTGTCCCCTATACCTATCTTCCACTTGAAAAGAGTATTTAACACAAAGAAAGGGTTCAACAGCTTAGGCTATTTTTCCCTCTATTGGTATAAAGATATACAACGAAACAAAATGAAAAATCATTCCACAGGGTACTAAGTAGCAGCATTCAGCTACTGAACTCCAAGTCTTTCTATGTGTTAGATGAGGAAGAAAAAAGGCTATCGCAACAAATCCGAGGTACCAACGGCCCCTCGGCAATTGTAACCGGTCAACTAAACACCATATGGCAAGGCAAGCCTCCCTTCAGACACTCATCACTCGGTGGCTGATTAATTTCAATGGCTTATTAGACAGGCCTCTCTAGACCCCTTCCCTAGAGGAGAAAGAGGAGGGGAAGTGTCTGCGGTCTTCCCGGTGCTTTGTGCCTTCCAGGCTTGAAAGCATCCCCATGATGGTGCAGCCATCATTCCCCTTGGGGATGGGACGGAGGGAAGAGAAGAGGGGTCTTTTTTGTAAGTTTTTGTTTACCAGGTATTGAACCTAAAATTCCCTTTGACTCCTTCCCCGCTCCCTCCAGCCAGGCGCTGCACGGTAGGCGTTCCACCACGGGCTTCTCCCAGGCCTCCCGACGCCCCCGCACCCCGCCTCGCCCCTGCCCCCACGCGCGCAGGCCCCGGGCCAGGTGGCCGCCGCTTACCCGTGGGCGCGCTGTCCAGGATACGCAGGTCGTAGGCCCCGGAGCAGCGGTAGTTGGCGGCGGTGCCGTTGTCCCACACCACCACCACCTCCTCGGGACTTTCGAAGCTCCGGACCGTGCCCACATGGCCCTCGCCGCCGTCCTGCTTCCCCCACTTCCAGTCCGGGCCGCGCACGACTCGGGCCCCGACCCCTTCCACCATCACCCGGTTATTCCTGGAGTTACTCATCGGGGCCCGAGCGGTGGGCTCCGCCGCCGCCGCCGCCGCCGCCGCCGCCGCCGGAGGACCCGTGAGGGAGTTGGGCCCGGGCCGGACTCTCGGCGCCGGCGGGGGCGGCAGCGAGCCCCGGGGGACGTGAGAATAACTCACGGGGGCGGCGGCGCGGTCCCCGCCGAGCCCAAAGCCGCTCCCCAGCCGTCGCCGCCGCGCCCCCCGCTCGGACTGAAGGCCGGACCGCAGCAGCTCCGAGGCGGCGGCGGCGGCGGCGGCGGGCGGGCAGAAAGGAGGGGGCCGTGGGCGGGGACTCCCCCGCTTCCTCCGGGCTCCCCGGCCGGGCTACAGCGACGGCCGCCAGGAGACCACGCTCTCCCCCGACCAGGAGCGCGGGGAGCACAGGGGGCCGGGGGAGGTTAACCCCGGGGAGACGGCGCGGGCGGCGGGGAGCAAGCTTAACTGCCGGCCTATTTTCTCCCCTGGGCCCTCGCTCCGGGGTGGACGCCCGAGCGCCGGCGCCGCCTCCTCCCCCGTGGGCACTGATGGTACCTGCCGGCGCCCGGCGAGCGCCCGGGCCCAGGGGCCCCCTTCTCTCTTCCCCCGCGCACGCCGCCGCGCTCCGCCCAGCAACAGAGTCTCCGCCGGGCGAGAGCGGCGCCACATCCGGGTACTGGCGCACCGAAGGCCGCAGCAGCACGTTGTCTGAGGGATTAGGACAGGGCTCCTCAGTAACAGTACGGTGGAAGGGTTTTGGAGAGTCGCGCGACTGAAGAAGGCAGAGAAAATCGTTCCCTAAGCGCCTTGCCAAGGCCCTGTGAGGGTACGCATGCGCAAGCGTTGGAAAAGCTAAGGGGCAGACGCCCAGCCCCAGTCTGAGACGATGGAGGGGCGGTTCCCTGGAGTTGTTGCAGATCGGTTGTGCCGCGCGTCCCATTGGCTGTGAGGGAAGGGGCGGGGCAAGGAAGTGCGTCTGGCCGATTTTTAGGTGGGACTGGAGGCAGTGAGGATCCGGATGTGGTCTGGGCTGCTGAAAGCGGGTACCTGTGGTGAGGTCGGTCTTTAAACAAGTTGTAGAGTACCTGGATGTACTAAGTGTGAATTTGGGATTACTTAACGTTTTAGTCTTTTTGCTTTTAATTTTTATTGGAGTATAGTTGATTTACAATGTTGTGTTAATTTCAGGTGTACAGCAAAGTGAATCTATTATACATATACATATATCTACTCTTCTTTAGATTCTTTTCCCATATAGTCCATTACAGAGTATTGAGTAGAGCTTCCTGTACTATAACAGTTGGTCCTTATTAGTTACCTATTTTATATATAGTAGTGTGTTTATGTAGTTTTCTTTTTTAACGGGGTGGGGAACAGGACAGATTATGACACAGATTAAGGGCAACCTGTATTTCTGTATATGTAAATTGAAAGTATTTCAGACCACAGTGGGTAATTAGTGATGTGTTTTTAAACTGAGCAGAATGTTACTGAATGATGTGTGTCTTGCCTTTATGTGGAGTCAGGGTGGTAAGTAGACTCCAAACAGCACAAGCTCCTGGGAGAGATTTTACAAGCATATTGCCCATTTAACAACATCTTGCCCATCCATTACATAATTCAGCCCCCAATCACAGAGTGGTTTCTGGCTGGTATTACTTAAATGACATCATGGTGTGTAGGATTTAAAATCATTTGTTCACCGCCCACACGGATGCATCGTTAGCATACTGTTGCTTTTCCTGAGTCAAGGGAGCAAGGAATACTCCAGCAGTATCGAATAATCAAGTGGAAAGAAAGGGGGTGTTAAAGAGTAACCAGTGGAAAAAAAAAAGAAGAGTAACCAGTGAATGATTATGTAGTGAAATAAATGTTCTTAATTTTTCATGTCAGTGAAACAGGAAAATACCAGTATGGAATCCCAAAGGCCAAACAGAGCTTATTTTAGAAACTAAGCAGTTCAAATATTTGTTCAAAATAAGCAGCCAAATATGTACTCTATTTCAAAGCATTTTCACCCTGGAAGTGTTAAATGTGCTATTCTTTCTCTGCCAACTCTTTCTTTTCTCTCTGGGTTCTTTTCTGGTTTCCTTCTTTTCTTGTTCACCTGTTAAATTGATCACATGCATTAATAACTTGATAAAAGATTTTTAGAAAAAAATATAGCCACTGCACAAGTTATACTGTGGTTGACTTTGTAAAGTAAGCTAACTCGAGAAAAGGCCAACTGAGATGATAAGACAATAGTGCAACCTTGCATTTTACCTCAAACCCAGTTTATTGATAATGGCTTTCCATACGTTTGATTGTGTTTATCTCACCCAAGAGTTTTATACTTATGAAGACATCATCTCATATTTAGACAGGCTTTTATTCTCAATACCAGAGATTTGTTATAATAACTTAGAATTTTATTTGTCCTTAAAATGGAAAAGGATCTTAAGAGGTGATCTAGCCCAGTGGTTTTCTTTTCTTTTCTTCCCCCATCCCTTCCCCGCTGCTTGACAAATCCTCTGTTCTTACCCTGACCTGTAACAGGAGCTAGGCGCTCTAGATGAAGCAATTCAGGAATTCCCCGGCCGTCCAGCAATATAGCAAGGCTGGTATCTGCCTGTAGTCTTCCCTTCCTCCTGCCTTTGCAGGGGCTCTGCAGAAACTCATCAAAACCTCTGGAGTACCACTGAGCACAATTAATCAAATTAACCTAATCCACATATTTAATAAGAAAATGAGGCCAGCACTGATTAAGTAACTTGTCCAGGATTTCAAAAGAAGTTAAGAAAAAAGCAAAAACTATAACCCATATAATACTGGATGAATTTATGTATATTAAACAGTCTCTTATCCATCCATCCCCTTATTAAACACATTGTGAATTTGTAACACTATCATGTTGCTAAGACTATTTCAAGGCCCTTAAATTAATTCAGTTTGCCAATGGTCTCTAAATATTTTTGATCATACAACCTTTCAGTACAAAATTTTTGAACACGTACTTCCAATATGTGTACTTATTAATGTATAACTTATATATGTATTAGCATGTTACATGTTATATAATATACTCAAAAATAGAAATTACAAGAGGATAAGATACCAAAGAAATAGGAAAGTTTTCATACTTTCTTCCTTCACTCCAATAGATCATCTCCTGCATCCCTGGATGTTTAAATTAGTATTCTCCAAAGTAGACACACCACAACAACAAGCTCATAATTACAGAAAATAGATTGGTGGTTGCCAGAGGCAGTGATTGGAGGGTGGGTGAATAGGGTGAAGGAGGTCAAAGGTACATACTTCCAGTTATAAAAAAGTCATCGGGATGTAATGTACAGCATGACGACTATAGTTAGTAACACCATATTGTATATTTGAAAGTTGCTACAAGAATAGATCTCAAGGGGCTTCCCTGGTGGCGCAGTGGTTGAGAGTTCACCTGCTGATGCAGGGGATACAGGTTCGTGCCCCGGTCCGGGAAGATACCACAGGCCGCGGAGCAGCTGGGCCGTGAGCCATGGCCGCTGAGCCTGTGCATCCGGAGCCTGTGCTCTGCAACGGGAGAGGCCACAACAGTGAGAGGCCCGTGTACCGAAAAAAAAAAAAAAGAAGAAGAATAGATCTCAAAAGCGCTCATCACAAGAAAAAAAAATTCTGTAATTATGTGTGGTGACAGATGTTAACTTATTTTGATGATCATTTTGCAATATATACAAATATCAAATCACTAAGTTGTATACTTGAAAGGTTGTATGTCACTTATACCTCAATAAAAAAAGAGTCTGGGAAATGAGAAGGGGGAAAATAATTGGTCTTATGCATAAAAAGTGTTGCACAGGACTTCCCTGGTAGTGCAGTGGTTAAGAATCCGCCCTCCAATGCAGAGGACTCGGGTTCGATCCCTGGTCAGGGAACTAGGTCCCACATGCATGCTGCAACTAAGGAGCACACATGCCCCAACTAAGACCTGGTGCAACCAAGATAAGTTAAATAAATAAAAATGAAAAATACATAAGCTCTTTTTAAAAATGTGTTGCACATTGAATTATATCCTCCAAAAAGATAAGCCCTGCTACCTATGAATATGACCTTATTTGAAAAAAGAGTGTTTGTAGATGTAATAAAGTTAAGATAAGGTCATACTGGAATAGAGTGGGCCCTGAATCCAATGACTGGTGTCCTTACAAGGGAAGGGAAAAGGAGATTTGGACGCACAGACATGGGGACGAAGGCCATGTGACAACAGAGGCAGAGATTGAAGTGATGCTCCTGTAAGACAAGAATGCCAAGGATTGCCAGCAGCCAGGAATAAGCAAGGAAAGATTCTTCCCTACTGCCTTCAAAGAGAGGGCACAGTCCTGACAACACCTTGATTTTGGATTTCTAGGCTCCAGAACTGTGAAAAAATAAATTTCTGTTGTTTTAATCCACAGAGTTTGTGATAATTTCTTACAGCAGCACTTGGAAACTAATACAACAAGAAAGGAAGAAAATAAGCATAGCTGTTACTGTCCTCATTGCTGTTACTGCTCACAATACCATAGTTGCTATTTATAACTCCCTCTTTCCATTACAAAGCCCACATTTCCTTTTCCCTCTGCCAACATGTCAACTGACTGTAGTCCCATACCTGGCAGGTGGTCCAAATCTTCATTTGTGAAGGACTTCACTCAGTTCTTAGTGGGTGGTTGTACTGTGATAATTAATTTTGTGTGTCAACTAGACTGGGCCACAGGGTACCCAAACATTTGATCAAACATTATTCTGGGTGTATCTGTGAGTGTATGTGTGTCCGGATGAGACTAACATTTGAATCAGCAGACTGAGTAAAGCAGATTTCCCTCCCTAACATGGGTGGGCCTCTTTTAAACAATTGAAAACCTAAATAAAACAAAATGTCTGAATAAGAGGGAACTTCTCCTGCCTTACTACTTGAGCTGGGACATTGGGTTTTCTTCTGGCCCTGGACTCAGCCCAAAACATCAACTCTTCTTGGGTTTGAGTCTGTGGACTTTTCGACTGGACCTTACACCTGTCATCAGCTTTCCTAGTACTCAAGCCTTTGGACTCAGTCTTCACGCATTAGCTCTCCGGCATCTCCAGCTTACCAACGGAAGATCTTTGGGCTCCCTCAGCCTCCATAATCCATGAGCCAATTCCTTATAGTAAGTCTCGCCATTATATATAAAGATGTATCCACTTATATATTATCATACATTAATAGTATATTTTATATATTTGTATATATTATATATATGAAGATGTGTGTGTGTGTACATTTATACATCCTATTGGTTCTGTTTCTCTGGAGAACCCTAACTAATACATGTAGTCTACTATTAAGTTTTACTAGAACATAAATGAACTATTCCAAAATGTACCCCCAAAGAATCTCTAGATTCCAAACACAGTCCTTTCTTAACCTTTTCGGTAGCAAGAATCCCATTTCCACTCAATAATTGGGACCCATCCCTCAGTCAGTACAGTTAACTCTCTTCTGTGCTTGTTGGTTTAGTGGTTTGAAAAACCCAAAATGTTCAAGTGTCAGTCTCAACCTCCAATTCAGTGGAAATATTTTGGTATCCTCTGGTGGAAACACTCCTCACTTGGGAAATAAGTTCTTATAACCAGTAAAACACACAGGTGTAGAAATAGGAATCCAAACATTGTTTCCAGGGTGGTTATCTACTAGTGTAAGAATGAAAAGAGCCATGTCAACCCCTTGATTCCTGAACCTGTTGACTATGACTATGGGTACACCATCTATCAGTCACATGTTCAAAGCACATATCTCAGTTGGTGTTCCATGGTCAGGCATTTAGTTTCAACCACAACCTAGAAGAAAGCAGGAGCTATTTCTCAAAGGGAGAATACTTATTGAAAGAAGAGGGCATAATTTTGAACTGAACCCTAGAGTTTTGCACTGGGATTCTACTATCAACATCTGACGGAGGATTCATATTGTATGACAGTCTGTCACAGACATGTAACAATATGGGCCTTGCTGGGTCATATGGCCCACATGACAGAGAAGCTTGCCCTGCAGTCTGGGCCTGCTTCAGAGTTTTTTCTTATTTTAGGAACTACTCAAAACTGGCTTGTACAAAGCAATGTAAATGTGATATATCTTGTCTCTAAAATACAAAAAGGTTCAAGTGTTTTTACCTCTTTCTTAGCAGCTAAAGGTACAATTTGCCTTTTATTTTACAGAGGATATTCTGATATGCCCCAGACCACTGGACTCCTGGCAACTTTATCAAAGTGATAGGATCTAAATTTTCCTAGATGATCTGCCATCCATTGGTATTCACGTGTCTTACTAAGGCATCTTGACACTTCGGGCCCACCAAGTCAAATCAATACAATGTCATCACTGTAATGGACCAGCATGATGTTCTGTGGGATGGTAAGGGAATCAAGGTCTCTACAAACTAGATTATGACAGAGAGCAGTAGACTTTACATAGCCCTGAGGAAAGACATTGAAGATGTGCAGCTGCTCCCGCTAGATGAAAGCAGTATGTTTGTGATGATGCCTGTCAAGTTGTACTGAGAACAAAGCACTTTGTAGATCAGCAGTAGCTGGAGCTACACATTGATATGCTCCATTAGAGAGACCACGTCTAAAAACAGTAGCTACAATTGAGTCACCACCTGATTAAGTTTGTAATAATACACAAGAGCCATCTTCCTTTGCAGGCTAAAGAGCAACTTAAATGGTGGGGGGGGGGCGGTGATAGGAATTACTCTCCCTGCATTTTTCAAGTCTTCGATGTTGCACTAATCTCTGCAACTCCCCTAGGGGTGTAATTTGCTTTTGGTTTATTGTTTGATAAGGAAGGGCAGTTACAGGACTTCCATTTGGACTTTCTTACTATTATGTTTCCCTCCACAGATGAGGGAGCCAATATGCATATTCTTCCAGTAGCCAAGTATGTCTGTTCCAACTATGCATTCAGGAGCTAGGGAACTAACCATCGTTAGTTCCCTGAAATCATTGTGCAGTGTGCTAGAGCCAAAACTGGATTAACCACGTGACCTCCATAAGCTACCACTCTGACCAATGGATTCCAGTGGCTACTTGGGTGCCCACAAGGATTGGCATACTCGTAGCCAGTATATAGAAACTCCTAAAAGAGAAATTTCCCTTTCCCTAGTGCCCATTCACTCTGGAAAATGGCTGCTGGTTTTGAGGGGGGAGAAAAAAAAGGAAGGAGAGTTATAGGATACATTTTTGGCTGTGTCACAGGGCTTTCTCAAAAGCAGTGTACACTCAAAAAAAAAAGGAGGGCATGTAAAAACTGGCAAAATCTGAATAAAGCCTACATCTGAGTTAATAATACTGTATCAATGTCAGTTTCCTACTTTTTACAAGGTACTATGTTTATGTAAGATATCATTGGAGGAAACTGAGCAAAGGGTACACAGGAACTCTATACTATTTTTGCAACTTATTATGAGTCTTAAACTTTTAAAATAAGTAGAAAGAAAAAGAAAGAAAGAATGAATGAATGAAAGAAAGGAAGGAAGGCAGGAAGGAAGAATCTAAGGGGGACATGAGGGTTCAAGTTTCTCAGATTTGTCTGAATCCAAATGCCTTCATTCTAAGTCTCAGGGTCCCAATCTATGCCTACAGAAGGGATTCTGGGTCCTCAATGATACTGCGCTGACGAGTTAACCAACCCTGGTACTTCCTTACTTTTTTGCTTCTAGACTTCTTTTATATGAAAACAAAAATGTCCTTCTTGTTTAAGTTGTTTTCAGATCCTTCTTGTTTATTTGTTTTGTTTTGTTTTTTTGGCCGTACGCGGGCCGCTCACTGTTGTGGCCTCTCCCATTGCGCAGGCTCCGGACGCGCAGGCTCAGCGGCCATGGCTCACGGGCCCAGCCCCTCCGCGGACTGGAGCACGAACCTGTGTCCCCTGCATCGGCAGGCGGACTCTCAACCACTGCGCCACCAGGGAAGCCCGTTTAGTTGTTTTTGTAACTCAAAGCTGAAAGCAGTCCTAACTAATTCAAGTTCTTGACTCATAATTAGATATAATACTTTAAAATTTTACTCTCTAGTGATTTCCATCCTCGTCCTTCCTAAAATTATTTTTTCTGAACAATCAAAAGAATGTTATATTAGTTGGACCTTTTTGTTTCAAAAGACAGAAAATTCAACTCAAATTGGCTTAACCAAAAGGGGAAATCTCTTAGATCATATAACTGAAAGAAAAAAAGAAAAAGAAGTTCTAGTTTAACATGCATGTTTTGTCTTAGGAGCTCAAACGACATCTTTAGGATTCAGGTTTTCTCCATTTCTCATTTCTGCCTTTCCTTTTCTTGGCTTCCTTTATAGTCTAAGTGGCCTCAAGCTCCTGGCTTCATTCATCCTTACTGCTAGAAGTTCTAGCAGAAAAGAGGTTCCCCGCACCCTCCCAACACTCTCAGCAAGTCTCCTTGTGAGACAGTGACTCTGAATGGAGAGTGTACCTATCCTTGAATCAAACTCTGAGGTCTTGATAGGCCTGGGTTTCATGTCACTCTTGTTAGATGGGGTGTCAGCTCTACCCAAAGCAGTTGGTCTAGCAGTAGAAGCAAGGATACCAGTGCCAAAGAACGTGGAATAAGAAAGTGGAATAAATGCTCGAGAAAAAAAATATGTTTTGGAAAATGAATACTAATGACTACATTGGAACATATCATGCAATGCTTAAGCTGAAATTGTTTGAATTCTGAAACAGATTCAGAGGAAATCATCTGACATTTTAGACAGTGTCAACCTTTTGAATGGAAACAATGTGGTAGAATGAAACGAGCACTGAAATGAAAAGACTGGTTCTAGCTAATGCTGAGGCTTGCCAGCTCTGTGAGCCTCAGCAAATCACCTAACTTCTCTGATCCCAGTTACTTCACCTGTAAGATAAAGGCATTAATAATATTTGTACATATAATGGTTCTTGGTTCATATCTTTAACATATCCCAACATGCTTACGTTTGAGAACTGCCAAAGTTTGGGGTCTAAGGAGTCACTGCAAGCATTTCTGTGGCCAAGCTTGTCAGAAACGCAAGCCTATAGGGGCCATAAGCTTTGACATGCGTGCCATGCTGGCTCTTGAAGGCACTCAGAGTAGGGACAGTATCAGCCCACACACCTGTTGCCTGTCAGAATCCATCTTTGGGAGCAGAGGCACACTTGCATCATCCCCACATCTCCTCCGATCCCAGCCAACAAACAGCGCTTCTTTTCTTTTGTCCTTCCAAATTAGATTCATCAACCATGAGAACGTGATATGTAATGTAAGAAGACTCTTGTGACATCTTAGATTTTTTAAAAAATTAATTAATTAATTTATTTTTGGCTGCGTTGGGTCTTCGTTGCTGCGCGCGGGCCTTCTCTAGTTGTGGCGAGTGGGGGCTACTCTTCATTGCGGTGCACAGGCTTCTCGTTGCGGTGGCTTCTCTTGTGGCACAGCATGGGCTCTAGGCGTGTGGGCTTCAGTAGTTATGGCACGTGGGCTCGGTAGTTGTGGCTCACAGGCTCTAGAGTGCAGGCTCAGTAGTTGTGGCACACGGGCTTAGTTGCTCCGCGGCATGTGGGATCTTCTCGGACCGGGGCTTGAACCCATGTCCCCTACATCAGCAGGCAGATTCTTAACCGCTGAGCCACCAGGGAAGCCCTGTTTTGTTTTGTTCTGTTCCCAGGAAGATGAGAGAGTGATCCTTCCCTCCCTGTTGGCATGTATTCAGATGCTCAACATATAAATTCCAGCAGTTCCTCGTGTTACCATGAACCCTTTTGAGTCCTCTCAGGCATTCCATCACAGAAAAAGTTGCCAACTGAGAGTGAGTGCAATTATAAGTCCTAGTGCTAAACCATACAAACTTTCCCTTATATATTACTTCTCTACCCCCCAGATCCACCACACTTACAACATTTCACAGGCATATTCTGATGGGAAGATGAGAGATGGGTGATGGTGATGGTTGCATAACAATCCGAACACAGTGAATGCCACTAAAGTGTGCACTTAAAAATTGTTAAAATGATAAATGTTATGCTATGTATGTTTTGACACAAGAAAATGAAACAAGAATTACAATATGATCCAGCAATTCCACTCCTAGGTATATATCCAAAGAAATTGAATGCATTCACTCAAGCAAATATTTGTATGACAATGTTCATTGCAGCATTATTCACAATAGCCGAAAGGTGGAAACAACCCAAGTGTTCAACAGATGAATGGATAAACAAAATGTGGTATATACATACAATGGAATATTATTTAGCCATAAAAACAAGTGAAGTTCTGATGCTAGAACATGGGTGAACCTTGAAGACATTATAATAAGTGAAATATGCCATACAGAAAAGGATAAATATTGTATGACTCCAGTTATATAAGGTACCTATAATAGTCAAATTCACAGAGATAGCAAGTAGATTAGAAGTTACCAGAGAGGTTGGTGGAAAGGCAATGAGGAGTTATTGCTCAGTGGTTACAGAGTTTCTGCTTGGGGCAATGAAAAAGTTTGGGAAATGGAAGTGGTGATGATTGCACAACATTGAAAATGTAATTAATGTCACTGAATATTACACTTAAAAATGGTTAGGGACTTCCCTGGTGGTGCAGTGGTTAAGAATTCACCTGCAAATACAGGGGACAGGGGTTCGAGCCCTGGTCTGGGAAGATCCCACATGCTGTGGAGCAACTAAACCTGTGCGCCACAACTACTGAACCTGCGCTCTAGAGCCCGCAAGCCACAACTACTGAGCCCGAGTGACACAACTACTGAAGCCCGTAAGCCTAGAGCCCATGCTCCTCAGCAAGAGAAGCCATGCAATGAGAAGCCCATGCACCGCAACGGAAAGTGGTCCCCCGCTCGCCGCAACTAGAGAAAGCCTGTGTGCAGCAACGAAGACCCAACGCAGCCAAAAATAAATAAATTAATTAATTTTTAAAAAATGGTTAAAGTGACAACTTTTATTATACGTATTTGACCACATATAATACATATAATGACAGCACATGTATTTCTACATAAATATGTATTTATTTATAGTTTTTTAAAATTTATGATGTAGTATACTAAAAACCATTGAATTGTACACTTTAAGCGCTGTAATTGTATGGTATGTGAATTATACCTCAGTAAAGCTGTTTTTAATGCTATTTATTATTTTGTTTTTGTTTGTTTGTTTTTTGGCCATGCCACATGGGTTCTTAGTTCCCTGACCAGGGATTGAATCCGTGCCCCCTGCAGTGGAAGCGCAGAGTCTTAACCACTGGACCACCAGGGAAGTCCCTCAGTAAAGCTGTCTTTAAAAACAAGGCAGAGATTGACTGAATGGATAAAAAATAATTACAAAACATGATCCAACCATACGCTGTCTAAGAGATTCACTTTAGTATCAAAGATACAGGGCTTCCCTGGTGGCCCAGTGGTTGAGAGTCCGCCTGCCGATGCAGGGAACGTGGGTTCATGCCCCGGTGCGGGAGGATCCCACATGCCGCGGAGCAGCTGGGCCCGTGAGCCATGGCCGCTAAGCTTGCGCATCCGGAGCCTGTGCTCCGCAACGGGAGAGGCCGCAACAGTGAGAGGCCCGCGTACTGAAAAAAAAAAAAAAAAAAAAAGATACAAATAGATGGAAAATGAAAGGATGGAAAAAATATATTCCACGTGTATTAGTTCTCTATGACAAATTACCACAACCTGGGTGGCTGAAAACAATGGAAATTTATTCTCTTGCAGTTCTGGAGACCAGAAGTCTACAATAAAGGTATCAGCCAGATTAGTTCCTTCCAGTTGCCGAGGGAAAATCCATCCCATGCCTCTCTCCTAGCTGCTGGTGGCTGCTAGTACCCTTGGTACTCCATGGCTGGTAGATGCATCCCTCCAATCTGCGCCTCCATCTTCACATTGCCATCTTTCCTGTGTGTCTCTCAAATAACCCTTTCCTTTCTCTTGTAGGATCATCTATCATTGGATTTAAGGCCCACCTTAAGACCAAGATGATTTCATCTCAAGACCCTTAACCCAGCTGCAGCAAAGACCTTATTTTCAACTGAGGTTACATTCACAAGTATCAGGACTTAGACATATCTTTTTACAGTCACTATTCAACCGACTGCAACATGCAAATAGTAACCAAAAGAGAGCTGGGTAGCTAGATTAATAGCTTAAAATAAAAACTTTAAGTAAAAAATGGTTACGAAAGACAAAGAAAGACATTATATATTGATAAGAAGGTCAGTCCTTCAAGAAGATATAACAGTTACAAACATACATCCACCTAACAACAGAGCCCTAAAATATATGAAGCAAAAACTGGCAGAATTGAAGGGATAAACAGCTCTACAATAATAGTCGAAGACTCCAATACACTATATCAGTAATGGATGAACAACCTCACAGAAGATCAATAGGAAATAAAGATTCAACACTATAAGCCAATAGACCTAACAGACATCTATAGAACACCCCACCCAACAACAGCAGAATACATATTCTTGTGAATTAAACATGGAAATTTCTCCAGGATGGACCATATGTTAAGCCACAAAACAGATCTCAATAAATTTAAAAGACTGAAATCATACAAAGTATCTTATATGGCCACAATAGAATGAAACTAGAAATTAGTAAAAGAAGGGAACTTGGAAATTTGCAAATATGTGGAAATTAAACAACACACTCTTTTTTAAAAAAAAATCTTTGTTGGCGTATAATTGCTTTACAGTATTGTGTTAGTTTCTGCTTTATAACAAAGTGAATCAGCTATATGCATATGTATATCCCCATATCCCCTCCCTCTTGCATCTCCCTCCCACCTTCCGTATCCCACGTGGTCGCAAAGCACCGAGCTGATCTCCCTAGGTGGTCGCAAAGCACCGAGCTGATCTCCCTGTGCTATGCGGCTGCTTCCCACTAGCTATCTATTTTACATTTGGTAGTGTATATATGTCCATGCCACTCTCTCACTTCGTCCCAGCTTACCCTTCCCCCTCCCCGTGTCCTCAAGTCCATTCTCTACGTCTAAACAACATACCCTTAAACAATTTGTGGGTCAAAGAAGAAATCAAAAGAAAGATTAGAAAATAATTTAGGATGAATGAAAATGAAAACATATCAAAACTCATGGGAATACAGCAAAAGCAGTGCTCAGAGAGAAATTTATAGCTGAAAATGCTTACATTAAAAAAGAAGAGAGATCCCAAATCAATAATCTAAAATTATACCCTAAGAAACTAGAAAGAGAAAAGCACGCTATACCCAAAGCTAGAAGAAGGAAGGAAATAATAAAGATTAGACCAGAGATAAATGAAATAAAGAATAGAAAAACAAAACCAGTGAAACCAAAAGTTGATTCTTCGAAAACAACAAAAGGGACAAACTTTTACCTAGACTGACTAAGAAAAACAGAGAAGATGTAAATTACTAAAATCAGATTGAAAGTGGAGACCTTACAGAAATAAAAGGAATCATTAAAAAATACCATGAACAACTATATGCTGACAAATTAGATAATCTAAATGAAATGGACAAACTCCTAGAAAAACACATACTACCAAAACTGACTCAAGAGAAAATAGAAGAATTTGAACAGACTTATAACAAGTAAAAGATTGAATCAGAAATCAAAAACCTTCCCCCCAAAAAAAGCCTAGGGCCAGAAGGCTCACTGGTGAACTCTACCAAACATTTAAAGAATTAGCACCAACGCTTCTCAAACTCCTCCGAAAAATAAAAAAAGGAAGAAGAATTTCCTAATTCATTCATGACACCAGCATTACCCTGATACCAAAGCCAGACAAAACCAACACAAAAAAGGGAAACTAGAGACCAATATCCCTTATGAATATAGGTGAAAAAAAAAAACTTCAACAAAATAGTAGCAAACCTAATCCAGCAGCACAGTAAGAGTATACATCATGACCAAGTGGGATTTATCCTAGAACACAAGGGTGGGTTAACATATGAAAACTATACCACATTACCAGAATAAAGGGGAAAAAACCCACACGATCATCTCATTTGATGCAGAAAAAGCATTTGAAAATATCCAACACCTTTTCATGATGAAAACTTTCAACAAACTAGGAGTAGAAGGGAATTTCCTCACCATGATAAAGGGGATTTATAAAAAACTCACTGCTAACATTCTACTCAATGGTCAAGGCTATACTCTTTTTTTTGGTGGGGGGATCCAGGAATTGATTGAACTCTCGCCACGGCAGTGAAAGCACCAAGTCCTAACCACTGGACCACCAGGGAATTCCCAAGGCTGTACTCTTTTTTTTTTTTAAGTTTTTTTTTGATGTGGACCATTTTTAAAGTCTTTATTGAATTTGTTACAATATTCCTTCTGTCTTATGTTTTGGTTTTTTGGCCACAAGGCATGTGGGATCTCAGCTCCCCAACCAGGGATTGAACCCGCATCCCCAGCATTGGAAGGTGAGTCTTAACCACTGGACCGACTGGGAAGTCTCAAGCCTGTACTCTTATCTAAGGCTCAGGGTCCTCTTCCAAGTTCATGTAGTTATTTGGAGAATTCATTTTCTTGCAGCTTTAGAACTCATGGAGCCTTGCTTCTTAAAGTTCAGCAGAAGAAAGAATCTCTGACTTTTTCCATGTCTGACCCCTGGACCCTCCTTTAAAGGGCTCATCTGATTAGGTCAGTCCAACCAGGATAATCTCTCCTTTGATTACTCAAAGTCAACTGATTACAGACCTTGATTACACATGTAAAATCGCTTCATCTTTGCCATAAAATGTAACATAATCACAGAACTATCCCATCATATTCACACATCCCACCCACACCCAAGGGGAGGGGATTATACAAGGGTGAGTACAGGCATACGTCATTTTATTGTGCTTTGCTTCATTCCACTTTGTAGATTTTGCATTCTTACACATTGAAGGTTTGTGGCAACCCTGCTTTTTCAGGTGATGGTTAACATTTTTTTAGCAATAAAGTATTTTTCGATTAAGGTATGTACATTTTTTAGACATAATGCTATTATTACATATTTAATAGACTAAAGTATAGTGTAAACATAACTTTTATATGCACTGGGAAACCAAAAAATTTGTGTGACTTGCTCTATTATGATACTTGCTTTATTGCAGTGATCTGGAACCAAACACAATATCTCCGAGGTAAACTTCAACATCACGGGGAGGAATCTTGAGAGAAGGACATCTTAGAATTCTGCCTACCATAGGTTATGATCTTTGATAAAGTAGGAAAGGACATTGCCTTCACCTGTGTTTGGGTATCACCCCCCCCTTTCCTATGTCCCCAAGGACCATATCCCATCAGTCATACAAGTGTGAGTGTGTATACAGGTAAGTTTGGAGGTACTCAACTGAGAACATAAGAACATATTATTCTCTTTTCCTTTTCTTTTCTTTCTTTCTTTCTTTTTTTTTTTTTTTTAACTTAAATGAGTTGCCTTGCTTAAGAACTGATTTTATCACATTCTTGCAGTGTTTCACATTACCACTCTACACTTGCCTACTATGGGTACACTTACTTGTAAACAAGCTATTTGGGAATTAACAGGGCAGAGTGTTTTCACAGATGTCAAGGTGGCCAAAAATCTTTCTCTTTCCAACTACATATGATCAGAAAGCTGCATCTTTGCATGAAGGCTAGTTATTGAAGTTTTATTAAGATAATTTTGATCTCAACCACTTCAATTGAAACCCATATGATAGTTTCTCTTTTTCTTTCTTTCTGTCTGTCTGTCATTCTATCTTACACAAAGTACATCTTTGGCTTTTCCCTGGGGAAGGAGGAAGAAGAAGCATCAACTCTATGTTCCTCCAGTTGGGTTAGAATCTGTAAATTAATCTGCTCCATAGGAAGGTATTCCCAAATGACTCCAGTTACCTTGGAGGAAACAGGCTAATTTATCTCCCTATTATGGATACTACTTGGCTGTCACACTCTGAATCTAATAAACACAAATTAACCTTGAGGGGAGCTTTAGAGATCGCAGTGATAAATCTAAACAGTACAGATTGGGCTGTGAACCAGAAACTCATCTGCCTCCTTCACCACTTCTTAAGCTTTCAAAAAGTTCAACTTGTTTCTTGCCTAGGCTTCCACAGGGCGTCTCACATGTACAATCCTTCTTTCCAACATGACTTTTTGCCTGTTAGTTGAGCCCTTCCTTATTTTAACTCCTTTTCTCATCCTGAAGTCTCTTGCTTCAGTTCCCAGGGTATACTGCTCCTCCCAAAGAAATCAATCACTTGGAAATCAGATTGTTAGTGCTAAGGTTGGACTTCGCTAGTGTTGGGATTGTTAAAGTTAGGGCTGCAATTAGTGCAATAAGTATTACAACTGAGGAATTTAGGGTCATAGTGGTTTATTAATAAATAATTTGGTGACCATCTGCAATTTTTTATAACAATCCATATAGAGCTACAATATCTTTTTAACTGAATGTAACCTAAAATTTTGTGTTTCATTAAGTTTATGTCTTGTGATTTGCAGTTCTGGCATTCTCTGTCAGTATAAACCATTCTGTCCTCTGATTTCTGTTGCTGATTTGCCATATAACGGAGGAGGTTAAGGATATAGGGTGTTCCCTATTACAGGTAGAATTTTTGCTTTGTCCAAAAGTTAAAGGAAAAAAAACTAGAAACATTGCTAACTGCGAGGTTTAATTCCTCCTAAAAACCCTCAGGGAGTCCACATAAAAGAGTTATATTCTGAACCCACCTTTATCTTAATGTAAATACAGAGGGATAGATACAGAAACAACTATATCTATATATAACTATAAACCAAGAACCCAGATCTTTGTTTCTAAATACCATTCCTTAATAAAAGGAACCAGGGCACATTATACAAAATCTGTGAAGATATGTTCCTATTTAAAACTTGTCTTAGAATGTTTTGGCCTTTCTTACTTTTAGCTATATATCTTTTCATGTGATTTACTCCTTTACAGTTAGCTTTGTATATGTATATATATATATATATATATATATATACATATATATAACTTTTTTAATGTTTAAAAGGTAAATGTTCATTGTGACAATTTTAAAAAGAGAAGTATAAAGAAAAAACGCAAAAGTCTCTCAATGGGTTTCTCAGTTTTGAACATTGATTGAAACAGCTGAAATCTTTAACTTATTTAAAACATTCCTACAATAAATAATGAGCTATTGGGCTTCCCTGATGGAGCGGTGGTTAAGAATCCGCCTGCCAGTGCAGGGGACATGGGTTCAAGCCCTGGTCCGGGAAGATCCCACATGCCGTGGAGCAACTAAGCACGTGCACCACAACTACAGAGCCCATGCGCTCTGGAGCCCACGCACCACAACTAGAGAAAAGTCTCAAGGAGATCTCGAAACAAAGACCCGACGCAGCCAAAAAAAAAAAAAAAAAAAAAAAAGATGTTGGTCAGGCTGTGTTTTCACATGGAGGCTTAACTGGGGAAGAATCTGTTTCCAAGCTCATTCAGGGTATTGGTAGAATTTATTCCTTGCCGTTGTAGGACTGAGGGCCCCATATTTTTGCTGGTTGTCAGCTAGAGGCTACCCATAAGTCCTAGAGGCCACCACTAGTTCTCTGCCATGTGGCCCTCTCCATGGGCAGTTCATATGGCTGTTGGCTTCTTCAAGGTGATCAGGAGAGCTTTTAGCTCCAGTCTGCTAAGCTGGGGTCACATAATATAATGTAATCCCAGGAGTGGTGACATCGCATCACTTTTACCATAGTTTGTCGGCTAGAAGTCACAGGTTGTACCTGCACTCAAGGAGAAAGGATTATACAAAGGCATGAGCACCAGGAGAAAGAGATCACCGGGGATTGTGTTGGAGTCTGAGCTCTCATTTCCTCATCTAAATTAGAAGTAATCGTTCTTGTCTTAAGGAAGATTGTGAATGTTCTTCTTATAGGAAAGAAACTTGGGCCTCTTCCATTTCCGCCATCTTATTTTATAGACAAGGAATTGAGGCCCCAAAAGAGTAAATGGTTTGCCTGAGTTTGGTGGCTGAGCTCAGAGTTGTTTATTCCCAGGTCAGCATGCTTTCTACACACTGTGATGCCTATGAAGTATCTTATTTTATTTTATGATATTTTTCACTTCAAACTTAAGCAAAATGAAATATACTTGTATGTATTGGTGGGCAGGGTAGAAGGCAGGTGCAGGTATTGCAAAGAATGCTGCATGTAAATTGTCAAGTATGGCAACTGCCATGTGCATTTGAGTTTCTGGGTGTGCTCAAGTACAAGAGCCAGTGAGTGAAAGAATTACTTATATTCAGGTGGAGGCTAATGCATACATTATTTCATTTAGTCATCTTAACAACTCTATAGAGCAGAAATTACTGCTCTACAGATTAAAAGATAAAACAGGCTCAGTGAAGATAACAATTATTCTGGGTACTGTCAACCATCAAGTTGCAATGACCAAATCATAGCCAAATAAAATAAATTGCTCACTCTGGCCCATTCCATTTCCCTATCACTAATTTATATCCTGTGAAATTTGTCATAGACTATACAGCCCTTGCCTTTTTTCCTTTTGCTATCTGAGCCTTGCTACTCCTGGTAACTTTTGGTGGGAGGAGCTCATAATAACGGATTGTCAAATCTTCTAATCCTTTTAGATGTCTGCATCTCCTGGCTTTAGTCATGTTGCCATAAATAAGCCTGGGAGGACCTACTTCATAAATGGTTTCTTGTCTGTATATTAGGTAACTGAATTTCCATATGTCTATAAATTCAGAGCATTAATGAACCACAGATAGGCTTTTAAAAATGTTGAATCCCAGTTCCTATTCTTGATCTCCTCATTTATTTTTGGGAACCACTTCTCATTTAAGGCATACTTAGCTACTTAAAGGATTGAGAGATTTAAAGGCAAGTATGAATGCCTTCACTACTGAATGTTTATAGACTATTTTTTCTCTTTTGATAGTCTTGGGGGCAACACAACTTCCTGGGGGATGTAGGATTTTTTTTCACTACATAGTGCATCCTCCTAACATATCTTTGACATTAACTCCCCAAATCTTACAACTGCAGCGTACACTTCCTGGGCACCCTAAAGCTGCTAGTTTACCAGAAGGCTTAACCAAGACCCTTGCGGAATCGTTCAAGGTCACTGGGGCAGGTGCCCGCCCCGGGGCCTGAACGCGCGCTGCCAGGCCCATTTCCTTCTCCGAAATGGCACCCGCTCTCTCCCAACTCTGGGGGTTCACTCAGGCTGACTGCGACCCGGCCGAGAGAACACCATCCGCCGTCGCGGGGGTGCAAGCTTGGAACTGCGCCGCAAGAAGGTTCCTGAGTGGCAGGCGGTGGGGGGCGGACCGGGGGAAGCCGGGGCGGAGCCGGCGGAGTACGGCGTGCCGGGCTACGCCTCCCGGGGCCACTGGGCCGCGCCCGTTGGCGGAAGCCCGGCTCAGTCCGGCCGGAGACGCTCTGGTCAAGGGTCCGCGGCGGCGCCGGCGTGCCCGCTTTCGCTCCGTGCCCGCTAGCTGGCCTCCGGCCGCAGCACCCGCGCGCCGCGGTCCCCGGGCCATGCAGCGCTTAGCCATGGACCTGCGGATGCTCTCCCGGGAGCTCTCGCTCTACCTGGAGCATCAAGTCCGGATCGGTTTCTTCGGTTCGGGAGTGGGCTTATCCCTGATCCTGGGCTTCAGCTTCGCTTACGCCTGCTACTACATGAGCAGCATTGCCAAGGTGAGCCGGGGGATGGCGCGGGCGCAGGGCCGCGGGCAGCTCTCCGGGAGTGACAGCAGCAGGCGAAGCCGGAGGTGCCGCTGTCTGGGGCGAGTGTCTGGGGCCGTCCGGGGCGCCCTTCCCCCGGCATCTGATGGACGCCCTCTGAGCGCGCGGGACCCTGCTGACCTCGGCGCGGCGGCACTGCCCTGTCACCATTCGCTAACCTGGTAAAGCAGCTCCGCGATGCTCTAGCACTTCTGAGGATGACTCCCGTGTGTCAACTCTCTCCATTCCCTAGAAGGGTTTAATAAACCACTGTTAAGTTCGTTGTGTTTGTATTATTTGCATCAGGCTTCCAGAAGGATATGTAATCAGATGGATCTCGCGCTAGGGACGAGTTTGCGCTTGTTTCTGGTTTACAGTTGGCAGAAACTTTGTTCTGGACACTTCACTGACACTGGCTTTCCCCACAGAAGCCCCAGTTAGTGACAGGGGGTGAAAGTTTCAGCCGCTTCCTTCAGGACCACTGTCCTGTGGTGACAGAAACGTACTACCCGACGGTCTGGTGCTGGGAGAGTCGAGGACAGACACTGCTGAGACCTTTCATCACTTCCAAGCCTCCGGTGAAGTATAGGAAGTAAGTAAAGTTCCATTTTCAGTCATTTCTTCAAAATCACAATGTTTTGCATACTCCCAGTTTTTGGTTAATACAACCTCCGGTTTAGTTAAGTATATAGAAAAGCAAGGGGGAATGAAGGTGGAAGGCACGTCTGCCACAGACACACGCAGCTGCAGGAAAATATTCAGGTGTTACCTTTCACCACTGCTGGGGGGAGGTGCTCTGATGTAAATGGTTTATTTTCTAAGGTGAGAGAAGTGTTTGGGGGTTACTCTTTTTCCAATTTGTCATGCCTCTGTCCCTGAGGACCTAGATCCTTTGATGATGTGCATTGAGCTGGCGGTGGGGGTGAGAAGGATGCCAATTAATGTGGATTTTCTGTGATGGACCCCAGTAAAAGGACTTCATATTGATAAGCAAATGGGTTCTTGTGGATAATGTCCTTGAGGTGTTAAAGATATGGTCCAGAATATATCAGTAACCAGGAGATTTAAATGGTGCTTATTATTAATTTTACTGAGTCATCTAGTCCCTTTAGAGTTTCTTTTGTTGCCTGGAACTTGCACTATTCGTTTGGGAAAACTCTTCAAGTTCGTAGATACTATGCGAGAAGTACTTTGAAGTGTTTAAGAAGCAAATTTTGTAATATGCTCTGTGAGGAGACTGCATTATTGAGTCAAACGGCTAGAGTGGTGATCAGATCAGCAGTTTACTTATTCAAGATTCTCTGTTGAATTATTTGGGTGACCTCAGTCAAATAGGGGTTAAATGCTGGGTATTTCAGAGCAATGAGGAAATGATTAAGATAAATATTTGAAGTAGTTTGAAGCCCATTTTTACATACTATCTTTTACTGATCTTGCTGGAAATACTTTATTATACTAATTTCATGACATTCATGTGATGAAAGAAAGTGACGTGTGTGTTAGTGGAGGCTGGAAAGAAGTTATTTTGAGAGGACCAAGTAATGGCATATATATATACAGAGAGAGAAAGAGAGAGAGAATTAGGAACTAATATTAAGACATGACTTGAAACACTAAAAGAGTATGTATGTCTTTTGTGTTATTTCTTTCAGTGAACTTATTAAAACTGCAGATGGAGGGCAGATTTCACTGGACTGGTTTGATGATGATAACAGTAAGTGTTATATGGATGCCAGCACCAGACCTACTATCTTATTGTTGCCTGGCCTCACTGGAACAAGCAAGGAATCGTACATCCTTCATATGATTCACCTTAGTGAAGAATTGGGATACAGGTACCAGTGAAAGATTTCTTCTGTTTTTCACTTAATTCATTCTAAATGAAGCTTAAATATGTCTGCATGTTTGTTTCCGAAATACTTGTTATTTCTTGCATGGATTATGCAATCCCCTAAATTATTATTTTCCCCTGCTTCCTCCTTCCCCTCTTTTTTCAGGAAAATGCATAACTGAATCATTGCACAGGAAATAGTACTTAGGCACTCAGCAGATTTCGGTTGAATGAATGCATGAAATTAGAATCACTTAGGAATTGACATAGGACCCAGGGCTAAGAAGCAGTAGGCCACAGTGAAGGGATTGCTAGGAGAATAGCAATTACAAACCGCTGAGAGACTGCCCAATGTCCCTCATGTCATACTCCACATTTGGGCTCTGGATCCACTAATCTTGCCTCATCGGCTCAGATCCCAAGTGTAAAAAATATTCAGAATCAGCTTGTAGGTCATCCTTATCTTTCCAAAGGTGATCTGTGCCTTTTCTGTCCACCTGAGTTTGCAGGTGCACGTGGCTAGGGTCCAGTTAATGATGGCACAGCATTTTTCAGTAATCATTATTCAACTCAGTCACCAGATACTATTTAATTTTTGCAAGCAACTTAGCAACTTTAAGTTTCTGGTTCAGTTCTAAAATTTGAAAGCAGATTCATTGTGAAAGGTACTGCTTTTCTGAGCCTCAGTCTTTTTTAGCCAATGGTAATTATTGTAGTGGAACACTCTGAGTTGTGTTTAAAGCCAAGTTGTATCTTTTCTTAAACTCAAAACACTTGTTTTGTGAAAAACTGATGTTGACTTTATATTAATAAAAACATTTTGATATAAAGAAGAAAATGCCATAATAGCTAATTCAATTTTAACAAGTTAACTCTGATCTTTTTCAGATAAAGTCTATTTTGTTCATGAGGTGACAGTCTCTTGAAAGCCTTGATATGGTGTTCCAGAATTATGGTTCCTATTAAATTTGCACTATAAGCAATAGCAGGAATTTATCATTGGATATCATTGGATACAATGTTTAAGTACCATTCAGTTAGATATGAGGCTTGATTCCAATTTTTTGCTAAAACTTAGTCATGCTCAGAAAATACAGATTATAAAGCCTTTTGTACATATTTAAATTGCTGATTCTATACTTTGCCTGAACTGTCTCCCAAGACTTAGAAAGTGCTTTTAAAAACAATGTAGTTGACGGGGGAGGGGAGGAGGGAGAGGGATGGACTGGGAGTTTGGGGTTAGTAGATGCAAACTATTACATTTAGAATGGATAAACAACAAGGTCCTACTGTAGAGCACAGGGAACTATATCCAATCTCCCGGGATAAACCATAATGGAAAAGAATATTTAAAAAAAAGAATGTATGTATGTGTATAACTGAGTCACTTGCCTGTACAGCAGAAATTAGCACAACATTGTAAATCAATTATACTTCAATAAATAACAAAAACAAACACACAAAACACAATGTAGTTGAAACTCAAGGACTGAATCTCATAAGCTCAAGAGTTACCGGTATGCATGGCTTTTTTCCATTACTTGTAAAAGTTGCCAAATTTTATTACCATGGCTACTGTTACACTGTGCTTCAAAGCTGTAGGAAGTTTCTAGCTTCCCTAAGGGTTAAAATCTCTTCTACTGATTCAGAAATTTTATTGAGAATGTATGATAGAAGGAAGGCTCTACGCTGGGTACTGTGAGGAGATACAAAGGGTTGTGGGAAATTGACCTTACCATAAGGAGCCTATGAGAGGGTAAGGCTGGACCAGATCACTGTCAGCTGCTTGAAGACCCAGCTTATTTGGGTTTAGGGAACTCTAACGCTGAATCACACTGGGCTTGAAGGTAGCAGAATGCATGAGTAAGCAATGACCAGTAAACTTTTCAGTGGCCTTTGGACCTATCCTCATTTGTTTTTAACTGCAAGGAATCTCTGAATCTAGGTCAGAGAGGGTTAGCTTTTGTTGTATAACAAACTCTCCCCAAACTTAGTGGCTAAAAACATTTCTGCTCACAATCTGTGGGCCAGCAATTTGGGCTGAGCTCAACCGGGTGGTTCTTCTGGTCTTGGCCGAGATCACTCATGCATTTGTGGTCAGCAGCCTGGACAACTCTGGGTTTGGGAGCCATCAGCAGGGATGACTCTTCTCAGCTCCATGTGGTCTCTCATCCACCATCAGGCTCACCCCAAGTTCACTGGGCAGCACAGTGTTCCAAGAGTGCAAAAGTGACAGCTGCAAGGCTTCTTCAGGCCCAAGCTGAGAACTCTCACAGTGTTGCTTCTGCCATGTTGTAGTCAGGTCATGTGGGCACCCTTGAGTCAGGTGGTAGGAATTTAGCCTCCACCTCTTGAGAGGAAGGGCTATTAAATGTGTTTACAATCCACCACAGACAGCTAGGTAGTTTCAAAGACCACTGATGAAAAAAATGGATCTGGAACTTTGGCACAAGGCTGTGTGGAGTCCTTAGGTTGCAAAACAGATCTAAGTCACTGATAGCCTTGCATGGGATCCAGTAGGTAACAGAGCTTGGGGAAGGCTGTGTAATATGGGGGAATGTGCATGGGCTTTAGAGCCAGGTCTGGGTTCAAATGTTGGAACTTCCACTTACTGAGTAACCCTGGGCAACTAATTTTTAACTTCCCCAATGTAGCTTCTCACTTACTACAGAGTTTAAATGAATTAGAATGTGTAAAGTGTTTGGTTTCATGCCTTGAGCAAAATGGGTCTTTAGAAGTGTTTTGTCTTCCTTCCTAGACCTTCTGTTCCCTGAGCAAAGTAGAACATGTTTTTATAGTTTAAAGAGCAAGTATGAGCAAACCTACCTCTTGGGAAACATCTAGTTTCCTTGCAGGGATGCTTTGGTATTATGTTAATGTCTCTTATACAGTAGAGCTGCAAAGGCAGCACGAGCACCCCAATATCATGAGGGTGCCCTTGCCTCAGGCCCCAGTTACTATCTTATGTGCAGTTTATGTAGGGAGGGTCATGGATTCTGTCAGTTCACCAGGGAACCATTGATGCTTTACTTGTGAGATATGATTTAGACTTTAGAGAAAACCTAACTCCTGGCATATGGACAAATGAAACGTAAGGGTTTACTGTTGTTACTGTTAAGTAAATTTTTTTTCCTGTACCTGAAAACTAACAAAGACACAACACAAAACTTTTCTGTTAAGGTCCACTAATTCAAAATTAATAATGAAAGGAAACTAAGCTAGGGTTTGTTTAAGGTAATTGTGAGTAAAGGTTAAGAAGTCAAAAGTAAATGGAGCTGAGTGGGCAATACTTGGGCTGCCTTCATTGGCAGAGTCCATTATGTACTTCCCTGAATAAACTTGCCCCTGAGAGGAGAAGAGAATTTGCTGAGCCACACGACCCACTCATTCTTCAAAATTGTATCAATCAGGTAAGTCCTTCATCTCCTGGAGGACAAGTGAAGTAAGGAAGGCCAGGAGGCCAGGAGTGCATTTAGAGAGAAGCCCTCATAGAAACCAGAGGACTGGACAAAAAGTCATTCCCTCTAATAAGTTACACCCATATGATTGATAAAGTAGTTAGAAATCTCATCCATTTCTTCAAGATTTCTTTTTAAAAAATTCTATTCAGTAATATAGCCGAATAGATATTATTTTGTATACCAGGATAATATCCTATTTTCTTAAATCTTTTACCCATTCTCTGAATTAAGTTACAGCATTTCAACTAAAGTCAGGGAGAAAAACAGTAACTCTGAAAGCATCTTAATCATCTTTTACTCTGACCTCTTTTACTGAGAGCCTTCATCTACTATTTTATTCCACCCCCAACTAATATTAAAAAAGAGTGACCCATCCAGAATTATGTACTAATAAACCCATTGAAATCTAGGTCAGTCATTAAGTATTTTGGTATAGTAAAGTACAGTATCAGAACCTATATTCCCAAAGAGCATTTGCACAGTCTAGTGGAAGTGACAAAGAGTATTCAGTAGTAGGGAAGAAATGCATTAGAGAGGACCAGGATTGGCAACAAGTGACAGAAAACTCAAAATAACAGTGACTTAAACAAAATACAAGTTTATTTCTCTCTCACGTGAAAATCCAAGAAGGTAGATCGGGACTCTATAGTGTCAGAAAACTAAGTTTCTTTTATCATGTTGCTTCATAACCTATGGCTGCTTCAGCTCCAGCTATCACATCTGCATTCCAACACCCAAGAAAGAGAAAAAAGGGAGACTAGAGAATGCAGCATCTCCCTTTAAGGATGCTTTCCAGCAAGTATGCGTACCAGTTTTGCTTTTGTCACCTGGGCCTGCTCTTCCTTAGCTGGAAGGGAGGTTTGGAAGTAAATCTTTATTTTGGGCAGCCATGTACCCAATTGAAATTGGGGGATTCTGTTACTGAGGAAGAAAGGGGAGGGTGGATATTGGGAGATAACTGAAAGTCTCTAGCGCTGACTGGTCAGAGTGTTGCAAGTGCCAGGATTCTGGACTATCAGAAGCAAGCGAGACATTTTACAGAGAGACGAAATAGGTCAGCAGGGTCAGATGCAACCGAAAGGGCAAGGAGAATGAGGGTGGATAAAGCACAATATGAGAAGATTCATTAGAGCAGGAGGAAGGAAGCCCAACTGCTGCGGCAAAGATGACCTCAGGAGACCTCAGGAGACAAGAGCAGGAGTGGGTCACACATTTTTTGTTTGTTTGTTTGTTTTGGGTTGTTTTTTTTTTTTGCTGCATGGCTTGCGGGATCTTAGTTCCCTGACCAGGGTTGGAACCCGGGCCTCCTAAAGTGGAAACGCAGAGAGAGTCCTTACCACTGGGCCTCCAGGGAATTCCTAGGTCACACATTTGTTAAGTTTTGACAGAGAAAGGAGAGAAACAGCAGAAGAGGGCAAAGGGATCAACTGAGGAATTTGTCAAGATTGTAGGCTTATGTTTCAAGAAATTTCCTTCTTGCCACATTTACAAAAAATACTTAGAAAGCACTGATTTTCTTCTGTGGTTTGATAGGATCAATATCTCCTGTCCTTCACTGCAGAGCCCACTATTGGTAGCAAGGATGCCATTGTCCATAATTTATCTTTCTGAGAGATTTGAAGTGGGAGCTGATTTTAAAGAGGTTAAAATTTGACTACTTTTAAATGTTCCATCCCTTTCCAGTTTGGAGTTTGGGCCTACACATTTTTTATTTAGAGGAAGTAGCACCAGTGGAGACTAAGCTTTAGGTGACGTTTAGCATTTCCTGAAGCATTAGGAGTACATTGGAGGGTCATCCAAAGACTCTTCCTGAGGGAGGAAGGAAGGGGAGATTGAACTAAGGAAAATCAGGCAGTGAAACAAAAAAGACAAGTTTTGACTACTCTCCAATCTAAAAGCAGTATCTTAGATAAGATGTCATTTAAAATTAACACCAGAATGTTTTTATCTCAAAGTATTTTTATCATTTGTTGTTAAAATAATTTGATTTTTAAAGTTTTGAGAATGAGTCAGTTAACTGATTATTCATGAGACTGGGTAGATGAAATAATGCTAAATGTTAGAAAGCACTGAATGAAGAACTTAGCTTATTTCATGGCATTTCTGGAAAAAGTTATGGTGGATACCGACAAGTGATCCTATTCTCTAGGGAATAGAGCTGCTGGATGTTCCGCTATAAAATGATACCTTAATTAACAAACTTTCAGGGACAAAGCTCTTTTTATCAGAGCTGGCATGCACTCAAAGGACACCCTATGTTCAGAGCACCCATCCTCTTTGGAAAAAGAGACTTTAATGTCACTAGTTTAGACAGCACAGGGCAGCGTAGTGAGCTAGTTAAGTGGATCACTGAGTCAGATCTGCCTGATTCAGATCCCAACTCTGTTACATACTACCTGTGTATCCAGGGATGAATTATTTAGTCACTCTGTGCCTCAATTTTCTCATCTGTACAGATAACTATACTTCATAGGGTTATAAGGATTGCATGTAATGTATATGAAGAACCTTAGCCCATGATGAACATTTTTTAAAGTATTAAGCTGTGAAAGTTAAAGGAGTGAGTCAGGCCATTGTCTGGCTTAGAAAAGAGCCTTGCTCTTTTAGTCTGGTCAGATGGAAGTGAGGTACTTACTGTCTCAGCCCTACTACCAGGTGAGAAACCATCCCAGGAGGGCCCAGAGATAGCAGGGTGCTTGGCCAGGCAGCGGGTAGAACAGGGAGAAGGAGGGTAATGCCTTGCTAATTTGGAGCGGCCGCTGGAATCTGCATCCTGGAACACATACATGTCTCTGACTCGGTTTTGGGAAATAAAGTTGCCAGCAGTGATCTGTGACACTGGAATAATTCCTATTAGTTCATATAATTAGTGTAGAACACTTTTGTTCTTAAATAGGGTTTTCTGTAGGTTACTTCAGCTGGGTCTTAAGTTAACAGAAGGTACAGAAATACCAAAGAGACCTAGCTAGAATTCAAATAAGTAAGATAAAATGTGAGAACGTCAGAAAGCAACTGAGTAAATGTTAGGGAAAATGAGAGAGCTAATGGGAAAGAAAAAAATCCAGTAAAATGTTTTAAGAGATTGCTGAAAGAGAACTCTTGATGTTAATTGTATAATAAGGTTTTTAGCTTCCTCACATCAAAGATAACTGGCTCTTTTTCCCCTCGTGGCCACTAGTTTTGAAATATTATGCCTAATAAATTGCATTTAATTAAATATTAACTTGTTGGTCTTTTTTTGTTTTAAATTCATAGGGTCACTTAGAGCTTATGATCAGCAAAAAATAATTAGAATTGCCATTTTTGTTTACTATAATTAAATTTAGCTTAGTTGAGTGCCTGCTGCATGATAGGCCCCATGCTAGGTGCTATACACAGGCTATCTTATTTAATATGTACTCAATTCCAAGATATGTATTATTATCCCCATTTTACCAATCAAAAGCAGAGCTACAGTGTTAGTAATTTCACCAAAATTAGACAGTGTGTGACAGGGTTAAGGTTCACCTGTACAGCCTTGCTGCAGAAAAATGTATGATTTCTGTTAAGCTATTTGAAAACTTGGTCATTTTTTTTTTTTTAACTTGGTCATTTTTGAAAACTCTCCTTTACTACTTTTTTACACCCTTAGTTGTCTCAGGCTCCTAACTTGGGAACAACTAGCTCCTCAAATCCCATGATTGTTGCCTATCAGGATAATGTAGACCTGTAATATCATAGGACTCAGTTTTATGAGGAAAATTCAAGACAGGACAGGCAAATGAGGCATGTTTCCTACTCAGGGAATAGATTTTATAGGGAAAGAGTTGAAACAAGAGAATGAAAGAATGGGGTTCTTGAATTATGAATGTAACTTTCAGTGTTCTCCATTACCGTGTGATAATCAGGAGTTGGGTATTAATACAGTCAGTAATATATTCTTGTTAACTATGTGTTTGATTTCTGATGCTTCATATTCTAGAAGAAGGTACATGAATTATGTTTATCTGTCATAATGCCTTTATGACCTTAGTGAGGTTGGAAATGTTCAGGTATTATCATTTTTTAAAAAGAATGTGTATTATGCTGTTGGATGTAGTGTTATATAAATGTAAATTAGGTTAAGACAGTTGATAGTGTTATTGATACACTTTATACCTTTATTAATTTTTTTGTCTCATTGATGGAAAGTTGTTAAAATCAACTATGATTGTGGATTTTCTATGATTCCATTTAATTCTGTCCATTTTTGCTTCGTGTATTTGGAAACTCTGTTATTACTCACATATACATTGATGATTGTTAATCTTCCTATGAATGAACTCTTATGTCATTATGAAATGTCCTTCTTTATCTCTGGTTGTGATATCAATCTGATGTTACTGTAGCCACTCCAGCCTTCTTATGCTTACCGTTTATGTGATAAATCTTTTTTTATACGTTATCTTTCAAAATATCTGTGTTTATATTTAAAATGTATTGCTTGTAGACAGCATATAGTTGGGTCCTGAAGGTTTTATCCAGTCTGACAATTTCTGCCTTTTAATTAGAGTTTTTAGTTCAATCACATTTAATGTCATTATTGATATGGTAGATATAAAGTTTATCATTTTAGTATTTGTTTTCTGATTTTTGATTCCCTCATTCCCCTTTCACTTTGCTCTCTCTTTTTGAGTCGATGAGTTGTGTCTTTTTATCAAATTTGCAAAAATTTTGGCCGTTATTTCTTCACATATTTTTTCTGCCCTATTCTCTCCTCTCTTTCTGGGACCAAAATTACATGTATGTTAGATTGATAATATACCCAAAATCAATGAAGTTCTACTCATTTTTTTCAATCTTTTTTTCTCTCTCATCTTGAGATTGGAACGGCAATTTGCAAATCCAGTGAACTTTTTATTTTAGATATTGTATTTTTTTAATCTAGATTTTCCATTTTTGATAGGTTTTATTCCTCTGCTATTTCCTTTTTTTAAAAAAATTCATTACAAGCTTATTTTCTTCTGTGTCGTTGAGTATAGTTTTAATAGCTGCTTTAAATCCTCACCTATTAATTCTAACACCTGGACTGTCTCAGGATCAGTTACATTGATTATCTTATCTCTTGAGTATGGGTCATGTTTTTTCTGTTTCTTCATGGTCTAGTAATTTTAGATTTTGTTCTGGACAGTTTGAATGATCCATTGTAGAGACTCTGAATTCTGTTATATATTTTTAAAAGAGTTTCTATATATTTTCTAATGACTGGTTTTTGTTTATCAGGCAGACAATTTGGGTAAACTCGATTCAAACTCTGTCCCCTCTGTAGTAGACAGCAGCTGAAATCTCTGTTCAGTTTTTCATCCTTAATTGGACTGCTTAGAGGCTACATCACAGAAGGCTCGGCCAGACTTTGTGCCCATTTTTTAAATCCAGAATTTAGGACTCTGCCTCTATATCTCTCTCTTTTCTGAGATTTCCCCCTTTCTCTAACTTTTATAGTTGCATCAAACTCTGTTTTCTGGTTTTCAAGCCCATGAGATTGAACATTTCTACTTGACCTTTATCCATTACTGAGTAATACCAGCTGGTGCCTCCCCTCAGACAAAAAGCTGTGAAAAGAAACTCACCCAATGCCATTTTTTCCTTCCAAGTGTCAACTCCCATTTAGTTTCTGCCTGCTTTGGTTGTTCTCCATTGCCTTTATAATTTAGCAAGCACTTCTTTTTTATTCTATAGAAGGGTTGGCCCAGTAGGAGCTACCATGACATTTCTGGAAGCAGAACTTCCTTGTCATCTTTTCTTAACCTGTCATTCTGAACCCTATGCCTATTTTGATGCTACCCTATTTTTCCATCTTTATTTTCTATCGTCATCCTACTATGTAGTCATGTTTCAGCTAAAGTGATGTATTTTCTCATCCCTCAGAAACTTTTATACATTCCTACCTTATATCGTTGCTCACATTGGTCCCTTCAGCCCATATTATATCTCACATTTTCCTTCTGCTAAAATCTTTACCATTTTCTGGGTCTCAGCATAAGATCTATCTGCCTTTTTCATGAATCCTTTCCTAATGAATTTTGCCAATCCTAACCTCATAAGGCTTTATTATCTATACCACTCGTTGGACATTGAATCACATACTGCCTTGTGATATCACTTTTGTTGTGGTCACTCATCTGAAAGTATAATGCATTTATTTTCAACCTAATTAGATTATACTCTTCTTGAGGCCAGGAACCTTATATTTTTATTTTCTTTTTCTCCTACAAGCACTAACTCAATCTTTAATTCAGTAACTAATCTGTTTAATAAATTTTTGAATGAATGAGTCATTCCAATATTAATATTCATGTAAAAGGCCTAGAAGACAATCTGGCACGTAGTAAACACTAATAAGTATTATCTGTTGTTATTATCTAAAACCAGCATAGTGATCTCTGAATATTCATCTCACTCCATCCTTTGCTGATTATTATTTCTATTCATAGACTCAAAGACTTGTGGAATCTTAGAACTGGAAAATTTTTAAAGTTGTATGATAAAATCCCTTTATTCTGGTAGATCACTGGGCTTGAGCAGACTCAAGGTTATCTGTCCCATTTCACTGTAACAGTGGTTCTCAACCAAGTGGTTCTCAACAGCCCCACTACAAAGAAGTATTTGATCCAAAATGTCCGTAGTGCCCAAGGTTGAGAAATCCTGTGCTGTGGGTGGCTCTCTGCCTCTTATTTAACCTTCATTAAGTGAAAATCACCTGCTTTCCTAATTAACGTGTTCTGTTGTCATAAAAATTTCTCAATATCAGATTTTTATTTAGTATTTCTTCTCTTTATTTATATTTTCCCTGTTTTGAGAGGAAAATTTAAATAGTTAAAATATGTAGGAAAAATAAATTTTGCAGAACAATTTCCCTCCTAGACATACCCTTTAAAATTGTTTGGGAGAAACTGTAAAACTTACTTGGAGAGAGCTGTTATAAAGTTAAGAGGGGCTTATCAAATGTCTTAGGAATAGTAGGTGTTTCACAGCCTGCTCTTTTCGTTTTACTGAAGTATCAAGTGTCCCCTGATGACGGTCAGGGCAGAAAAGGGGTTAAACGAAAGCAGCTAATTGCTTATCGCCAACTGGAGTGGGAGAAAGGGACCAAAGGGCAGCCGTCATTCTGCCTCCCTCCATAGCTGCTCTCTGCTTCATCCTCCCTTATTTCTCTGCCTCATTCCCAAGGCTAGAGGTATATACAGTGATGACAGTTACTGATTGAACATTGTCAGAAACAAAGACCTATGGAGACTTCAGTACAGTTTCTCCTCTAGCAAGAGATAGCAGAGCTGTGATCCACTTTTGCCTAAAGGAAAGTTACAAACATCCCAGTCTGTAATTTGGAAGAAAATCCCAGATGTATAGGCTGCTTTTTCCTGAGTTTGCTGATCATCGTCTTCTTTCCCCTCACTAATTCTGTTCCCTTCTCTCAGGGGCAGTCACATGATGGTATCTTGCCCCAGAAGCCATTTTTATCCTTATGTAGTGTTTGCACTTTGAAAGTGGTTCTTTTCTGAATGACGGGAAGCTTCGAGGTTCAAGGTCACAACTAACTTTAGCCCTGATTCCTGTTACTTAGGAGCTTATGCAAGTAAATACAAGTGGCTGTGTCTTGCCATTCTTTTTAGCAAGAAAAGATTAAAGACTAACTGATCCTACCTAACTTTTCTGCATGTTTTTATAGTATATTTAAAATCTTTCTCTGACTAGTCAATAAAATGTAATATTTCTAGCCTTTTCTCAAATCAGATTTCTGAGATATTAGAACATTTTTCTTCTTTTTTTTAATAGATTTAATTAATTATTATTATTTTTTTTTTTTGGCTGCATTGGATCTGTGTTGCTGTGCGCGGGCTTTCTCTAGTTGTGGCGAGCGGGGGCTACTCTTCGTTGTGGTGCGAGGGCTTTTCATTGCGGTGGCTTCTCTTGTTGTGGAGCACGGGCTCTAGGTGCACGGGGTTCAGTAGTTGTGGCATGCGGGCTTCGTTGCTCCACGGCATATGGGATCTTCCCGGACCAGGGCTCGAACCTGTGTCCTCTACATTGGCAGGTGGATTCTTAACCACTGCGCCACCATGGAAGCCCTGTCACATATATTCTTAATTACAGGCTTTTTGTATTTATTTCTTCTGTGTTAAATACATCATGAAAATAAGGATAATAAATGCTTTAAATACAAAAAGGGGAGGGGTTAAATTAGAACCTTAAATGGTCTTGATTGATTAGCTAAGTAGATAGACAAAACAAAATGAATTTTAATTGACATGAATATAGATTCACTAAATCAAAGAGAACCCATGCAGACACAAGTCAGGATTTTGTTTGAGGATGGCAAAAATACATATCTGGGATTATGGTTGATGGAAAGTTTTGTCAGTGCAGAATGACTGTGTAAAGATTAGCATTGTGCTGCAACTACCATTGCTACTAATTAGTTAACTGTCGTTGTGTACTTACTGTGAGCCAGCACTGCTCTAAAGCCCTTTACATATGACCATTGACCTAGGAGAGGCAAACAGCATTATAGGACACACAGCTAGTCTTTCCTCCCCTAGGTCAGCTGAACACCAAGCAGTAGCATAGTGGGGTCCCAACCTTCCAACCCAGATGCCATGCTCCTTGCAGCTCTACCTGTAGTGATGTTCTCACCACAGGTAAAATTCCAGTGTCTGTGTTTGCCGAGCCTTGAGGGAACAAGAGCTGTTTCTCAGGATAGGAATAGATGCTTATTAATGTTGCAAATAGAATAGGTAGAGGACATATTTTTTTTAATTTGAGGCAAAAACATTTAAGTTTGACTTGTATTCAGAATTGTTTTAATAATACTTATTGGAGGCCTACACATATACATAGGAAGTAGTTGTAAAAATTCTGCTTTTGGTAGGAAAATTTAACATCACTTTGATACACAGTTTTCTGGTTTGAACCTACATGCTGAATTTAGAGAACTAGAAATGTATTTTAGTGCATTTAATGAAATTATCAAGCATCCTCATTTCTTTGGAACAGATTTTTAAGAAACTTTCATGCTCTAAAACAGTGCCAATAAGATGATTTTTATATTATATTGTAAGAATCATGTGTAAAAATAACAAAAATTACTTTCCTGGTTTTTAGATGTGTGGTTTTTAACAACAGAGGAGTGGCAGGGGAGAATCTCTTGGTAAGTAAATCTAAATTAATCACAACAGCTTAATTTTTAAAAGAATCATTTCCAGTTTTATAACAAAAACATATTCCTTTTTATTTAAGATAGCTTATTATGTAAACAATACAAGTTCATTGTGGAAATATATGGATAAGAAAAAAAAGGAAACCCATAATTATATGACCAGGGGAATCCCCTTAGTCTATGTTCATCAGATCTTATATTTAAATTTTAAAATGTAATATATTTCTATTTTTTAAATTAAGGCTTTATTTGATAACTTAACTTTTATACTTACCATATTTTTGCATCAATAAATATTTATCTACATCATCTTTAATGCAAAACATATTTTCTTTAAAAATTAACTGGTACAAAAAAATTAACCACTACAGTAATACATTTTTAATTAAGAAATTTACTGTCGTCATGAAATGGACTGACTGCATGTTATATGCCTATTTGCCTGCCACAGTTTACATGGAGGAAATATTATTTTAAATCAGCTTTTTTTCCCTCTAACCTCTAAAGTTTTTGCTAGGATAGAAGTCCTTCCATCTCTTGGAAAATCATCACTCTATCTGATGTTAACCTGTGAGTTGGAATGAGAAATATTACACCCATTGAAATTTTCTTGAAGCTTTTCAACTGTTAGTCCCTCACCACTTTCACAGGTCAAAGGCAATTCTATCAGAATAGAAAGAAACTTTTTTTCTGGGTCATTGATAGTGAATGATATTAAGACTATAAATAATTAAGTCATGATGGAAATAAAAATTTACAATCATGTCACTGTGTCAGTACATTATGAGAATTTGGGGAAAAAAAAAGAAAAGAGCTCTTGCACTTTCCTTTATAGTAAGTTAAGTCCTGGAGAGGATCAAGAGCAACATGATTTCAAAAGCTAAAGTTATAAAGTGTTTACGGTCTCACTCAAGCGCCTCGTGAAGGTGAAGGTTCACATTTCCTTACTTAGTCCGGCCCTTTAGGAATCTTGTAGACAGGTGGTAGGTATTCTAAAGGGAAAGATTTGAACTTGTCACTCTGGCTCTGGACTAAGCAAATTGTTTTTGTGCAGCTCTTGTCTGCTGTGTGTCCTTCTAGGTGCTTCCAGGACACAAAGATGGGGACGACATGATCTGAGGCTCTCAAGAAAATAACATGCTGCAAAGTAAAATCCATTCGGTTCCATAAAGTGAGAGATAAGGATCTGTTCATTTAGCAAAGCTGTGTTGTATGCCTACTAAATCAGGCACTGTACAAGGCAATAGAGTGAGGAGTGCACACATTATTACACACAACCTGAACCCTTACTTAGGAGCTTTAACTTAAGTTTCAGGAGATGGTCAGATACATAAAAATATACACAATACAGTGTGACCACAGGAAGGTTTATTAAGGCTACAGAGCATAGAGGGAAGGAGTAACTAACTGCCCCAGGGGAGGCGGCAGAATATCGCAGTGGAGGTGAATTTGAGTTGGATCTTGAAGGCTATGGTATTGAACCAGCAGGGGGGATAGAGGAGCTTTCTCAGCATGAAAACCAAGGTATTAAAGAGTGTAGTAGCAAGTACTTATTTGTGGAGGGATAAAAATGATGATCATTTTATCTAATGTTTGTTGAGTCCGTAGAATATATCATTATGTCTTTTTTTTTTCATTATGTCTTTTTGTACTCGATGTTCAGCAATAGAAACAACCCTGTGATTTAGGTAAGTGTAGGCACCATCATCCCCATTTTCCAGATGAAGAAAATGAGGGACAAATAGGTTAAGAACTTCCTCTCACTGAGAAATTCAGAGCCAGGATTCAGACCCAGGTAGGCTGACTATGTGCTTATGTTCTTGACCATTATACTGTGCTCCCTCTCATTACTCAGGAAGTGATAGGAATTCTCCCAGAAGGGTAGGGCCAGATTTTGAAGAGTCATGTGTAGAATTCCAAGGAACCTAGTATTGAACCACTGACTTTTTTTTTAAGTTTGGTTTTATTGAGGTATAATTGACATATAAAATACCTTGGTCATGGTCATGTTTTAGAAGGAGAACCATGGCAGAAAAGTGATGGAGGGGAAGGAGGCTGGAGGCTGGGAAATCTGTTAGAAGGCAGTTATTGAAGACCTATCCAGAGTGTGAACGCAGAGGTGGGGGGGAGGAAGGGGAGAGAACAAAAATGAGGGGTATTCATGGGGCAGAAATAATAGTATGGTGGGAAGTGAAGAGACGGGAGCCAAGGTTGGCATGTCTAGTTTTGCTGACTTGTAAAAGGCTAATACGGTGAAAGGTAATATTTGCTGAAATAGGAAATTTAGGAGAATTTACAAGCTTTTGGTGTCATCAAAATAACAAATTCAGTTTTAGATATTGAGGGTGCTTTTAGGTCATCCAGGTGGAAATTTTTCATAAACAGTTGGATATACTAGACTGGACCTCAGAAGAGACATACAGGCTGGAGAAAGGAATGGATTGGTACGCAGTGGAACCAGGAGGTCAGGAGTGGGTGAGATCGCTTAGGAACCATTGGTAGAGCAAAGGACAGACTCTTAGAACACAACAAATAGGAAGGAGGAGAGAAAAAGAGGAGGAGGAAGCTTGAAAAACTTTCTACCCTGAGCATTTAAAGTTAATTGGAAATTTACTTTGAAAGAATGCAGCAACCCAGTAACTTTTACCCATAAACTTGCATAGATTTTTAAAAAATCTCCAAGAACAGTTTTGGGAGATTTTACAAAGGGATGGTAATTAGATAAAAAAATTTTTTTTAACTTTTAAAGAATTCACTGAGTTCTAAGTGAGAGGATAAGAGTAGCTTGATCTCTGGCGTCTTATACAGTGCATCGGGTTGAATTCTGATGAACTGGTACCTCCAGCAAATATCTGTATCATAAAGGCTAATGTCATCTAACTTAAGAAAAAATAAGGATAGCAAATGACTAAAACATAATTATATCCTTTTAGAATAACTGTTTTTGAAAAGAAATTAAAGGGAGTAAATTAATTATAATTTACTATATACTTCTTATAACCTAATGGATCACAAAAATGAGATGCCAATATTGATTATTAGAGCTAGGTTTGATATTTAGATCCCTTGATAGTCCTTCTTCTTTCTGCCTTAGAGCTATAAACAGTTACTGTTTCAGACTAGAGTAACTCTATGAGCATTTATACCTTACCTTGTTCCAGAAAGGATTTAATGTAGCTCAGACCCAGAGTAAGTAAGACCTTAGGGTAGGCATAAAAAAGGACAAAAGATGAATCAGCAAAGATCAAACAGGAAGGAACCGATTCTAACTGAAATTAACCCAAAAGAGCTAGTAAAGGTTAAATGGAATTTAGGGTAAGCAGTTCTCCTAGGAGTGGAAGAAATGCAAAAGTAAAAGATTTGCTGAAATATGTTGGTGATATACTTAGAATTTATAGGGATTACTATGGCTCCTGCAGAGCAGAATAAGAAAGTAGAAAATTTCCACCACCACATTGTCCTCATTTCCAATTAGTCATTGCAGGATTGAGAGAAAGCCAGAAGCCTTGCTCACGAGTAAATGAGAAGCCTGCATGTTGCCCTTTCTGGGGCTCTGAGCTGTAGAAGACAGAGAGTCCTAGTCTCAGTAGACTGATCCTCAGATACTCCTGCAGGGTTCTTGGAGCCCTCGAAGTAGACGGTGCTTTTATTTTTTTTTAATATTAATTTATTTGGTAGCACTGGGTCTTAGTTGCGGCAGGCGGGCTCCTTAGTTGTGGCACATGGGCTCCCTAGTTGTGGCTCACCGTCTCCTTAGTTGCGGCATGCGAACTCTTAGTTGCAGCATGCATGTGGGATCTAGTTTCCTGACCAGGGATCAAACCCAGTCCCCCTGCATTGGGTGTGTGGAGTCTTAACCACTGAGCCACCAGGGAAGTCCCAATGGTTCCTTTTCTTGCTTTCTGCAGATTGGTTTTCAAGACCAGGAATCCAGGAATCCAAGTTATCCACAAACTCCCTAATATTAATGATTACTTTGTGAACTGTCATGTTTCCAGCTTAGTTTAGGAATGATAATCTACAAAGAACTCAGCCAAACCTGAGTTTGTTGAATGCTACACAAGGGTCCCTCTCCTTTTGTTTATAGGATCATGCAGACTTCTGTGTCCCTAAACCCAACCAGAAAACTCTCCTAGCCACTTTGGAAAATACTCTGGCAGTTTCTCAAAAACTTAAAATTGAGTTGCCGTATGATGCAGCAATTCCACTCCTAGGTATATACCCAGCAAATGAAAATATATGTTCATACAATAACTTGTACACACTTACTTGTAGCATCATTATTCATAATAACAAAAAGATGGAAGGAATCAGGATGTCCATTAATGGACAAATGGATAAATAAAATGTAGTACAGCCATGCCATGGAATGTTTTTCAGCATTTTAAATGGAATAAAGTACTGACACATGCTACAATATGGATGAACCTTGAGAACATTATGCTAAGTGAAAGAGACCAGACAAAAGCTCACATATTGTGTAATTTCATTTGTACGAAATATTCTGAATAGGCAAATCTGTAGAGATGGGAAGAAAGATTAGTGGTTGCCTCGGGCGGAGGGAGGTGGGTGACTGACTGCTAATGGTGGAAGGTTTCTTTTGGGGGTGATGAAAATGTTCTAAAATTGTGATAGTTGTACAACTCTGAATGTACTAAAACACACACACACACACACACACACACACACACACACACTGAATTGTATATCTTAAATGGGTGAATTGTATGCTATGTGAATCATGTCTCATAAAGCTGTTAAAAAGAAAAGCCTCCATCAGGTACTTTCCCGTTCAAGGTAGCGCTGATGAGGGGTTGGGGTGGGGGGGCAACAGTGGAGCAGAAGCCAGAAAATACTTTAAAGCTGTGCAGCTCCAAATGCAGTTTGTCAGCCAACTTTCACTTCTCGAACTATCTGACACAATCCCTGACAGTATGAGGGGCTGCGAGAGAATGTAAACCAACTTCGGCTCTGAGCACACTGCTGAGGTGAGCTGATTATTTTTTTTCTCACAGAAATACTCTCTCGGTGAGAGAAGCAGCGTGCTGATTTATATTCTGATGCCAGCCCCTTATCTCACCCTGGACTGGCACTTTAAGTAGCTCTGCTTCAGAGATCCTCTAATCCTAAAAACCTCATTTAGTAGATGAGGACACCGCTGGAGAAGTGGGGTGACAGGCTTGACGTCATAAAGCTGATTAGTGGTCTTAGGGCATGAACTTAGACTGTCCAATGTCTTTACGTTACAGCTCTGGCTTTAAGTCAAGTCAGGCGGAAAAGAGGGTAGAGATAAAGAGGGTTTTCAAAGAGAGGGATCTTGCCTCAATCTCCAATGCCTCGGGTGGTTATTTAAGGACTCAGATCTTGAGAAATCTGCTCTTGTTTCCTACTGAGCTTTTCCACCTCAGAAGCTAATGAGGTAGGAGGGATGTAGGGCTCTTTCCCCTCCTGGGCCCTGTTTTCTGAAGGGGGCATTCACAAGGGATTAAGGACTGTAATGGTCTGAGGGAGGAGGGGCATATAGCGCATGGCCAGCCAAAGCACAGTTCAGTTGTCAGACTTTCACCTTCAGGCACTGCCTTTCCCACACTCAGTATCTTCTTACTGAACACCACTGTGTCCCACCCAAGTCTGCCCTTTCCTGAATGCTCCCCCAGATAACCTCTCCCTCCTCCCTCTACCCATCAGAACAACCCAGGAAGGTTGTAAGCCAGATGTGGATATGAATTCATTGAATCGTATAGAATTTTCTTCTAACACTGATAAGTCCAGTTCAGTAATATCAACTGCTGTAAGTGGTGGGTATGCAAAAGATTGTGCAATTCTCTATATTTAAACAATTTTTAAATAAAAAGAATGTTTAAGTAAATAAAGAATTTTAGGAATAGTATATTTTTTAGGAATAACAATGATAATTTTAGGAATAGCAACAGTGTAGTAGCTAGCTACCATTCATCGAAGGCTTCAGCTGTGCCAGGTGTTCCTTTATGCCATAAGATGTTTAGCAATACTTCTCTGTGCACTGCAGGGAATCCCCATAGAACTAGACTTCCCTCTTCCCAAGTGACTCTAGGTAGGTTTTGTCATTCTTGTCAGTGCAGCCTCCTCCTCTCTTGGCTCAGGTCTCACCCTGTTTCTTTATTCTCTTCGAGCAGTTGGTTCTCAGCCCTGACTGCACAGTAAAAGCCTCTGGGAAGCTTTGAAAAAGTACTGATCCCTGGATGCCATCCCCCCAAAGATTCTGATTCATTTGGCCTGGGCTGGAGTCCAGGTGCCTGTGTTTGTCCTAAAACTCCCCGGTGAGTCTAGTCTGCAGGCAGGGCTGAGGTGGTGGGTAGTCCCAGGCTTCCTAGGACCCTGGCCTGAGAACTCCTGCCTGCCTGGCTGACAGGCTCTAAGCCACTAACAGACTGTGCTCATTTATCAGTGTCGCTTTGTAGCATGACTGCATAAGCATGCGCCATGGCTATCCAGAACGTTAGCAGGAACACGGCATATAGGCTATCTTGGCCCCAGCATTGGCCAGGATATTTCTTGGGGCCCTTTGTTTTGTGGTTGGTTACTTTAAATAATTAACAAATTCTCAGGCAGGTTTGGATACCTGGTCATTTTATATGCCTATCAATGTAGGTGAAATGATTATTCATTAAAGTGCTGGTTTTATTTACATATGCACATACATTTGTTTTCTCTGACTCTTTGTTTAACAAACTCAGTTTCCAAAAATAAGATCAATTTTTCTAAGAATGATTTGGGTAGCTCATTAGGTACTGGACTGGGAGTGGGTGGAATGAAAGCAAAACAACACAACAACAAAAACACACTGTAGAGAGCGGTTAAAAAGCATAATTCGCCCTATTATAAAAGTATTATTCCTTTTGGGGTAGCCTACATTCACACAAGAATCACAGAGTTCATGTAATCAGCATCTTATCAAATATTTGAATACAGATCGTTAAATACTAGAGAGAAGACTGTAAAATGAAATATTGTAAGCTCTTGATGTTTATCAAGACATTACAATAAAGTAAATGTGAAATTTAAGTGATTTTTAAAAAGACATTTGTGTGCCTTTTTCAGTTTTATTTTTTTCTGGACAGAAAACTGAAATCTTTTTACGAGCTGGCCTTCTTCAGTATTGGATGTGTGGCAGGTATTGAGAGAAGGGTCCTGGGTTATGGCTTTTTCTGCAGATTAGCAAATTAATCTGCTCCCAGAATAGCTAGGGAAAGTCAGGCTACCTGATTGACAGGGTGAATTTTAATTTGTTTCTATACCCTCCCAAAAAATTTTTAACGAAATTTGCATTTTAAAACAAATGACTTCTAAATCAGGACAAGAAAATTCTCTTTCAGAATAAGGAGGAACCGGTTTGTCTACGTTTTGGAAGTTAATTAAGGATAAATTAGATGTAGTTCATAGATAAATATAAAATATATGCTTTATTCTTTTCTCACCTATTATGTATAATTAGAATTAATTTTACTTCATCATTCTCTTCCATGCTTTTTAAAAAGTAACCTCTAAAAAGCCATTTAACAAATTACTATTGTTTCTCTCTGATAGCAGTTGCAGTTGAACAATTTGAACAATCTTGGTTTGTAATTATTGTCAAATTACTCTAACATAAAATATTGGATTGGTCAAAAAGTTCGTTCGGGTTTGTCTGTTACATCTTATGGAAAAACAAGAATGAACTTTTTGGCCAACCCATTATTTATGCCCAAACGTCTGCTGAAGGTTACCTATCCTTTAGATTTTCTGCATTTTTCAAGAATACCTTTCCCATCCTCTTCTCACTCTAAAAGGAGCTTTCATCACCCAGCTGAATCCTGCCAGGTCTTCCTTCCTCCCTTTAGGGATTAGATGCGGCTTACTTTACCTCTGTTCTGGAAGTATGAAATAAGAGGATAGTTGCTGGTGGTATTAGCAGCCCTAGCAACTGAGAATTAACTAACATTTTTAATCTAAAAAGATGCTATAGGGGCTTCCCTGGTGGCGCAGTGGTTAAGAATCCACCTGCCAATGCAGGGGACATGGGTTCAATCCCTGGTCCAGGAAGATCCCACATGCCACAGAGCAACTAAGCCCGTGCACCACAACTACTGAGCCCGAGCGCCACAACTACTGAACCCCACGCGCCTAGAGCCCGTGCTCCGCAACGAGAGGAGCCACCGCAACGAGAAGCCCGCGCACCACAATGAAGAGTAGCCCCCATTCACTGCAACTAGAGAAATCCCGTGCGCAGCTACGAAGACCCCAATGCAGCCAATAAAATAAAATGAAATAAAATAAAAAGATGCTATAAAGTTATGTCTTTAAACCTGAGGAAAATTTCTGCCAGGCCTACCAATTCAATGTATTACCCCCATAAGTGTCTTTGCTGTGTATCCTAGGCGAATTCTTTCTTTAATGGGACTCAAGTCCTATGAAGAAAGAAGGCATATGATGTTCCCTGTTGGAGCCCATCAAGTAGCAAGAGGTTGTGTGGTATAACCACGTAGGTTTGCATATCAGAAGTTACTAATCAGGTCATCTCACTTTCAATCCTGTGTGTTTCCCTTCAATCCTGTGTGTTTCCATTCAATTCAACAAGTATTTATTGACTGTATAGAGGTGAGCAAGATAGTAATAGAGAGAGCCTCACATATAGATAGTAAGGGCAGGGAACAGGCTGGCCGGGACAAGTAGGGGTAGAATTGGGAAAGGCTGTGAGTTCCTGGAGAACAGGGGCCAAGTCTGACCTTTTGTCTGACATTTATTCAATTTTTTCAAGGCATGATTTCAGCAGGCAGAGTTGACTGTGAAGGCCACTTGGCAGATGAAGTTTACACAGGTGGCAAGGATATTAAGAGACTTAGCAGGCAAGAGAACAGCAGTGTCCCATGGACCAGAATCCATACATATGGAGGACTAGTAAAACGCAGAGCTGGAAAGGTTACTTGGCATATTGTGAAGGGCCTTAGCAGAGGACTTTGGATTTAATTCAGTCAACAATGGAAAGCTAATGAAGAATTTTAATCAGAAACACTGTCATGATTAGAGCTGGAAGTGTTCTTCAGGAAGATTAATCTCACGTTGAATGGGATGTATGATTATGGATGGTGATTAGGAAAGGCTGGCAGTTAACTAGTTCAGAGGTTATCACCTGGTAGTCCAGGTGAGAGGTACAAAGGCCTGGGAGCAAAGACAGCTGGCGCCACACCCTTTCCACACCTTTTTCCCTTTGGTGCTTACCATTCCCATCTTGCCTACCTGATGGCTTCCCACTGCAAGCACCCCCATCTCTTTGACTGGGGGCCTTCTCTAGCCATGGAAGCCTGCTGAGCCTCTGCTCAGGGCCGACCAGAGTGCCAGGGAGTTAACATCCCCCAGGAGCTGCCTTCAACCAGTGGCTGAAGCGAACTGGTGGGCAAATAACCCAGCTCCCTTGCCACTTGGTTGGGATAATTTTGAGCCTTGTTCTATAGTCTCCCAAAATGCCCCAAGGGGATTGAGTCCCAGTTGTCCACAGCCACAAACAGCTGGGTAACATTCTTTACTGGCTTCCTACTCTTTCTGACTCACACTCACTCACCACTCCCCTACTCCCCATTCCCCCATCACCTTCTAAATGAACCGCTTGCACTCACATCCTTGTCCCTGGGGCCTTCTGAGAGAATCTAACGAACCAGGGCCTTTACTAGAGTGGAAAGAAGGGCTCGCCTGTGTTGCCTGAAAAGATTCTGGGGAGGAAGAAGCTACAAGACTTGGAAGTTTATTGGCTGTGGGTTAAGGGAGAGGAAGAAGGCAGTGTCACCTACAGTTTTAACTAAGAAAATGTAGATGTCATTTATAGAAAAATGGGAAGTTAGGAGAAGCATTAGGAGTTTTCATGAAGAGATAAAAGAGTTTACTTTGGGACATTTTGAGTTTGAAGTACTGACAGAACATTACTTCTAGAACTTGGGAATTTGCATCTGGAGCCCAGGAAGAAGGAAGAGACTGGAGACTCAGGTTTAGTCGCTGCTTAGAGGTGGTTGATGAAGCTGTGAAGGTAGACCAGACCTCCAGGAATTGGGTATTGACCAGAGAATGAGCAGATGCAGGCCTACAACAAAACTTATGGAAATGAATTCTCATATTTGGGGTTGTGGGGAGAATGACAGGAAATGGAAAGCCAGCAGCAGGATGACAACAGGACGAAGCCATCACGGAAGCTAAGGGAGCGGCCAGCAGGCGGCAGCTCGTGCCGGAGGGGCTCTAGATGCGCTGAGTTTCAGAGTTCTGGCAGCTTTGATCCACACCAGCATTATCAGTTCCCAACTTAATGTAATCCACTGGGAGAAAAACATTTAGGGAAAAATAAGCTCCTATGTCTGAGCGTACCGGATATTGATTTGCTTACTAAATATCTCATGGAACCTTAGTGCTTTACAAGAAGTAGTTTACTTATTACAAACATAAACTCCAAGCTCTGCTACTCTGTGACCTTTGGCAAATTACTCAACCTTGCCGAGCCTCAGAAGGAACGAGGTGCTATTTCTGGTCCTTCCTGAAACTAAAATTCTCTGATCCTAATAATTTTCCATAGGCCATTTTTCTCATACCCTAACTCTATGTGTATGTACATACATGTACACACATACTTCACTTGAAGCCTGCATAACAAGAGTATGTGTTGGTGATTGTTTATACATAATACAGAAATTTAAAAACTATGCAGTGTGAATAAACTCACGTGTAGTAAAAATGCCAAGTAGGGATGATCTTTTTCACCGGAATTCTTGTGACAAATTCTGCAGTCACTATGAATGAGACTGGTAGTAGATATTATTCTGTTTAGATTTTACATTGAATTTGTGCCCCTCAAATGCATTTAATCACAAAGTATTTTTGGAAGTATCTCAGTTTCGTCACTTACTAGCTGTTCAGGAGTTTACAGGAGTTGCTTAACCTCTCTAAACTCAGTTTTCTATTAAAAACTCAGTTTCCTAAGTATAATAATAGGATCTTCCTCAGGGTTTTGTGGACACAAATTTAACCATTCAGTAAATGTTAGCCATTGTAAGTACCGTCAGGTTAACATTTGTCTTTTGGTGAGCTTTATATTTGCACATCTCAGAAAGATGGTAGTAGGCAATAGGAGTATTTTAGCCTTGAGTTTAGGTGGAGGCGTCAGTGAAAATTGTAATTTTCTCAGACTACTCATTAGTAATTGAATGGTGGGTGGCACATAACCTTCCAATCATAGTTTACTGGAATATTACAATCAGGGTGGTACACATAACTTGTTTCGGTATTTTTACTAGGGTAATAAAAGGGTTATCAGATTTCTCTCTTTGTTATTAAATTTCTGGTTATTTTATCTCACATATACTTTATTCATATATACACTCTCACATACATTGTACAGACAGGATTGCCCTCTGCTCCCAGATCTCAAATAAAGCATCTGTGAAGCTTTTCTGCTGGAAACAGAGCCCTTATTAATGAAATTCACATGAAAACCATTTGTTTTAATGCATTATGTATTGAGACATAATCAGCTTTACATATTTTAACATTTTAAGTGTCTGTTTTCAGTGTAGCACAGCTGGGGTTATATGGAAATATTATTGAAAAAGAAAATATTTAATTAATAAAGCACACTGGATGTTGCTTTATCTAGAGTGAAGGCAGTGCCAGAAAATCACACTCCTTCATTGGTAGACAGCACTCGAGATAGAGAAAACAGCTCCCCAGTAAGAAAGGAGTCACAATTTAAATTTTTTGTGGTATTGTTGGAAAGCCTTTTTTGGTTGCTTGATTGTGTTTTTTAATAAGAATTACTTTGGCTTTGGCTTTGTCAGGCCTAAGTTGTTGTTTTTTTCCTATAAAAAGGTGTGATTCTCCACTTTTTCTGCCTAAATTGACTCTGTTCTTGTTTAGTTAGAGACACATTTGAGTAGAGTACTGCATATCTGTTTAATTTGAGGTATTTGTATTGGTCTTGCCCCATTTTCGTCCAGGCTTTCTTGCATGATCAGAGTCTTTTGTTAGTGCCATCTCAAATAACACTGACCCTAAATGGCATATATGTGTACTGCAAGACAGGAAAATGATAAATTATTATGACTCATAGTATGTGCAAACAAAGGTCATTTTCTCGTATTTATGACTTCTTGCTCTTTTTTACAATTCTGCATTATACAAATGATGAACCTCCTGATTATAATTTTTGTGCTTTACCTGTCATTGCTTGCAGACGCCAAGGACTTACTGTTGTGCGAACACTGAAGACTTGGAGACGGTCATTCAGCATGTTCACAGTCTGTACCCTTCTGCTCCATTCCTGGCAGCAGGAGTTTCAATGGGAGGGTAAGGTTTTTCCTTTCTAAAATGTCCAAAAGGGAAGTGGTGCTAGAGACTGCCTCTTTCAGACGACTGTAAGCTGCATGGGCATTTAAATGTTTGATTATTTTTATCATATTTCTCCACATGTGGCTGAATGGATGAAGGAATTAATTCAGGTAAATTTTAATATTTTCCTTGACTACTGGTCTCTGTGGTGAGAAGTATACAAGTACCTCCTCGGGGTGCTTGGGGTTTTGTGAGCCCGAAGGCTTGTCCGAACCCCATGGAGTTGATTTCTATCACTGGGTGGCAGCCACGTTGACCTTCAGATTCCCTGATGTATTCCCAGCCATCACTGCCACCGTGTTCTCCAGGACCATTCAGGAAGCTGAACTTGTACCATGACTTTCATCACTCCAGTTGTAGAAATAATTATTATTGCTCTCTCCAACTGAAGGGGCCTTCAAAACAGTTTTTCCCCAGGTGGTGTTTTTCTTGTTTGTTTTGTCTTGTTTAGTTTTGTTGCTGGGCAAATGGACCTTCCCTAGAATGCTCTCCTAGAAACTGTGAAATGCTGTTTGTAACCCCCTACTCCAGCTGCTATTTTAAGCAAATGAATATTTTAATTGGTGCTGCTTGCATAGGGGCTTTTTTGGACTTTCTATGCCATGTATATATTTATATTTTATATTTACATACTTAGGCTAATTGTTTAATCTTTTTGTTGTAGTAATAGTGAGCTTAATACAATCCAAAATTTTTATTATATGGCATTTTGCTATGCTTAGATTACCTAAAGCATTGTCCAAAATCAACAAACACATGGGATAGAAAATGCTATATTTTTCTTAATTTTGTAATTGATTTATCTGTCATTTCAGTTTTTAGAACATTTTAGGAGCATGTTTACTTGAAAATGAACAACTTTACAAATGATAGGCTCTAAAAAATCGGCTCTAACAACAGCTTTTTAGATTCTGATAAACATAAAACTAAGAAGAAAAGAATACGTTTCTTACATTAGCATGGAAGGTCTGACTTGACCTACTAAAGGAAGAAATCTGAATCACCGCAGAAAACCCAGGCAGAATCTGTGAATTGTGCTTAAAGGAAAGGATTTCACTTCTCTTTCCTTTGCCCCATAATGAGAACCTTAAAGGACAAGGTGCCCAGCTGAACTTTCTTTCTTTAATCATATAAATTCTTTACTTTTTTAAAAGCCAGACCTTATATAAACAGGCCCAGATTCTCTGTTCAGAGGTTCCTGGGAAATGCCTATTCTTGTCGAACTGAAGCCTCAGTGCGAACTTGACCGTTAGCCTCTGCAGCTTGTTGAATATTAATGTCTTGTAAATTGTTCAAAGGAAGTACCCCTTCTAGTTGCCTAGCACTGTGACATGTTCCCAAGTGGGTTTACTACTCGGGGATGTGTTTTACAGCTTGACACATTTTTCTTTTTGGAGATGTAGCAGACAGAAGCGTCTGTCAAAGATCCTTATGCCCAGGCTGGGTAATCTCCAAGCCTGTGATGCCTGGGGCCAAGTAAGGGTTTTGAGACAGAACTAAGTCTAGCCAAGGAATCCATGCTGCTCTAGACTCAGTCTGATTCCAATCTCCCAATGAGTTGGTAAACTAGCTTCAAAAATGTATAGAAATTCCAAAAAAAAAAAAAATGTATAGAAATTCCCAAATATATATAAAAGTAAGAAGAGTATAATGACGCCTCATATATACTCATCACCCAGCTTCAATAACTATCAACTCAAGGATAATCTTGTCAGTAGTACCACCCCCCACATTCCCTCTCAACTCTGATTATTTTAAAATAAATTTTAGACATCATTTATAAAGATTTCTGTAGGTATCTCTAACAGGTAGAGTCTCTTAAACAACAACCCATCACAATACTTGATTACATTTGAACAAAACTAACAATAAGGGGCTTCCCTGGTGGTGCTAGTGGTTGAGAGTCCGCCTGCCGATGCAGGGGACTCGGGTTCGTGCCCCGGTCCGGGAAGATCCCACATGCCGCGGAGCGGCTGGGCCCGTGAGCCATGGCCGCTGAGCCTGCGCGTCCGGAGCCTGTGCTCTGCAGCGGGAGAGGCCACAACAGTGAGAGGCCCGTGTACCGCAAGAAAACAAACAAACAAACAAAAAAAACTAACAATAATTCCTAAATATCATCAAATATTCAGTCAGTATTTCATTTCCCCATCAGTCTGTTGGCTGGTTTTTACAGTTTGTTTGAGGCAGCAGACAGCTAAAGTCCACATATTGAGATTGATATGTCTCTTAAATCTCTTAATCCATGGGTTATCTTTTCTCTCTCTCTCTCTCTCTTTTTTTTTTTTTGTGTGAAAATGGAGTCTTTTTCTTGCCAAAGTAAGACAGCTTTTTGGGGGGTAATGTCTTGACATTATTTTGCTCCTGAGTAATAACTAAGAAGCATCCCCACCTACTCGGTCATAGCTATTCCTGGTCCTTCCTACTCCTGAGGTTCACTTCCAACCCTTTCAATTTGCCTATTACATCAGACTCAGAAATCTCTGACCTCCAGCCAAAGAATAGGGCCACCAAAACTAGGACCCTAGAATGACCCTTTTGCAGGAGAGTAAGCATTATCTTCTAAATAGCTTAGTGAACCACAGTACTATAAACCAGCAATACAGTCATTAATGAAGAGTTGTTTTCAAGAACAAAATCTCCAGCCTGAGCTCTCAGCCCTGGGTCAGGAAATCACTGAAGTAGTTTCTGACACTACGGAAATGCTGAAGCTGTTGGCCTTTGGCAGTCTGTCTAACCTACAGTCACTCAGCCTACAGTTGGGATGAATTTTAAAACACCACATGGAGCCATGTGAATCTTTCTGCTGTGCTGTCATATTTTCAGTAAACCTTGGACAACAGCAACAAAAACAACAACAACAAAAACCATGAAATCTCCATTTTTAATCTAAAATCTCATCACATTCACTCTGTAAATGGATTTTTTTCCATGTGGGTTGTATAAAAAGAATTAGACAATTTTTACTCATTTGTCCTATTTCAGAACCTGGGCAATTAGAGAAATAAAGAATGGAAAATATGAGAAACAGAATTTAGGCTATCATCCTTTCTAGTTGGCAATGTCAAACTTAGATTTCTGACATTACTGCAGGTTAAACTCCATTCTTGTCCCTCTTACCAAAATAGAACTAGAGTAGAATCAGGAAAATTGATAAAATGAAAGGAAAATATGTGATAGGAGATAAGGACAAATAGCAAGAGGGAGTAGGGAGAGAAAACAAGTGACTTTAGGGGCCAACTGCTCTGCCACAATTCAGAAAGTCTAACTCTAGACGAGGGAGTCCTTACAAACTTTCTGTAGGGTACAAGGATGCAAAGGCAACCGGAATGGCCACCCAGAACAATTACTCAGAATCTCTGAAGGTGAGACCCAGACTTCGATAATAGTTTTAAAAACTCCACAGGTGATTCCAACATGCAGCCACATTTGAAAACCACTCCTTCTGTGATCTTTCATCTATGCCAAGCCTTGGCAAACCACAGCCTGGAGGCCAAATCTGGCCAGCTGTCTGTTTTTGTACAGTGCAAGAGCTAAGAGTGGTTATTATATTTTTTTAATGGTTGGAAAAATCAAAACTATTTCATGACATGTGAAAAGTATATGAAATTTCAATTTCAATATCCACATCTAATGTTTTATTGAAACATGGCCATATCCATTTATTCACGTATTGTCTATGGTTGCTTTCAAATTATAATCACAAGGTAGTTGCAACTGAGATTGTAGGGCCACCAAAGCCCAAAACATTTACTTTGTGATCCTCTATAGAAAAAGTTTGCCTGAAACACCCCCACGTATTAAATTAAACACTCAACTGAAGGCTGGGGCCCAGGGAATTGCAAATTTTTAATAAATCCCCAATGTCATTTTGAAAACAACAAAAAGAAAAACCACTCTTACAGTGGCTTTTTCTTATGTTTTACTTCATAGAAAGGTACACATGTAAGTAATAACTGTATGCTTTGTCCCATTCTGAATATAGCTGACTGCAAGATAAATAAATAGGTGAATGTAAGGAAAGAATAGAGATACTTGCATGGTTTTCCAAGATAAAGGACTTGGACACTGGTTTATATTTTTCTTCTCCATAGTTAAAGTCCACAATTAGAAATGGGATGTCTTGAGAGAGACAACAAATTCATCACTTGAGTTTTCTGTCTTTCCTCATTTTAGAATGCTGCTTTTAAATTACCTTGGCAAAATGGGGCCAAAAACTCCTTTGAAGGCAGCTGCAACTTTTTCAGTTGGTTGGAATACTTTTGCTTGCTCGGAGTCATTGGAGAAACCACTGAACTGGCTGCTTTTTAATTACTACTTGACAACTTGCCTCCAGTCTTCCATTAATAAGTGAGTCATCTTTAACACCTGATGTCTGCAAACTGTTTGGATTACGTGCCACAGTAAAATGTTTTCAAGCATAACATTGCTAATATATGTATATTTATGTTTGCATTATATGCATTTACTACTGCACCAAAATATTCTATTGTCAATATATACAAAAATAAAAAGATTTTAAGTATAAGCTAAAAATACAGATAAAAGCTCTGTTTTCTTTCTGTACCCCAGTGGATTACCTTGTACAACCTCTAGGCTCTGTGCCCCACTTGGAAGATCACCATTTCATCACTGTTCTAAATTATTCTAAAAGAATAAAAACATTAGACTCAAATGTGTTGAATAACATTATGGGCTATTTCCCTGGATTTTCTACTTGTTGCTAATCTTATTAGTACCTAATTCTCCCCTAGGTAGTAAGTAATGTATTAAGTGTTTTTAGAGACGAATAATATGATTTATAAGCATGTGTTATGAACATAGTATGTTTTAGTGGCTTAGGAGAATGCTTCTAAAATATGGATATTCTCAGCCCCTACAGTTCTTAACATTACCAAAATATTATCTTTGCATTAGTTTTTCTGAAATTGTTTAGGTATCTTCTAACAGTTAAACAGTGTGGCAACAAAGAACATGGGATGTTTCTGTTTATTTTTTGATAATTGTTACCATGCATTTTTAAGTGAATTGACAAATTTAAATATAAACTCTAACTAAAAAGTACAGTTAATTGCGCATAACTTAACTGAAAACCATAGTTACCCCGAAAGTTGACATTAGACACTGCATTAAACTTAACCTATTTTGGGGAGTTCTCTGGTGGCCTAGTGGTTAGGATTCTAGGCTTTCACTGCCGTGGCCCAGGTTCAATCCCTGGTCGGGGAACTGAGATCCCGCAAGCCATGTGGCATGGCCAAAAATTAAAAAAAAAAGAAAGAAAGAACAATATACATTCCTTAATTAAAAAGTACTTTATTAAAAAAAAAACTTAACCTATTTGTTACATTACAGATGTTGACTATAAAATACTGCTAAAAATACTACAGAATCGTATTTTTATTCATGGTCACTGAAATGGGGGACAGTAGCAAGAAAAAGGAAGAGAATGATTTGAATTAAAATATAGGTTATACAAGAAAAATAACCAACATTTAAAAATAAGTATACAACCTAGATGGGTGGGATGGGGGGCCGTGGGAGGGAGGTCCAAGAGGGAGAGGATATATGTATACATATAGCTGATTCACCTTGGTATACAGCAGAAACTAACATTGTAAAGCAATTATACTCCAATAAAAAAAATCTTTTTAAGTATACAAAAATATAAATTCTAATTTTCAATATAGCAATTTAAAAAATAAGATAAATCTTCAGTTGATTTACCCAGTTGAAAGCTTCTGGCTTAAGTGAGGCCTTTTTGGCCAAATTGGCTTAATAGCATTGGTGTGTAGGTACAATTTGTTATGAAACAACACTTTCATTTATTATTGTTATTTTGTTTATTATTACTGGTTCCTTCTTCCTCAATTAAGAAAAAGTACTTTTAGAAAATGTCTTCATGTACTTCGAATACTGTATGATATCACTTATGTGTAGAATCTAAAAATTACAACAAACTAGTGAATGGAACAAAAAAGAAGCAGACTCACAGAGAACGAACTAGTGGTTACCAGCGGGGAGAAGGAAGTGGGGGAGGGGCAATATAGAGGTAGGGGATTTTTTAAAAGGGGATATAATATAATAAAATCATGTATGTGAAACTTTTGAAAATTGTAAAGCACTATAGAATTTAAAGAATCATTCAATAAAAAAATAAACTTTACAAAAAGTCTTCAGGACAAATATCAATGTATTCCTGCCATGTCTAATTAAGTAAATATTTATTGAGTAACAACTTTATTCCGTGTTCTAAGTTACTTATCATTATGTATTTTAGGTATGTTTGAGATGGGAATGACCTTAATTTTTTACTTTTGAAATTCTTTTTTTCCAGGCACCGGCATATGTTTGTAAAACAAATTGACATGGATCATGTCATGAAGGTAGGAGAGAAACTTTATGTAATATGTTTATTTCCTTTTTTGATTCCAAGAATAAATATAATCGGTTTTTGTTTTTCAGGCTAAATCCATAAGAGAATTTGATAAGCGATTCACTTCAGTCATGTTTGGCTACCGAACAATTGACGATTATTATACTGATGCCAGTCCAAATCGTAGACTGAAATCAGTAGGGATTCCAGTGTTGTGTCTGAATTCTGTGGATGATGTTTTTTCACCCAGTCATGGTAAACTTAACATCTTTGTATACATTTTGACATGAATTAACTGTTTTAAAATATTTTAGGAAGGGCTTCCCTGGTGGTGCAGTGGTTGAGAGTCCGCCTGCCGATGTAGGGGACTCGGGTTCGTGCCCCGGTCCGGGAAGATCCCACATGCCGCGGAGCGGCTGGGCCCGTGAGCCATGGCCGCTGAGCCTGCGCGTCCGGAGCCTGGGCTCCGCGACGGGAGAGGCCACAGCAGCGAGAGGCCCACGTACCGCAAACAAAAAACCAAAAGAAATATATATATATATATATATATTTTTTTTTTTTTTAGGAAAATACAGTAATAAGAAACGTCAGTCATATAATGTTTTCTACTGTGATAAACAGGAAAAAAACCTTGATACTCATAATTTAGTATCTAAATGTCTCAGATCACTTTAAACGTCTTCATAGACCCTTATCTAGTCTACTGTGAGAGCCTCAGAACAAATTATGACTCAATATTTTGTTTGTTCTCATTTTTACAACTTTTCCTTCTTATAAAATAACTGTTCTTTGGACAGACTATGTTTACAGTATCTTTACCTCAAGAGTACATTGTCATCACTTGCCTTTTCTTCCTGAGGGTTTTTTTTTTTTTTAAGAGTAACTTCTACTGTTTTTATTTTTATTTATTTATTTTTGGCCACGCAGCTTGCGGGATCTTAGTTCCCTGACCAGGGATTGAACCCATGTCCCCTAGGAGGGGGGAAGAACGGAGTCTTAACCACTGGACTGCCAGGGAAGTCCCTTATTCCTGAGGTTCTTATACAGAAGGCTTTGGAGTTTTTTCCCCCTTTTAACCTAGAAGAGAGCTTGAGACTTTATTAATATGATGTCCTTGGATAACTCAATGAATGTAGCACATTCGGACTATAAGGTCATATTTGAAGGGAAAGTGTCTGTTTTCCCCCGGATACTATATAAAAGAAAATTATGCCCAAATTAACTTCCTTGTTCTCTTAATTCAAGAAATACGGAATTTTGTAACAAAGATATATGTGGATGTGTTCATACATTAAAGCAATATAAGACGCCTAGAAGTGATCATACTATTTTAAGGATAAGTAGACTTGACCTCTAATTTTTTTCTAATGAAATTTCATAAAGCTTTTTATAAAACTTTTTTTCCTTATTTCTCCCTTAAATACTTTTAAAACATTTTCCCCAAGTACTTCATTTTAAAAAATTATTTTGAGTACAAACACAGCACGTACGTATTGCAAAAATTTCAGAAAATCCCCAAAGTATGTTTTAAAAAAGTCACTTACCATCTTTTAGGGGATATCATTTTAATGTGTGATTTATGATTAAATCACAGGTAATTTTAGATGACTGGAACTTTTGGTCTTTGACCACAAATCAAAAAATTAAACTGTGAACTTTTTTTTTTTTTGGCCTCTGCGTGCAGCCTTGTGGGATTTTAGTTCCCCCACCAGGGATTGAACCCAGGCCCTCAGCAGTGAGAGCACGGAGTCCTAACCACTGGACAGCCAGGGAATTCCCTTAACTGTGAACTTTAATAATCAGTCGAATTACATGGAGATTGTTTAGCCTATTTTCATTGGGTGAAGGAAGTTCAGTATTTCTCTATTTTTATATTTCATGGACCCTTCTTCCACCAACAAAAATTTCCCAGCATTTAATTTGTCTTGACCCACTTGGTTGAAGTTTAAGCTCACTGTTTCTTATTCTTTCCCAGCCCTTAAAATCATTTTGCCACATTAAAGTAGTAGACAGTTGTCTGCATTCTGAGAGCACAGGCAGCCAGCATCTTTCACATGACTCAAATGGCCCAGCCTTTTGTTCTTCTGATATGACTGTAAACTATCAGTGTGTTAGAAATTCCTGACTGTATCCAGAGTGTGAAATTGGGGCTCTTAATAATTCCATTAGAGACAAATGAAGCACTCGTAATCTAAGCCCTTAGTGTAAGGTGAAAAAGGAAAAACATAAATAGTATCAGTCATTTCACCTGCCCCTTAAGCTCTAACACTTGATCCCAAGATAGATGTTCTGTTTTAGGTGTAGCTAGATAAGGATGTGAGTTCAGGACCCATTTAGGACAAGGACTTGACTTCCTAGGCCTTGATTTAGGTTCTCTAGGTTTATTCTTCAAGGAATGTAGTGAGAGGTCCAATTTATTTTTCTTTTTGCTGCGCCCTGCAGCTTGTGGGATCTTAGTTTCCCAGCCCTCGGCAGTGAAAGCACGGAGTCCTAACCACTGGATGGCCAGGGAATTCCCTGAGAGGTCCAATTTAAATCATCTAAACATGCAGTTTGGGCCCCTCAGCAGCTCTATCTTCAAAGGGTCTCAGTTGTCCTATAGTGTGTCAGCTTCCTTTCCTTCACTGGAAGGGTAGGGAGATCTTACCTTTAATGAACTCATTTACCCCTAAGACTCTACCCAAGATACGAAGGTCTAATTACTGGATCAACCATGTTATCTTAATTAGGGATTAGGGATGTAAGATTTAGCAGTATCTGAAATCAAAACACTTCTCATGCCACTTCGTGATCCATTATAGATCTTAAATCAAAAGGTTTCACTGTTTGAACTCTAAGCCTGAGGGGAGAATAAAAATAAAACAACTTTAACTCATGTCCTTTAAAGTTTTTACTCAGCATAATTTTGTAGAGCATTTGAAGAGACTGTCCTTACTGGAGGATTATTTAAATACAGCAATTATATTTTCAAAATAAAGTTTTTCTCTCTCCTGACTATAAACAGAAATTCAGAGAAGGAAAAAAATAAATAAAATAAAATAATCACCAGTGTTTTTTTTTTTTTTTTTTTTTTTGCGGTACGCGGGCCTCTCACTGTTATGGCCTCTCCCGCTGCGGAGCACAGGCTCCGGACTGATGCGCAGGCTCAGCGGCCATGGCTCAGGGGCCCAGCCGCTCCGCGGCATGTGGGATCTTCCCGGACCGGGGCACGAACCCGAGTCCCCTACATCGGCAGGCGGACTCTCAACCGCTGCGCCACCAGGGAAGCCCTCACCAGTGTTTTACCACCCAAAGATAAACACTGTTACCACTTGAAAGTATTATATGCCATTCTTTTTTGCTATCTATATGTTTTTAAAAATCATATGTATAATTTTGTATCCTTAATACAGCCACCAATTGGCCTCAGGAATCTAACTTCATGTAAAGTTAACCAAAGTCATACATAATGAATTTATAACTCTCACAAAGGTGATAAAATTAGTTTGGGTTTTTTTCTTGGTGTATTACCTAAGTGGAAATCTTATAACATAATGTAAGTATTCACCATTTCTTGAATTATTTAATTTCTCAAAACAAGACTGGGCCTATACTTTTGTGTTGTGATTGATTACTCGATTGATTCTTCCAAAATTGATGGTCCAGTATATAACTGTGAACATGAACTGTTATAAGAATATAGGTGGTTGATACAAATTAGTCAGACTTATTCCATTAGCCACACTCATTATGAATATTTATTTGTTTAATGATGTTTTGATTTATAATGATTGGAAATGATAAAGGCACATACTTTTCCTAACAAAAACTGTTAATAATTATATATTTTTCTCTCTCCTTCCCTTCTCTTATCCTCCCCCTGCCTATTTTTTGTCAAGCTATTCCAATAGAAACTGCTAAGCAAAACCCTAATGTTGCTTTGGTCCTTACTTCTTATGGAGGCCATATTGGTTTTCTGGAGGGAATCTGGCCAAGACAGTCCACTTACATGGATCGAGTCTTCAAGCAGTTTGTGCAGGCCATGGTTGAACACGGACATGAACTCTCTGGCATGTAGTTCTTCAGGTGCATTTTGTCTAAACCACCGTATAAAGGCAGCTCAGCTTACTGCACAAATCTTAATTACTGTATATAAAGCAAATTAGCCAGCAGGTGGTGAAGAGGTCCAGAATGACATGCAAAAACTACTTTTTGGAGTAACAAAACAACTTTGTAGCAAGAAATAAAATATAGATTTAGACTGTAACTTATGTAGATTTTATTTTTACTATGCCTTACCAAGTATGACCTTAAATAAAGTAGTACAAACATGGAATTGCACTTAACCAAAACTATTGTGTAAAAAGATTTTAATTCCTCAGGGTTTTAATTTGGGCTAGTATTATTTTAGATAATTTATTTTAGGTGATTTATGGTACTTTAATAATTGTAATAGGACTTGACTTTATTTATTTGAATGTAAGTTATAAGTTGGCACATTCATAAGGGTATTTATACCTAATGATGGTAACATGAAAACTGAAATAAGATAAAATACAATGTGCTAAATCTTTTATGTATTTTAACTTTAAAAGGCAAATGCAACAAATGTTAGACTTCTATACATGTTCTTTTACTCTAATAATATTAAATTAAGGCTGACTTATGTTTTATAATGATTATAGTTCACATGCTTATTTTTTAAATAGTGTATGTGCATACTTATATATTATTATATTAAATTCTACCATTTTAAATTTTTCTTTGTGAGATTTTATCCACAAAAAAGTAATCCCTAGAGTAATTTGTGATTTCATAAATGCATTAGTAAGAAATATTAAAACTGTATTGTTTCAGTTTCCAGAATATTGGGCTCCCACCGTTCGTACCAATTAAAAATACTTTCAGCTACAGGAAACCCATCTAACAGTGATTTAGGAATAACAATATTTAATTATCTTGCATCACAAGAAGTCTCCATGTAAGCAGTCTCCAGATGTAGGTGTTTGTCATTTATCAGTGTCATCAAAGATGCAGGCTCTTTCTGTTGCCACATCCCTAGCAGGCAGGGTAGCCAGTTATCTCCTAGACACACGATGGCTGCTGCAGCTCAGGCATCACATTTGTATTCAGAGAAGAAAAAGGCAGAAGGAGTGGGGCCAGACACATCTGCCCTTTTGGGAAAGTGAAAGCTTTCTCAGAAGACTTGCACTTATATCTATTGGCCAGACCTGTGTCACATGGTTTTGTTACACGTTTTGTTACAGACCCTACCCAGTCGGTCCCTAACAAGGGACCTTCTGCATGGTCTCTTTTGAGCCAACAGCAGAAATAGAGACACAAATGGAGAGAACAAACATATGGCCACCAAGGGGGGAAAGCGGCGGGGAGGGGGGGTGAATTGGGAGATTGGGATTGATATGTATACACTAATATGTATAAAACAGACAACTAATAAGAACCTGCTGTATAAAAAATAAAATAAAATTCAAAAATTAAAAAAACAAAAAAAAAAACAAAGACCGAGTTTGGTTCAGTTGGCTTCAGGAGCAAAGAAAAGTTTTAGTCTTTGATCAAAGAACCGAGAGACACAAGCTACCACCCTCGAGCACCCACTCTCCCCCATACCCGTCGGCTGGGCTGCTTTGTAGGTATCTGGTCAGCGGGGAGGGGGTGGAGTTCTCCTGGGGCCAGCGCAACTGTGCTGCTCACGCTCCAGATTGCAGTGCCGGGCTCAGCACCCCTGCACACGGCCGGCCACCGCCGTCTTGGATTGCGGTGCGCACGCAGCACCTCTGCACGTAGCCTGCTGAGGTGAGGAATCGCCACAACCACTTCGCAGGAGGAACCCTGTTCTGAAGGGCTGGGTGCAGAGGCCTCTAGAGGCGAGGCCTCTGCACCCAGCAAGTGAAACTAAGTGCAAAGGAAAAGAAACAAAAAAAGGTTAGACTTTATTACCCAGCTTCTACTTTTATTTCCAGGGCATTGTTAATGGACTCCGCTGCTGAGTTTTATAGAACAGTCTTTACTCTTACTCTGCGCGGTATTCGTAGTGCAATATACTCTCATATTTTGTAGCCCATCCTGTTCTAGTCTGGTCTAGTTTAATTTTCAACTATCCCATTTTCCTTTTTTATATTTATTTATTTATTTTTAAATAAATTTATTTATTTATTTTTGGCTGCGTTGGGTTGCTGCATGCGGGCTTTCTCTAGTGGCGGTGAGCAAGGGCTACTCTTCGTTGTGGTGGCTTCCCTTGTTGCCGAGCACGGGCTCTAGGCGCACGGGCTTCAGTAGTTGCCTCACGCGGGCTTAGTTGCTGCGCGGCATGTGGGATCTTCCCGGACCAGGGCTCTACCCGTGTCCCCTGAACTGGCAGGCGGATTCTTAACCACTGTGCCACCAGGGAAGCCCCCCCATTTTCCTTTTTTAAATGAAAGTGGGAAAATGAAAAATTCTCGTTAATTCTTAAATCTGGGCCATGGGTATATGAGACTCATTGCATTATTCTACTTTTGTGCATCAAATTTTCTTACTACTTTTTAAAAATTAAATGCGCACCTTTGAGACCCACTAATGGGTTGCAACGTAGTTCGAAAAACACTGGAATTCTAGAAGTTATTAGAAGTTAAAAGGAAGAAGTCACTATTGTCTGTGGCAGTTGTCACACTTAGTTGTAATAGCTTCTTTACTTATCTGCTTTCCCCCAGCAGACTGTGAGCACAGTGAGGACAGGAAACATATTTTCTTTGCTCTTCATCTTATCCCCTGGGGCCAGCACGGTGTCTGCCTCGTATTAGGTTTATTATTAATTAATGATACCAAATACTTAATAATACTTGAACCTTAGGCCCTGATGGAAGGGTACATCTTACATACAAATCAGAAGTGGGGAGAGGAAGGGTTTTTGCAGTCTCACTCCAAATCAGAACATCCGTTAAAGCAGCATCTGTTTCCCCTGCAGACTTCAGTGTCAAATGAAGTAATGGTAATTAAAAAAAAAAAATCTCACTGTTGCTCTGAACCTAACAAAATGCTGGCCACAAGGTAAACACTTAGCTTCTTAGAACTTAATTTGGAGTCAATGAGGACAATATGCAAGGTCAGGTAATAAAGAACACTTAGGAAATACGCCATTTTAACTCTAGTTCTCACTTAAAAGACAGTCTTTTGGTCCTAACCTTTTCTACAAACAGGCCAACATGTAGAAGCTGGTATTTCTTGTCCTATGATATAATGTTGCTGTCAGTATTGATACCTAATGCAATAAAAATTGCGGTATATAATTGATTTTGTTTTTCTTTTAAAATTTATTTGTAAGCAAAGAGATATTTATATATTCAAGGCCTTGTGATGATAAAAAATGATGTCTTCGCTTTTGTCATATGCACTTTCAAACTGTGAATTATTCACCTGTGCTATTTATCCCTATTCTGAAACTAAGAGATACTTTTTCTGGCTCTAGCCTTCAACCACCTAAATGTGGGAATTACTTTGAAAAAAGTAAATGGCAAGAATCTGACAAGACTAATTTACCTCACTGAATATCTCTTTTAAATAAAGATAATAACCTGGATCAAATCATAAAGACTTCACTGTCATTTAACATCATGACTCAGTATTAACTTATTACAGGACAACTGTATGTTTGTGCCTTCTATAAAGGGTTGTCTTCCCCCGGAGTTAGATCCTGGTACCCAAATTTTGCAAGCAGTACAATAATCATATCTACTCCATCTGTATTTCCAGTTTGCTGTTGATTATATTACCAAGGACTCAGTACCAGCTGGATATGAATAGACAGGCTGTCAGCATATTAACAGATCTGAATAACCCCAAAAGAGCATTATTCTCTTTTAAACTGTCAACTTACTAATTGGTTTCTGCAAATTTTAAATATCCCATTTATCTGCTTTACTCTACTTATGGGCAGACAGTTTCAGATTTTTTTCTCTATTTTTCCAGGCTCAAAATGGAGCATGCATAGTGCTTAATTCCTGGACTGATTATGTTTTTTTTCTTCTAATGCCATACGGAAGTGTTCCAGTATGGCCTTTGAAACCTCTAGGTTTTCTTACCAGAGTTAAAGGGACCCTTTGAAAAATATGATGTAGAATAAACTAGTATGTGTTTTCATAATATATATTCTAGAATGTATGAATAGATATTATAGATGATATATAGATATCAATATATAAAGTAAAAATGCCTAATATTCTCCATATTTACCTAGAGCTCTTTATAGTCATTAATCATAGTTCCTAGTATTTTTAAGATCATTTCTTGGTCCCACATGCTGCAGAGCAGCTGGGCCTGTGCCCCACAACTACTGAGCCTGCGCTCTAGAGCCCACAAGCCACAGCGAAGCCTGTGCGCCTAGAGCCCGTGCTCTGCAATGAGAAGCCACCGCAATGAGAAGCCCATGCACCGCAATGAAGAGTAGTCCCTGCTCGCCACTAGAGAAAGCCCACGCGCAGCAACGAAGACCCAGTGCAGCCAAAAATAAATAAAATAAATTTATTTTTAAAAAAAGATCATTTCTTGGCAAAGAAATTTGGACTTGAATTCAGAGCATCTGAGATTGATTCTTGGCTCTGCTACTAATTCACCATGTGACCTGAAGGAAATCATTTATCCTGTCCAGGGTTTGGTTTCTTCATCTATAAAATGCAGATGGTTAAAAAAAATGCAGATGGTAATATCAATGTTACAGAGGTATTATGAGGATTATAAAGAGATAACATGTAGGTGAAAATGCTTTGTGAACTATTAAATAAAGTGCTATGGGAATGTAATACCTGGCTATGAAAACCAAATTGACAGTGCCCTATACACTGGCTATTATAAACCAAATCAAAATCAAATGACATTTTATTACTAACGTAGGTTTCTCTATCAAAAACACATTGGGTTTAGGGTAGGGGAAAAAATTACCTGTTGATCTGTGTGGTGATGTTAACCTTGATCCCCTGGCTGACGTGATGCCAGCCAGGATTCACCCAGTAAAGTTACTAATTTTCCCTTTGTAATTATGTAATATTCTGGGGTGGGGCACAGGGGGGCTACTTTGAGACAATGCAAATATCCTGTTTCTGTTTAAACTTCTTCCCACTCATTGGTGGATCTTATTTTGCCTGTAGCAAGATACTACTGCGTTCTGATAGTTTTTTTCTATTTCTTACAATCCTTCTGTGTTTATAACTGCAATTCTGAAAGACAGTGCTGTCACTTCTCTCCCCGACCCACCCCATTTCTTTGTTTGGTTATTGACATCAGTATGGACTCATGAATATTTGTTTTTTCTTTGGGTTATAATTAAATATCAATACTATCCTTATTTTATTGTTCAAGTTGTTTCAGTTTGGGAGTTCTGGATGGTTTCTATGTCCCTTTGATATGCCTTTTTTTTTAAGTGTGCTGGCACCACCAGACGTGCTAGTCTCATCTTTTGTTTTCCCTACTTCAGCCCTGGAATGAGTTAGTTCTCCAAGGAATCCTGATTCCTTTTATTAAAGAATGGCATTTAAAAACCAAGATCTGGATGATACATATGCTCATTGTTACTGGGGTCCCACTGCTTGCAGCCCTTTTCAATAGAGGTAGGAAAAAATTATATGTAAGTATAATGCATGCACATATGTCTATACTTATCTATATTTATAAATAAACGAGTCCATACTGACACCTCTGACTCCAATTTAGCAACAATGAATTCCCTTTCCTTATTTGTAATTTCTTTTCTCCAAGTGAGAAACCTGGCTGATTGTCTACAATATATTTACTTATTTATTGTACAAATAAAAGTAAAGTCGTTTCAGAATTTCTAACCTACACCCCTGTGAGAAACAAATTTACTAACTTGAGTACTTAACTCCTTTCAGTGTAGTTATGTGACTCATTTGTAATACACTTAGACTATTCATTTGTCAGTATCTGTATTCCACCCTTCTTGCCACATCCTGGTGGGTTTTTAAAACTTACATAAAGTGTATTCTTTGTGGTGAACAGGTTTATGGGTTTTAACAAATGCATAAATTGTGCATCCACTAAGCACAGTTCCCTATACAAACTTTCTATCACCCGCCTAAATCCCCTATGATACGCATTAATAGAAACCAATTCTCTCCACCCCCACAGACACTGGCAACCACTGACCTCCTTTCCTCCCTATAGTTTTTTGCCTTTTCCAGAGTGTTATGTTAGTGAAATCATGCAGTATATAAGTCTTATAGGTCTGGCTTCTTTCTCTTAGCAAAATGCATTTAAAATTCATCTAGGGATTTCCCTGGTGGTGCAGTAGTTAAGAATCCACCTGTCAATGCAGGCGACACGGGTTCGAGCCCTGGTATGGGAAGATCCCACATGCCACGGAGCAGCTAAGCCCATGTGCCACAACTACTGAGCCTGTGCTCTAGAGCCCTTGAGCCACAACTACTGAGCCCGCGTGCCTAGAGCCCATGCTCCGCAACAAGAGAAGCCACCGCAGTGAGACGCCCATGCACCGCAACAAAGAGTAGTCCCCACTTGCTGCAACTAGAAAAAGCCTGAATGTAACGAAGACCCAACACAGCCAAAAATAAAAATAAATAAATTAAATAAAATTCATCTATACTGTGTGATTCAGTAGTTCACTCCTTTTAATTTCTGAATAGTACTCCATCGTAAGGAGGTACCACACTTTGTTCATCCATTTATAACACTTGTTTTACAAACTGGACTGTTTTCAATTCTTGGTGACTATGACTAAAGCTACTATACACATTCACATACAGATTTTTGTGTGAACATAAGTTTTCATTTCTTTTGAGTAGATCCCTAGGAGTGGGATTGCTGGGTAATATATGGTAGGTGTATGTTTAACTGTATAAGAAACTGACCAACTATTTTCCAAAGTGGCCGTACCTTGTGCATCCCCACAAGGAATTTATGAGAGTTCCAATTGCTCCACATCCTCACAGCACTTGGTATTCCTACTTTTTTCTTTTCTTTTCAAATGTTTTACATTTTAATAGGTTTTAAACAGCTAAATATTAAAACTAAATAAGTCAGTTCAAGATATTCAAACTATGTAGATGTGTGCATTTTGCCATTACCTCAAAATGTATCAAAGAAAAATGTGAAATATTAAGAAATATCAGAAACTGAGAGGTAGAGAAAGGTATGAGAATAGGTAACTTAAGATGGTTATTTTTAAAAATTTTTTATTTATTTATTTTTGCGGTACGCGGGCCTCTCACTGTTGTGGCCTCTCCCGCTGCGGAGCACAGGCTCCGGACACGCAGGCTCAGCAGCCATGGCTCATGGGCCCAGCCGCTCTGCAGCATGTGGTATCTTCCCAGACCAGGGCACGAACCCATGCCCCCTGCATCGGCAGGCGGACTCTCAACCACTGCGCCACCAGGGAAGCCCAAGATGGTTATTTTTATACTTATTTTTTTCATTTTTCTTATTCAACTGCTAGAAAGATTAAATGGTATCTTTGTAATTAAATGATAGGCAGAAGTCACTCTGCATAAAAAGATGAGAAAATTGAGTCTGATTTTGACAACTGATGGATTTAAGTCCTCAAAGAAGTAAAAAGAGAGTGTGATTCAGAGCAAAGATGCAGGATTTGGCCAAAGAAAGAAGGGGAGGGGGCATCTTTTTCATTGTAAAGAGAGACAGAGAGGAAAGAACCAGTAATAGAGCATATTTTTCTCTCTTCCAAAACCTTCTCTACTTCAATAAAGCTAATCCAAGGGTCCTCCTTTCCCTTCCTATTTCTTTAAAAGCTCCCAACCCTCTAAAACTTTTTTATTGCTATGTCCAGTCTCATACTACTCAAGAAGATACAATATTAGCAATCATTCTAATATACATTTATTGAGTTTCAGATTTGTATAGAATATACTAAAATTAGGCTGTGATGGATGCTGAGAACCACAATAATGGTGAAGTCAGAAACATGTACTTTACCATTTTACAAGGTAGATTTTGATAAATATTATAGCAGATATACAAAGTGCTTTGGGGATATAGGAGAAAATATAATTATCACAGGGGTAAGGATTAAGAGGGGCTTCACAGAGAAGGTAATATTTAAAGGAGATGTTAAAGGAATGATAATACTTTTTGATGTGTACAGATGGAAGCAAAGGATTCCTAAAGGAATGTATAAAATAAGTTACAGAAAAGATAGAGAAAGCAAATTAAAGACAACGCCATTTAAATCATTTTATTCTCCCAGCTGTTGCAATTAAATAACTGTTCATCCAGCTTGACTTTTGGAGAGGGGATGTTTCAGTCTCAACCTCATGTCTCAGTGACCTCTGAGCAACTTCCTACAGTTTCTTTGTACAAAGAAGAAGGGTGGTATAAATGAAATTCTAGCTCCTCAGAGTAACAGGGGAGGATGTATACTTTTGGAGAACCCTGAGCACAGGATTTAGCAAATCTCTCTAGAGGCAGAAATTCATTCGTTGTCTTGTCTCATTAGTTCCCTATCTGTCCTTCCTCTTAGTCAACTGCTAAAAACAAAAACCCTAAAAAGGTGGATATCAGACACAAAACAAACATAACCAGAGCAAATTTTAAATGCCAATTGAAAATTAATGCGTATCCCTTCCCACTTTTATTTTTTTCCCACTTTTAATTTTAAGCCATGTAAGCAGAAAGACAAAAAATAGTTGTAGGCATGAGTTGATATTGTAGTTATGTTTACTGTACTAATAGTTAACTGTTTCATTGGCTATCTGCAGTCATGGTTTGCATCAGCACTATTACTGGAGAAAACCAATCACCAGGAAGTTATAGCAGAGCAAAAGCATTCTTTAATTCATAAATGCATAAATATATATTTTAGGTTTATTATGTTACAAATCATGTCTTTAGCCCAAATTAAACAGAATATTTGGAACCTATGCATTTGCTTGAATCAAAGGCAAACCACTGAACAAAAGGGAGTTAGGTCTTGACTGAAATGTTAGAATATTTTGCAGTTATCTATTTTAAGCCACCTACAAGCCATCTGGCAAAAGGAGCTGAAAAGCCTAGCTTTTAGAAAGCCCCTTCCCTATCCCCAAATCTTAAGCTGAAAGCATTATGAAGTGATGTTAAATAATTTACAATTTTAATTAATATTTAGATTTTTTTTTTCCTTCTACAAACTTTCCAGTCCATTTCTCCTTAACTCTATTTAAGGCATGGCTCTTGTGAGAGAATCCAACTGCTTATTTAAATCCCACTTCTACAGACAAAAACAACAGTGCCTACCTATTGTATATGTCACTAATTGGGAAATTTTTCCATGTTTCACTGTTTGGGAATGGGGTAGAGACCAGTGGGAGGTGAACTATTATGGTTCTAAAGTTCCTGCCTCCATCCCCAAAATCCTCCAAAGAAATCTCAGAGTAAGTGACTTAAAACCTTACTCTGGTTAGCAGATATTTGGTCCTGTCTGAAACATCCATAAGACATTTGGTCCAAACCAAAAGGTCCTTGAAATCTGCTCCTGTTCAAAAGGTCTATGAGCAGATTTCGTCTATGCCAAATGGTTTTGGACAAGACCAAATATCAGCACCTTTTGGCATGGACCAAATATCTTACAGATGTTTTGGACAGGACCAAATGTCCTGCAAAGCCTACCCCAAGAGTAAAAAGGTTAAAATTCTGTTCAGAATCCAAAATAGCTCACTCAATGGTGAGAGCTGGGTGGAACAGCCATAACATTCACCAGCCATTTTCAGGAGCTGGTTGTTTTGGAGTGGGGTCACATGATTCTACAATTCCTAAAAGCTCTCAATCATGGCCAAATATGCAGAAAAATGGGCCATCAATTAATTACTGGAATCAATCTATTAGAATTGCATATTATTAGTTTCTGAATAGTATAATAGTGTTGAAAACAAATCCCAAAATTGGAATGGGAAGCCAGATAGAAGATCTGCCCCTTTTAACTTATGAGCTGTGAGACCTAGGAAAAGACATTTAACCCCTCTGAAGTTTAGTTTTGTCATCTAAAAATGTGCAGAATATGCCATGCTATCACTGAATTATTATGAGCATCAAATTTAAATCAAATACACGAAAATGTTTATTAACCAGAAAATTAAAAATTGCTAAAATGTAAGATATTATTAGGTGCCATTACTATAGCTTAAGTACTAATACTCCAAAAATTAATATTTATTAGCCATGCTTTCTGAGGGCCAGTTAAAGAAAGGAATTTATAGTAACTAGTTTTTGTTTTGGCCATGATGTGCAGCTTGTGGGATCTCAGGTCCCTGACCAGGAATTGAACCCTGGCCATGGCAGTGAAAGTGCCAAGTCCTAACCACTGGACCACCAGGGAATTCCCTAAGACTCCCCTTTTCAATCACTGTGTTACATTGCTTAAGAAGCTGTGAAGAACACAGCAATGCAAAAGAATGTGAATGTCACCTATGAAAAATTACAGACAAAAAATTAAACTTGAAGCTGGTGAACTTCAATCAAACTTCCAGTTTCCTGGAAATTCAGGGGACAAAGAAACATATTAAAAGACCAAATGGGGTGCAATTTGCAAAAGGAAGAAGTCAGGAAACTTTACAAATTGCAAGGAAAAAAACCAAAATGGAGTAAGAAAACAAATCAACTGCAAAAATATCATTTATAAGACTTTTTTTTTTTTTTGGTTACGCCACACAGCTTGTGGGACCTTAGTTCCCCAACCAGAAATCAAACCTGCACCCTTGGCGGCAAAAGCGCGGAGTCCTAACCACTGGACCACCACGGAATTCTCTATAATTTCAGAAATTTGAACACTGCCTGGATATTTGACAGTACTGTTGTGCATGAGAATGATACTGTGGTTATATTTTTAAAAACAGCCCTGAAACATTTATAGATGAAATATCTCAGATCTGCTTGAAAATAATCCAGCGGGTCATGGTGGGGGGTAAGGGTGGGGAGATAGGTGGCAGTACAGATGAAACAAGTTTCACAGTAAGTTGACAATTGTTGAAGGTGGGTAGTAACTATATGGGAGTTCAATGTACCATTCTATTTTGCGTATGTTTGAAAGGTCAAACAGAATGAAAGTGGCATACAATTCCACTAGGGCATACTTATTCTAAGATGAATATAATCAATCACCATCTACCAAACCACTTCAAAATCCTACTGAGTAATCAGTACAGCATATTCACTGCAAACTATTAATCAAGTAGATACTGAACACATGTCTGGTTTTTACAGGTGCCTCACTCCTTAATGCAATGGGGGGGGATGCACTGTCACAACCAACTTGCTCTGCTATAAACTCATATGCTGTTTGTCACATATACTGTATAAAGACTTGCCAAATCCCATTTTAAACCTCTTATAATGTGTAGAATTGTTACCTTGATGATTCTTCCAGTCCTTACCAAGTTAGCTGAACAAATCAGGAGTATTATTGTAGCACAGGGGCTAAGTGGTCTCTTCCATTAGAAACTCTATCCCTTAGGAATGACATTTGGCAACAGATAATAGAAAAAGCAACTTACTATGGTTTATTCTAAAGGGATATTTTTTTTCTTGCAGAAAAAGTTCAAAGGAAGACAGTTGCTGGCATTGGTTTAACACCTTAAGAATGTCAGAGTAGGGAGTTGCCTGGTGGCGCAGTGGTTAAAAATCTGCCTGCCAATGCAGGGGACGCGGGTTCAATCCCTGGTCTGGGAAGATCCCACGTGCCATGGAGCAACTAAGCCCGTGTGCTCAACTACTGAGCCTGCACTTTAGAGCTCGCGAGCCACAACTACTGAGCCTGTGTGCCACAACTACTGAAGCCCATGCGCCTAGAGCCCATGCTCCGAAAGAAGAGTATCCCCTGCCCGCTGCAACTAGAGAAAGCCAGCGTGCAGCAACAAAGACCCAACGCAGCCAAACATAAATAAATTAAAAAAGAAAAAATGTCAGGGTCTAGGTCTCTAATGGAATTTTCCTCATTGTAAAAACAGCTGCTACAGCTCCAGTTATCCCACCTGTGTTTCAGGGAAGAAGGTGGGAGGGATAAAGAATAAAAGACCCCAAGTCAGATGAGTCTGTTCCTTTTTATCTGAAAATAGTAGCTTTTCCAGAATCCCTCTAAGAGATTTCTATTTATTTATCATTAATCAGAACTAGGTCAAAGGGTTCCTGATAAGCACAGTGGGAAAATAAAGCTTTTAAAAGCTTACACATTTCTAGCCCCCCCCCAAACTAGGTTCTCTTGGTAAGAGCAGAGAATAGATATTGGGTTGGTGACTAACCATGTATGCTTACCAAACCCATTTAAACAGCGGTCTCCAATATTTCAGATGTTTTATTTTCTGGCTCATGGTTGACCTCAATCCATCTTTAAATAAAGGAGGGATAGACAGACAGGTAGATGTATGTATACATGTATGCCACAAATATGCATCAGGAATTTGTGACCAAACTCATTAGGATCCTATTTGTACCTTTATTGTGAGGTTTTGGGGTTTCACAAGTGCCAATTAACCTCATCTCTGGGTTTTGAATGAAATTGATAAGACAGGTGGGGTCAGATTACCTGCTTTATTAGTGGTAAAGCTAGATTAAAGAACATAACTTAGGTTGGAAGATAAAATGATTCTTCCCCCAAGGCACACTTTAGAACAAGTTTATGGGAGTAACTGGATACACAGAGCACTCTTAGTCTGTGGAACACACACAGAGGAGGAAGCCAGAGTGGAGGACCTCCATACCTGCCTTTTACAGGATGCCCCTGGGGAATGTCAACAAAATACAGACTCCCTTGGGGATGAGGTAAACAAAATGACAAGCCTCTTCCACCCTCAACATTTTACAGACTCTGTTCTATTTTATGTGCTCAGGCAGGAATATGGAGAGAGGAAGAGACATGTCACCCCTATATGAGAGATAATTTTTAGGTTTTCATTTTCCTGGATATTCCCTGAGAGCTGTCATTTTATGAGAACATTTAGTAAAGGTTGGAAGCCTATTATAAAAGTATGATTAGGAAACTCAAGTACATTATTTCTTACTGAAAGACAATCCACAATAAATCTGAAGTAAGTAATAGTCCAAAAAAGTCTTGGTTTAAATAAACATGCTTCTTATCGAAGTACAACATGTTCTTAGCAGAATATTTGGTTTTTCTAAGTTGGGTGCCAACAAAAACATATACACATGGACTATCAATGTCACACCAAAAAAGTGTAAATATACACAGAAGACACACTCTGACAGGGAAGACTGCAGTTCAGTGAGTGGGAGAAAAACTAGATTAGAGGTGAAGGTGACTAGTTGTAAGGAGTAAATACGAAAGAGGGAAGGAGATGATTAAGACGGATGTAAAGCACTGCTCTTGTGATGGTTAATTTTACGTGTCAACTTGATTGGGTTACAGTGCCCAAATATTTGGTTTAACATTTGGGTGTGTCTGGGTGTGTCTGTGAAGATGTTTCTGGATGAGATTAGCATCTGAGTTGGTAGACTGAGTAAAGCACATTGCCCTGCCCAGTTTGGGTGGGCATCATCCAATCTGTTGAGGGCCTGAATAGAAAAAAGCAGAGGAAGACAGTTTGCTCTGTGTGCCAGACTCATTGATCTGGACACTGGTCTTCTGCCCTCAGACTGGAACTTACACCATCAGCTCCCCCAGTTCTCAGGACTTGGACTTACACCATTGATTCTCAGGTCTTCAGGCTGAGACTGGAACTTTCTTGGGTCTCCAGCGTGCAGAGGGCTGACTGCCTCTGGTCTTCTGAGGCTTTATAATTGTGTGAGCCAATTCATTATAATAATTCTCTTTGTATATGTAAATATCTTTTAGTGGTCCTGTTTCTTTAGAGAACACTGACTAATACAGTTCCCCAAGAAAGTTTATTGATTTCCTTTCACTTACCAGTACATTAAGATGCATATTAGCCAAATCCCTTAGATGATGTACACTATTTCCAGCAAGGAGAAACAAAAAGCAATTCTCAAAAGCTTTATATATGCACAGTTAAGGGGAAATACCCAATAAAAACAAATGCCAGGGGCTTCCCTGGTGGTGCAGTGGTTGAGAGTCCGCCTGCCGATGCAGGGGACACGGGTTCGTGCCCTGGTCCGGGAAGATCCCACATGCCACGGAGCGGCTGGGCCCATGAGCCATGGCCGCTGAGCCTGCGCGTCCGGAGCCTGTGCTCCTCAACCGGAGAGGCCACAACAGTGAGAGGCCCGCGTACCGCAAAACAAACAAACAAACAAAAAAAACAAATGCCAGGCCCCTGGCTCAAATCTTAAAACTGCAGAATGGAACACAGATTCAGACTGCATAAGCTGTAGGTCAGTCTGTGATTTAGAGGCTCTTAACTGGGCAAAAGGTAGCAGCTGAGTGAACATTAACCTGTCCATGGATCAAAACACAAAGAAAACTGACGCTCCAGTCTTGGAAATTCTTGTCACTTACCTTTCCATATTTTATTTTGGCTTCTAGAATGAAATTATTCCTTGTTGTGGAAATGCTGACTTTTTCAGATGCATCAAATCAACTGGAGAGGTTCCTGAGAGTGAAAGCCTCAGAGATACCTCTGTCCTCAAATGGCCAGTTCTGCCACCATGAAGGCAGGGGAGTTCCCTGGTGCCTAGTGGTTAGGATTCCGGGCTTTCACTGCCATGGCCTGGGTTTAGTACCTCGTCCGGGAACTGAGAGCCCGCAAGTTGTGAGGTGAGGTGAGGCCAAAAAAATAAAATAAAATAAAAAATTAAATTAGATTAAAAAGAAAAAAAAAGACAGGACGATTTGGGTTTAAGCTGCCTGGCAATTCCCATTGTCCAGGACCTACTTCTCCTCTGCAGCCAGTAGACAAAGGCAATTATTATGAGATCATGGCAGTGATTTAGCATAAGAGCTGATTGGGAGGTTATGTTTTCGGAAGCAAATAGCTTGTTGGAATGCTGTTCCAGTCATCAAGCTATTAAGATGGCTTCTCACCTCCTCTCCCAGGGACAGGCTGATCTAGTGTGGTGTGTTCTTACTAGTAGTCCTAGGGGAAACATAGGTAAAAATCTAATTGATGGGACTTCCCTGGTGGCACAGTGGATAGGACTCCACACTCCCAGTGCAGGGGGCCCAGGTTCCATCGCTTGTCAGGGAACTGAATCCCACATGCATGCCACAACTGGGAGTTCGCATGCCACAACTAAGGAGCCCATGTGCCACAACTAAGGAGGCTGCCTGCCACAACTAAGACCCCACACAACCAAATATATAAATTAAAAAAAAAAATCTAATTGACAATTCACTTTCCTGAGCCTCACTTTATATAGGTGGAAATGCCGTCTCGGTTATAGTGATTTTAATATGTCAGTTTTAAATGTAGCAATACTCTTGGAGGAAAAAAATTGCCATTCAAACTCAGAATGTACAGTGTTTACTTTGGCACAACATGGATATCGCATCTCCTATCATTATGGCAACACAGGACATGAGTAACAACATCCAAATGTTGGATAATAATTAACTGTTGGTAAAGATGTGGAAATTGGAACCCTTATACCTTTTATACGTTGTTGGTGGGAATGTCAAACGGTATAGTCACTTTGGAAAACAGTCTAGCAGTTCCTCAAAGTGTTAAACATAGTTACCACATGATCCAGTAGTTCCATTCCTAGGTATGTACACAAGAGAATTAAAAACATATGTTTATCGAAACTTGTACAGAAATGTTCATAGCAGTATTACTCACAATAGCCCAAAATGGAAATAACCCAAATGTCCATCAACCGATAAATGGATAAATAGAAAGTGGTATATCCATACCATGGGATATTATTCAGCAATAAAATGATCGAGGTACTGACACATGCTACAACTTGGATGGACCTTGAAAACACTGTGCCAAGTCAGTCAGTTTCAAAGGATCACACATTATGATTCCATTTATATGAAATATCTAGACAAGGCAAATTTATAGACAGAAAGTAGATTAGTGGTTGGCTAGGGTTATAGGGGAACAGGGGGAGACTGGAGGTTGATGCCTAAGGGGGATGGGATATCTTTTTTGCAGTAATGAAACCTAAAATTGATTGTGGTGATGGATGCAGAACTCTGTAAATATACTAACAGCCACTGAACTGAACACTTTAAATGGGTAAATTGTATGATATGTAAATTACATCTCAATAAAGCTGGGTTATTTTAATCCAAATGTCAGTAAAAATTCAAGCATATTTGAAGACTTAAATTTCAGAAAAAATAAGGTTTAAAATCTGGAGAAAGTTACAATAAAGTTACTTAGAATTAGCTATTTTAGTATATTAACCTGAACTATAAAATATCTTCCAACAGTGTCATAGATATAATTCTCTATACCAAGTCAACTAATTTAGTTATCTATTACAAGTTATCTCAAGGTATTCACTAGAAAGAAGTACTATTTAAAGGTCTACATCCTATGGGTCTTTATTGTCATTCTCTCATGTATCCTCAGTGTCTACTCTCAAATAGCCAGTTTCCCCACATTCTTCAGGGATGTGGCTTTCAATATTTAACAAAAAAAAATAACCATATTCAAAACAATTTCCAAATACTATATAGGAAAACTCTGTTGTCATTCTGTGCTTCAACAGACATGTTAACATAGACCTTGGTACACTTACAACTTTACTAAAGTGAAAGGTATGACCATAGGCTTCTCTGTTGCTGAAACAGGCAGCAAGAGGTAGCAAGGTGTGTAAACTGTAGAGGCATTACGACGATGAGAATATAGGTGGTCCCTGGACAGCTGACCTCGAGGAAATTTGGTCCAGAAGTCAAGAACTGAGAGCTGGTGAGAAAGATCTTGTGAACCACTTAGAGTTATTGGTTTCCATTCCCATCACTCTAACTCCCAGGACCTGCATCAACAAACTCCCAAATCTACCTCCAATTCTGCAGCTTCATCCTGTCAGGACCATATCAAAAGAGGCCTAATTTACCAATCCAGATATAAACAATGAGGTGGTTATACTTCAAGCCAGAACAGAGAGAAAAGAGCTGAAGAGAGTAGGGAGATGTTCAGGGTGTGTAATACCAGTGTAAAAGGGCGTTTGTGAAAATTTCAGAAATGTTGTGAGCTGTTTAACAGCATGGCAATGGTTAAATTTCCAAGGTAGGAAGTCGGCAAATGCCACAAATTGTTAAACATTTACCAATACATCACAGGCTGACAGTGGATGGGCATCTGAAATTTTCTTAACAAGCTTTAACTTTTATCACTCAAACATAATTATAGCAAATGTCCACCTCTTGTGCCCAAAATCATCAATGTCATTTTCAGAGACAGTGTAGCTGAATAACATTTATTTTTCTTTAGCCAAATTTTCAAGCAGTTAAAAAAATTATATAATATTTTATGTTAAAAAATGCACAGAAATAGTAACCTGAACGATATGAAATCAGTGTTTTTGTAGGTCAAGACAATCAAACATCAGCAATTTCATATGGTTCAACCTAAGTATACCCATCTGCCAGCTTGAGAAACAGAACATCACCCAGTTAAAATTCATGCATCCCCATCTGCTATCACACTCGCCTCCTTCTTTCCATCCCTCAGAAGTGACTGCTCTCCTGAATTTATCATTCTTACACACATCTCTAAACTTTAGCCACGTCAGCATCCCTAAATACAGTTTACATCTTCCTTATTTACATAGCATTTACATAGAATAACATGTATTCTGCTACTTAAATTATTTGCTCAATATTGTCTGACTCATCCATGTTGACACATGCAGCTCTAGTTCATTTTCAGTGATGTAGTTTACTATATACGTAAACAATTTACTCTTTTCCTGTTGGACATTTAGTTAGGATTTACTTATTTATTTTTTACTATTATAAAATATTGCCTATAGCTGCTTTGAGCAGAGTTGAATAGTTGAGACAGAGACCATATGGCCCATAAAGCCTACAACATTTACTACCTGGTCCTCTACAGAAAAAGTTTGGTGACTCCAGGTTTATCCTTTAGGTGATTTAACCATTCCTCTAATTTTGGACATACAGGGTTGTTTTCCTTTTTAATTAAGAAATATAATGAGCATTCTGTCAATGTTTTTCCCTTGGGCTCTCAAATGGAATCCTGCATCAAAGTACAGAAAAAAATTTAAGACTTCTGACATATCTTAACCTGCTTAAAGTTTTTCAATTTAGATTCCTATTAACCTACTCCAAATGGTCTTCTACCTTCATAGCAATAAGCACTATTAAAAAATTACTTGAGGGCTTCCCTGGTGGCGCAGTGGTTGAGAGTCCGCCTGCCGATGCAGGGGACAGGGGTTCGAGCCCCGGTCCGGGAAGATCCCACATGCCGCAGAGCGGCTGGGCCCGTGAGCCATGGCCGCTGAGCCTGCGCGTCCGGAGCCTGTGCTCCGCAACGGGAGAGGCCACAACAGTGAGAGGTCCGCGTACCGCAAAAAAAAAAACAAAAACAAAATTACTTGATAAACCAAAAATGAAATCTGGCTGAAAACTGCATGAGTATCAAGATAATTTCCTTTGGTTTTAATATTTTACAATGTTTGGTATCTAGTAAGGTTAAGTTCTCCCACACCTTTCTAATTCCTTTCTAGAAAGATAATGAATCTCCTACAGCCTATTCCTTCTTCAGGATGAACATTGGAACCAATTTACCAGTTAAAAACACAGGGTTCTTAGAGACTTGCATCTAAATTCTAGCTCTGCTGCTTACTAACTGGGACTTTAGGCAGTTATCTAACCTCTCTGGGCACAAGTTTTCTTTCTGCTACAGAGCTGTTCGGAGGGTTAAAAGAAATAACATGTAGGGGACTTCCCTGGTGGTCCAGTGGTAAAGAATCCACCTTCCAATGCAGGGGACGTGGGTTCAATCCCTGGGTTCCCACATACCACAGGGCAGCTAAGCCTGTGCACTGCAACTACTGAGCTCGCACAGCTTCAACTAGAGAGCTTGCATGCCACAAACTACAGAGCCCACGTGCCCTGGAGCCTGCGCGCCACAACTAGAGAGAAGTCCGAGCACCGCAACAAAGAGCCCACGCGCCGCAACAAAAGATCCCGCATGCCTCAATGAAAATCCCATGTACTGCAACTAAGACCTGATGCAGCCAAAAAATTAAAAAATAAATAAATTTTTTTAAAAGGTAAATTATTAAAAAAAAAGAAATAACATGTAAAGGGCTTATTAGCACAGAACCTGGCAGAGTTAGTACCCAAATATTTGTCAAATGGGAGGAACAGTTATTGTCCATTAAAAAAATCCTTTTGGCAATTTCATTAAATCTATAAATTAATCAGAAAAACTGGGCACAGAATAAGCATTAAGTACATATTAGTTGACATACTGCCAGTAAAGAAGTTACTTAAAAATTCACCAAGATAATTGCACTAAACCTATAAATTGGAGAGAATGTCTATCTTTACACTGGTCAGTCTTCCCACACTGGAATATGGTACTATTTTTTATTTTATGGCTCAGGAATTTTTAAAAAGCTAGAACTGATTTTTGCCACTGTTCCAGAAGCACTCAAAGAGGAGAAAATTACAAAGTTCTAGGAAACATGGAAAATCTTTACTCTCCTTGCAGATTCACAATGCATATTATCCTTTAAAGACAAAGCAGAGTATGGCTCTACTTGAGAGCCATATGAATCACCATAATTTCTGTAGTTCACCAAATCTAAGACATCAATTTTTGGATGCACTTGTTATTGTATGTACTACTAACAAAGAAAAAAGCTTGATGATTTAAGTTTGATACCAAATCTAAATTTATACCATTTAAGATGCATCTCAATTTCAGAGATATTAAAATATATTTTAAAAATCCATCTTAGAATAGGTGAAATTGTTAGAATTCAAATAGTGGGATAAGATATCCCTCACTATAGTAACAAAATACACAAAATACTTCGGAATAATCTTACCAAAATATGTTAAGTATGGTCAATCATCATTAATCATTCTGTACTGGGGAAGTCATTTCCTTGCTAAAATTTATTTGTAACTCCAAAATCAGTACTATTGGTGCTTCCATGGTCATGCATGGACCATGCGTGCTTTAGAGCAGCAAAAAAATGTTACCTGATGTGCCACCTGGTTGTTCCAGGCTGAGGCTGAATAAAGCGACAGTGCCTTTTGTTTCAGGTCTCATACGGTAGACAAACATCCTTCATGGTCAATTTAGTGCCACAGTTTTTTGGTACTTTTGTGCTTTTGGGTGGTGAGTTTGTTGTTTAAAATGGCCCCCAAGCATAGTGCTATCTAGTATCCATAAAGCAAGAAGGCTGTGATGTGGCATTTGGAAAAAATACATGTCTTAGAAAAACTCTGTTCAGGCATACATTACAGTGCTGTTGATTGTGAATTCAATGTAAATGAAACAATAGGTACTAAATAAGGTGTTTTTAAACAGAAAACACACATAAAACGAGGTTATGCATTGATGAGCTGATGAAAATGCCATGACCAGAGACTCATACACAGAGAACCTGTGTTCCTCCTAGGAGCAATGGTTCACTATTCACTAATTCAGGGTTCACAGCAACTTTATAGAACCTAACTATCATCAATAACAAGAATCTACTGCATTTGACATCTAGTGCTTTTGCTATTATTCTTTTGTAAACTGAATCTCATATTATATACTGACCTTACTCAAAATATAGGAAATACACAGAACTTTAAAACTGGTTCAGATAAATGGAATACTACCATGTTCCTGCAGAGAAAACAGTAATACTGCAAAATTTCTCTTCCTTCTCAAAAGTATACCTCTTATTTTGTGGATTCACAAGAATTTTCACATTAAATAAAGACCAATATCAGATATATTCTTTTGTTGTTTTAATTGGAATGTCTCTAGAAATGTCTGCTGTTGGTTTAAGATAGAAAATTCTTCCTTAACATGATGAGGAAAGTCCATTTTAGGTTTTCAGGAATGAGTGTTGTGTTATTAAATGTTATTCTGATATCTATTATAGAAGATTGTGTGTATTTTGACTGCTGAACATAATACATTTCAAAATACTAAGCCATCCTTGCTTAACCAACCTACTTATAGTAGATTAAAACATGTTGTGAAATACAATTTCTCTATTATTTCACTTACAGTTTTCTGTTTAAACTCACAATAAATTCCTTTAAACAAATTTCACAAATAAAATCTTAAGCTTTAAAAGATATCAGACTGGGAATTCCCTGGCGGCCCAGTGGTTAGGACTTCGTGCTTTCACTGCTGAGGGCCTGGGTTCGATCCCAGGGTTGGGGAACTAAGATCCCACAAGCTGAGTGGCACAGCCAGAAACAAAAACAAAAACAACCCAAAAAACATAAAAACAGAAGGCATTACTACTGCTTCTTATAAAAACACACACCTGGTGAAGCCTCCCCTGCAAAACCAGAGGGAACAAGACAATAAGGAAAGTTCTGCTGTCCAACTGGCCAGCTTCACTGCAAACCCAATTACTTCAAACAGGAAGAGACGTGGCCCTACATCTGGACATGAAGGCGATGCCTACTTTGCTATCCAGCAAGAAGAAAACATCTCTTTTCCCAAGGGCAGCCCAGCCAATCAGAAACTGTAGTCACCCAACCAATGAGAAGCCTCTTCCTGCAAAGGACTCTGCTTATTATTGCCCCTCCCAAGGTCCCCACCCACACGCAAAGCAAGCTCCCCTTCCTGGTTCTCTGGATTTGCCTATGGCCTGTCATAGTTTGTATATGCCAAATTGCAATTCTTCTGGCTATTCTCAAATAAATTCACTTTTGCTGATAAAATAACTGCCTATTATTAAAGCTGACAAACTCAATCTAGTACCCACTAGGGTTTAGCCTTACATTTAAACAGTGTTACTAGACAGGTTTCACACTACAAACTTCTAGACGTTAAAATTCACAAAGTAAGACACAGTCAGGGGACTCCCCTGGCGGTCCAGTGGTTAGGACTCTGAGCCCCCCACTGCAGAGGGCACAGGTTCCACCCGTTGTCTGAGAACTAAGACCCCGAGGCACGCTTAAAAATCCTTTGTTATTGGCATTCGACTTAAAATCAACATGAGCCTCCACTGCTTTTAAAACAGACAAGATAATACAAAGTATTCCTTATCAGAGTATTCACAATTTGCAATTACGCATCAATGTATATCTAACTGTTTCCCTTTTAGCCTATAAGCTCCAGGAGGGCAGGAGTCAACTTACATTTGTTTACTCACTACTTGTGCTTTTCTGTTTGTCCCCTTCAAATCTCTCCACCTTGATGCATCACTGTGTTCCCTTGCCTTCTGCTTGCATTCAATTAATAGGAGCACCAACAAAGGATGGAAAAGAATGAGATACACATATACACATACCACACACAAATGCTCTTGCCATCTCAATTACATTAACTTCCCTACAAGGCCTAAACTTCCTTTTTTGAAAACAGTCTTTGCAGAACATTCCCTTCTCATTAAACAAACAAACCCCCATACATGATTAAATGAAAACACAGATCTAGTTCAATCCTCAGTTAGGTTAGCTTCCTTAGTATATAAACAATAGTAAGCTTTGTAAGAAACTATATACTGAGAAGTATTTTTCTCTAAATCTAACCAATTAAAACAATTTTAAAAAAATCCTTATTAATGATCAGAAAGAATCCAGTTTTTGGCAAAGAAGTAGGTCTTCTTCCTTTTGTTCTTAAAGGACTACTTGTAAAAAGTATTTGGTTAAGAATCCGCCTGCCAATGCAGGTGGCACAGGTTTGAGCCCTGGTCCAGGAAGATCCCACATGCCGCGGAGCAACTAAGCCCGTGCGCTACAACTACTGAGCCTGCGCTCTGGAGCCCACGAGCCACAACTACTGAAGCCCACGCACCCTAGAGCCCGTGCTCTGCAACAAGAGGAGCCACTGCAACGATAAGTCCATGCACCACATGAAGAGTAGCCCCCACTCGCCACAACTAGAGAAAGCCTGCGTGCAGCAACGAAGACCCAATGCAGCCAAAAATAAAATTAACCCCCCCCCCAAAAAAACTATATTCTATTAAGAACCTATTAAAAAAGTAAAACAGGGACTTCCCTGGTGGTCCAGTGGTTAAGATGCCTCAATTCAAATGCAGGGGGCATGGGTTTAATCCCTAGTGAGGGAACTAGGATCCCACCTGCCCTGCAGTGTGGCCCAAAAAAAAGTAAAATAAAACCAAAAAACCATTAACAATGACAACAAAAGCAATGACTTCTTCATTTAGAAGATGATCATCACCTTTTACTAAGAACCTAAGTCTCCATGGAATAAAACTCAGGAAAGGAGAATCAATTTTAGACCTAATTCCATAGGTCTTTAGTTTCTGAGGTACCAAAAAGAACTTATTTCACTTGTAGGAAGGTTCCACAGAATGGAGTCAAGGTAAAACAATAAAACGCAGAGTGGGAGGGAGGGACACGCAAGAGGGAAGAGATATTGGAACGTATGTATATGTATAACTGATACACTTTGTTATAAAGCAGAAACTAACACACCATTGTAAAGCAATTATATTCCAATAAAGATGTTAAAAAAAAAAAACGCATCGTCAGTGCATGTGAAATAAAAAGGTGTATATTCTACAAATATTCATAAAAGAAATATTTTAGTTCAAAAATTAAAAGCCTGATCTAAGATTGGAATTATTCTGAGACTGCCTAGTAGTAACGCTTAGCTCTTATTGTGTTTGTATCATGAATATATATATGAACTATTAAAACTTAATATGATATAGTCAATAGACAACTCTGTCCTACATTTATGTTTATTAAAAACTGCCACAAACAAACAAAGCCTGTACAAAAAGCACCCGGGGCATCGATCACTTTAAAATCATAATCTTGAGAGACACAATTTGCTTAGGCACCATCTTCTAACTTAGCCACGTAGTCTTCCTCTGCCACGTCTTCCTCTTCGTCTGTTATAAACAAACAAAACCTGTACAAAAAATATCCCATAGTACCTATCACTTTGAAACAGTAATCTTGAGAGACAATATCGCTTAGGACCCCCTCTTCCTCTGCCCTGGCCATGTCCTCTTCCTCTTCCTTGCCTGCCATAAACAACAAAACCTGTACAGAAAATATCCCATAATACCTACTACTTTGAAATAGTAGTCTTGAGAGATATTATCGCCTAGGACCCCCTCTTCCTCTTCCTCGGCCACGTCCTCTTCCTCTTCCTCGGCCTCGGCCTCTTCCTGCAACTGAGGGAAGAGAGAAACAAAGTAAAGGAAATTCTCTTCTGTGCTGATGTTACCTGGCCACCACAAACAGCACCTACAGTAAAGAAAAGTTTAATTCAGCTTCTCTCAAATGTAACCTCAGTCACCCTTTCCTGACAGTTTATCATACAGAACCAAGAATTGATGGCCTACTAATACCTAAATATTTGTTTCATTTGACTTTATTTACTGAGAAATTCATCAAGTTTTAAAATATTTTTTCTTTGTATCGTGCCTCAAATTCACCACAAAATAAAATACAAATGATTTGAACCTCACACAAGATGAAAAAGATATAATACTAACGGAACAGAACACAAACACTATGCACCAGATGTTTCTGTTACTGTATAGAATCCAAGTTAGTTAATTCATGCCAAGAAAACTTAAAATATATTACATCAAGTAACAACTTCATGACTTTTCAGAATCTTAAGTCATCTGATCCAATCATAACCTAGTACTTTAATCCAGTAACAATATCCTTGTTACCTGGTCATCCTAGCTGTGAACTTTTCATTTTCAGACATCTATGAGTATTTTAAAAATCTTGACATTTCTACCAATTGTTCCTAGTCTTACCATTCAAAGCAACAGAGTAAGTCTAGCACTTCTCTTAAAACAAGGCAGATTAACCACACTTATCTCCAATTCCCTCTGAAGTACTATTCATGATAGAAAAGGAATAAAAATGGCAAATATCCATAAGGGGGAAAAAACAAATGCTGAAAAAACACAGTGGTTGAAAGATTTCAACAATTTTTTAAGTCAGAAAATAGACTGAAAACTACAAATGTTTAGTAAAGGAAGAATAACTTCTAAAAGACCTAGGACCTTGGAAGCCAGGGGTAAGATGATGAGGCAGGGGGCAGAAAACACGGGGGGGGGGGGCGGGGGGGGAAGTTGACAATCCTTATGCAGAGCAGTAGATTGGCTAGTCCTCTTCCCCACCTTGCAAAGCTAATGATTATTTCCCTGACAGGTAGGTAGGAGAGAAAAGATAAAATTAACCCAAAGACCTTGAGGCAGAAAGGCTTCGGATTTGAAAACACCTGCAAAGTGGATGGCAGCAAAAGTCACAGAGCTGGAGGGAAGGAACAGGGGGACCAAGTCAGTGTTTTTCAAGCTATGTGTTACAACCTGAATTTTTTTTTTTTAACTGAAAGAGAATATGATAGGAAGCTTAAGGGCATCTGCATGTATTAAGACTAAATTCTTCCTGAAGCTTTTGTTTCATTTATATGTATGAATAGGCCATGATGCAAAGTACAATATATTTCTTAGTGTGAGTGGAAGGAAAAGCCTCAAAATCATTGTTTAATATCAGCCCCTTTCTCCTGCCCTTCTCCTATAATGCTGGCTGCCAGAAATATATCTCCCACAGTAGGTGACTAGAATCTTTTTCTGAGAAAACCAGCTCCAGAAAAGACTTCCAGATCCTGAAATTTTAGGTCTCCTCAGTGGGGAAGCCAACTTACTTTGAACCCACCCTCTAAGGAGTCCAGTCTCCATTCCCAGAAGTTCTCTTTTCAGAGTCCTTCTTAAACAGATGGCCAAAATGCAAGATACTATAGTAAAACCTTCAACATAAAGACCAAACTAAGAGATCAAATAAAAAGAGAAACCAGAGAAAACAACACCAAGTACAGAATAAAAGACAAAGAGAGAGGAAAAATAAAAGAAAAGACTCAGAAGGAATCAGTCAGAAGATCCAATTATTAAGAATTCCTGGAAGAAAGAACAGAACAAGCAAAACAGAAGAAATTTATCATTACACAAGTAAATTTCTTAGCTCTAAATGGCAAGAATATCCATACTGAAAGGGTCCACCAAGTACCCAGAACAACAGTGGACAAAATGCTAAGTCATTAAAAAATTTCAGAATATCAGGAATAATGAGTCAATCTCTGGGCTTCGCTAGTGGCGCAGTGGTTAAGAACCCACCTGCCAATGCAGGAAACACGGGTTCGATCCCTGGTCCAGGAAGATCCCACAGCCCTCGGAGCAACTAAGCCTGTGCGCCACAACTACTGAGCCTGTGCTCTAGAGCCCATGAGCCACAACTACTGAGCCCGCATGCTACAACTACTGAAGCCTGCACGCCTAGAGGCCGTGCTCCACAACGAGAGAAAACACTGCAATGAGAAGCCCGCACACCACAATGAAGAGTAGCTCCCGCTCACAGCAACTAGAGAAAGCCCGCACGCAGCAACAAAGACCCAGTGCAGCCAAAAATAAATAAATAAATATAAATAAATAAATTTATTTAAAAAAATAAGACTCAATCTCCGAATTTTCCAAAGTGTGCAGGGATTAGGGGACCAGGCCATGCACAAAGGGACAGGAAGTAAGAACATCAGTCTTTTGAATAGCAATACCAGGAACTGTAAGAAACACTATATGTACTCATGGCAAGTAGAGGCAATTAAAACAAACCAACCAACCCGTGTTGTTTGCAAATATAAACATATTTTGAATAGCGGATTAGGGCATAAATACGCCAGACAAAAAAATGTTTATAATCCTTCAAACTTACCAGCTTCCCTTTTCTTAGACTTCACCTTTGGTTCAACATCCACGAGAAGTGTATCCAGAGGTAAGCTGTCTGGCAGAATAAAATATCGAATGTTATTTCCTCGAATACTCAGTGTTTCCAGCTGTACAGGTTCTCTGTTCTTCAGGGTCATTTTCACAGCTTTAAGATGTGTATTCATGCTGACATCTACACCTGGAGGGAAAAAAGAGGACAGTTATTAGCATAATAAGGAAGGCAACCAATTAATCTATCAAGCCACTGTTAGTACCATGTTATAGAAGAGTATTATCTGTTCTACAACTGGTAATTATGTCTGTATAAATCAGAAATCTTTCCTTCACTAGATTTTTCCTTAGCTTGTTGTTTACTAATCTTCTGTACTCTTCTTTCCCAAAATTAATAGACTTTTGATACATTCCATCTTGTTGGGGAACTTGATACAACGAGGGAGAGGGGGAAAAAAACCAAAAGATTTATGATCTCTTTCTATGTTCCAGGAACTGCATGCTAAGGCATTTCAGTTTAATCCTCAATGTCCTTATGGTAGATAGTATGATTATCCCTATTGTGAGGACTAAACTATATATTCAGGATATAAGAAACTTGAAACAGTGGTTGTCACTGGGGGAGGGAATTGGATTTTTACTAGATTTTGCTCCCCCAATTTACTAAATTTTCCTCCTGGGACATCATTTATTAAGTGCCTACTGTATGTGAGGCAAACCTTACATTATATTACTTTTGTGAGTATCTTCCATCACTAGATTTTGAATTCCTAAAAAGCAGGAAGAGGGCTTCCCTGGTGGCGCAGTGGTTCAGAGTCTGCCTGCCAATGCAGGGGACACAGGTTCGTGCCCCGGTCCGGGAAGATCCCACATGCCGTGGAGCAGCTAGGCCCGTGAGCCATGGCCGCTAAGCCTGTGTGTCCGGAGCCCATGCTCCGCAACGGGAGAGGCCACAACAGTGAGAGGCCCGCGTACGGCAAAAAAAAAAAAAAAAAAAAAGAACACTCTGCTTCCTCTACAACATGCAACACAGAGCTCAGAAAAGAGCAGACTAAATCACTGTTTAAAATCACGGAATTTTAACAGGACAGAAATTACATTTCCTCAGATACGATCAGACTGTATCAAAACCTTAAACTATACAGATTTCCTTTCATAGCAATTGGTGTTGCAAAGTTTTGGTGGACTCACAAATATTATCAGTTTAATACTATATATTTCTCTTGTTTACTCAGATGCTGGATCTACATGTTAAAAAATTATTTATAAATTTACAATTTAAATATTTCAGAGAGTAGAATGGTACCATATGCTAAGATAGCATTTTCTTTCATCAATTCTTTTAAAAATTTGCCCTTTTGGGGGGCAGCAGCTACTATTAGTGAAGAATCACAGTGGCTTTAAATATAAAACTACATATCATACATACAACATCATTAAAGAGTTAGACACCTAAGAAAAAAGACAAATATAATACTCTAATATGTTATGCTTAGACAAAATTATGGTTCCTCAACACCCCCTTCCCTTTTCCCACATATTTTTTACCCAGGATAATCAGACATGGAAACTCCATCCTCTATCTTCAAGGACTTTACAATCTAACAGGGGACACAAAATTCTGATACAAGTAATATGTGTTTTGTAAGATGCAACATTCCAGGGGACACGTACAGGCAAAAGTAGAAAAGGCATAAAGCAGGAAAACAGTGGTCACACATAGGATAACCTGGGGAATCCAGTCTGGTCTTAGCATAAGAACTTAAGGTGAGGCTTAAATAAGAAGGTCAGTGAAATAATCCAGACAAAAGGAATGAGATTTGTACTATATAAAACATTCATTAACCAAAGAATTCTGGCCTGTAGGTGAAAGAGATAGGAAATAAAAAGTGTTATAAACGCAGTCCAACCTCCATACCTGTGATTGTTCCATGGACCTGTGTTCCATTCTTTAATTCAATGGTTACAGTTTCGTGACTCAATTTCATCAAAAATCTATAAAGACAATAGGAATAAAATGATAAATTTTCACTTTTAACACTTCAAAAACATGTTTATTATTATTATTAAGCCAAAGGGTGAAATTTCTAGATGCTGAAAACCTACTATGGATGCTATCTGCACCAATTCCTGTTAATAGCTTGCATAACAATTTCAGCTTTCCCTGAATGATACCCTTAACATTTATGAAAGAGCACAGTAACAGAAATTGTCACTTGGACATTTCTGATTCTCTAAGCCATTATACAGCTTAACCTCTGATCCATGCATATAGATCCTGAAGTCACTATAAGCCACAAAACTGAAATTAAGAAATTACATAGATAAAAGTGCTCAAAAAACACAAACTTCCAATTATAAGATAGTAAGTATTGGAGATGTAATGTACAACATGATGGCTATAGTTAATACTGCTGTATGGTATATTTGAAAACTGCTAAGAGACTAGATCCTTAAAGTTCTCATGAGAAAAAAGCCATTTTTTTCTTTTCTTTTGTATACATATGAGATGATGCATGTTAACAAACTTACTGTGGTAATCATTTCACAGCTTATGTAAGTCATTATCCTGTACACCTTAAACTTACAGTGTTGTATGTCAATTATATCTCAATGAAACTGAAAAAAATGATACATTATAATTGGTATTAAAAGATTATACTCTTATTGTATGTGTATAAATAAGGTAAAAGTCTCCTTTTCTAACCCTCCTCCAGGCATGTGGGGATATTCTAGACCATTTTATATGCAAACATAAGCATTTACATAAAATTTACTTTTACAGAAACTGGGCCATACTATAATGGCTTCTGTAACTTTTAGTTCTCATTTAGCATTTAGAGACATTTATGCAAACCCCCACCAAATTCATTTATGCAAATCCTCACCAACACTAACCGTCACCAATCTTGTTTTGGTCAATTTGATAGGGGAAAAAAGGCAATTTGCTTTTCCCTATCACTTGTTGAATAATTCTTCATGAATACAGGAAATCTGTATTTCTTCTGTTATTTTCCTATTCACATTATTCACAACTCCAACTAGGTCGAATTCTTCTTTTATTTTCTATCAGTTTGCCACAGCAATTCAAGTTCATGGTTTTCTTTAGCCATACAATTTTTTTTCATTTTTATGTTGTTAAATTTATGAATCCTTCTTGGGTATGTAATTTGTTTAGAAAGATGATTCCCATCCCAAGAGTATAAAAAGTCTCTTATTTTCTTCTACTGTTACATTTAGAGTTTTAATCCACCTAGAATTCATCTCTTTTCTGTGCAATGTGAGGTAGGAAGCTGCCTTTATGATTTTCCCAAGTTGGATAGCCAGGTGCTTCAATAACATTTACTGAATAGTCATCCATTCCCCACTTCATCTATTCTTCTGTTCTCCAACTTTTTATTATGAAATATTGCAGAGGAAGCTGAAGGGTTCACACACTATGAAAATGTTACCATTTGTGTGTGCCCCTCCCCCCCCACTTACACTGTCACCACATTATCTGAAAATAAACTGCAGTCACTTCAGCATGCATTTTCTCATGAGGACATTCTACCACATAACCATAACACCACAATCACATCTAGAAAAATGAACAATAATCCTACAGTATGATCTAATATACAACTCATATTCAAAATTTCTGGTCTATAGTATGTACTTTGTATACCCGATCACACTAAATGTAAGATTACCTACTTTCTCCCCAACTAGTCTATCCTTGAGGTTAAGAATCATGAACTTTATATCTAATCCTGGATTGTAACAGGCACTGAATAAGTTGGCTAAAATGTTTCAATGATTAAAGGGAAATCAGGCTTAAAATACAACTTTTGAAGTGGTATAGACAGCCATCAAAAAAGGGGAAATTACTTGGTCTTGCATAAGGCAAGTCCCAAACTTGTTCTCATACAAAGAAAAAACTGTGTGTTGAATCCCTTCCCTTTCCATATTTGCTGTCAAGAAAAAAAGTCTCTCTTAATGAATTGGTAATGCTTTATTTCACCAGATAAGAATTCTTTAACTTAGCTCAAATTTAATATAACTATATTAGCCTAGAATTTTCACCGAATGGTTTCTTCCCATTATCAATTTAAAATTTGTTTTTACTTTAATTGTCCCATCCAGTAATAACTTCTACTTTTATAAAACTTCTTTCAAATCATTTTTAGAAACAGGCAGGATTCAAGTAAAAATAAAATACTTTATTAATCAAGCAGTCTACCATATGGAAATAAAAGGAAAACCAGAAAGTAAGAAAACCTCTGAAACAATCAAAATACATTTTATCAAGTCCAAGGATATTTCTTTGATAAATAGTATTTATTATTATATATTATATGGTAGTCACTGTGCTTGGTAATGAGGATTAAAAATGAGTAAGACTAGGCCCCCAAGGAGCTCAAACTCTGTAAGGAAGAACAGACACATGAAAGATTTTTTTTTTAAGTAATTACGTAAATTTAAATCACAACGGAGATATGCACAGGTTCTTACCATGAATATAATGTAGCATGGGTAGGAAGGAGTCAGATCTTAGTGGACTTCTAGTAAGTCTGAAAAGTTGGAAATATGCAGCAAAGAGAGACTAGAGCAAAGATATAGTAAGAAACAGCACAAGGTACACAGAAATTATAGGTATTACTGATAGAATACTAAGTCCAAGAAAATGAGTAGGGAAGAGGTTCCTTTCATGGAATGCCCAAGCTCTGTTAAAGAATTCCCCTAGGAGAACTACTGAATGCTTTTCATCAATGGAGTGGAGTGCCACATCGGAAGACAAATTAGGTGGCTAGAGCAATAGATAGATTAAAGTAATCAAGACAGAGGAACTACAAATAGGTCAATGAAACAGAACAGAGTCCAGAAGTTCACTATCCAGGCAGCAGTTTGGGTTTCACAGGTGTATACATTTTTCAAAATTGGGAAATGCACACTGAATTTCACTGTATAAGATATTTACTTTAAGAAGTGAGATTAAAGAACACGGGTGGGAAGAAAAGGGAGCCTGAACAGCTTAGTGGTGTCGACTGGAGTGGCAAGGAAGGTGTACTGAGGGTAGGAGAAATAAACACAGTTATCCGAGCCAAGGAACCAAGCAAATTCAAATTATTTTCTGATGAATCCTTCACTACCTGAATTCTTTCTGCTTACTGTAACTTAAGATATTCAGATAATACTCAAATATTCAGATAAAATGGTATCATTCAGTATAGCACTGAAATGGTATCCGAACTCACACTATTAACTTCAAAAATCAAAGAGAACGGGATAGTGAAAGATACTTAGAGATATTCAGATAAGCACACATATGTCCATTACAGTAACTTAAGATATTCAGATAATACTGTAACTTAAGATATTCAGATAATACTCAGATATTCAGATAAAATGGTATCCTTCAGTATAGCACTGAAATGCTATCCAAACTCACACTATTAAATTCAAAAATCAAAGAGAATGGGATAGTGAAAGATACTTATATTAGGTAGGTAAATTTGCCAAAACCTAGCAACTTATCAGATTATCAGGATTATCAAGAGGAAGAAGTCAAAGACGTCTCCCAGGTTTTTGGTTAGGGAGACAGTATAACAGTGTCACCAACTGAGATAAAGAAATAACAAAGTCAACCAAAACCGCAAACCAGTTAGACAAACACCCATTTTTCCTGGTGTAAAATACATTCTCCAGTTATTAGAAATTTTATTTCTATAGTGTAAGACACAGAATAGGATTCAGTACAGCCATTAAAATTTATAGGAAAATTCCGTCACAACACAGACTATCTTTAAATGAGACAAACTGATTCCAAAGAGTATGACATAAAACTACAGATTCAGACTGGCAGGTATTGACAAATTGAAAAAATAAACTTTAAATTCTGAGATGTTTCCCCCCAAAGTTATACTTCAAATAAAAATGGACAAAGTCTTCCAGTTATAAGATAAATAAGTATTCGGGATGTAATGTACAACATAATAAATATAATTAACACTGCTGTATGTTATATATGAAAGTTAAGAGAGTAAATCTTGAGTCCGCATCACAAGAAAAAATTTTTGTCTATTTCTTTAATTTTGTACCTATATGAGACGATGGATGCTCACTAAACTTATTGTGTTAATCACTTCGTGATGGATGTAAATCAAATAATTATGCTGTATACCTTAAAGTTATACAGTGTCGTACGCCAATTACATCTCAATAAAACTGTAAGAAAAAAATGGACAAAAAGTTAACCTTAAATGCCCTCTCTACAAACTCCACCCTGAATATAACAATAAGGATTTTATATGATATTTCAAACATACTAGAAACTATCTACTTGTCTACCTTCACCACAAAACATAAAGCTCCAACAAGGCAGGGACTCTGTGTCGAAAAAAAAAAGGATACATTATGAGAGCACAGTGTAACAGGTGCCCAATAGCACTGACAATCCTAGTTTGTGACTGCCCGCTGGGTTATTAGAAACCTCTGCTTCTATGCTGCAAGCTCTCAGCCTCAAGGAAAAACACCAAAACCCGATCTATTTGCAAGTAGTTTAGAATGAATTACTCCAATCAGTAAACAAGTTTTCAGTAGGCTCAGCTAACCGGCCAAATTTAAACACAGAAATGAACCAGAAGAAATCTCGATTATCTGTGTAATCAGTCAAAAAATACAGAAAATAGATTCTGTCCCACGTTGGGAGACTTTTTTTTCCTAAAGCAAAGTCCTATTTTAAGGGGAAATGTCGGTTGAATAACGTTAAGTCTAGTAAGTAACAACAAGGGGGGGGGAAGAAGTGATAGGATAAACTTACGGAATCAAAAGTCCATCCCTGATTTGAAACATTTCGGAATTAGGTTTCATTATTTCCAGATAAACTCCTGCAGCTTCTAAGTACTCTTTTAAGTGCGATGGTAGTTTCATCGCGAAAAACGCATTTAACTTAAACTACTTACGCAGTAGTATTTTTATGTCTCCCACATTCTCAGGGAGCGTGGACCTAGTTATATTTGCCGGCTCCTGAGGCTGAGACGAGCCAGAAACGCAACCTAGACTAGAGCACAAGTTCTACTCAAAATGAAAGTCGGTAAGTCACCGGGAGTAGCTTGTAAGCCTGGCGCTGCACCTCTACGGCCTCGAAGACTCTGGGTGGGAAAACCTGGCCCGGCCTTTACCTCCACTTCTTGGAAAATACGGGGGATCCCCGCGCGACCCAGTCTGAAGCCCGGGTCCGAGCGGCCGCGGCAGCGCGGCCAAGGTGGGACGGGAGCGGCGGGCGCCGGAGGCCGTTAGCAGGCCGCGCGCACACGCGGCTTTCGCGCCTCCAGCCTCTGGGGCAGCCCAGCCTCCCGCTCCCGGCCCACACCGTTCAGACTGTCCCCTCACAGTCCCTCACCCCGCCTGGTCACTTCCTCACCTCACGAGCTTCATCCTAGCGGCGCCGTCACCCTTTCGGTCGGATAGCGAACAAAACCCAACAACTGAGCGCCGACCGGCTACGAATATGAATGGCCGGAAACACTTACTCCCAGGGTTCCGACGTAAAGCGCGCGCGTACCGGTGCGGACGCACGGCGGAAACGCCGAGACCACCCTTGAGCTCTCCCTTCCGGCCGTGAGAAGCGCCACTGCGGCCCCTGGCGGTTGGAGGTGTGCCTTGCAACTGCTGAGGGGGTTTGCTTTAGGGGGAAACTTCCGGTAAGAGGGAAATTTGAGGAGATTAAATCCCATTAGCGGGCATGGCAGGGCTCCGTGTATTCAGCAGCACGAAATTTACTCAATGAAAGGAAGTTCTGGGAGAAGTCCAGAGGATTATGCTAACTCTGCTCCAACACCAGGAACCTCAACATTACTTAACGTGCCTGAAAAAAAAATCACACAATTTTTTTTTTAATGTCCACTTTTTAAAAATTTAATTTTATTTATTTTTGGCTTCGTTGGGTCTCTGCTGCTGCGCGCGGGCTTTCTCTAGTTGTGGCGAGCGGGGGCTACTCTTCGTTGTGGTGCGCGGGCTTCTCATTGCGGTGGCTTCTCTTGTTGTGGAGCACGGGCTCTAGGCGCGCGGGCTTCAGTAGTTGTGGCACACAGGCTTAGTTGCTCCGCAGCATGTGGGACCTTCCCAGACCAGGGCTCGAACCCGTGTCCCCTGCATTGGCAGGCGGATTCTTAACCACTGCGCCTCCAGAGAAGTCCAGAAAAATCACACAATTTAACTGATTATTTTCACTTTAAATTCTGGTCACAAACCTCAGAAGGGTTCCCCACGGTGCCCAGAGATCCAGAGATCATGTTATGCTTCTCTAATGGATACTTTCTCCTTTAGCGTAGGTGATCTCCAAAACTACGGCTTTAATTTGTATCTCCAGCTTGGACTTCATCCCTGGTCATCAGAATTCTTTAATGTTGTGAGGCAATTCTCATCAAACATTAATGTGCATAGGACTCAACTGGAGGAAATATTAGAATGAAAATTCTGATTCCGTTGGTATGGGGTCTGAAATTCTGCACATCTAACAAGCTTTCAGTTGATGAAGATGCTCCTATTCCATGGATCTCAATTTGAGTAGCAAGACTGTAATGGACATGTGTGCTGCCTTCTCAACATCTATCCCCCTGTCTTCCGAACAGTTCCTAATAATCTCCTGGTGATCCAATGTGGACCAAATTGCTATAATTTTTCTTTGTTTTTATTTTCTAGCTTGAAAATTTTTTAGGATTTTTACTCTCTCATAGTATAAAACTGTCAAGAGTCCTGAAATAAAGTCATCAAGAATGGAGCAACAAAGGAAAAGCCTTTATTTGCTGCTAGCAGGAGGGTCAGTCTGAAAGTGAGACTACTCTGTCTTCTTGGAGTTAGCTGAGGTTTTCTATATTACAGGCATTTAGATTGGTCATAAGAAAGAAAAGGAACAAGGAAATGAGAATGCAACATGTGGGGCAATACAACCATTCCATCAGTAGTTTTTAGAAGTAGATGTGTTAATGATAAGCATGCGCAAAAAAGTACGTTCTGCAATTTGGAGTGAGCAAGGAAAGCAAACATTTTAAACAAATCCAGATTACATTCACAATTTTAAGCTTGGCAAAAGAATTTACAAGTAGGGGCTTATGTTTCTTGTGTAGGGTTCTGAAAAAGAACTTCACAAATTTACAGAACCATAATGTTCAGCACCAAGATGCATCATTTAGGCCACAGCATTTGTTTTTAGCATGTGCACATGGCAAAAGATTAACCAATCACAGCTCTCCCCCCCGGGGACTTTCTCAAGAGCTCTCGGGAATGGAAGCCTCTATTTTTACTAGGATAAATTAGCTGTGAGCTTATATGATCTTTGAAAGCTCAGTCAAGCAAGATAATTTATTCACTGGATCATGATTATTTTTTAGTAGACAACAAATCAAATGACCCAACTCTGAAGTGTATAATACAGTATTGTAAAAGCAAACTATTTTATATTTTCACAGCATGCTTAAACACCTGATTGTATTTAGTTTTAGAAAAGAAAACCTAGAACAAATTGCAGACAGGAATTATACATCAAATATGAATTCCTTATGTATCAAAAATAAATACATATGATTTCATATGGTGTGACATTTGTAAGGATTCCAACGCTCCTGATTGTGGCAATACAAGTATAGTGGAATAGATTACTCAGGAGCAGAGAGGCCCTGGGACTTCCCTGGTGCTCCAGTGGTTAAGACTCCACGCTCCCAATGCAGGGGGCCCAGGTACCATCCCTGGTCAGGGAACTAGATCTCGCATGCAGCAGCTAAAAGATCCTGCATGCTGTAACTAAGACCACACGCAGCCAAATAAATAAATATTAAAAAAAAAAAAAAAAAGGGCTTCCCTGGTGGCGCAGTGGTTGAGAATCTGCCTGCTAATGCAGGGGACACGGGTTCGAGCCCTGGTCTAGGAGGATCCCACATGCCGCGGAGCAACTGGGCCCGTGAACCACAACTACTGAGGCTGCGCGTCTGGGGCCTGTGCTCCGCAAAAAGAGAGGCCGTGATAGAGGCCCACGCGCCACGATGAAGAGTGGCCCCCACTTGCCACAACTAGAGAAAGCTCTCGCACAGAAACGAAGACACAACACAGCAAAAAATAATTAATTAATTAACTCCTACCCCAACATCTTTAAAAAAAAAAGCAGAGGCCCATTTTTTGGAAATGGAAACTTGTAAATATCGTTTGTGTATGTGTGTATGCCAGAATTTGAGTTACTACAGATAAAGTGGTTTACACACAAAGAGAAATCCCACCAATTGTCTGACAATCTGAAGGTGAAGGCAAATATAGGTCAGATATTCTATCAACAGTAGATAACCAGCTTTAATCAGGTTGGCAGTCTACTCCTGAGTTTTTCCCCAATTTAAGCCGTTTGGTATATGCCATTAAAGTATATTGCTGACCCCTGAACAACTCTGGCGTTAGGGGCACAGAGACTCTGCTCAGTGGAAAATCCATGCATAACTTACAGTCGCCCCTCCACATCCCCAGTTCCACATCCTCCGATTCAACCAACCAGTTGATGATGATTGTTTAGTACTCTAGTACTTACTACTGGGAAAAAAAAAATCCCCGTATAACTGGACTTGTTTAAACTTGTGTTGAACAAGGGACAAATGAAAGTATCAGGCACTGGGGATGGGCGGGGGGGAAGACAGGTTTTTGCCATAACACAAGGTATGGTGATGTGACCAATGGCTTCACCCACCAATACTTCTCATTTTGGTTTTTAAACCACAGAACCTCCCCAAACTAAACTGACAGGCAGCTCAATAAAGTTTTGTGGAAGATGTATTCTCATAAAAACATCAGGCTTCGCAAACTTAGAGCACATTTTGGCTGGACTTGGCTTCAAAAAAGGAGGGCCGGAAGTGGAGAACCTCTCTTCAGATTCTCAAGGGCAAGAACACCCATTTGCCCATCCTCACAGTTCTGCAAGTAAGGAAAGAGTAGCACAGAGGGCGTGTTCAAAAAGCAGGGTAGAACCAAGAATCCTAGTGCGAGAACCCTGGATTCTATCTTTAAAGGTCTCTAAGAGTCAAAGCTTTGAACACCCGCCATGACTAAACGTGGTGGAACTTTCTACAATTTCTTGTCGACTCCCGTGCTCTGATGCCCAGGGAGGAAAGTGTGCAAGGAGACGCTGAAGCCCTGCATTTTGGGGAGGCGCTGGAGTGCAGTGCCGGGAAGGAGAGAGAAGGGTCAGTCGTCCACCCTTTTCTTTACATTGGCCCCTGTCGAGGATTAGAGGTATCTGAACTGAAAGTCGCAGAGAGCAGTACCTGCAACCAACAGAAGAACCGGTGGCGACGGATTTTCAAGACAAACCACCACCGCTGGGGGCGTAGGTGGCTTTACTCCAAGAGACGAGCGGGTAAAGGGAAGAGTCTGCCGCTAGCCGGAGAGGCGCCCACCCGCGGTGCGCGCACGCGAGGCCTCCCACCGCGCCTGCGCTGCGGTCCGACGCTGGCTCGTCTTTCCCCGACGCCCAGCAGTCCGGGCCGGGGTGAAAAACTGCGTGACACGCAACGAGCGTGGCGGCCATCTTCATCTTCTGGGCACGTCAGCTGAGCCGGTTTAGGCAGAAAAGGAGCGTTGCGCAAGCGCGCCCAAGACGGTCCCAGGTAACTCCCATCTGACGGGCGAGGCGTAGCCGTCGTCGCCGGAAGTTTGGCGTTGCTGCGCCGCGGGAGAGGCGGTGGTGGCGGCAGAAGCAGCTGAGTGTCTCCCAATACCCGGATGTGAGGCGGTCTGCTAGCTCTCGTCGGACCCTTGGCCCGGAGCGAGGAAGGTACGGTAGCGTCCCGACCGCCCCGCCGCCTGCTGTCGCGTCGCCAGCGTCCTCGCCTCCCTGTTGCCAGCCCCTCCGGAGAGCCGGACGCTTCTCCCCTTTCCTGTCCGCCCCTCTGTGTCGTGCTGCCTCGCACGCCCTTCCTACTCCTCGGGTCCCGGCTCCTGGCGCCCCTGGGAGGGAGTGGGCGGCTCGGAGGCGCGGTCGCCTGAGGCAGGTAACCAACCTGCGCGGCTCGGCTGCCCAGTCGCCGCATCACCTGCCGCGGCCCGCTGGGTGGTCAGCGGTAGTAAGGGGCCGTGGCCGAGGACGGGGTCAGGCCGGGGCTCCCCAGGCGGCCGCGCGGGCTTCCGTAGACCCCGAGGTGGCGTGCAGCCTTTTGCGGCGGACGGGGAGGTGTCGGCGCCGGCCCGCAGGTTGCCCTGCCTCGTCCCCACCCCCGGCGTCTTTCTTTCCGTGCGTCTCCCCCGAACCCGCCGTTCCAGCCCTGGCGGAGCTGCGGTCCTGCGGCTCGCTCCCCTGCCCGTCGCCCCCCGCTGACCCTGCGTGAACCCTGAGGCCTCTGCAGTCTGCTGGGCGGGATGTGAGGACCCTGGCCTCATGGCCCTTAGACTGGGAGGGGAGCGGTGGCCCGGGTCCAAGGTCATAGTGTGGTTCTGGTTGGACAGGACTGTCTGGGCGCAGGCAGGGGCTGCTCTGGAGTAGAAATTGGGTGTGTTGAGGGGCATAGTGAAGTTTGTAGAGATAGATGCGAGCAAAAGGGAATTGGGTCCTCGATTTTGATCACTATTCTTAAGATTGTTTTATAACGGGGGTTTGTTTTTCTCGGGCAGAATGGGAGAGATAGCAACTCCAAAAATTGGAGAACATTGCCACTCCCACACCCTTAATCTCCCCCTCCCTCATCCCCAAATGTTTTGTTTTGAAAACCCGCACGTACGGTATTTTCCAGGAGTGGGGGCGGGGGAGGAGGAAGGAGTTATATCCTTGAGGTTTTAGAAGTACTGTGCATCTTGTTTTCGGGTAGCCTTCGGTAGCTGAAAAGGGATTCTTTTAGCAGGAAGTAGTTGCAGCACACAGTATTTGAATAGTATTATCAAACGATGTTTCAGTAAATAGCCTTAACAGAAACCAGTAAAACAATGCTACTTAGTGGAAGAGTAGGATGTCGGTGTGCTTTGTTTTTTCCTCACCTAAACGTTATTTAAAAAAAAAAAAAAAGGTAAAACACAATTTCAATTTCAAACATTTTGGATGCCGTGAATTATGTTATATTCAGCCTCTTCTGATTAAGTCCTTAGTTTCTGCTTTACACAAGGCATCAATACCAATGGAACTTTTTTAATTTGAAAAACTTTAAAAAATCTCACCGTGGAATTAGAAATGAGAGTGGGATAAAAAGTGCTTAATTTGGAATCTGCAAATTCAGACCTAGAGCATGTGCAGAAATGAGAAAGCTGTAACAGACACTTCCCCCTTTTGGGCAGAATGCAGTGTATGCCCCTTAGGTCAGATGTGTGTCTTTGGAAGTACCCTTCTTAGAACAAAACCTCCCTTATGTTATGAGCTTCTGCCCACCTTACTAATTCCCGGGTAAAGAAAATATGCTGTCATTTCTCGTTGATTAGTATTATAATTCTGTAGTTAAAAAGTAGTTTTTTTAACATCAGACCCAAACAAGATTTTGTGCTAGGCCTTTAAACCAGTAAATTATGCTTCCAGAAGAACTGAAAAAGGACCCTAATTAATGGATGTCATTAACCTCTTTTGCTGGATGGCCCTTTTTAGCCTGGTAATTCATCACAGCACAAAGCTGACTGTAATTATTCTAATAATGAAGGAGACTAGCATTGCACAATGGATTTTTTTAATAGTTAAATATTTTTTCGTGAGTTTTGTTAGCAGATTTATGTTACATGTTGAGTAATTTGAATAACCTCAGCTGAAGGTGATCAGAAGTTTAGATGGTAGGTAGAAACCAACTCCAGTAAAATTGTTACCATACATAATTCAATTAAGGGCTCTGTTAACCCCTCTGAAGCTCAGCCTTCAATGTTTTTCTGTGCATCCCTTTTTGTTGGCACAGCGAAAGTTCTTTGGCTCTATTTCTGCATAAGTTCTGTATATTAGCTACTGTGGTTACTTTTGACAATAACATCATTCTGTTTACTTGACCATCCTGTCTTTTTTGAGGGAGCTACATCTTAAGCTTAACTTCATTTTAGTACACCTGAAGAAATCAAGATTTATGTCATCTGTGCTCTTCAGCTTAAAGATTTATGGCTTCATATGTGAGACTCATGAGAGATAAAACTCAGAATATAAATTAAAAATGGGGTTTTAAGTATTACTTTAATTTTTATTTAATTAATTAATTTATTTTTGGCCTCACCTGGCAGCTTGCAGGATCTTAGTTGCCCTACCTGGGATGGAACCCTGGCCTCGGCAGTGAAAGGGTGGAGTCTTAACCACTGGACTGCCAGGGAATTCCCTTAAGAATTACTTTAATATAGTGGCCTCAGACTTTTTGGTCAGGATCCCTTTACATTCTTAAAATTATGTAGGACTCCAAATAGCTTTTATGTGGGTTATATCTATTCACAGTTATTGTATTTGAAATTAACAAGTATATTTATTAATTCATTGAAAAATAAATAATAAACTAATTGCAGGTTAATATAAATAACTTTTTAAATGAAAAACTATTTTCCAAAACAAAAAAAATTAGTGAAAGAATGGCAACTGTTTTACATTTTTGTAAATCTCTTTAATGTTTGGCCTAATAGAAGACAGCTGGAGTCTCTTATCAGCTTCAGCATTCAATCTTTATATGTTGTTCTGGTTGAAGCATATGAAGAAAATCTAGCTTCACACCAGTGTGTTGGGAGGAGTACTTTAATAACATTTTCAGATAATTGTGATACTCTTCTTTGACTCTACAACAAAACTCAACAAGTGGTAATTGCCTTTTTTTTTTAAATAAAGGTGTTTTTTTTTCCCTCTTAATATTTATTTATTTTGGCTGCACCAGGTCTTAGTTGTAGCACGTGGGATCTTCCTTGCAGCGTACCTGATCCTTTTTTAGTTGCATGTGGGCTCTTAGTTGTGGCATGCATGTGGGATCTAGTTCCCTGACCAGGGATTGAACCTGGGCTCCCTGCATTTGGGATCGCTGAGTCTTACCCACTAGACCACCAGGGAAGTCCCAACAAGTGGTAATTTCTTAAAGATTAGTTGCAATGTGGAATCTGAAACTGTATCTATATACTTTTCACACAATGTTGCATTAAATTTTATTGGTCTGTTTGTGCTTTGAATTGATCTTTTACCTGTGTATGATTTTGATCCCATGAACCCCCTGAATGGGTCTCTGGAATCCCCATGGTCCCTGTACCACACTTTGAGAACTGCTGCTTTAATGTAAATAATTTAATAGTTTAGAATTAATGTAATTATTGAAGCTGAAAGGGATAAAGGTAATATGGAAATAGAGTTGATAGTTAAGTGAAATGAGTAAGGTAAATATTTTTTTTCATGTTTTCTTTTCATCAAAAATATTATATCAGTAAATTAATAAATGCTTATGATGTGCCAGGAACTGTTCTAAGGACTTTATTTTTTTTTTTTTTTGGCGGTACGCGGGCCTCTCACTGTTGTGGCTTCTCCCGTTGCGGAGCACAGGCTCCGGATGCGCAGGCTCAGCGGCCATGGCTCACGGGCCCAGCCGCTCCGCGGCACGTGGGATCTTCCCGGACCAGGGCAGGAACCTGTGTCCCCTTCATTGGCAGGTGGACTCTCAACCACTGCGCCACCAGGGAAGCCCAGTACAGTCTTTCTGACGTATCCTTTATAATGCAGATATAGTTCCACTTTAGAAGATATATAATACCTAGATAATTTCTCTGTAAGGTATTTGAGATAGAAAATATGCTAATCCCTAGCATCTGTCACTGTTTAAAATATATTGTTTTAGACTATATTAACCCATCAGAAAATTGAGTTATTAAATAAATACTAGTAGTGTTAATGAAGGTAATCCTGTTGACATGGAAATTTGTTTTATTTTGTTAAATCATTTCAACTAGTATTTGAAACTTTGTTGTGACCATGGTCACTAAATGAAATTTTTCTTCAAAAACAAAAGTAGATAATTTTCATAGGACAAATTTAGGTTTATTTAAAAAGCCTGATGCATATTAAAGTCTGTTTCATTTCAGACTCACTTTTTTGGTAATAGCTTTATGGAGATAAAATCAACCCTTATAGAATACAACTCTGAGGTTTTAAGTATATTCAGAGTTGTGCAACCATTACCACTATCTAATTTTAGCATATTTTCATCATTCCAAAAATGATGAAAATACCTATACTAACATGTTATTCCTTTTTTTTTTTTCCCTGCCCACTTACTACCATCAATCTGCTTTCTTTTTTTGAAGATTTGTTTGTTCTGGACATCTCAGATAAATGGAATCAAACAACACGTGGCATTTTGTGACTGGCTTCTTTTACTTAGCGTAATGTTTTTAAGGTTAAACCATGTTGTAACATGTATCAGTACTTCATTCCTGTTTATGGCTAAATATAATATTCCATTATATGGACATACCACATTTTATTTATCCATTCGTTAGTTCATAGACAGTTGGGTTATGCCCACTTTTTGGCTGTTATGAATAATGCTGCTTTGAACATTTGTGTACAGGTTATTATGTAGACATCCAGTTTCACTTTTGACCTTTCCCGATATATTTTACATATATATATAAACACTATATGGTTTTTTTTTTATATGTATAAATTTATTTATTTATTTTTGGCTGCGTTGGGTCTTCGTTGCTGTGCGCGCGGGCTTTTCTCTAGTTGTGGCGAGCGGGGGCTACTCTTCCTTGCAGTGTGCGGGCTTCTCATTGTGGTGGCTTCTCTTGTTGCGGAGCACGGGCTCTAGGCACGCGGGCTTCAGTAGTTGTGGCTCGCAGGCTCTTGAGTGCAGGCTCTGTAGTTGTGGTGCACAGGCTTGGTTGCTGCACGGCATGTTGGATCTTCCCGGACCAGGGCTCAAACCCGTATCCCCTTCATTGGCAGGTGAATTCTCAACCACTGCACCACCAGGGAAGCCCTATATAGTTATTTATTTCACGACTGATAAGTACATTCTTTTTTGATGTGAAAGATTCAAACATTGCATAAACATATAAGTAAAATGGGAAGGTATTTTAAAAAATTCTTTGTATACCCTTTCATCTCCACTTTTACCACCCTACAGGTAAGTACTATTGATATTTTAGTGTGTATTCTTTCAGTGTGTTTTCTTTGTGTTAGAATACTTATATATGACACATTAATTTATCTCTTTCTTACAAAATTACTTTATGCAATTTATGTACTTCTTATTTCTAATGACTATCAAAATTCTACCTTGGCATTTTGTTTTTTTCTCCTTTGGACATTTGGGCTATTTTTGATATTTTTGCTAATGTAAATGCTACTGTTGTCATCGTTGCTGTCATGTAAATTTTTTTTTTTTTTGGTTTTATTTTCTTGATGTGGGTGGATGGTAGTATCATAAATTGTGGAGAACAGACATAGTGGAATGACCTGACTGTTAGATAGTTGAGTTTAAGGTGCCTTTAAGACATCAGGATGGACATGTCCAGTATGTTGTTGGATATCTGAGTATCACTAGGGATGGAAATTGTGTTGGGGATATTCATTTGTATGTTAATGGCTTACAGATAGTAATCGAAAGTATGAGTATAGATGAAATTATCTAATGTGTGTCTTTTGTGGTAAGAGAACAACACTTGGGGAATGTTAATTTGTAAGAGGCCAGTGGAAGAAGAGAATTAAAAAAATTAAATTGTCCATGTCTGTCTTTTTTAGAGTTTTAACTAATAATGTTGAGAATAATGTTGAGTTTTACTGAATATCTATTATAAATCTAGTGTAATAGAGAGAATTTGTCTTTGAATGTTTGGAAAAATTTATTAGGGACGATACCTTATATTACTGTGTGTGTTTTTGTTGCATTCTGTTAATGGTTTATTGTTGCTTCAGTTGTGACATTTTATATGTTTTTGGTTAGTGGTAATTAGTTTATGTTCTTTAAAATGCTTTTTAGTCTGTAAGTATTAATTGGGCGTTTTAGAAGGTGAGAAATACTTGGATTACCCTAAATAGTGTGTGAATGGATTGGCAGGATACACAGAGAAATAAGGAAGAGAAGACTATTTGTAGAGCCAGATCTTGTGCAAGGAAAAAACAGGAATCACCAAACACTAGACCTTATAGAAACCTGAAGATAATTCAGGACTCAGAAGGTTGCTGAGAAATTTCCTCTGGGGGAATTAAAACGAGGTAAGCCAGATGTTCAACCAGGGATGATTTTTGCCTCCCAGGGAATATTTGGCATTGTCTGAAGATATATTTGATTGTCAGAACTGAGGGGAAGGTGCTCCTGGTATCTAGCAGGTACACATCAGGGATGCTGCTGTTAAATACCCTCCATGCTCAAGACAAACACCACCACCACCACCACCCCACCGCCCGCAAAGATTTTATTTGCTCCAAAATGTTAGTAGTGGTGAGATTGGAAACCTTGCATGTTGGCTGCTCTTCGGTCAGTAATCTCTTTGGGGGCATAGGGGCAGGAGTTTCAGGATATAACTATTTATGAACTACCTAAGGGCCTGCACTTTTTTTTTTTTTTTAAAGCAGGTACATGTCGGCATGGTGAATTTTCAGAAAGGGGTTATGAACTTGACAAGCCACCAGACTCAGATTTTCAGTGAATATTTCTCTTATCTCTTGGATGTGGCAAAAGGATTGTGTAGTTGAAATGGACTAAGAATTGGTAGGTTATCAGAGTTTAGGCGATTAAGAACCTATGGTCATTCATGTGAATTTTAAAACCTATGATGTTTGTAATAGTTCGGTTTGAGAAGATTATGCTTGAAGAGTTTTTGGTGATCAATAGAGTACTATACTGAAGAAAGAAGGTATAAGAGCAGAATGGCATAAACCTTAAAAGAAAAGTGGAAAAAATTTTGCATGTGAGATGAAAAACTGCTGTGCTGGGAACACTGTAGGTCCCTTGATGTGATACAGCCTGCTTAAGAGGTGTATTAGTTTCCTATTGTCTTCTGTAACAAATTACCACAAACTTAATGGCTTAAAACAACAAAAATTTATTTTCTCACGGTTTTAGATGCCCAGAGTCAGAAATCAAGATGTAGGTATGGCTATGCTCTCTAAATAGGTTTTAGAGAGGAGTTTGTTTTTGGCCTTGTCCAACTTCTGGTGGCTGCCCTTGCATTCTTGGGCTCGTGAGCACAGACCCCCAGTCTCTGCCTGTTTTCACATTGTTCTCTACTTTCTGTGTTTGTCTCCCTATGAGTGTCTCTTATAAGGATACTTGTCACTGGATTTAGGGCCCACGTGAATGATCCAGGATGACCTCAAGATTCATATTTTCACTGGGAAAGGGTTTATGTGGGCTTCCAAAGGAGAGGGTTAAGAAAGAGTGAGATCCACTGTGGAAATAGAGTCAGGAGGAAGATAATAAAGGAAACGATAACCGATATGAGGAGCTTGCATTTGGTTGGTGGATGTGCATGACTTCTAGGGCCTTTGAGACTGGATCTGTGCAAATTGAAGGTCTTTGGTGTTAGAAAAATGATGCTATTGATAGACCTTTTAGTCTTTGCTTTATGCCAGGTTCAAACTGAGGACTGCTGAAAAGTTGTCCTGTGATCTCAGAAGCAAAATCTTTTCCAGCTGGTTGGATGGCTTTCTGAATTTGTACCAGTGTTTTATGGAACTGAAGAGACTTTTGAAGTAGTTGGGGAAATAGACCTTAAGTAAATTATTTTGGAATTGAGAGGTGTACTGAGCTGAATTCTGCAGTAAATCTTTTGACAGAATTACTACACCTTGAGATGGCTAGAAGTTTCCAATGATGTATGAAATATCAAAAGCATGTTGGGCAAAATAGTCCTAGGGTTGTATAGAAAAAAGGCTGTTTGATTTTAAGAAGTGTTTTTCTGGTGGGCATGGGGGTGGTTACATTGAGGTGATAGGGTAGTTGTTTTTATTTGACTGGTTGATGTCATGTATTAATAGAATTCCTAAAATTCAGTCATCTCTGTGTTCCTTTTATCAATTTTACTTGGTAGTGGTGGACCACTTGGCTATGCCCATGTTGTGTTAAAAATGCTAACTTGTTTTAATTTAAGGCTTTCATGTATCTTTTTGTATATGAGATTAGAAATGTGTGTGTAGTGTGTGTGTGCACATGCACATGTGCACACTAGTTTTGTTATCGAGACAAATTTTGTATTATTTTGGGTAACTTGTTTTTTTGCTGCATTCTGGAACAGAAAAGTTATCAGTTATTTGAAAGCAGAGCTGTTCCTTCTGCCTGGAACACTTTTTAGTCTCAGGTGGGAATATGATTAATGCAGTCAAGGGATAGCAAGGGGGCCAAGAAAACTGGAGCAGAGTGACCAGGGGAAAAACTAGGAAGTAGTTAATAGTTAATATGAGCCTTTGCTTTTGCTCTGATTGAGATGGGAAGTCACTGAAAGGTTTTGAGCAGAGAAATAACGGAGCCTGACTTAAATTTTAAAAGGACTACCTTGGCTGTTTTGTGTAAGAAGCTGAAGGGGGCGGGGGATGCAGGGAGGGAGGAACAAGGCTGAAGGCACAGTTACCAATTAGGAAGCTGTTGCAGAAATCCAGGTGAGGGATAGTGATAGCTTGGACCAGGGTGGTAGTGGTTGAGATGCTAAGTGGTCAGATTTTGGATGTGTTTTGAAGGTAGGTGAGTTAATGATGGCTTGAGTGGATATGAAGTTTAAGAGAAAAGTTGGGGTTGACTCCAAGGCTTTGTTCTAAACAATTAAGGATGAACATGTCATTTACTGAGATGAGGGGGAAAATCCTTTGGAAGCTTTAGGTTTAGGAGGCAAGATTAGGGGTTCAGTGATTGACATGTTAAAGTTTCAGATGTTTAGTAGTTCAGTAAAAATCTCTATGAATAGTATTCCTGTGGGTTTAAATTTTTTGTATTTCAGATTATATTCTCAGGCATTTCTAGATTCTAGATTCTTTTTGTTCTCATTTTCTTTGACCTACTGAGTAAATTGGGATAAATTATTTTCAGAATTTCCATTTTGGTGAGATTTTAAAATACATTGTATGCGCATTCTAAATTTAAAAAATGGTTAAAACCTTTATATGCCTGACCTGTTGAGTGTCAGGATAAATGGACAGAAATGCAATAAAAATGGAGAACTTTCTCAAAAATTTCAAAGTAATACATGTACATTGTTATTAAAGTCAAATTGCACTAAAAGCCATACAGTGTTGAATATCATCCCACTCCTCACCTTTCCGCATCTCCCAGTACCTTTCTCCAGGAGCTGCCACTTTCACTGTCCTAGCTGTTTTCTTTATATCTAGCTCCATAGTTTTGGTGGTATGCAATAACTTCTATATTTTGATTGATCAACTTCAGATGTTATTGACTTTTTGCCTCCATAGTTGAGAATTGGCTCCTGCTTTCTTCCCCATATACCTTAATAGAGTCACATTTCAAATTGTTTAAGCCAATAGTGAGTGGTACTATAACTATGTAAATATTGTTTACTGCCGAGCTAAGTATTTTTCTGAAACTATATCCCCCTTTTCACTTTTTTGTGGAGTTAGTAATTGCCTCACTTTTCTTTTGCTTAATTTCCTAAGATGTTAGGGCAATTTTTCTCCCCAAATGTCACATGCCCGACTATTATTTTTTGTACTCAAACAGCAGGTCCAATCCCTTCTCTAACCCACCCACACTACCTTCAGGGTTCCTTTTGGGATCCTTCATTCCATCTATTTCATTGTGGGTTGGTTGCTCTCTTGGCCTGTTCTCTAAAGTGTTTGTGCAGTTAATACTGCCACTGGCAGCAAATTACTTACATTCTTTGAATTCTCAGACTTTTTTGGGGGGGCCTGTCATGCAGCTTGTGGGATCTTAGTTCCAGGGATGGAACCTGTGCCCCCTGCAATGGAAGCATGGAGTCCTAACCACTGGACTGCCAGGGAATTCCCAGAATTCTCAGACTTTTAAATTTTAGCCCATTGTGGTGGTTTTCCATTGCCTTTTTGGATTTCTTTCTCCTTTCATCTCTCTTCCTCCTTTTTTTTGTGATGAGCTTGTTCAAATTTCTTGTCTGTTTTTTCCTTTGATTGGCTATTTTATTGATTTGTAGGATTTTAATAATATAATCTGTACATACTAATCTTCTGTAGGTTATGTTTTACCTTTTACATTTTATATCTATGATCAGTCCATTTGGCATTTGCTTTAGTATATGGTTCGAGGTAGGAATCCAGTTTCACTATTTTCCCCATATGATATCCAGTTGTCCCAGCACTATTTGTTTAAAAAATCTATTTTCCCAGCTATGGTATTGTATATCATAAACCAGTTGACCATAAACGTGAGCCTGATTCTGGGCACTCTGTTTTGTTTTGTTTTTTTCCAACATTTATTTATTTATTTGGCTGCGCCGGGTCTTAGTTGCAGCACTCGGGATCTTCGTTGCCTCGTGCGGGATCTTTTAGTTGCGGCATGTGGGATCTAGTTCCCTGACCAGAGATCGAACCCAGGCCCCCTGCATTGGGAGTGCGGAGTCTTAACCACTGGACCACGAGGGAAGTCCCTGGGCACTCTGTTTTGTGTCATTGTTCTGTCCCATTGGTCTGTCTACCCCTGAACCAATATCACACGTTACTGTGGTTTTACAATAAGTGTTGATATCTGGTAGGGCAGGTTCACCCACCTTGTGGTTTTCTTAAGTGTGATTTCTTATGGTTTATGTAAAATAGATTTTTAAAATTTCCAAACATCTGGGCATTTTCTACTTAGACTTTTGTGGGTTATTCATTTCTAGTATAATTGCATTGTGATCAGAGAGCACTTGTGGTATCATTCCTTAGATGTTTGTGGAGACTTGCTTTAGGACTTGTATTTGGGGACACCTTTGTAAATGTTCTATGTGTGCTTGAAAAGAATATATTTTGCAATTGTTGGGATAATGTGTATATATTTGTTTTTTTTAATTATTTTATTTTTTGGCTGCGTTGGGTCTTCTTTGCTGTGTGCGGTCTTTTCTCTGGTTGTGGTGAGCGAAGGCTACTCTTCGTTGCAGTGCGTGGGCTTCTCATTGCAGTGGCTTCTCTTGTGGCGCACGGGCTCTAGGTGCGCAGGCTTCAGTAGTTGTCGCTTGCGGGCTCTAGAGCACAAGCTCAGTAGTTGTGGCGCACAGGCTTAGTTGCTCTGTGGCGTTTGGGATCTTCCTGGACCAGGGCTTGAACTGTGTCCCCTGCATGGGCAGGCGGATTCTTAACCACTGTGCCACCAGGGAAACCCCGTGTATATCTTTATTAGTTCAAATTTAAAATTACTTGTCTTGTTCATAATTCTGTATAATTCATAATTCTGTACATTGAATTTTTTGTTCATTTGTTTTGTTTTTTGGTCTGCTTGTTCTGTCACTTGCTGAGAGGGGTGTTGCCATATCTCTAAGTTACAGTTTTGGATTTATGTGTTTCTCCTTGTAGTACTTGTAATTAGGGGACTCTATATATCAATTTGGGAATTACACGTTTTCAGACTATGTTTTTAGGTGTGTGCAGTTTGAAATTGTTACATCTTCCTGTTGAATTGAAGCTTTTATCATTAAGGTATGACTCTTTAATATTGCTTTTTGTTTTAAGGTTCTTGGCTTTTTGTTTTGGTTTGGTTTTTACCACACCACGCCACTTGTGAGATCTTAGTTCCCTGACCAGGGATTGAACCCGGGCCCTCAGCTATGAGAGCACGGAGTTTTAACCACTGGACCACCAGGGAAATCCCCTAACAGACTATTTAATGCTTTGGTGTGCTCTAGAGCAGGTGCTGATAAACTGTTTTGTCCCTTGGGCCAAATTTAGTCAGTTCTCCTCCTTTCCTTCATTCCTCAAAATGGTTTTACATTTTTTTTTAAGGGTTGTAAAAAAAAAAATAAACAAAAAACCAAAGAAGAATATGTAATCATGACTGTATGTGAGCTACAAAGCCTAAAATATTTGCTATCTGGCCCTTTGAAGAAAGAGAATATCATATGAGTCCACCCATGACAATAAATGGTCTTATCAAGCCTTATATTCCATCTTTGTTGGTTTATTACCTTTAGATTCACTCTTGTTCTCCAGACTCCTATTGATGGTTAGTGTAGAGACTGTTTCCTCCTAGGACTGGTCTCTTATTTCTTTGGACTGTGTTGGGATCTAATTCTCATATGACTGGGGAGAATTGGTATGTATTTCTTTTTGAGGCATCTGCTCCAGGTGCAGTAACTGAAAGGTTTTAACTCAGAAGGCTGGTTGGGGGTGTGTGTACCTTTGTAGGCAAGGGATTTGGGAGTTTATAGAGTTTTCAGCCTCCCTGTGTCTGCTCTAGATGTCCCTGCATCTTTGTCTTGAGTTCCCATTTACTACCCACTTTGTCAAAAAATAGGAGCCCACTGGTAGTACTCAGCAGGGTGGGAACCTGTATCATTTCTAGCAGATATACACCAGAACAAATACTAATTTTTTATTCTAGTACCCTTCAATTTGCTAATAGTTCTGTTTGTCCTTAAGCTTTGGGTGATTTAAGAAACATTCTAATCTGTACATGAGTGTAGATGGATGAATGCTGCTGCCTCTGTTTACTTCCTGCTTTTGAGACCTGTAACAGAAATGATCATGACCCATTGAATACTGGGCACGAATCCAAGAAGGAGGCTGTCGGTGGAGGACACTCATTTTTTTTTCCCTACTGTGAAAATTCCACTTCTTCCAAGTGCATCTTGTATTGGATACGTGTAATGCACTGCTACTCTGTGTTCTGCCTATTTTAAGGATACAGAAATTGTAGTTGGATGGTCTGTTAATATCAAGCATAAAGTTCTCAAAATAGATTATAAACACAGGTCTCTCTGGTTAGGACCCCCTCCCCTTGTGTATCTGGAGAAACTGAGTAAAAATTAAAAATAAGTAGAAGCCTTGGGTTGATACTTAATTCTGTCTTTGGAAGCTACCCCATATGGGGCAGCTGGTTCACAGAGACTTTGCTTCTCAAGAATGAGAAGTGGGATTAGAAGGATGGAAGCAGCTGCTAGTTAAGGTCAGTGTTTTTCTTGTCTCCATGAAATTTGGAGCAATATACAGAATTGACAGTTTCTGATTTGCTGTTGTGCCTAGAAATTAAAGGTAGCCTAGTTTGCTTTTCTCTTTTTTAAAAAATGGTTTTAGCAAGAAAAAAAGGACTCAGGTTACTAACGTGAGGAATGAGAGGGGATATTACTAACAACCTCACAGAAATAAAAGAGGATTATAAGAGAATACTATGAACAGTTGAATACACTAACAATTTTGAAAGCCTAGATACAATGAAAAAATTCCTAGAAAGAGATTGAGTCAAGAAGAAATAGAAAATCCAAATAGACCTATAACAAATAAAGAGATTGAATTAGTAACCAAAAAATCATCCAAAAAGAAAAACTCAGTCCCAGATGGCTTTACCAGTGAATTCTATCAAGTGTTTAAAGAATTAACATCAAGCATTCCTAAACTCCTCCAAAAAATGCAAGAGGAGGGAATACAGCTTAGCTAATTCTATGAGGCCACTGTAAAACCCTGATACCAAAATTAGACAAAGACATCATAAGAAAGGAAACTATGGTTCAATATTTTTTATAAATATACACATAAAAATTCCTCAACTCAGTACATGCAAACTGAATCCAGCAACATATAAAAAGGATTATACACCCTGACGAAATGGGATTTATCCTATCAGTGCAAAGTTGGTTCAACATATGAAAATTAACAAGGTGAGATACCATGTTAATAGAATAAAGGGGAAGAAAATCACATAATCACCTCAATAGATGCAGAAAAAGCATTTAACAAAATTTAACATCTTTCATGATCAGAACATTCAACAAAGCTGCAATAGAAGAGCATCTATGAAAAGCCTGTATCTAACATTATACTTACCAGTGAAGGACTGAAGGCTTTCCTCCTAAGATCAGCAATAAGACAAGGATATCTGCTTTTGCCACTTTTATTCAACATTGTACTGGAGGTTCCAGCCAGGACAATTTGGCAAGAAAAAGAAATAAAGGCATCCAGATTGGAAAGGAATAAGTAAAACTATATCTGTTTGCAGATGACACGGTTTTATATGGAGAAAATCCTAAGGAATCCACACAAAAAAACCTGTTAGAGCTAATAAATGAATTCAACAAGGTTATAAGATACAAGAACAACATACAAAAAGCAATTGTATTTCTCTCTACTAGTGATGCACCATCCAAAAAGGAAATTAAGAAAATAATTCCTTTTATAGTAGAATAAAAAACAATAAAATACTTAAGAATAAATGTAACAAAAGAAATCCAAGGCTTGTACACTGAAAATTATAAAACATTGTTTAAAATTATTAAAGATGACCTAAATAAGTGAAAAGATATCTATGTTCAAGAATTGGAAGACATATTATTAAGATGGCAGGATTCCTCAAATTGATCCTCAGATTCAGTACAATTCCTTATCAAAATCCTAGCTGACTTTTTGGGCAGAAATTGACAAACTGATCTTAAAATTAATATAAAAAAGCCAAAACAATCTTGAAAAAGAGAAATAAAGTTGAAGGAGTCACATTTCCTCATTTAAAAACTTAACTGAAAAAAGAGCCAATGGGAGTTCCCTGGTGGCCTAATGATTAGGATTCCAGGCTTTCACAACACTGCGTGGCCCAGGTTCAATCCCTGGTCAGGGAACTGAGATCCTGCAAGCCACATGGCGTGGCAAAAAAAAGAGAGAGAGCGCTAAGAATATATAGGGGAAAGGACAGTCTCTTCAGTAAACGGTGTTGGGAAAACTGGACAGCCACATGTAAAAGAATGAAACTGGAACACTATCATACACCATACACAAAAATTAACTCAAAATAGATTAAAGACTTGAACATAAGACCTGAAACCATAAAACTCTTAGAAGAAAACATAGGCAGTTAGCTCCTTGACATAAGTCTTGGTGATGATTTTTTGAATCTGACACCAGAAGCAAAAACAACAAAAGCAAAAATAAACAAGTGGGACTGCATCAAACTAAACAGCTTCTGCACAGCAAAGGAAACCAACAAAATGAAAAGGCAACCTACTGAATGGGAGAAAATATTTGCACATCATATATCTGAAAATACATGATGAATTCATATAACTCAATAAATAGCAAAAAAAAAAAAACAGTTCAAATAAAAAATGGGCAGAAGATCTGAATGGAATTCTTCCAAGGAAGACATACAGAGAGTCAACAGGAACATGAAAATATGCTCAGAATCACTAATCATTAGGGAGATGCAAATCAAAATCACAATGCTATATTACCTCATACCTGTTAGAATGGCTGATATCAAAAAGACAAGAAATAAAAAGTGTTGGCAAGGATGTGGAGAAAAGGGAACCCTTGTGTACTGTTAGTGGAAATGGAAATTGGTGCAGCCACTATGGAAAACAGCATGGAGGTTCCTTAAAAAATTAAAAATAGAACTACCATATGATCCAGCAATTCCACTTCTGGGTATTTACCTGAAGAAAATGAAAAACACTACCTCAAAAAGATATATGTACCCCCATGTTTATTGCAGTGTTATTTGCAATAGCCAAGTTATGGAAACAATCTAAGTGTTCATCCATGGATAAATTTTTGTACATCAAAGGACTCTTATCAAAAATGTGAAAAGACAGCCAATAGAATTGGAGAAAAATATTTGTGGTTCATACATCTGATGAGAGTCTAATATCCAGGTAAAAAACTGTTTCAACTCAATGATAAAAGGAAAAATGACCAAATTTTTAGAATGAGGAAAGGATTCAAATAGACATTTCTCCAGAGAAGAAATACAGATGGCCAATAAGCACATGAAAAGATGCTCAACATAATTACTCATTAGGAAAATACAAATTAAAACTTCAATGAGTTACTACTTTACACCTAAAAGGATAACTAAAATTTTAAAAATTAATAATAAATGCTAACAGGGTTGTAGAGAAATTGGAACCCACACACATAGCTGGTGGGAATGTAAAATGTTGCAGTTGATTTGGAAAACAGTCCCTCAGAAGTTAAACACAGAGTTTCCATATGGCCCAATGGTTATATTCTTAGGTATGTACCCAGGAAACTTGAAAACATGTTCACATAAAAACTCCTTCAGGATTATTCGTAGCATTATTCATGATAGCCAAAAAGTAGAAACAGCCCATCTAACAATCCATCAACTGATGGATAGGCAAACAAAATGTGATATATTTATACAATGGAATAGTATTTAGCCGTAAAGCACAAGATATTACTGAAACATGCTGCAACCCTGCTTGAACCTTGAAAACATTACGTTAAGTGAAAGAAGCCTACCACAAAAGGCCACATGTATTTATGATTTCATTTATATGAAACATCCAGAATAGCCAAATCCATAAAGACAGAAAGTGGATTTGTAATTGCCAGGGACTGGAAGGGGGGTGAGAAATAAGAGAATGACTGCTAATGGGTTTGGGGTGGCAAAAATACTCTGGAACTACTGGCAATTGTTGTACAACTCTGAATATACTAAAACCTACTAAATTGTACACTATAAATAGGTGAATTTTATAGTCCTATCTCAAATTACATCTCAATTATAAAAAAATTTTTTTTTCTGACCACATAACGTAACTTGTGGGATCTTAGTTCCTCATCCAGGGATTGAACCCAGGCCCTCAGCAGTGAGAGCATGGAGTCTTAACTACTGGACTGCCACGGAATTCCCGAATATAAAATGGTTTTAAAAAAATCACTTTAAACTTAAAAATATATTGGGTGATGTAATCTAAATATTTTAATGATTAAAATTTGAGTATATTTTATTATAATGTACTGTTGGGAAATTGGATGTACTCTTAAATTCTCAGGTACTTTCTAACATATATCTTGTAAATTATCTTTCTATATAAATGTTATTGTGGGTTTTCTGAAGTGATCATTTTATGTTCTTTATTTACTTTTTTAATTTTGGCTGTGTTGGGTCATCGTTGCTACACGCAGGCTTTCTCTAGTTGCGGCGAGCGGGGGCTGCTCTTTGTTGCAGAGCACAGGCTCTAGGTGCGTGGGCTTCAGTAGTTGTGGCACGTGGGCTCAGTAGTTGTGACTCGTGGGCTCTAGAGCTCAGGCTTAGTAGTTGTGGTGCACGGGCTTAGTTGCTCCCCGGCATGTGGGATCTTCCTAGACCAGGGATAGAACCCGTGTCTCCTGCATTGGCAGGCGGATTCTTAAACCACTGCGCCACCAGGGAAGTCCCATGTTAAGTTTGATTATTGTTTTTTGGCCCCAATATTGATTTTATTAGAATTCTATTAATAACTTGGCTCTGGGTTGTGGAGGGATCTTGTCAGTTTAACAGGTTAGAGAATGCATTTCAGTCCTTGATTGCAAGATTTTATTTAATAGAAAGGGATGTTGTTAAGTTGTATAATGCTAGGTTGATAATGATTTAACACGTAGGGCAAACTAAAGTGAAGTGATCCTTAGCATGCCTGAACAGGTGAGTGACAAGTACTGCAGATTTGTGTATCAGTTAACCTTTCTATTATGGTAGGTCCCAACTGCCAAATGTTAAAATATTTAGAAATTGCGAGGAAAAGAAGTAAAGTAAGGTAATTCATCATTTTTAAAATTAAAATTCTTGGCGCTAAAGTAATAAAGGAAATTAAATGAGTTTTCTGTTTTTTCAAGTTATTGTACCTCTGAGGCTTAATCTTGGGTAAATATGGAGCTTCCCAGAAAATTTAACTGCAATATGTATTAATCAGTTATTGCTGAATGAGAAACTGCCCTACAGCTCAGTGGTTTAAAACAGCAGTTATTTTTGCTTATATATCTGTAGAGCTGCTGTGGGTTAGGTGACTTAGGCTTAGCTGTGGGTGTGTGGGTGGGCTTTAATTCTCCCTGTGGGTTGGGCTTGGCACCTCATTTGGGGTTTGGCCCAGTCTTACTGTTTGTGTTTCTTCTGGGGCCTAGGCTGAAGGGGCAGCATCTTCCTGCTGAAACTCTTCTCGTGGTGATGACAGAGGTAACAAGAGGGCAAGACCAACTGCACAAAGATATTTCAAACCTCTGTTTGCATACTTTCTGCTAACACCCCATTGGCCAAATCATCAGATGCAAGGCTATGGGGGCAGGAGAGTATATCCACCATGAGGCCAAAGTAAGACATATGGTCAAGCTAAGCATCTGATGGGAAGGAAAATAATATACTCCTTACAGGGAGGTGGGGTTTCGGATAGAAGGTAGTGGTTATTTTTGAAGAAAAACCAAATCTATTATACAGTACAAAAAATGAGATGGGGCTTCCCTGGTGGCGCAGTGGTTGAGAGTCCGCCTGACAATGCAGGGGACACGGGTTCGTGCCCTGGTCCGGGAAGATCCCACATACCGCGGAGCAGCTGGGCCCGTGCACCATGGCTGCTGAGCCTGCGCGTCCGGAGCCTGTGCTCTGCAACGGGAGAGGCCACAACAGTGAGAGGCCTGCGTACCGCAAAAAAAAAAAAAAAAAAAAAAAAAAAAATGGTGACCATATTGAGTTGCATGATTTTTGTATGTCAAGTGAAAAATCGTCACTAGGCCATTGTTTAGTCTAGTTTAGTCTAAGTTGTTTTTTTGTTTTTTTCTTTACATCTTTATTGGAGTATAATTGCTGTACAATGGTGTGTTAGTTTCTGCTTTATAACAAAGTGAATCAGTTATATATATACATATGTTCCCATATCTCTTCCCTCTTGAGTCTCTCTCCCTCCCACACCTCCAGGCGGTCACAAAGCACCAAGCTGATCTCCCTGTGCTATGCGCCTGCTTCCTATTAGCTATCTACCTTACGTTTGGTAGTGTATATATGTCCATGCCTCTCTCTCGCTTTGTCACAGCTTACCCTTCCCCCTCCCCATATCTTCAAGTCCATTCTCTAGTAGATGTGTGTCTTTTTTCCTGTCTTACCCCTAAGTTCTTCATGACATTTATTTTTTAAAAATTCCGTATATATGTGTTAGCATACGGTATTTGTCTTTCTCCTTCTGACTTACTTCACTCTGTGTGACAGACTCTAGGTCTATCCACCTCATTACAAATAGCTCAATTTCGTTTCTTTCTATGGCTGAGTAATATTCCATTGTATATATGTGCCACATCTTCTTTATCCATTCATCTGATGATGGACACTTAGGTTGTTTCCATCTCCTCGCTATTGTAAATAGAGCTGCAATGAACATTTTGGTACATGACTCTTTGAATTATGGTTTTCTCAGAGTATATGCCCAGTAGTGGGATTGCTGGGTCATATGGTAGTTCTATTTGTAGTTTTTTAAGGAACCTCCATACTGTTCTCCATAGTGGCTGTACCAATTCACATTCCCACCAGCAGTGCAAGAGTGTTCCCTTTTCTCCACACCCTCCCCAGCATTTATCGTTTCTAGATTTTTTGATGATGGTCATTCTGACTGGTTTGAGATGATATCTCATTGTAGTTTTGATTTGCATTTCTCTAATGATTAATGAAGTTGAGGATTCTTTCATGTGTTTGTTGGCAGTCTGTATATCTTCTTTGGAGAAATGTTTATTTAGGTCTTCTGCCCATTTTTGGATTGGGTTGTGTGTTTTTTTGTTATTGAGCTGCATGGGCTGCTTATAAATTTTGGAGATTAATCCTTTGTCAGTTGCTTCATTTGCAAATATTTTCTCCCATTCTGAGGGTTGTCTTTTGGTCTTGTTTATGGTTTCCTTTGCTGTGCAAAAGCTTTGAAGTTTCATTAGGTCCCATTTGTTTATTTTTGTTTTTATTTCCATTTCTCTAGGAGGTGGGTCAAAAAGGATCTTTCTGTGATTTATGTCATAGAGTGTTCTGCCTATGTTTTCCTCTAAGAGTTTGATAGTTTCTGGCCTTATATTTAGGTCTTTAATCCATTTTGAGCTTATATTTGTGTACGGTGTTAGGGAGTGATCTAATCTCATACTTTTATATGTACCTGTCCAGTTTTCCCAGCACCACTTATTGAAGAGGCTGTCCTTTCTCCACTGTACATTCCTGCCTCCTTTATCTAAGATAAGGTGACCATATGTGCGTGGGTTTATCTCTGGGCTTTCTGTCCTGTTCCATTGATCTATCTTTCTGTTTTTGTGCCAGTACCATACTGTCTTGATTACTGTAGCTTTGTAGTATAGTCTGAAGTCAGGGAGCCTTATTCCTCCAGCTCCGTTTTTCGTTCTCAAGATTGCTCTGGCTATCCGGGGTCTTTTGTGTTTCCATACAAATTGTGAAATTTTTTGTTCTAGTTCTGTGAAAAATGCCAGTGGTAATTTGATAGGGATTGCATTGAATCTGTAGATTGCTTTGGGTAGTAGAGTCATTTTCACAATGTTGATTCTTCCAATCCAAGAACATGGTATATCTCTCCATCTGTTTGTATCATCTTTAATTTCTTTCTTCAGTGTCTTATACTTTTCTGCATACAGGTCTTTTGTCTCCTTAGGTAGGTTTATTCCTAGATATTTTATTCTTTTTGTTGCAATGGTAAGTGGGAGTGTTTTCTTGATTTCACTTTCAGATTTTTCATCATTAGTGTATAGGAATGCCAGAGATTTCTGTGCATTAATTTTGTATCCTTCTACTTTACCAAATTCATTGATTAGCTCTAGTAGTTTTCTGGTGGCATATTTAGGATTCTCTATGTATAGTATCATGTCATCTGCAAACAGTGACAGCTTTACTTCTTCTTTTCCGATTTGGATTCCTTTTATTTCCTTTTCTTCTCTTATTGCTGTGGCTAAAACTTCCAAAACTATGTTGAATAAGAGTGGTGAAAGTGGGCAGCCTTGTCTTGTTCCTGATCTTAGTGGAAATGCTTTCAGTTTTTCACCATTGAGGACGATGTTGGCTGTGGGTTTGTCATATATGGCCTTTATTATGTTGAGGAAAGTTCCCTCTGTGCCTACTTTCTGCAGGGTTTTTATCATAAATGGGTGTTGAATTTTGTCGAAAGCTTTCTCTGCATCTATTGAGATGATCATGTGGTTTTTCTCCCTCAATTTGTTAATATGGTGTATCACATTGATTGATTTGTGTATATTGAATATATTTGCGTATATTCCTTGCATTCCTGGAATAAACCCCCCTTGATCATGGTGTATGATCCTTTTAATGTGCTGTTGGATTCTGTTTGCTAGTATTTTGTTGAGGATTTTTGCATCTATGTTCATCAGTGATATTGGCCTGTAGTATTCTTTCTTTGTGACATCCTTATCTAGTTTTGGTATCAAGGTGATGGTGGCCTTGCAGAATGAGTTTGGGAGTGTTCCTCCCTCTGCTATATTTTGGAAGAGTTTGAGAAGGATAGGTGTTAGCTCTTCTCTAAATGTTTGATAGAACTTGCCTGTGAAGCCATCTGGTCCTGGGCTTTTGTTTGTTGGAAGATTTTTTAATCACAGTTTCAATTTCAGTGCTTGTGATTGGTCTGTTCATATTTTCTATTTCTTCCTGATTCCGTCTTGGCAGGTTGTGCATTTCTAAGAATTTGTCCATTTCTTCCAGGTTGTCCATGTTATTGGTATAGAGTTGCTTGTAGTAATCTCTCATGATCTTTTGTATTTCTGCAGTGTCAGTTGTTACTTCTCCTTTTTCATTTCTAATTCTATTGATTTGAGTCTTCTCCCTTTTTTTCTTGGTGAGTCTGGCTAATGGTTTATCAATTTTGTTTATCTTCTCAAAGAACCAGCTTTCAGTTTTATTGATCTTTGCTATCGTTTCCTTCATTTCTTTTTCATTTATTTCTGATCTGATTTTTATGATTTCTTTCCTTCTGCTAACTTTGGGGTTTTTTTGTTCTTTTTTCTCTAATTGCTTTAAGTGCAAGGTTAGGTTGTTTATTCGAGATGTTTCCTGTTTCTTAAGGTAGGATTGTATTGCTATAAACTTCCCTCTTAGAACTGCTTTTGCTGCATCCCATAGGTTTTGGGTCATCGTGTCTCCATTGTCATTTGTTTCTAGGTATTTTTTGATTTCCTCTTTGATTTCTTCAGTGATCACTTCGTTATTAAGTAGTGTATTGTTTAGCCTCCATGTGTTTGTATTTTTTACAGATCTTTTCCTGTAATTGGTATCTAGTGTCATAGCGTTGTGGTCAGAAAAGATACTTGATACAATTTCAATTTTCTTAAATTTACCAAGCCTTGATTTGTGACCCAAGATATGATCTATCCTGGAGAATGTTCCATGAGCACTTGAGAAAAATGTGTATTCTGTTGTTTTTGGATGGAATGTCCTATAAATATCAATTAAGTCCATTTTGTTTAATGTGTTATTTAAAGCTTGTTTCTTTATTGATTTTCATTTTGGATGATCTGTCCATTGGTGAAAGTGGGGTGTTAAAGTCCCCTACTATGACTGTCGATTTCCCCTTTTATGGCTGTTAGTATTTGCCTTATGTATTGAGGTGCTCCTATGTTGGGTGCATAAATATTTACAATTGTTACTGTTACAATTCTTGGATCGATCCCTTGATCATTCTGTAGTGTCCTTCTTTGTCTCTTGTAATAGTCTTTATTTTAAAGTCTATTTTGTCTGTTATGAGAACTGCGACTCCAGCTTTCTTTTGGTTTCCATTTGCATGGAATATCTTTTTTCATCCCCTTACTTTCAGTCTGTATGTGTCTCTAGGTCTGAAGTGGGTCTCTTGTAGACAGTATATATATGGGTCTTGTTTTTGTATCCATTCAGCCAATCTGTGTCTTTTGGTGGGAGCATTTAGTCCATTTACATTTAAGGTAATTATCGATATGTATGTTCCTATTCCCATTTTCTTAATTGTTTTGCGTTCGTTATTGTAGGTCTTTTCCTTCTCTTGTGTTTCTTGCCTAGAGAAGTTCCTTCAGCATTTGTTGTAAAGCTGGTTTGGTGGTGCTGAACTCTCTCAGCTTTTGCTTGTCTGTAAAGGTTTTAATTTCTCCATCAAATCTGAATGAGATCCTTGCTGGGTAGAGTAATCTTGGTTGCAGGTTTTTCTCCTTCATCACTTTAAATATGTCCTACCAGTCCCTTCTGGCTTGCAGAGTTTCTGCTGAAAGATCAGCTGTTAACCTTATGGGGATTCCCTTGTGTGTTATTTGTTGTTTTACCCTTGCTGCCTTTTTTTTTTTTTATTTTTTGTGGTACGCAGGCCTCTCACTGTTGTGGCCTCTCCCGTTGCGGAGCACAGGCTCTGGATGCGCAGGCTCAGCGGCCGTGGCTCACGGGCCCAGCCGCTCCATGGCATGTGGGATCTTCCCGGACCAGGGCACGAACCCATGTCCCCTGCATTGGCAGGTGGACCCTCAACCACTGCGCCACCAGGGAAGCCCCCCTTGCTGCTTTTAATATGTTTTCTTTGTATTTAATTTTTGACAGTTTGATTAATATGTGTCTTGGTGTGTTTCTCCTTGGATTTATCCTGTATGGGACTCTCTGTGCTTCCTGGACTTGATTAACTATTTCCTTTTCCGTATTAGGGAAATTTTCAACTATAATCTCTTCAAATATTTTCTCAGTCCCTTTCTTTTTCTCTTCTTCTTCTGGAACCCCTATAATTCGAACGTTGGTGCATTTAATGATTTAATGTTGTCCCAGAGGTCTCTGAGACTATCCTCAGTTCTTTTCATTCTTTTTTCTTTATTCTGCTGTGCAGTAGTTATTTCCACTATTTTGTCTTCCAGGTCACTTATCCGTTCTTCTGCCTCAGTTATTCTGCTATTGATCCCATCTAGAGTATTTTTCATTTCATATATTGTGTTGTTCATCATTGTTTGTTTCATCTTTAGTTCTTCTAGGTCCTTGTTAAATGTTTCTTGCATTTTGTCCATTCTATTTCCACGATTTTGGATCATCTTTACTATCATTATTCTGAATTCTTTTTCAGGTAGACTGCCATTTCCTCTTCATTTGTTAGGTCTGGTGGGATTTTATCTTGCTCCTTCATCTGCTGTGTGTTTTTCTGTCTTCTCATTTTGCTTATCTTACTGTGTTTGGCGTCTCCTTTTTGCAGGCTGCAGGTTCGTAGTTCCCATTGTTTTTGGTGTCTGTCCCCAGTGGCTGAGGTTGGTTCAGTGAGTTGTGTAGGCTTCCTGGTGGAAGGGGACTAGTGCCTGCCCCTCCTGTTGGAGGGGACTAGTGCCTGTGTTCTGGTGGGCGAGGCTGGATCTTGTCTTTCTGGTGGGCAGGTCCACGTCTGGTGGTGTGTTTTTGGGTGTCTGTGGACTTATTATGATTTTAGGCAGCCTCTCAGCTAATGGGTGGGGTTGTGTTCCTGTCTTGCTAGTTGTTTGGCATAGGGTTTCCAGCACTGTAGCTTGCTGGTCGTTGAGTGAAGCTGGGTGCTGGTGTTGAGATGGAGATGTCTGGGAGATTTTCGCCATTTGATATTATGTGGAGCTGGGAGGTCTCTTGTGGACCAGTGTCCTGCAGTTGGCTTTCCAACCTCAGAGGCACAGCACTAACCCCTGGCTGCAGCACCAAGAGCCTTTCATCCACACGGCTGAGAATAAAAGGGAGAAAAAGTAGAAAGAAATAATTGAAAGAAAGAAAGAAAGAAGGAAAAGGAAGGAAGGAAGATGGAAAGAAGGAACGAAAGGAGGGAGGGAGGGAGGAAGGAGGGAAGGAAGGAAAAAAAGAAAGAAGGAAAGATTAAAGTGAAATAAAAGAAGAAAATATAATAAAGTTATTAAAATAAAAAATAATTATTAAGAAAAAAATTTTAAAAAACGGACGGATAGAACCCTAGGACAAATGGTGGAAGCAAAGCTATACAGACAAAATCTCAGACAGAAGCATACACACACACACAAGAAGAGGAAAAGGGGAAAAAAATCATAAATCTTGCTCTCAAAGTCCACCTCCTCAATTTGGGATGATTCGTGTCTATTCATGTATTCCACAGATGCAGGGTACATCAAGTTGATTGTGGAGCTTTAATCTGCTGCTTCTGAGGCTGCTGGGAGAGATTTCCCTTTCTTTTCTTTGTTCTCACAGCTCCCAGGGGCTCAGCTTTGGATTTGGCCACGCCTCTGCGTGTAGGAGGGCGTCTGTTCTTCGCTCAGACAGGACCGGGTTAAAGGAGCAGCTGCTTTGGGGACACTGGCTCACTCAGGCCGGGGGGAGGGAGGGGCACGGAGTGCTGGGCAAGCCTGCGGCGGCAGAGGCCGGCATGACGTTGCACCAGCCTGAGGCGTGCCGTGCATTCTCCCGGGGAAGTTGTCCCTGGATCCCGGGACCCTGGCAGTGGCGGGCTGCACAGGCTCCCTGGAAGGGGGGTGTGGATAGTGACCTGTGCTCGCACACACGCTTCCTGGTGGCGGCAGCAGCAGCCTTAGCGTCTCATGCCCGTCTCTGGGGTCCACGCTTTCAGCTGCGGCTCGCGCCCGTCTCTGGAGCTCCTTTAAGCAGCGCTCTTAATCCCCTCTCCTCGCTCACCAGGAAACAAAGAGGGAAGAAAAAGTCTCTTGCCTCTTCGGCAGGTCCAGACTTTTCCCCGGACTCCCTCCCGGCTAGCCGCTAGCCGTGGTGCACTAACCCCCTGCAGGCTGTGTTCACGCCACCAGCCCCAGTCCTCTCCCTGCGCTCTGACCGAAGCCCGAGCCTCAGCTCCCAGCCCTGCCCGCCCCGGCGGGTGAGCAGACAAGCCTCTCGGGCTGGTAAGTGCCGGTCGGCACCGATCCTCTGTGCGGGAATTTCTCCGCTTTGCCCTCTGCATCCCTATTGATGTGGTCTCCTCCGCGGCTCCGAAGCTTTCCCCCTCTGCCACCCGCAGTCTCTGCCCACGAAGGGGCTTCCTAGTGTGTGGAAACCTTTCCTCCTTCACAGCTCCTTCCCACCGGTGCAGGTCCCGTCCCTATTCTTTTGTCTGTTTTTTCTTTTGCCCTACACAGGTACGTGGGGAGTTTATTGCCTTTTGGGAGGTCTGAGGTCTTCTGTCAGCGTTCAGTAGGTGTTCTGTAGGAGTTGTTCCACGTGTAGATGTATTTCTGGTGAATCTGTGGGGAGGAAGGTGATCTTCACGTCTTACTCTTCCGCCATCTTCCCCTCATCCCTAAGTTGTTTTAATACTTAATAGACAGTTAATAGACAATACCGTTTTTGTATTCTCATGTTTTTTTATAGATTGTTTTACTTTAGCATAGAATTATTTTTTTTTTAAGATTAACAACCAGAAAACACACAGTAAGTTATTAGAAGCATCATTCATTAGAAGCATCGTCCATCAACCTGAAGAAAAAAGTTACGTGATTTTCATTTCAGGAAGGTAAGTGGCCTATACTATTACAGTTCAGTGCCTTCAAAGATAGTTGGTCAGTATGCCAAATATACTTAATATATTCAGAGAAATGTAACTTTTTTTGACAAGATTATATGTTTACATAATAAAATGGGGTAGTTAGTGAAAAGTAAGTTTTTTTGTCACACTTCTCACTTGGTCCCGTAGTTCTCTTTCCCAGAAGTCTTCACTATTACTAGTTTCTTGTGTATCCTTCCATACCTTTTGTGTGCCTAAACAAGCATATGTTTCTATATCTTTCCTTCCTCCCACTGTCTCCCTTTTTTTCTTTTTACACAAAGGGAAGTACACCCTGTTATGCACCTTGCATTATTTGGCTTAACAGTGTTTCTCGGTTCTAGGTCCATATCAGTTACTTACAGTTCTATTTATTAGACAGATTTATTAAAGCATAATTTATAATAAAGTGCACCCTTTTAAAGTGTACAATTTGGTGGATTTTGAGAGATTTACACACTCTTGGAACCACCATCATAATCAAGATAGAGATCATTTCCATTACCTCCAAAAGTCTATCTCTCCCTCCACTCCTGACCCCAGGCAGTGACTCATCTGCTTTCTGTTACTGTAGATAAGTTTGCCTTTTCTAGAATTTCCAAAAAGTCGAATCATAGTTTGTATAGTCTTTGTGTCTAGCCTTTTTCATTCAGCATCCTGATTGTGAAGTTCGTTCATGTGGTTCCAGTAGTTTGCTCCCTTTGATTGCAGAGTGTTCTGTTATATTGACATACCACATTTTTGTTTATCCATTCACCCGACTTTTGGGTTGTTTTCAGATTTTGGTTATTGTACACAAAGCTGCTTTTAAGATTTTTGGACAAGTTTTTATGTGGAGTGAACAGTATTCCTTCCTAAAAAATCTTTGTTTACCTCAGAATCTCAAAGATTTTTGCCTTTTTTTTTCTTTTAGAGTTTTATAGTTTTACATTATGTCTGTGATCAGTCTCAACTTAGTTTTGTGTGTTGTGTGAGGTAAGTGTTGATTTTTTTTTTTTTTCTACTTGGATATCCAGTAGTTCCAACACTGTTTTTTTTCAGAGTTTTCTTTCAACTGACCATAAATGTATGGGTCTGTTTCTGGATTTTCTTCCATTGATCTCTGTGTCCCTTTGTCTTGATTACTGTAGCTTTTTAGTAAGTCTTGAAATCAGATAGTGTATTTCGAGGTTTTTTTTAAAGGGCTTTGACTATTGTATGTGGATTTTTTTTTCTTTTTCACATAAGTTTTAAAATCAGCTTGTCAGTTTCTATATAAAAAGCCTGTGGGAATTTTGCCTGGAATTGAGTTGAATCTTATCTCTGCTTTGACATGATTGCATGATATATTATGAGTGTGTCATTAATTATAAAGCAGTTTATAATGATGGACGTTGTGGATTTTCAGTCTGTTGCTCCAGTGTTCCAGTGAATTTTGTATTTACTTGTGTCTGTGCACTTGTGCAAGTATATCTGTAATATAAAGTCTTGAAAATGAAATTGTTTGATATTTAGCATTTATAATATAATATTGATTGATATTGACAAATTGTCCTGCATAGACATTGAATCACCTGCAGTAATATGAGAGTAACCTGTCACAAATCCTTGCTAAGACTGTGTTGTTAAACTTCTTGATCTTTTGCCAGTCTGACAGGTAAAAAATGGTATTTTGATTTGGTTCTAATTTGTTATTCTGTTATTATTTCACCAGCCATCTGTGGTTTACTTCCGGTGAATATATTATGGTGATAAGCTTATGCAGTTTCTTGCCAGTATTTTTCCCCCAGTTTTATCCCTCAAACTTGACTTCTGAATTTTGTGACAAGGCTTGAAAGCCTTACCCACTCAAGACAAATACTAAAATTCTCCCAAGTTTTAATCTGTTTTTTTATGGGGGGGGTTGTTTTATTTTTATTATTATTATTATTTTTGGCCGCACCGCGCAGTTCCCCAACTGGGGATTGAACCCGCGCCCTTGTCAGTGAAAGCACAGAGTCCTAATCATTGGACCACCAGGGAATTCCCATGACAAACTTTTCAAAATCTTTTTTTCTCCATTGTGCTAGATGCTTTGACCCTTTTAATCTGGACATTCATGTCTTTTAATTATAGGAAAATTTCTTGAATTCTTGGTTTTTTTCAGTTCTTTTTCTCTGTTTTCTAAAACCAGAATTACTGGACTCTTCTGCATGGCTGGTCCTTTTTCTTCTCTTTTGTCTCCTATTTGCCACCTTGCTGTTTTTGTTCTGCTTTGTAGGCGATCTCCTTACCTTTATCTTCTATTGCTTCTATTGACTTTTTAATAAAATTCTTTAATATTTTAATTTTCAAGAGTTCCTTTTTGTACTGTGAATGTTCTTATATATTTGTTTCATGAATGAATTAACTTATTTTTAGTTTTTGTCTGTGCATTGTTTTTTTCTTCCAAGCTACTTCCTCCCTGTTTTTTTAAGGGTCTCCTCTTGTATGTGGTGATTTCCGGTTTTGCTCATGGTTACAAGTGAGACACTAAAAACTAATTGGAAACTGTTTGGATGGTGGGTAGTCAGTCTCCTGCTGGTAGGGTGTGAGTGAGCGAGTGTGTGTATGTCTGTGATTAATGACTGTGGGCCCTATCAGTATTTTTTAGGTCTTTTCTCTAGTTTTGTCAAATTCATTAGAAAAGTATCTTTTAGTCTGCTTCCTAGAAGGCATAGGCTAGGCTGCTGTCCTCTGGGAGTCTCTGAGTAGGCAAAGAGGGTTTGGGGTGGAAGGACTGGGTTTCAGTAATCAGTATGTGTACTGCTACTTACTCCCTCTGTTGTCAGTGTGATACTTCCTCCCTCAGCTGTGACTGTTGAGCCCACAGACCAAAGACCTTTTGTTTTACTCCTTCCAAAAATTTATACCAGTGTTTAGGGAGTGATGCAGGGGTAGTCTTCTGGGTGGTAGTAATTGGAAAGGCTGTGTGGCAGTCTTTCCCCTTTTGTGAGTCCCATTTTCCTCCCCATAACCTATCTCCTGGTACTGCCAATTTCTGCTTCTTGAGGGATTCTGTGGTTTACGTAGAGCTGTTTCTCACTTGGCTTTCCTCCGTTTCTAGTTTAAGATCGGGTTTTTTTTGAGTCTGGAGGTTAGTTATTTGTACTTCTTTGTAGCTTCTGTACATTTAATTTTTATCATCTACACTTTTGTTCTTCATCCTTTGAGTTTATGGTTTTGTCTTGCTTCGTTTTAATCTGTTGCTTTTTTTTTTAGTGGGTATTACATGAGAGTAGAGGTAAATGTGTGTGTTTAAATCTGCCTTTTTTACTGTGTGTCACTGTTTTTCTATGAATATAGTTATTTATGTGTACTATTTTTCCTCAAAATAGGATTTTACTAGCTTAACCATTATGTCTATATTATGAATTGTTTTTTGTATTTTAAAACTTTTTTTAAAACATAAAATGGATTTCATCAATGAAATAGAAACATTATATTTCATTGGATGCATGTACCATAGATTACTTCAGGTTAGAAATACTAAAATTAAGTGCTATGTGTAAACTGAACTCTGAAGATTAATGGTAGGATAGGATAAAATTATGGAGTATAGATTAACATGTTGGTTAATAGATTTGATGAGATGTAAATGAATGATTACATCTTTGTACCTTTTAAACATTTTAAAATATTTTACTTTTAGGTGCTGTGTAATGTGTTGAAAGGAAATTATAAGGAATGATTTTGTCAAATTTTTATGAGTTATGGTGGCTGAAAGATCAATTCTTTCTTGTGGGAAAGGAAATGTAAGTAACCTCAAGGAATAGATTGATTTTCAACTATTCTATGCTTACATGAGACAGGTTTTCCATTATTTATAAGACTGTGCTTGGGATACTTTTTTCTGTTAGCCTTAAGTATACAGACTAAATAATTCAAAAAGAGAAGTTAGAGTTTATGTAAGTCATGGTTATTTCTGTATAGTATCAGCATTGCTAAATTTCTTGAATTGTACAAAATTTAATTTTTATTTTTTTATTTTTCCAGAAATGGCAGCACAAAAGGAAATCTATATTAATAGACTATTTTATTAAACGGAAGTGGTTATATAAGAACTTTAAACGAACAGACTCAACAAACAAGGAAAGAAACGTGTTAACTGTAAGACATGTTTCCAATGAATCAAAGTCCAATAACTGTAGACTTCAGAAGAAAAAAGTTTTCAAAAACTTTGTCAAAACAGACAGGTCAGTGATAAATAACTCCTCCAGTAATAGGGCTAGGCCTGAAAACTGATATTAATTGAATAAAATTAACAAAGTAGATCAAACTTGAATTAAAATTTTTTCATAAAAAGTTCTGAAAATATCAGATTAGATTTAAATTTTCCTCAAATTTCTATTGCCTCGTCCAAAGTAAAGCAAATATCTTTCAGCCTTCATGCCAGCTTTTCTCATGTCATAAGGATGACAGAAATCTTAGCAAACTAGTATTTTTGTTGAAAATGTATATCAGTTTCAGTTGATTTTTAAGACCTGCTGCTCAGTAATAATACTAGACATTCAACATTTACAACTACCAGGACACAAATTCTCAAAAACTACTCAGAAAAGGAGGACCTTACTCAGGAATGATGTCCATTCAGGAGAAATCAAAAGAAAATTCCTCCAGTGTTATTAAAAAGAGTGAAGATAAGAATCTAGAAACACAAATTCAAGGTTCTCAAAAGAATCTAGTAAAAAAATCAGGTCCAAAGGAAGCTATAAAATCACTGGTTAAATCTTCCAATGAAAGTAAAGTCAATCAGCCTGATGAATTAGGAACATGCATGAGCACAAGGTCAGCATCCAGTGATAAAAAAGCTAGTAAACCTATTAATAAAAATATGGTGACTGTAAAGGGACATTCACAACAAGAATCTACAAAGCAGAAGAAATTATCTCAGAAAAAGTCAGTGCACAAAACCCCTAAATCAAATGAACAGCTTAATCGAAGATCACAAAGACTACAACAGTTAACAGAGGTTTCAACAAGGTCTCTGCGTAATAGAGACATTCAGGGTCAAGTTCAAGCAGTTAAACAGAGTTTGCCACCAACAAAAAAAGAGCACCGTAGCAATACTAAGAGTAAATCTAATAAAGTTAAAACAAATCAGAAACACGTGAAAAGAAAAGTGCTGGAAATAAAGTCTGATTCTAAAGAGGATGAAAATTCTGTAACTAATGAAGTAATAAATTCCCCAAAAGGAAAAAAACGCAAAGTAGAGCATCAGACAGCCTCTACTTGTAGTTCTCAGTGCATAAAAGTATCTGAAAAGTGTCTTCAGAAGAATACTAGAAAAGAGGAAACAAAATCTGTGCCTGTAACTTCTTCTGAGATAAAAAGATCAAAAATGGCTACTTCAGTGGTCTCTAAAAAGAATGAGATGAAGAAGTCAGTTCATACACAAGTGAATACTAGTGCAAAATCCCAAAAAAGTCCACAGCCATCAGTGCCTGAACAAAGTACAGATAATGAGCTGGAGCAAGCAGGAAAGAGCAAACGAGGGAGCATTCTCCAGCTCTGTGAAGAAATTGCTGGTGAAATTGAGTCAGATACTGTAGAGGTAAAAAAGGAATCTTCACAAGTGGGAAATGTAAAGGAGGAGAAGACTACAGAAATAAAATTGGAAGAGACTGATACTGAAAGACAAATACTTCATCAGAAGGAAACAAGTCAGGATGTTCAGTGTAATCGTTTCTTCCCCAGTAGAAAAACAAAGCCTGTGAAATGTATTCTAAATGGAATAAACAACGCAACTAAAAAGAACTCCAACTGGACTAAAATCAAGCTCTCAAAATTTAACTCTGTGCAGCAGAATAAATTAGACTCTCAATTTTCCCCTAAATTGTGCTTATTACGACCCAGTTTTTCACTGCCTGCGTTAGAAATGCATCATCCAGTGACTCAAAGTACATTTTTAGGGTCAAAACCACATGATGATAAAAATAAAGCTTGCCAGCAGGAAGAAATGAAAGAAATTAATTCTGAAGAAGTTAAACTTAATGATATTACAGTTGACATTAATAAAACCCCCAAAAAGCCTCCTGAAAATTGTTGTTTGGGTAATCAGATAAAACCACCTCCTGATCAGCCATTCGATAACCAGAAGAAAGATTCTTTTGAATCAACACCAGATAAGGTAATGTATTTTCATCATGTACATAGAGGTGTCTGAGTACTTTCTGATAAGATTTAAGTGTTTACAACATATTTTAACTGAAGAATTAAGTTGTAAAATGTTAAGGAATTCTATTTTATTAACCCAATCTTGTAGTGAGTGATAGAACTTACGCCTTTAGATGTCTCATATTTACATGAATGCTTGTCATTGTTTCCTTATTTTCACCCTTCATTTTAATTTTATGTGACGCATAAACCTGTTGAAGTCTAGCTTTTCTTTTTCCTTTAACACACTGATTTGTTTCCTTTTTCTATTAATTGTAACCACAGAAACTATGTTTCATAATGAGTGACTAAAATGTAGAACTTGAAGTTGGGCCCAATTCTGAAGTTGGGCCCAGTTCTGACCAAGTTGTTAAAATTAATTTCAGCTGGCACAAATCAACTTTCCCCACCTGATAAAATTTAAAAATTAAACATTTCTAATAGTAGAGATGCCTTTTGGTTTGACTTGTGTGGCCATTTTAAAAATTGGCAAATAAAATGTCTGAAAGATACAAATAATTCAGACCTCAGGCTAAGAATAAAATTGTAGTGGCCAAGAATTTTTAAAATGGAAAAGTAAATTGAAAAACAGAATCTAAATAGCTGGAAGAAACTTGAATGATTATCTGAGAAGTAGTTTTGAAACCTTGTAAAAGCAGCTGAGCCCATTTCTTTCCAAATTAAATCATAGGTAAAATACCAATACATAAAAGCAATAGGCAGAAATTTTATGTGTGTCAAACTTTAGCGCTGTATAATACTGATTTTTAGAACTCCACCAATTTTAGTTATTTAATTTTATAATGAGAAAGCTGAGAGCAATAGAGGAATGTGGGTTAGGTCACATGTTTGGTTGTGCAAATAGATTTGAATTCAGGTGTTCTGATTCTCAGCCCATCATTCTTTCTACAGTGAGATACTCTGAATATTAGAAGATCATTTGAGAAAAAAATCATGGATAGAGAAGAAAGTCAAGTCACCTTAAAGTTTTAGGAGTGATTTAAAGTTCTCTTTTGAGGCATTTGGGTCTAGAAGCAAATTTGAGTAAGGAGTCAGGGCTTGTGTCAGAAGCCACGAAAATAGGTGATTGGCTACTCTCGTGGACTAAAATTGAAAGAACTTAAAGGGAACAGATACAATGTGGTACTCTTAGATTTTATTTTCTGTGCAAATGTGAATGAAAGCATCAATTAGAAGACAATTATTCAAATAGTGATAGTAATTAAAGTAAGTAGTGAGTGGTAGAATGAATAATAAGTGTGGCCTCTTGCAGACACAGAGTGGCTTTCTCTTCAGGGTGTGCTTTTGTCAAAAATTGACAGCTACGCTCCAGGTGTAGTTGCAGAGTGGATCTTTTAACTCCTTGCTGCATAAGTGCCTGTCAAAACTCAGAAGGCAGATAGTTTATGGGGAATATATTGAGAAATAAGAAATCCATTCCTTCGGACTAACTACTAGAATAGAGATGTTTAGTTGGACTACATTATTTTGATCTTCTATAATGCTGCTTTTACTGAGATGTGCTTTGGATTTATGCAACACCTCTATCTTGAGGAATGTTATGAAAAACAGTCCTATGAAACTTGTGTTAAAATTTTTATTTACATACAAATTTACATGAGAAGTCTTGAGTTTCAAACGTTTAGAATACTAGAGAGACCAATATTATACTAGTGACTACCACCCAAATTTGACAAAAATTAACATTTTATTGACTTCAGGTTTTTTAAAATAAGAAAAGTACATTACAGATATAAAGACCATACTTCACTCTACTTTCCATTCACCTCTCTCCCCAGAGTTAAATATACTTCTAAAGTTGGTATGAATATTTTATGTTTTTATTTTTGATTTCACTGTGTATGTATATATATCTATTATAAAGAATACTTAACATTGTTTGTATTTTAAACGTTTACATAAATGCTAACATGGTTTGTATGTGTATATTCTATATATACATATTTTTTTAACTTGATTTTGTGCAATCAGCACTTTTGATATTTATTAATACATGGGTATTTTAATAGTTGTAAAGGAATATACCACAGTTTATTTATGTTTTCCTCTGTTAAAGCACTTCTAGGTTGTTTCCAACTTTTTCACTGATAGCAACAATGTGATTACTATCACAGAGTGGTCAGGAGATGTGGTGGTGACCACATCATTTCAAGACATATTTGATTGCCTGCTGCATCCGAGACACTGTGCTAATAAGGCTACAGAAGATGATGTTTCCTGCCTTTAAGGAATTTACATTGTACTAGTCACTTAGAAATTTCTCTTCTTCCCGTAAACGCTAAGATGTTTTAGTTCAGCCATCATAGTAGCTTTTGTTCAGTGAACACTGCCTCTTTGTTAGGCAGAGGAGAGCTTCATATAATTGTCACCACATTCTACAGCGTGACTTCTGTTATTATCCATATATTACAGGTGAGGAGAGTGAAGCTTAGAGATTTAAGTGAGGCTTAGAGATCCATGTAAGTGATGGAGTCAGGCTTTGAACTGCGATTGGCTGGCTTCAGAATCTAGATTTATACTTGGGGAAATAGGAGAATGTAAGAAACAATCCTTAAATCATTTGAAAACTTTTTCTGTGGCTGCTTGTAATTTTGCTCTTTTTATTATATGGTGTCAGTCTCAGCAGTACTGAAAAATGATGATGGTTGATAAGGCTGAGCATATGATAGCCCTTCTCTGAAAATTTTGGCCTGAATTTAAATTATTTGGATTTTATGAATTTTAAAGCTCAATTATTTTATGATTTGTTTTTTAAACTAGTAATTTACTAACTTCCTAATGGAGATTAAGTAGTAACATGTAATTGTTCTTACTGTTTTTAATTTTTCTGCTTTTTAATGCCAAATATAATGTTCATTTTTCAAAAATGTAATGTTCACAAATAATGTTACGTGTTCTTTGTAACAATCACAATATAGATAGATACACACACATACATACACACAGAAAGTTAATTGTTCACCTCCTCATTTCCATTTCTTTGAGACAGCTAATGTTGATAGAGTTTCTAGTATTTTCCTTCGGTAGTTATTGAGTATCTGCTTTGACAGAGTTCTGATTTAGGGGCTCTTGGGAATACAAAGATAAATACAATAATAATAGTCTTTGCTCTTAAGAGTTATAGGAGATTAATAAAAAACAAATAACTAATTCAAAATAGGAAGTGATAAGGGCATGAAAGACAGATGAAGTAGATGGAAAATTTGGGGAAAGGGGTGGGAAAACTTGGAGGAGACTTCATGAGAGAGGTTAATATTTAAGTAATGACTTGAGTTTATACAGGGGGTAAGGTGTTCTAGATTAGCACTATCCAGTAGAAATATAATGTGAGCCACATAAATCGTTTAAAAATTTCTGGTAGCCACATTAAAAAAAAAAGAAATTGGTAAAATTAATAGATTTTATTTAACTTGTCATATAAAAATACTATTATTTCAATGTGTCATAAATTTTAAAAATTGAGTTGTTTTACTTTTTTGTACTAACACCTCAAAATCTGGTGTGTGATTTACATTTGTAATAAATCAGTCATACTAACCACATTTTAAGTGCTCAGTAGTGAGATGTTACAGTGGCTATTAATGGACAGTGAGGTTTAGGTAGATGAAACTCAGAAAAAGTATAGAGCCAGGCAAATATGAAATATATCTGTTGGAGAGGTAAATTTTTCGATCTAGTGTGAAGAGGAATAATAGAAGTTGATGCTGAGAAGGGTAGCTTGTAGGGAGATCATAAAGAGACTTTTAAGGCATATCTGTGTGAATTACTCCATATATTATCTTAAATTTTCTTAGTATAGTGCTAAAATTCACTGAAAGTATTGGGATAAGACCCAAAGGTTGATATAAAAGCAAATATTAACGTTTTGAATTATATGTGCTTAGAATTGCAGCCTATGTTTGGAATCTAAGCTTGAAAACAATCCAGTGGAAAATACCACTACTACTGTTTCAACTCTGCTCAGTCAAGCAAAAATTGATACAGGGGAGAGTAAATTTCCAGGTAATACTTTGAAAATATTGTTTGGATTTCACAGTGGTCAGACATATTTTTGTCAGCATAACAGTAAACTATATCCACTATCAAATAAGCCTGTTAAATCCTTCTTTTAACCATTATGTTTTTCTGATGTGTGATTATCACCATTCTTTGAAGGGGGAGAATTGCTTCTGTTGATTGGCTTGTTTACAGTACTTAAGATGGTTCTTTGATTCCCTACCAAAAATTCTTTTGTTTTTCAGTCTTTTGTTTGTGGACTTACTTTCTGGAGAAGTGTTACTTAATGAATTGCTTAAATTAGTGGTAGCAGTTTATTTCTCAAGTATAAATGACTGTGCTTTCCCACTTCAGGTTCTTCTCTTTAACCCTTAATTACTCAGTTTTCCATCTTAGTAATTCTGTCTTTGAATTAAGAATTGAATCAGTTGCTGCGGTTTGTCCACTTATACCATAAAAAAACTTTATTTTTGTAACCTTATGAAAATTTTGGGGAGAATTCCCTGGCGGTCCAGTGGTTAGGACTCAGCACTTTCATTGCCGGGATCCGAGTTCAACCCCTGGTCCGGGAACTAAGATCCCGCAAGCTGTGCGATGTGGCCAAAAAAAAAAAAAAAAAAATTGGGCAAGTATTATTTGAACTCTTGGATGGGGATTAGTTCACCTTTATCAGATGAAGCACCAGGAAAAAACAGAAAAGAAATTCCTAATTTCTGTTGTTTCTCTCTGGTAAAGGAAAGATACACTTGGAGCAAAATATTGAGTTCAGATAATTGCTTCCATTGCATGTCATTTAACCTTTTCTCTTAGTGGGGGAAGGGGAAGTATACTATGAACACAAGAAATGCATTTATTCATTAGAAAATAAATTGATTATTGCATTATTTGATTAGTAATGTGATTAAAACTCCAGAGACTACAGGGGTTTTTTTGTTTGGGTTTGGTTTTTTATAAATTTATTTATTTATATTTTATTTTTGACTGTGTTGAGTCTTCATTGCTGTGCGTGGACTTTCTCTAGTTGCAATGAGCGGGGGCTGCTTTTCTTCGCAGTGCTCGGGCTTCTCATTGTAGTGGCTTCTCTTGTTGCGGAGCACGGGTTCTAGGCTCACGGGCTTCAGTAGTTGCAGCTCACGGGCTCTAGAATGCAGGCTTAGTAGTTGTGGCGCACGTGCTTAGTTGCTCCATGGCATGTGGGGTCTTCCTGGACCAGAGATCGAACCCGTGTCCCCTGCATTGGCAGACGGATTCTTAACCACTGTGCCACCAGGGAAGTCCTACAGGTTTTTTTAAACATGTTTTCATTTATTTCCATTTAGAGATTGTATAATTATGCAAGCATTTAAACAGTTTCCTTTATTGTTCAGTGCTAGTAATTATTGGTGAAACTAGAGACAAACTTGATCTACCATTAGATCTCTTTGCAGCTCTGTAGAGCCTTTTTGCCTCTTCTCTGAAGAGTAATTTCTAGGAAGGGGCTCTAATTTTATCAAATGGTGTTTATTAAAAATAAAGCATTTAGTGCACTGAGGTTTTGTCTTTATTATAATTTTTAACCATTAGGTGGAGAGCTAATACAAAGGCTTAGTACATAATCCATCTTTTGATTAAATCACAGGTTCAGCTCCCAAACAGCACAATATACTCACTAACCAAACATCTAAGACCAGTGATAACAGGTAAGGTATTAGTTTAATATAAGTATAAATCTGAGAACTTAAGGATTTTATACCTGTAAGTTTTGAGTTTGGGGTTTTTTTCCCCTGAAAGGTTGTGCTAGTAACCCTCAGTTTTTCACATAGAGGTGATACAAGTTCTCTTTTCATTTTAGTTTTTTCTATGTCTGTACATACTATTTTGTAGCTTTTATTTTTTTCCTTAATGTGTTATGGGCATCTTTTCTACATTCCTTCCTCATTCTTTTAAATTCTGCAGTAGATATCATTGTGCGACTATTCCATTGTTTAACAATTCTCTACTTTATAGAAACTTTGGTTGTTTCTAGTTTATTCCTATTAGAAAAAAAGAAGTCCTGCAATAAACACATATATCTTTGTCCACTTATGTGTCTATATCTAGGATAAATTCATAGCTATAGAACTTAACCTGCATTGCCAAATCTCCCTGCAAATTGGTTGTGTCTTATACTCCCAGCAGCAGTGTTTGAGAATGCTCCTTTTTCCCCAAAACCCCCATGATATGAGTATTAGCAACATGTAAAAGTGTTTCCAGTAGCTTAAAAGCTTTTTGTTGTCTTTAATTTCAAAATTAAATTAGTATGATTTTTTAGCTTTAGCTCATTACTGAAAATAGTATTTAGGACAAACTGTAGTGACTTAAATTGCTAAAACTATGAAATGTAAAACTTACTCATACTATAGTTAGTGCTGCAGTTTTTTGTTTATTTGATGCAAGTTAGTTGTTTCTTTGGGTTTCCTTCCCTGTTTTGGTTTTTAAAAGGTTATTTTTCCCCCCTTGGAATTGATATTTGTCAGTGTTGTATAGAAAATAAGTTTTTTTTTTTCCTACCAGTGATTTGAAGTGATATGGATCTATAACATTTAATAGTTTTTGTTTGTTTGTTTGTTTAAAGGGAGATACCACCAAATCATTCTTGGCCTAAGTGTAATTCCCATTTGGAGATAACAATTCCAAAAGAATTGAAACTAAAAGAAGCAGAGAAAGCTGATGAAAAACAGTTGATCATAGTAAGTATACAACTTGACCTTTTTGGTGAAATGTTATAAACATCTTATTTATGCACATTGTCAAGGAATAAATTCATTTTTTATCTAAAGAACTTTTTGTCGCCATAAGTCTTAATTATGGAAATATTCTTGGTATTATGACAGCCACCCCCGCCAGTGATTCCATCCTGTAACAAATAATAAAAATTCAAATTTCCATACTTCTAGTTTTATTTACAACAGATTGACACTTTATTTCACATTTGTTATTTCTTAACTGTGTCATTTGATCACTACCTTTTTTAGTAGTTTAAATATTAAAATAACATGGAGTTTAATAAATAAGATGATTTTAAATTTCTGTATTTTAGTGTATGTTATAATTTTAAAACTACATTTTACAGGAAGATAAACCAATAGTTAATTTGAATTAGAAAATAAGTACAATTTGGTGGCAAGGTGGAAAAGAGGGAGATATTTTTTTTTTTTTTAACATCTTTATTGGGGTATAATTGCTTTACAATGGTGTGTTAGTTTCTGCTTTATAACAAAGTGAATCAGTCATACATAAACATATGTTCCCATATGTCTTCCCTGTTGCGTCTCCCTCCCTCCCACCCTCCCTATCCCACCCCTCCAGGCTGTCACAAAGCACCGAGCCAATAAGAGGGAGATATTTTGATTGATTAAAAATCTAATTTGAGTGAGCACAGTATATTAAAAAAATGAAGAACCCAAAATAATAGGAACATTTCATGTAGTTCCAGTTAACATAATTAATAGGATTTTTTGGTACTAGATGTTGATTATAACTTTAATATGGGAGAATAACTTTGTAAGAATTTTCTAGAAATTTTTGAGAAAGATTAGTGAGGGAAAAAGTTGTTTCATCGAATTTAATAATGTTTCTGTTGTCAAATCAGTATGATAGTGAAACAGGATTAGACAAGTAGAATCTAGAGCTGCCCTGTCCAATATGGTAGCCACATGTGACTGTTGAGCACTTGAAATGTTGCTTGTCACAACTGAGGTATGCTCTATATGTAAACATATGTACTGCATTTCAAAGATTAGTACAAAGAAGCATGTAAAGTATCTCACTGATTTTTAAAAATATTTAATACATGTTGAAATTATAACATTTGGGATATGTTTTGTTAAATAAAATATATTATTAAAATTAATTTTACCTGTTTGCTTTTGCAGTTTTTAATGTGGCTACTAGTAAATTTAAAATTACCTTTGTGGATCACATTTCTATTGGATAGTGCTGGTCAAGAGTTGATGGTAATGATGATGATGTTAATGATCATAATAGCAGCTAATATTTTTGAATGCATTGTTCCATCTCCTCCACTTAATTAAGTTAAGCCTTATAAAAAAGCATGAGATAGGTACAACTATTATTTTCCATTTACCAGTGACGAAACTAAGGCAGCTGCTTACTCATTACTGTGAAAACTGCCTTCTTGAAGAGATATTTGTATACCTGTATTCGTTATTCACAGTAGCCAAAAGGTGGAAGCAACTGAAGTGTCCATCAGTGGGTGAATGGCTGAACAAAATGTGTTGTGTATGTATACAGTGGAATATTATTCAGCCTTTAAAAAGGAAGGTAATTCTGACATGTTATAATATGGTTGAACCTTGAGGACATTATCTAAGTGAAATAAGTCAGTCACAAAAAGACAAATACTGTATGATTCTACTTATATAAGGTACCTAGAATAGTCAAATTCATAGAGATAGAAAGTAGAATGGTGGTTTCCAGGAGCTGGGGGGGGGGCGGTGTTGGGGAGCTGTTGTTTAATGTGTATAGAGTTTCAGTTTTTTGTTTTGTTTTTGTTTTTTTGGCCGCTCCTTGTGGCATGTGGAATCTTAGTTCCCTGACCAGGGATCGAACCTGTGCCCCCTGCAGTGGAAGTGTGGAGCCCTAACCACTGGACTGCCAGGGAAGTCCCTAGAGTTTCAGTTTTGCAAAATAAAAATAATTCTGTAGATTGGTTGCACAACAATGTGAGTGTACTAAATACTGCTGAACTGTACACTTAAAAGTGGTTAAGATGGTAAATACTATGTTTTATATCTTAACCACAATTAAAAAAAATTTTTTTAACTCCCTGAAATTTCAGGTAACATTTTGTCAATAGTTTGAATCTTCTAGAATGAACTTCCCTTTAGTTTTATATACAATCTTTTATTTACCATTTGATTTCTCTCTGCTCTGTGACCCTAGCTGTAAGGCACTAGCATACAGTTATCTGAGATCCTTTTTTTTCCCTGTAATTAGTTGAAATTATACAGTTTTAGAGCAGGGAAAATAAAGGGATTGTGCTTTTTTTAATTAATATATTATTCTTAAAGTTAGATCATATTGCTGTAATTTTTCTTGTTAAATAAGGACAAGAATAGAAAACCTTTTGTAAACAATTACTATTCTACAGCACAAGTATGAATTACTGGAGTACAGGTGATTATAATCAGACTTTCATACTTATTTGATATAAAGAAAATAGAAAATGTTTAATTTTACCTTTTCTCAAGAGTTTCTGGTGACATAAATACTCCTTTTAATATAACTAGAGCAAAACCAAAGATGCCTATGAAACATTATTTTTTCTAAACTTTAGCAGTATAATTATTCACAGATACAAAATACATACTAGTTCTTATTTATAAGGTATTTGCTGTTTGGGGCTTTAGAACTAAGATTGTAGTGTTAAAGATACTTCTCAGTTCCTTTCAGTTGTTATTAAATGCTGTGGAGTGAGTGATTACTAAAATGGAAAACAGTTCTTAATAAAATTACATACAGAATTCAAAGATTAACATCTTAGTTGTTATAATCAACATTGAATGTTATTTTAAATACTTCTCACTCTATGTTCATGTTATAGCTTTAGAGGCTGATGTTCTGGAATTATTCTTTTGGGGGGGAAAAAACCTTCTGTTTGTTTTTTATAAATAGGATGCAGGACAAAAAAGATTTGGAGCGGTTTCCTGTAATGTTTGTGGCATGCTTTACACAGCTTCAAATCCAGAAGATGAAACACAGCATCTGCTCTTCCACAACCAGTTTATAAGTGCTGTAAAATATGTGGTAAGTGCGATTCATGACTTTTAAAATGCAGAATCAGATAATTAGAGATGAATTGCCAAATTTAAGTCATTGAAAATTTTCGTCTTTAGGAAATGGTAATATATACAAAGCCCTTGTAGTATATATACAGGCTTATTTTAAAACAGAGCCAAACATAAAACCCAGCAAATTTATTCTGGCTGGTGTATGTTGTGGGATTTTTGAATTTAAGTTATATTTTTAAAGTGTTATTGAACCTCTTCTAACAAGTAATGCTGTTCAACTTGAGTATTTAAAAAATCATTTGATTTTAATAATTATTAACTATTGATAAGCCTGCTTAATATTCAGTATAGCTTGGCACACTTTTAATTTGAGGGATTGATAGTGCTGTATATTATACCAAATAGACTGGGGATTTCCTTCTCTTTGCTAACGTGAGAGCTTTTCTTAATAAAATTAAAGAGAAAAATTCTTGATGGTTAAAACCTCAGAATTTGTAGTATACTTAAAAAAAAATCCCACAAAGTAAATAAGTTTTAGTATGTATTTTTTGATGTATGTGCATTTGAGGCATAATGGGTATTATTTAATACTTGTTTTTGGAAGTAGCAAAATTTTAAATAATTTTGAACCATTTCAGATATCTTGTGAAAATAGTAATTTAATGTAATTGCTGTTTACCCATATCTGAAATGGAATTTATTTTTATTTTATACATGTTACCTTCAGTACTGTACACTCACATTAATAAGACCTCCAGGATATCTGAACTGAGATCACCAATTCATTTCATGTAGGCACCAGATGTTGGATTATTTAAAGATCTTTATTGGCTTCAGTTAAATTTGTATCCTTACCTTTGGTTGAAGGATTTATATTCATGGTTTTATTTATCCAGTTACTTCTTCCCAAGATAAGTGGGGTTTTCTTTTTTTGGTTCCCTTCTGTGATGATCCTTTATATTCCTTATTTCATCTGCTTTTCCACACATACACCCTCCTACTGCTTAACTAAATAAAATATAAGGTGTGTGGACATAGAATATCTATAGCTAGATATTGATTTGTCACTTGAAATTTGTACTTTTCCAATTTGTATTAATATCCTTAAAACTTCAAAAGAAAAATAGCTCTATCAGGCAGCTAAATTATAGAATACTTCTTTGGCAAAAATATTTGTTTATTTTACATACGTGAATCTGGTAGAAGTTAAAATGTGTTCTGCTCAAGTTACATCTGATTCTTGCAACCAGTTTCCTCAAATTATAAAAAGATTTGGTTTAAAAGACTTAATTCTTTATTTTAAAGGAAGTTCTTAATTTCTGACACAATCTGTAAAGAAATCAACCAGGAATTAATGTACTCTGCTCTTCCACAATACCAAAGGAAATTAGTTTATGGAACAAGGTGGAGTCATCACCTTCTCAACAAATTCTGGCTCTTGCAAAACTGTAAAGCAGTAGAGCAACTTAGGGAAGACTGATTCCTGCCCCACACCCCACCCCCACCCTCCTTGATGGGACAGAGCTATGGGTTATTTTATTTATTTTTGAAATAAGCTCAAGAGAAGGAATCGAGTTTAGCAGTTGGCCATCCTTCACTAACATCAAAGTTAATGTTCTTATCTTTGCTGTTTTCAAATGTGTAGGTATACATAGATTTTAAGGTAGAAACTCCTCCAGAACATTGTAGCATTGTTTTCTAGTGTATGGAGAGAGGATAAAAACATACCTATGTTAAAGATATTCTGCTGTGATCACAACCCTGGATTTTGGGTTGTGACATGAATCATTTATTGGGCACCTAATATTGTGCTTTTGCATTAAGTACTGTTAAGTGTTTGATGAAACATCTAAGTTTTTTAAATGCCAGTTCATCTGTTGTGTTTGATTCTTGGAGAGAAGCATATAGAAAAGAAGTCATTTCGTGCTCTGGCTTTTATTTATTTCAAATGGGCAGTGTTCAGCGATTGGAAATCAAGTTTTCTTCCACTTAGAATAAATTAGAATGAGTTATACTTTTTATATTTTAATCAAACATTCTTTAGAAAATAAGTAGTTTTTCCTTAGGGTAAAAAGTTTCCCTTAGACATGGTAATAATCTATGACAGGTAAAAATGGCTGAAGTCTTCTTTTCAAAAGATTAAAATAGCATATAAATTATATAGCCATAGTAGCAATAGAAATTGATGCCACAGAGGCTACTTTTGGTTGACTACAATTTTTTATTTTCCTTATCCTCTTTGGTTTGGGGTAGGGGAGAGAGTGATGGTGCTCTCTTTCTCTATTCCTTCATTGTACTCCATCTGCCTCATTGACACCATTTGAGGAAATGTATTTTATCTGACTTACTAGAAGCTATTTAGGAAGGAGCCCCTTAAGGCCTCAGGGGGAGCCTGGATTCTGGTTTAGACCTAGGTTCATTTCAGTTTCCCTTCATGAACTAAGATACTGTTTTCCTAAAGGTGTGAAGAGAAAGCAGGAAAAACTCCCCCAAGAGCATTGAGCCATGTTGCTAGGCAAGGAACCTATCCAGAACTCATCTGTATTTTGAGCTTTTAGTAATGCAGAAGAGGAATAATGTGTGGGTTCTTTGCAGAAAATCTCCTAACTTAATCTTTCTTACCTCTGTCTTTCCCTTATCTCCTTTGATTAACATTTGACTTGAATGCTTTGTGGAGGACCTTACTCTCAGGGTATTTGATATACCCTTGCCTTCAAATTTAGGAACAAAGCCTGAAAGAAATGAAAAGTTAACAGTAGAAGATTTAAGTAACTATTAAAGTAATAAATCAATATTAACTATTTAAATTAAATTATAAATTAGCTTTGCAATTTAGAAGTGATAATTACTTTGGTAGAGCAGTGATCAGAAGAGGGGTTTGTTTTCACCTCTTGATGACAAATCCTTTCGAAGAAGGATTTGACAGATCCCTGATTAGATGTACAGCTGCACTATCCAGTATGGTAGCACTAAACCACAGAAATGAAAAATGCTCTTCCTCAGTTACAGTAACCAGTGCTCAGTAGTCACATGTTGCTAGAGGCTACGTGTTAGTGTAGATGTAGAACATTTGTATTGTCACAGTGAATTCAGTTAGACAGTGCTGCTACAGAAAGCTGAGGCAGGGAAGCCATGATCCAGTAACCTTTAATTTCTTTTATGTGAAACTTGAGTACATGTGAATTTACTTCTGCATACTTTTTCTATATTCCTTTTGAAGATAACTAGGACAAAGAGGAAACTGGGTGTGGAGCAGGAATAGGGATTTTTAAGTCTTGGGATTGGGAAAGGAATCGGAAGCAAAGTAGCCTTGGCTCTTAGAACTAACTGTACTCCAGCATTCTTAGGGAATAGGGAGCCCAGGTATATTTGTAGGAGGAATTCAGAGAGCCGACTCAGAATTTAGTCTGAGTTTCATTGAGTTTCCCTGCTTAAAGGTTGAACGTTAAGAAGTAGTTTCTTTAGAAACAGGTAGGAATTTGTTACATAAAAATTACCAAATGTCTTATTTCAAGCATCCAAGTACTTTTTCTCTCTTCCCTGACCCACATTTTTAGTTTTTCTAACTTATTATATCTTAAAGACTTAAAATATTGTGGTGTATAAATGTAGAATGGGAGCAGTCAGAAAGTAATTTTCCCTTGGGATATGAAGGCCATATATTGGAGAACGAATACCTTTAGAATGAATGTTACATGCAACAAAATTTTACATTTTTAAAAAATAGATTTATTTATTTTTGGCTGCTTTGGGTCTTCGTAGCTACACGCGGGCTTTCTCTAGTTGTGGAGAGCGGGGGCTACTCTTCGTTGCTGTGCGTGGGCTTCTCATTGTGGTGGCTTCTCTTGTTGCGGAGCATGGGCTCTAGGCACGCTGGCTTCCGTAGTTGTGGCATGTGGGCTCAGTAGTTGTGGCTTGTGGGCTCTAGAGCACAGGCTTAGTAGAAAGTGTTCACAAACTCTGGGGAGGGAAAATATATCTAGTGGCAAATAAAAACTTCAATCTGTTTTTCCTCTACTTTTCTCTATTCCAGAGATGGTACCGCCATTTACTCATATCCACAAGCTGAAAACTTCAGAACAGTCCTTCAGTTTTCTTTTTATTGTCCTTCTAACGCAATCCATTAGTGAATTTCACCTTCAAAACAGAGTCCAAATACTCCCACTTTTGTCATGTCTACTGCTCCTGCTCTGAACCAAGCTGGCAGCGTTTTTTGCCTGGACCACTTGTGTAATGCTTCCCTAACTGGTCTCCCATCTTCCATTTTTGTTTCCCTGCAGTCTTTCTGCATGTTGTCCATAGCAGTCTTTTAAAAACTTGAATCATATTATGTCCTTCCTTTCTTTAAAATTTTCCAGTGAATTCACATCACACATAGAATAAAATTCAGAGTACTTAACTGTGGCATCAAGGCCTCGCACACTCCCCCTTCTCTAATCTCATCTCCTTACACTCTTCCCCTTACTTGCTGTACTCCGGTCATGCAGATCTTCCTTCTGTTCTTAAACCACTTCAACCACATTCCATTCTTAGTATATTTGTACTTATATTACTTTTTCTTGGAGTGTTTCTCTCAGATCTTCACGTACTGGCTCTCTTCATTCTGGTCTTAAAGACACCCTCCCTGACCACCCAGTACAAAATAGCTCCCCTTGTCCCTCTTCTGTCTGTATAACTTATCACGCTCTGAAAGTTTGTTATGTGTATTCCCCACTGGAGTAGAAGCTGTGTTGAAGCAGAGTCCTTGGTAGTCTGTTTATCATGCTGAAGAGCACCTGCCAATGCGTAGTAGGGGCTCAACAAATGCATTGAATTAAAGAACAGATTTTGATTTGAAGCCACAGAACAAGAGTGGTGAGTCTCAGTTTTCTCATTTAAAAATGAGATTAAGGGCTTCCCTGGTGGTGCAGTGGTTGAGAGTCTGCCTGCTAATGCAGGGGACACAGGTTCGTGCTCCGGTCTGGGAAGATCCCACATGCCGCGGAGCGGCTGGGCCCGTGAGCCATGGCCACTGAGCCTGCGCGTCCAGAGCCTGTGCTCCGCAACGGGAGAGGCCACAGCAGTGAGAGGCCCGCGTACCGCATAAATAAATAAAAAATTTTAAAAATGAGATTAAACCAGATTTCTCTGGGCTTTGGCAACTCTGATATTTGTTGATATTAAATCATTGGGAATTAATAGTATAAATATCTTTGGGGGACATGGAACATATTGTAAGTTAGAATAGTAACGTACTTCAAAATATGTAAAGCAGCCCAAATTTGAATTCATTGTGGCAGTTAGAGGTTTATTAACTAGGTTTGCATATTGAATTACATATCTGACTGAATTTAGGTGCTAAAATCGTTTGTTCTTTGTTTAGAAAAATAGTCAAAGTAATTTAACTTTTTTTTTTTTGCTAAGATGTAAGAGGTCATTATAGATTATTTTGTACCAGTGGTTTTTCTTCAGTTGTATTTAATTTTCTGTAAGATAAATTTTTCTTTATATATAAAAATAATGCTTCTAATCCTTCTATCACAGGAATTAAATTTTGAGAGTTTTAGTTTCTCTCCTGAAATTCTTCTTTCACATAGTTTGTCCTCTTGTCCTTTAAAATCTTTAGCATACGTGTAATAGCAATTTTAAAGTTCTTTTCTGCTAATTCAAACATTTGGGTCACACTGGGCCTGTTTCTGTTGACTTTTCCCCTCTTGATCTTGGATCATAATTTCCTATTTCTGTCCATGGTCTTACTTTTTTTTAATAGACTTTATTTTTATAGAGTAGTTTAAGATTATAGGGAAATTGAGCTTACGGTAGAGAGAGTTCCTGAATACTCCTGCCCGTACATATGCTTGACATTCCACACCAGAGTGGTATATTTGTTGCAGTTGATGAGCCTACATTGACACATTATCACCCAAAGTACATAGTATATATTATGGTTCACTCTTGGTGTTGTACATTTCATGGGTTTAAAAGATACATAATGACATGTATCCAGTAATGTCATACAGAATAGTTTTTCTGTTCTCCCTTGCTTTATCCTTGCCTAACCCTGGCCCCAGCCCCTGGCAACCACTGATCTTTTTAACTGTTTCCAAAGTTTGACCTTTTCCAGAATGGTATGTAATTGGAATCATACAGTATGTAGCCTTTTCACATTGACTTCTTTCACTTAGTATTATGCATTGAAAGTTACTCTGTATCTTTTCATGATAGCTCATTTCTTTTTAGTGATGAATAATATTTTATTATCCTGATGTATCATAATTTATTTACCTGTTCACCTACTGAAGAACATCTTGGTTGTTTCCACATTTCGGCAATTGTGAATAAAGCTGCTATAAATGTCCATGTGCAGGTTTTTGTGTGGACATACATTTTCAACTCGTTTTTGTAAATACTAAGGAGTGCAAATGCTGGGTCGTGTGGTAGGAGTGTGTCTAGTTTTGTAAGAACTGCCAAACTGTTTTCCAAAGTGGCTGTACCATTTTGCATTCCCACCAGCAATGAATGAGATTTTCTGTTGCTCCACATTCTTGCCAAAATTTGATGTTGTCAGTGTTCTGGGTTTTAGCCATTCTAATGGTTGTGTATTGGATCTTACTGTTGTTTTAATTTGCATTTCCATAGTGACAGAATAGGGAGCATCTTTTCATATGCTTATTTGCCATCTGTATATCTTCTTTGGTGAGGCATCTGTCCAGGTCTTTGGCCCCTTTTTTTCCCTCAATTTATTTATTTATTTATTTATTTTTGGCTGCATTGGTCTTTGTTGCTGCACGCGGGCTTTCTCTAGTTTTGGTGAGCGGGGGCTACTCTTAGTTGAGGTCTGCGGGCTTCTCGTTGCTGTGGCTTCTCTTGCTGTGGAGCACGGGCTCTAGGCGCACGGGCTTCAGCAGTTGTGACATGCAGGCTTCAGTAGTTGTGGCTCGCAGGCTCTAGAGCACAGGCTCAGTAGTTGTGGCGCACGGGCTTAGTTGCTCTGCGACATGTGGGATCTTCCCGGACCGGGTCTCAAACCCGTGTCCCCTGCATTGGCAGGCGGATTCTTAACCACTGCGCCACCAGGGATGTCCCTGGCCCATTTTTTAGCAGGTTGTTTGATTTCTTATAGTCGAGTTTTAAGAATTCCTTGTATATTTTGGATAACAGCCCTTTATGAGCTAGGTCATTGTAAATATTGATATCTCCCAGTCTGAGGTTTGTCTTCTCATCCTCTGGACAGTGTCTTTTGCAGAACAGAAGTTTTTAATTTTAAGTTTAATGAAGTCCATCTTATCAGTTCTTTCTTTTGTGGATTGTGCTTTTGGTGTTGTATCTAAAGAATTATTGCCATACCTAAGGTCATCTGGATTTTTCCCTTTGTTATCTCCTAGGAGTTTTTATAGTTTTGCATTTTACATTTACATCTATGGTCCATTTTGAGTTAATTTTTGTGAAGGGTGTAAGGTCTGTATCTAATCCTTTTTTTTTTTTTTTTTTTTTTGCACGTGGACATATAGTAGTAGTTCCAGCACCATTTGTTGAAAAGACCATCTTTTCTCCGTTGTATTGCTATTGCTTTTTACTAAAGATCAGTTGATTATATGTGGGTCTATTTCTGGGCTTTCTATTCTGTTTCATTGTCTCTTTGTTTCTTCTTTCACCAGTGTCACACTGGCTTGATGATTGTAGCTTTACAGTAAGTCTTGATGTCCAATAGTGTTCTCTGACTCTGTTCGTTTTCAATATTGTGTTAGCTATTCTGACTTTTTTGCCTCTCCATATAAACTTTAGAATCAGTTTGTCAATATCCACGAAATAGCTTGCTGGGATTTTGATTGGAATTGCATTGACTCTATAGATCAAGTTGGGAAGAACTGACCTGTTGACAATATTAAATCTTCCTGTCTTGCCTTGTAAGTTTTTCTTGGACATTGTGTATAAAAGAACACTAGCAACTGAAGTAGATAATCAGATAATTCCCTTCCCTGCCCCTGCCCCCCGCCCCCTAGCCAAAGCTTTCCCTTCTTTCTGTCTGGCAACTACGTTAAGGGACTGATCTCTTAGATTTCATTAGGAGTTGAGTTGGGTTGAAATTTTAGTTATTCTATCCATTTGGATTTTTAATGTCTTAAGGTTGGGATAGGTGCCTCTCTCCAGCAGAGGTTGAGGATCTAAACTCCACAGCACACAAATCTCTCTATACCTCCTAGCCCCACTCAGCAGATGTCCCATGGGAGAGAGTTGGTGGAGAATTACCTCTGTGTTTCGCGCTCCTCCAGATTTCAGACTTCCATGCCAGCTCACTTATGACCATTAAGAATTTGACTGATTTTTCCCTGTCCCAGTAGTAGACTTTTCTTGTCCTCTGCCTGTGGCAATCCTGCTCCTCTAAGACACTGATTGGTCAATGTCTTAGGGATAAAAATGGCTGCTGGTCTCTGCTCACCTAGGTAGGGCGGGTTCATCTCTGGAAATCAGTCCACAGCTCTGCATTGCCTTAAAAAAAAAATAAATGCTTTTTAGTTTATTGGGTGTTTTCTTATTACAACAGAACCAGTGATCTTTTTATGACCTTCTTTATCTTAACTGGGAGTGGAACTCCCAAAGATATACATTTAGAGAACATTTTTCAGTAATGGATTTGGGACTTGGGATGGAGTGGAGTTTGGGCCATGAATTTTTTAAAATCATGAGTGAAACTGAAGAGGTCAGTAGATTTGCTCACTAAGCCCAGATGACCTTGAGATGAGACTGACATCAAATGAAATATTTCTTATATACTGGGAGATTATTGCTACAAGTTGAAAAGTGCTTAATTGATGAATCCTAATAAAGGGATGTTTTGGATTCCTTAGTATTTGAGAATGACAGAGAAAAGAATCTCATAATTCTTCATATGACTTTTAGTTAGGTCTGACCCGAGTATACCTTAAGAGAAATATTATTCCTATAGTAATAGATTTGATGATGTAATTACAGAAGTTTTCTTAACTGGCACAATTGCAAAAATTGGGTCAGTTAATCAAAAAAGTTGATTCAAGTGGAGATCCTTAGTATCAGAATACCCAACTAATAGTAGCTTAAATCATAAGGATACATGTTTTCTTAAGAAGTCTGGAGGTACATAGTCTTGGGGTTGTTCCATTCAGCAGTTCAACAATCAAAAAAATGTTTTTTAAAAATACCCAACATGAACACTGGGTATTTCTCCTTCAGTGCCCTCCTCTCCTTAGTGTGTTGACTTTTTAGCTTCATAGCTGTAACTTCATGGTCCATAAAGTAAACTCCTGTAGTCCAGATACCATGTTCAGATTTAAAGCAGGAATGTTGGTTGGAGTGGGTATTCTTTGAAAAAGAGTCCCTCAAGTGGTTTTTTCATTTTATCAGTGAAGAACAGCAATTTTCCAGAAGCTCTTGCAAAGTTCCCTATGTCTCATTCACCAGAACTGGGCCTGGTAGCTAGCTACCCTTTAGCTGCAAGAGAGCTGGGAATGTAAGAATCTGTCAAAAAGAAGTAAGAGAATATGATTTATTGTGCCAGCGGTTCTCAAGGTAGGGGAATGGGGTGTTTATTACATAACTTCTGTTAGGTAGCATCTGGAAACACGTGGAGAATATTGACATTTGGTGGGCAGGGTTTAGGGGTACTGAACTTTTTGCAATGCATGTGACACTTCCAAAGAAGGTAGAATGTCTAGCCTAAAGTGCCAGTAACAGCCCTGTTGAGAAACACTGGACTATTTGGAATTTATTGTTGAAAATACACATATTACCGCCCCAAACAAAATGGTCAAAAAAAGAATGGGAGAGAATGGCTTGGGATGGGCAAAGAGCAATGTCTTCTATAGGGTCATTACATAGTTTAAACATTTTATTATAATTTGAAGCCTGTCAATGTATGTTAAATGTAATTGATGGGGGGAAGCTGTTTCTTTGAGTATGGATCCTCTAATTAGTTTAGCTTTGTTTTTTTCCTCATATAAATCACACCCATAGCCATCCTTTATGATGTACTTTTAAAAATATAGAGGAAGAACTTAAATATTGCAGAGCAACCTGAGAATCTGGGTATAGAATTGTTCTTGCTGCATTTCTGATTTTTAAAAGAGACTTGGCCTATTTGCTTTTTTCCAGAGTGTCCTGCCTAACTTTCATTAAAACAACTATTTTTGCACTCTCGTTTTTTAAAGAGGAGATGCAGACCCAAATACCTGTGCTTTTTTTTTTAATAAAAAAATAAATAAGTTTATTTATTCATTTATTTTTGGCTGCCTTGGGTCTTTATTGCTGCGTGCGGGTTTTTTTTCCTAGTTGCGGCGAGCGGGGGCTGCTCTTCGTTGTGGTCCACGGGCTTCTCATTGCGGTGGCTTCTCTTGTTGCAGAGCATGGGCTGTAGGCGCGCGTGCTTCAGTAGTTGTGGCGCATGGGCTTTAGAGTGCAGGCTCAGTAGTTGTGGCGCACAGGCTTAGTTGCTCCACGGCTTGTGGGAGCTTCCCGGACCAGGGCTCAAACCTGTGTCCCCTTCATTGGCAGGCATATTCTTAACCACTGCGCCACCAGGGAAGTCCCTGCACTATAATTTTGTCAGTTTATTTGATTTCATTTTATAGTTAAAATAATAAATTGGCATAAACAAGTTTAGGAACAAACAAATGACTCTTGGTAATCACGTCACTTAGTTTTGGAATTCCAAAGTAGTTGTTTACTGGTTGACAGTCAGTGTGCCCCAGGCATCAGCTTCTGTTACCCAGGGAAAACTAAGCATTGGTTAGTCCAGCAAGTTGATTAGGTGGACATCATTTAAGAAAGTTACTGCCATGTATTAAAAATATCTAATTAGCTGAGCTCTAGACTTTTTTCCTGAATTATAAATTGGGTGACTTTAATAAATACCAGACTTCATCACTTCTCTTTCTTTTAGATTTTTGTTTTTCTTAATCAGAAGCTATTAAAACTCCAAGTAGTTTTAAGATTCTACCATTTTACCCATGAAAATGTTTTGCTGTTCAGAACATATTAAGCACCTCTCATAAAAACCTATTTCTTAGAACTTACATTTTTCTCAGGAAGTGGTGAAAAGTATAATTTAAAAAAACATATACACATGACAGGGATGTTAGAGAAATGGAAAATAACTGTTGAAAACAGATGTTGCTCTGTAAATCATTGAGTTCCTTCCAAAGTAATTTTAAAAATTGTATTTCAGAATCAGATGGTCCTTAGTTATGAAAAGGCATTATTGAAAAAATTTTCTTATATACCATTATTGTATTACTTGCAAGAAAGAGTATTTAAATACGTCTCTTTTAACATGTGCTTTTAAGGGCATTTGTTCTTCAAACCTCCATTGTAGAGAAAATTTTCCTTTCACATTTTTCTCCTTGAAAAGATTTTAATTTAGGTGAATTAAAGGGTGGCCTTCAAAGTTTTTATTCTTCAACTCATCTTTTAAAAGAAAATTTATAAAAGCAGTATGTGTACCTAGAAATGGAAATTTCCAGAATTGTAAGGTATAAAATGAAAAAAAAGCCTCCTTTTTCCCTACCTTGTTTCCAGTCTCATTCTCCACTGGTTAAGCACTTTTGTCTTTTTCAGTGTTTCCAACATTGTATATATAGCTTATATGTATATATATATATATCTCAAGCTGTATATAAATGTGTTTTAGTAAAATCTTCTTTTCCCAGTTTTTACTAGCTATATTTTGATGTTTAGTTTTGTTGATTGCCTTTAATTTTAATATTTATAAATGATATTTGACTCCTTGGTGACTGCATTCTCCCCCTCTTTACCTTCCACATTCTGTCAGCTATAACTAAGTTTTGTAATTGTTCAGTAAGTATTATTTAATTCACTGTAACTTAGTGAAGTAGTTTTCATTCCTCTTTTATGGGTTACAAAACTAAGAGAGGTTAAGTTCTTGGTTTTATGAATAGAGGCTTTAGTCCTTCAGGCACACTCCACCGTTTCAAAAATATTTATTGGTTACTTAATTTTCAGTGCTATGACTTGGGCTGTAGTGTGTGTCAAACGAAGTCTTAGTCGTTTTGGAGCTTATGGTCTATATAGTAAGTCTCATTGTAGGCCTCAGCAGTCTAGACATCCCAAAACTCCAGATCCCTGTAGGTTAATCCCTGGATCAAAGAAAATTGGTCGTGGGGTACAGGATACAGGATTTATCAAAACAAATAGTTTTACGGGAGGAGTAGAAGCTTTTAGGAGTTCTAGCTTCTGTTTAGTTCAAATATTGCGGAGAATGCGAAAAGTACACTGGAGGAGATCCTGCTATCATAGCATACCTACAAAATGAAAAGTCTATAAAACATCTGTAGAATTGAGTCAGATTTTTCTAAAATAAAACAAATTCTTGTGTATATTCTTTGATTTCTGACTCACTTAATGAATAAAAAAACCCCACTGTGTCATGGGACTTTCGTTTTTCTGAATACCTTCTTTAAAACTGAAAAATTAAACATGTTGGCTAGCTTTTAGTGGTTAAGTCATTTAAAATGGGAAACCATGAATCTTGAAATACTCTAGTAGTAATAAATATAGCTAATGGATTTGAAGGTTAACTTCACATAGCATTGTGCTTAATTTTGCTTTAATAGACTGATTATATCATTCATGCCTGGTTGACTGAACACAAATCAACATATAAGATATCTTCATGTTTTTTAATTCCCAGAGGAATTTTTTTGGGGTAAATAAATTGATACAAATTAGTTTATTTTACATTTAGGAGGGAAAAGAAATGACATTAGTTAAGGTCTTTCTGTGTACCAGGGACTCCTCTAAGCATTTTACCCATATTAAACTCCTCTTAGTTCTTTTAGCAGATCACTAAGTAGTTACAATTAATTTATAAATGAGGAAACAGCAGAAAGAAGGATATGTATTTTGCCTGAAATCACACAGCTAGTGAGTGACGTAGTTGGCTCTAGGGTCCATGAGTAATAGACTAGGTTCTTATTATTTTATTTGAATTTCAACAAAATATATTGTGTGTACAATAAATTTAGCTCAGAAATAATTGACCCCATCTTCAGTGCTTGTCCTGACTCACAGCTCCCAAAACCTTTGGAATTTCCTAAGTGATGGGAGAAAGTGTCTTTTGTTACTTTAATGAGATGACCTTTGGAGCTCACCCAAGGACAGGGGCTGTTTGCCAGTGGAGCCGACTACAGAGGGTTGGAACTTTCAGTTCTCACACCCTGATCCTGGGGAGGGGAGAGGGGCTGGAGATTGAGTTCTGTTACCAGTGGCCAATGATTTGATCAATTCTGCCTCTGTAGTGAAGCCTCCAAAAAACCCAGAAGGACAGGGTTCAGAGAGCTTTTGGGTTGGTGAACACATGGAGATTCGGGGAAGGTGGTGTGCCTGGAGAGGGCATGGAAATACGTCTTTATCATTATTGTTGTTAATACAAGATTATTTTTGCAAAGTGTCCAAACATGAATTAAAACCAGCTGCTTGCGGGTAGTTAAAGTATATTAATACTTTTATTATAACATTTTATTAAAGTAGAAAAAACAGGAAATACAGATAAACTAAAAGGAAAAAAATTAAATCACTCAGATAACCTCTGTTTATATTTTGGTGTATGTCCTTGCTGACTTTTAAAATATTCATAAGTACATATTTACGTTTAAAATTCATTTCAACAAAATATTTTTATATATTTCAAGAGTCTATAATTTGTTTCTCTTATGCAGTTTTTCTGCAGTTTTTTTATGCTTTCTGCCTTGGGTACTGTCCAGAAGAGCATGTGACCGAATTTTGAATGAGCTAATTTTAATTTACTTTTGTTTCTGAAGACTTAAAATTTTAAAAAGAGATGGTATTTAGAATATATCTATTTCAACATATAAAAAGTGTTAGACTTGCTGTCGAACTAAAAATGTCTGTTTTTCAAATTCCTTTAGTAATTTTAAGTAAAATTTTAATTGAAATACAACATGTAAAGAAAAGTACCCAAATAATGAGTGCTCAGCTTAATGGTGTAGTTTTGCAAAGTGAACACCCACATGACAAGAAACACCACTAGCATCTCAGAAGCTGCTCTGTGCCCCCACTGCAGTCAGTGCTTTTCCCAGCCTCAGGTCTAACCACTCTGCTGACTGGATTCATTTGACATTCATTTTTCACTTCTGAATAAATGGTATTTGAGCAAGCCTTGGGCCTTGGGCACAGTTTTGACAATGGGTGATTTGAACTTTCCAAAATAGTCTACCCCATCTCGCCCCACATCCCCACCACCTAACAGTGAGTCCCCAGGTACTCATCACTTAGCTTTAACAAGTCACAATTCATGGGAAATCTTCTTGCATCTACCCCTCCTAATTATTTTAAAGTGAAACCCAGGTGTCACATTATCATTTTAGTGGATATTTTTAAATATGTATTTTTAAAAGATGAAAAGATTGCTCTTTTTTTTTTTTTTTTTTTACCGTAAACAGGATTTAAAGAGTATAACCACACCTTTAAAATTTAATTCCTTAATATCAGATACTCCCTCAGGGTTCAGAATCTCCCCAAATATCTCGTAATTTTCTATACTGTTTGAATTAAGGTCCATATGTTGCATTGGTTGGTATGTCTCTTAAATCTCCTTTAATCTAAAGGTTCTCCCTCTAGGTCTTTTTTTTTTTCCTTGCCGTATTTGTTGATAATTTTTTTGAAAAGCTGGTTATTGGTTTTATTTTTCAGGGTATTCTTCCATGGGTATTTCCATTCAACCTTTTATGAAAGTGATTAGTATGAACGTATATAACTTGAACGCACAGATCTAAATGTTTGGCTGATGAATTTCAACAATTGTATACATCAATATATTCACCACCCAATGTATTTTGTTTTTAATTGTAATCTTTTTCAAATGGAAAAAGAGGAAAAACCCCTTCCATTCTTTAGGCTCTGAAGTGTAGAGTAACTACAGTGGGGTTGGGGCAAAAAAAAATCATTGATTGCTATCAGCAGTGTAAAGCGTTCTGCTTTTCAGTAGCCAGATGGGTGAATTAAGAATATTTGGGGTTTGGAAAATGCCACTTGCTAGCAGAGGGATATGTGTAACATGTTAGAGCTAAAGGTGAAAGGTGTAAATGCACTACATTGAAATTTATATCTTTGCAAAAAAAAGCTGTGGCTATTTGGTTCTTCCTCTGAATTGCATTTACCCTTCCCAAAACCTCCACCTCTGTCTCAGTTTCAAGTAGCAGACACATTTCATCTCATCTAAGTATTCTAAAGATAGGAGGATCATGTGATTATTGACTCCAGGAAAGAGTTAACTGCAGTTGAAGCATATAAATGTCTTTATTATCTTATTTGACAGATATTAGCCAACTTGGTTCTTTCATCTTTGCCTTGTCCAAGATTTGAATTTATTGTCGTATTTAACTTTGAGGACTTTTTAATTGTGTTTTCTTAAAGTAGTACATGGATTTTAGTTTGATACCATTAGGAAGGTAGAGTGGAAGTTACTAAGAGTTACTGAGTGGCTGCTCTCTGTGAGGTATCATCTCTTAAATGCAGTGCTCTAAACTCCTAAGTAATGTATGTGATGACAGCTATTTTGTCCATAGCCTAGGTCAGGAAACAGAATGAGAGTTCCAGTGATTTGCCCAAGACCATATAGCTAGTAACTACCAGGAAATGGGATTTAAACCCTGAACTTTTATTCCAGAACTCTTAAAAAGTTTTCACTTAAATATCCTGTCTTCATAAACATTAGAAACCTAAGCAGTAATAACTCTGCCCGTTGCAATTCCTGCTGCTTATACACGTACATGAAAAAACAATCATACTTAAAACATTTTAAAAAATTGTATCAAATCCAATTGTGATAACATTTCCTGCGTGAACATGGAAGTTTCAACTTGTATCAAGAGAAAGTTTTTGTACTAAAAAGTCAGTAAAGCAAACTACTTTATCTAGTGCCTACGGTACAATATAATGACGTTAGACCAGTATTGTTATTTTTAAAGACAGTAGGAAAATAGCTTATCAAATTATCTTCAGGTAATTCAGTTCAGGACGTATGACTTTGTTATAAGTTGGGGTTACTTAAATTCTAGCTTTTCACTGAATTTGTTGTTTAGTTTTTAAAATGAAAAGTCTCCATTTTCATTTTATGTGAAATAGATTTATTTTAAAAACTTTTCCCAAAAATAACATATTAATGTAAATTTGTTTTTAAAGAGGGTGATATCTTTTATTCCCTGTAGAAGCATTTTACCTATATTCAAATCTGGATATGATTCAGATTTTTGTTTCTAGTTTGAAAAAAATGACTTCTGTGACTATTGTTTCTGCTCCTTTTTTCTTTTCAAATCTTGGGAACGCATTACCATCATAATTATAGTCTGAATTTTACTTTACCTTTGGGTGCTCTATTTTTTAAACAAATTCTGATTTTAAATACTTTAATCCAAATTGTGATTTATACCAAGTTTATTTCTAGACTTTTTGTCCCCAGCTAAGATCCTGCCCTCTCCCAAAAAGACCATTCTGGATTATTTAAGAAAATCAACCTCCTTTCAGACTTGCCATAGTATTTTTAAAAATATAGTTGCCTTTTTCTTGGTTTCATTGAGCTTTAATATTCTCAAACAAATCTCAGAAAGAAGATGCTGGTTTTCTTTAATAGAAGTACATATTGCTTCTTGAAAGGCATTTTTATTTAAAGTTGGTTGGGTAAGACAAATGGAACAACTAGTTAAGCTCATTCCTTCTGTACTTATTTTTAACTTCAAAGCTCCTAGTTTTAACCTCTGGTTCAGTCCCATCTTACTAGATTTAAGTGGCTTTTGTTTTGTTTTTTTTTTCATGCAGGTTCTGCTCATTAATCACCACGAGTGTGGATCTGAAGAAGAGTTTATTACCTCTCTTTTTTTGAGTATGTTTAACTTCAGATACACACAACGTAGCCTCTCCTTCCCTATTAGATTCTTAGAAGGTAGTTATATTTTTATAGTATCCTTCTTGTGACTTTGATAGTTGTGATCAATAAGAATAAAAACTATTCCTTACATATTGGGCTACTGCATGCAAATCAGTTCATTTAAAACCTCCTGGAGGTCTTTGGCATGCCAGACATAAAACCATGAGTGTTTGTTTGTGGAGGTAACGATGTTCCAAAGAAATTTAAGACTTTAATTCTCTTATCAAGAAACTGGGTGAGTTATCCTTTAGGTTCTGGGAATCACTGACCTTAAGGGGCTTGCTTTTGGTGTGTGATTTTTTAAATTAATTTAAAATGGGAAATGATAAATTAGAAATGCTATTGTGGTATTAGATCTCTGAATGAATAGTAGAGAGGAATTAGCTTGTATTATACCTATTATACAAATTACCTGATTTATCATGTCTTATTAAATATTGATGAGCATATACTTTTCCATGTCTGTAATTTTTAGACACATTGATATATTTTTCTTATTGTACATGAATATGATGTATGAAATGTGATAAATAAAATTAATTCTTTTTTTTATATATATATGTCTAGGGTTGGAAAAAAGAAAGAATTCTAGCTGAATATCCTGATGGCAGGATAATAATGGTTCTTCCTGAAGACCCAAAGTATGCCCTGAAAAAGGTAAATTTCCAGTGAAATTTCACACAGAATAAATAGTATAATTTTGCAGCTAATTTTAAGAGTATAATGTATTGCTGGCAGAACACATTTAAAAACCAATTCTGAAAATAAGAAATAAGCATTTAGTCACAACCCAACTGAAAAATTATGCTTTAACTTTGTAGTGTATCTAGCATAAGTGAAATGAATTTTTAGTGGATTGATTGATTACTGTCTCATATTACCAGTAATTTGAGTGATGGTATGAAGGCATAGTAATGAATAATGGCACATAAATTATTTCAAGAATCAAAATTAAAATAAAAATCTGAATCATAATTTGTAAAATTAAAATTAATAAATGTCATTTTATTCTGAGTAAATTTCTAAATAAAAGCTTATTGCAGAAGGGGATCTAGTAGTAGGTCATAGTTATCCTTAAGTTAAACATGAAGTAATCATAATGTTAAGGTAGAAAATAAGATATATTCTGATTTATAAATGTAATGGAGAAAACTTAAAATCCTCTGTGAGCCAGGTTTTAGTCCAATTTAGGGTTCAGAGAAATGAACCAGAGAGATAATGAAGTCTGGAACCATTTTATTATATAGAGTACCCTAAATGTCAGGAGACCGTAGGACAAACTTATTTTTAATGAATATATTAATTACATTTTCAAATAATATACTCAAAATGTTTTTCCTCCAGATGCTTTTTCAGAAGTACCTCATAATGTAAAGCAGTGGGTCTGATCGTTTATCTGAAAAACTTAATTAAACTAGAGTGTTTTCAACATATCTAGACACACAAGGAAAGTAGTTTATTTACTTTTCTCAGGTTAATAGTTGGACCTCTTTAAATTTAGGAATACTTCACCTGAAAGGGAGGTTGAAGAAAAACACTTTGAACCTGTTATTTGAAAATATAGCTAACATTCCACTTACAGATCCTTGAACAACGGTTGGGGGAGGCAGTGTTAATCTACATATAATTCGGTGTGCTAGGTTCCTCTATATCTTTGGATTCAACCAACCACAGACCATGTAGTACTGAAGTACTTACTATTGAAAAATACCCATGTAGGGCTTCCCTGGTGGCGCGGTGGTTGAGAGTCCGCCTGCCGATGCAGGGGACAAGGGTTCATGCCCCGGTCTGGGAAGATCCCACATGCCGCGGAGCGGCCGAGCCATGGCCGCTGAGCCTGCGCGTCCGGAGCCTGTGCTCCGCAACGGGAGAGGCCACAGCAGTGAGAGGCCCGCGTACCACAAAAAAAAAAAAAAAAAAGAAAAAGAAAAATACCCATGTAAAAGTGGACCCATCCTGTTCAAACCTGTGTTGTTCAAGGATCATTTGTATAAGTTTATCCTGTGGTTCCTGACTTTTCGGGTACCCTGAATATATAACTGAACAATCCCCGTTACTCAAATAAGCCCCCATGTTACCACTGCTGAACAGTATAGACAGTAGTATTTAGAATGGCACATAAACCTGTCTTGTATTTGAAACATTGATCCTTGCACAGAAACAAATACTTGTTGAATTAATGTTGGATTAGTAACTGACTAAATGAAAATTAAATTATGGGATTTTTGGAATTCCAACTGTTATCATTTGGAAATGCACAGTGGGCACTTTGCTTTACTGCATGTGGCGTCCATACGTTTCTTACCAAGACTCCACAGAAAATTCTAATTTCCTCATGTTCATTTCTCAGGACAGACTCTTAGTAACCTACAGTTCAGTATGTTACTGGTTAGTAATAGGTTAAAAATTAAAATCTAAGGAATTGTGAGTCGTTTGCCTTTAGTAACTGAGTCAGGTATTGTATTGTGGGATATTGTTCTAGGATTAGGAGGACTTGAGTTTTCATCACTGAATAAGGGATGTATTACATGGTATTCTGCATGTCAGAGGTGTGAGTACCTAACCCTCTTAGGTGTTATTTGCATTTTAAACTTAGTGTCACAAATGAATGTTTATTGGACTGAATATTTGCAGATTATTTTTTAACTGGGGAAGGAACTAATGTTTGGGTGCCTACAAAAATCTTGACTTTGAGAACCTATAAAAGTTTGAGCTTACCGTATTTGACCTTGACCACAATTCTAGGAGGTAACAGAAAGAAGCAGTTCGATGCCATATTAACATTATAGGTTCAAATCCCAGAAATCGCAGCTCTTTGGTTCTAGGTGTCCCATATCTGACATGGGAAAGTTACTTTTGAATTTTATTTCTTCTGTATGCAAAAGAAACTATAAGCCTCTAAGAGGTGTTGGATTTAAATAAGATAATATTGATAAAGTGCTTTGCATAATGTCTGGCCTATAAATGGTTGATAAGGAGTAAACATTTATGTCTGTCCTCTGTGTTCACCTGCACTTTACTGATGAGAGTATTCATTAAGCCTTGCGAAGAAGAGAAGTGTGGCTTGCCTGGCGAAGATTCCAGTGAAGCTCTCTCCAGTACTCAAACCCACGATCCTTCTAATGGGAAGTCTTTGTTCTTATTACCTATTGTAGGAGCTCTCACTCCTGTTGTTCCCAGACTGCTGGGCTTGACATTACTCTCCATTCTTTCCTCCTTTTGCAAATTGGTCCACAGGGCTTGAAAAACATTTATTGGTCAGGACAGTCATTCAGAAGCACTCTTCAGAGGATATCCTGCTTGGAATAATATACTCAATTTATTGAACTGAAATAGTATATTTTTACATATATAAAATGCTTTTGTTGTTAAAAAAAATATTGTTCTTTATTTGGCAGGTTGACGAGATTAGAGAGATGGTTGATAATGACTTAGGTTTCCAGCAGGCTCCACTAATGTGCTATTCCAGAACAAAAACACTTCTCTTTATTTCTAATGACAAAAAAGTAGTTGGTTGCCTAATTGCAGAACATATCCAATGGGTAAGTGATTTTTAAAGAGTGGTCGTATGTAGTATGGTGTTTAAAGAGTTACAGGAATAACATAATCCTGGTAAATTTTTCAGCGTTTTATGTAAGGAAGAGTATGAATGCAAGAATTCCTGTGTGTAATTCTTTACTACAGTGGAGTTGTATCTTGCATGGGAATTAGTTTCTCAAGTCAGTATAAAGTATAAGAGAAAAATTCTGTAACTCAAAAGTACTATTAAATTTTGTTCGGGAAGTTTCCTTGTTGGCTGCTAACGTAATGTCTGTCTCAGTCCCTTCAGCGCTGGAATAAATCAAGGGTTGGCAAATTACAGCCTGAAGGCAAAATCCAACCTGTTTTTTTATAAAGTTTTATTGTAGCACAGCCATGCCCATTTGCTTACATTTTGTCTGTGGCTGCTTTCACACTACAAAGACTGAGTTGAATAGTTGCAACAGAGGCCAGGTATGCTGCAAAGCCTAAAATACTTATTGCCTGGCCCTTTATGAAAAGTTGCGCACTCCTGCAGTGGATCACCACTTCTTTGGTTGAGCTCTAGATGAGGACTTGGCTTGTATTTAAGAGCCAAATTGTGCAAAAAAAAATAGTATCTTTTAGTTGCCTGCAAGTGGATGCTTCTTCATAAAATTTTCTAATAAAGTACAAAGTCGAAACAAATCTGCGTGAGTTAATTTCCATATGTTAAGCTACATTAAAAAAATTCAGCCTGAAATTGTGTAGTTTATGAATCTTGCTGTTTGTAATTACAAATTTGATTTAAATAAATAGCTGACAAAGTAGTTTGGAGATACAAATTCGATATAAAATGACTAACTCATAGAAGCTTGCCATACTGTAATTGAGTTAATTTTTGCATAGTACAAATTGTGTGGGTTTATTTTTTCATTGCAGTGGATTTATTCTTTGCTTTATCATTTATCCACTTGATAGATCCCTGAGTCTTGATTGTCCCACTTTTAAGAGATATCAACAATGTCATGCTTGATTTTCCTGAATGCCAAAGTGCTTTCAGTGTGTATTGAATAACTGTTGTGTGTTTAAGGCTTGTCCTTAGCAACTCACCCCCCTTAATTTCACTCCAACCAGCATGATTTATTACTCCTGAGGAGGGTTAATAGTAAGATACCGACTTGAGGGAAGTATCAGTTTTTAGATGAAATTGATGATTGAAACAAATGAAGTTAATTAGATGAGGGAAATTAAATATTTGAAGTCAGATTTGCACAGAGTGACAAAGATATTTGCAGATTTTATGATAGAGCATTCTTACATCTGTTTGGCAAATGACTAAGCATTAAAAGAAATTGCAGACATCTGTCTTGTTTTTGACAGTTTCTTACAGTGTTTTGTATTTGGTTGTTGTTCACAATGAATGTTCTTCAGTAAACCCTTGTAGCTTTCTGGGTTTTTTTTTGGCCGCGCTTTGTGGCTTACGGGAGCTCAGGTCCCTGACCAGGGATTGAATCGGCCATGGCAGTGAAAGCGCTGAGTCCTAACCACTAGACTATCAGGGAACTCCCCACCCTTGTGTTTTTTAAATTTTTATTCTACCTAGTTCCAAAAATGACTTGTAGCAGTGTTTAGATTAGAACATAGTTGTGTAATATTTGCTTGTTTGTTCTTTGTTAACTCTCAGTTGTGTTGTCTGATTGTTTTAACTTGTGTACCACGTCCCATCAGAAGGCTAGCCATGTCCCTTTTTGGCCACTAGACTGGCAGAAGAAATGTATGTTTTCTTAGAGTTTTTTTTTTTTTTTTTTAAGAGGTAAGAGTGTAGGGAAAGGACCTTTTTAACTCTTGATTCCTCTGCCATCCCTCATCCTAGTTCCTGCACAGCTGTGAACCCTAGTACTATGGCAGCAGACCCGGAAAAAGTTGTGACTGCCGAGTTTTTAGCATGTCCTTTTGCTGGTCCTAGGATATGGGAGGTAGAGAAAATTAGCATTCAGTTCCTATTATGTGCCAGCTGTGATGGCAGGCTGCTTTGTATATATTTCCTTAGTTAATCTCAGCAATTCTCTGAAGGAGGTGGTGGAGAGTTCCAATTTGTTGGTAAGGAACCCAGAGCATAATTAAGTAACTTTATCTCATGGTCACGTAACTAGCGAGTTAGAACAGAATGTAGATCCAGGTCTGTTTATTTCCTAAAATGAGGGTGAAAGCGTAAGTGGTTCCCATAGTTTGTTAAGAAGCCAGACAAAAGTAGTGACCTCCTCACTAAGGTCAGTACTAGACAGTTGCTTAACAATATTCCCACTTTAAAACTCCCGCCCCTCCAACAGTGTCTTTGTGTATAATGGAGTCACTTTGCCGTGCAGCAGAGACTGGCACAACATTGTAAATCAACTATACTCCAATATAAATAAATAAAGTTTAAAAATTTCCCCCTATTTTGCTACATATAGGGCTACAGAGTTATAGAAGAAAAACTTCCAGTTATCAGGTCAGAAGAAGAAAAAGTCAGATTTGAAAGGCAGAAAGCCTGGTGCTGCTCAACATTGCCAGAGCCTGCAATCTGTGGGATCAGCCGCATATGGGTGTTCAGCATGATGCGTCGGAAGAAAATCGCTTCTCGCATGATTGAATGCCTAAGGTAACTTCAATGTAATTCTTCAAGTCATTTTCAGTAGTTTAGGATTTAAGCAGAGTTTTATATGAAGAATGGCATTTAGGGGCTTCCCTGGTTGCGCAGTGGTTGGGAGTCCGCCAGCCAATGCAGGGGACATGGGTTCGTGCCCTGGTCTGGGAAGATCCCACAGGCCGCGGAGGGGCTGAGCCGGTGAGCCATGGCCGCTGGGCCTGCGCGTTCGGAGCCTGTGCTCAGCAACGGGAAGGGCCCCAGTAGTGAGAAGCCCGCATACTGCAAAAAAAAAAAAAAAAAAAAAGAATGGCCTTTAGTTAATCTTAAATGTGTAACCTTTATTTATATTAATTTAAAATCTGCATAAGATTGTCAGTATGTTGGATCTGTGAGTGCTTTTTTTTTTTTTTTGCTGTACGCGGGCCTCTCACTGTTGTGGCCTCTCCCGTTGCGGAGCACAGGCTCCGGACGCGCAGGCTCAGCGGCCACGCTCACGGCCCTAGCCGCTCCGCGGCATGTGGGATCTTCCCGGACCGGGACACCAACCCGTGTCCGCTGCATCGGCAGGCGGACTCTCAACCACTGCGCCACCAGGGAAGCCCTGTGAGTGCTTTTTATGTGAAGTTAACCTGAGGGGGAAGAAAGCACTATGGGTTAAGTATTATTAAACCATTTTAACTTTTTAAATTTGCATCTATGATATCAGGCCAAAATAACCCACTTATTTCAAATTGCGTTCAATATTAGAGAATCTTAAAGATAACCAAAGAAGTATGGGAAATTTCTTGGGAGTTTAGCTTTTGGGAAAATTTGTCTTAATTTAAGAATAGTATTTGTAAATAATCTGAATCTCTTAATAGTTTTTCTTCTTGCTTTTATTGCTTGATTTTTAATCAAAGGTATAGAGAAGATTCAGAAAATTACATGTTTTTTGCTCTTTAAAGCATCTTTGCTAAAGGATTAATGAAAGAGGTTTAAATTAATCATGCAAATGAGGTTTTTTAGGTTGGTCTCTTGTGTCTGTTTATTCATAGAATACCTATCTACTACTACTTATAGGTATAGCTTTCAAAATAATCCATTATTGTTATAAGTGAGATCCTAAGACTCTTAAGTCTCTTAGAGCCTTACTGTGTTTCAGGTCTCTCTCCCTTATTTTTGTTTTATCAATGAGTAGTGATCCAGAAGGGCTTAGATCTACCTACCCTTCTCTTCACAAGAGGCAGGTCTATTTTTAGCTCTTTCAGAACTAAACCTGGAAAATGCAGCTGATTAAATAATTGTCCTAAATGAGGGTATTGTCCCTCCTTTAAATCTTGTAAAACTTAGGTCTTGTCAAAACCATAGATGGTTCTAGTTTATAAAAACATAAAACATTGTAGTCATTGTGTTTGTTCTGTGTGATACTGACATTGCCACTCTAAGCTTCCTGTTAAAACCATAGAGGTTTCTAACTTTTTTCATTTATTGTTCCTTTATGTACCCATCTCACCTTGTTACGATTACAATATGAAAATTCTACTAATAGTCTATATCCTGGCAAATTTTAAAACATTTAAAAATAACAGCTTTATTGAGATATAATTACATAGCACAAAATTTATCTTGTTTTTAGTTAACCATTTTTTCTTCCAGTTTTATTGAATTATGATTGACATACAACACTGTATGTTTAAGGTATACAACAAATGATTTGACTTACATACACCATGACATGATTATCACAATAAGTGCAGTGAACATCCATCATCTCATATAGATACAAAATTAAAGAAATAGAAAAATTTTTTTCCTTGTGATGAGAACTCTTAGAATTTACTCTCTTAACAACTTTCATATATAACACACAGCAGTGCTAATTATGTTTATCAATTATACATTACATCCCTAGTACTTATTTATCTTATAACGGGAAGTTTATACCTTTTGACTGCCTTCATTGAATACCCCCTCTCCCCAAATCCCCACCTCTCGTAACCATAATCTGATCTCTTTTTGAGTTTGTTTGTTTATTTGAAGTATAATTGACCTACAACACTATGTTAGTTCCTGTTATACAACATTGTTTCCGTATTTTTATACATTTCAAAATGGTCACCACAATAAGTCTAGATACAGATATGTCACCATACAAAGATATTACATAGTTATTGACTATATTCTCCATACTGTGCGTTTCATACCATTGACTTATTTATTTTACAACTGGAAGTTTGTGCCTCTTAATCTCCTGTACCTATTTCTCCCTCCCCCCTGCCACCCTCCCCTTCCCTCTGGCAACCACCTATTCTGTGTATCTATAATTGTGTTTCTGTTTTGTTACGTTTATTTGTTTTGCATCTTAGATTCCATGTGTAAGTGAAATCATACAGCATTTTTCTTTCTTTAACTTATTTCACCCTCTAGGTCTGTCCATGTTGTAAATGGCAAGATTTCATTCTTTTTTGTGGCTGAGTAATATTCCGTTGTGTGTGTGTTTGTATCTGTGTGTATGTCTCTGGTTGTGTGTATACACACAGCATCTTCTTTATCCACTTATCTATTGATGGACATTTAGGTTGCTTTCATATCTTGTCTATTGTAAATAATGCTACAATGAACACAGAGGTGCATATATTTTTTCTAATGTGTATTTTTTTCCTTTGGGTAAGTACTCAGGAGTGGAATTTATATGGTCATATATGGGTCATATATGGTAGTTCTATTTTTAATTTTTTTGAGGACTCTTCATACTGTTTTCCATAGTGGCTGCACCGGTTTACATTTCTACCAACTGTGCATGAGGGTTCCTTTTTCTCCACATCCTCACCAAGACTTGATATTTGTTGTCATTTTGATAATAGCCATTTTGACAGGTGTGAGGTGATAATACCTCATTGTGGCTTTGATTTGCATTTCGCTGATGATTAGTGATGTTGGACATCTTTCCATGTGCCTGTTGGCCCTCTTTTTGTCTTCCTTGGGAAAATGCCTTTGCAGATTCTCTGCCCATGTTTTAATCAGGGTTTTTTTTTTTTGATGTTGAGTTGTATGAGTTCTCTGTATATTTTGGGTATTAACTCCTTACTGGTTATATCGTTTGCAAATATCCTCTCCCATTCAGTAGGTGGCCTTTTTGGTCATCTTTTTAAAGTGACACTTCACTGGGTTTTAGTATATTTAGAAGGCTGTGTAACCATCACCACTGTCTAATACTAAGACATTTCCTTCAGTCTCCCCAAAACCTGATACCCAATTTCCCCATTTCCTTCTCCTCCAGCTTCTGGCAACCAATAATCTACTTTTGTCTCAATAGATTTGCCTATTCTGAACTGTATTTTTTTTAATGTTTATTTATTTATTTAGCTGCATCGGGGTCTTTGTTGTGGCATGTGAGATCTTCATTGCAGCATGTGGGATTTTTCGTTGTGGCGCATGTTGTGGCATGTGGGCTCTTCGTTGTGGCATGGGCTTCTCTCTAGTTGTGGCGTGTGGGTTTTCTCTTCTCTAGTTGTGGCGCAGGCTCCAGAGTGCGTGGCATGCAGGCTCTCTCATCGAGGAGCACGAGCTCAGTAGTTGTGGCGTGCGGGCTTTGTTGCCCCACAGCGTGTGGGATCTTAGTTCCCTGACCAGGGATCGAACCCACATCCCCTGCATTGGCAGGCGGATCCTTAACCATTGTGCCACCAGGGAAGGCTGTGTATTTTTATTTCTCTTGGTAAATAGAGAAATACTTGCGTATGTATATTTCTTTTGGTACATACGTAGGAGAATTGGGCCATATGGTAACCATATAACATTTTGAGGATCTGCTGAACTACTTTGCAAAGTGGCTGCACTGTTTTACAACTCCACGAGCACTGTTACAAGGGTTCTAATTTCTCCTCATTCTCACCAACACTTGTTATTATCTGTCTTTTTAGCCATCCTAGTGGGTATGAAGTGGTATTTCATTGTGGTTTTTGATTTACATTTCCCTAATAGGTAATGATGTTTGTTGGCCATTTATATATATCTTCAGAGAAATGCCTGTTCAATCAATCCTATGTCCATTTTTAAATTGGTTCATTTGTCTTTCTCTTCTTGAGTTGTAATAGTTCTTTATATATTTTGGAGATGAGTCCCTTATCAGATATATGATATGCAAATATTTTCTACCATTTTATGATTGTCCTTTCATCTTCTTAGTATTCTTTGAAGCACAGAAGTTTTTAATTTTGAACTCCAAATTATATATCTTTTTTCCTTGTCACATATCTAAGAAACAATATCCTCATCCAAGGCCACAAAGATTTAGGCCTGTATTTTCTTTCAAGAATTTATAATTTTAGTTCTTATATTTAGGTCTTTGATCCATTTTAAGTAAATTTTTGTGTATGATGTGAGGTAGAATCCAACTTCATTCTTTTCAATGTGGATATCCAATTGTTGCAGCACCATTTATTGAAGAGACTTTTCTTTCCCATTGAATGGTCTTGCCACCTTTGTCAAAAATGATTGATCATAAATGTGAGGGTTTGTGTCTGGACTCAGTTCTATTCCATTGGTCTCTTAGGCCGGCAGCCCACTGTCTGGAATACTGTAGATTTGTTGTAAGTTTTGAAATAAGGAAATGTGAGTTCTATGAATTTGTTCTTTTTTAAGATTCTTTTCACTATTCAGTGTCTCTTGCATTTTCATATGAATTTTAGGACCAGCTTGTTAATTTTTGCAGAGAAGCCCAGTATAGATCAATTTGGAGAGTAATGCCGTTTTAGCAATATTAAGTCTTCTGATTCATAAACATGGGATGTCTTTCTGTTTACTTAAGTAGCCTTTAATTTCTTTCCACAACGCTCTGTAGTTATCATTTTTTAGGTCTTGCATGTCTCTAAATTTAATCCTAAGTATTTACTCTTTCAGTGTTATTGCAAATGGACTTGTTTTCTAAATTTCATTTTGAATTGTTCATTGCAAGTGTATAGAAATATAATTAATTGTTTAATATCGATCTTATGTCCTACAAATTTGCTGAACTCATTCTTTATAGTTATTTTGTGAATTCCAGAGGATTTTTGTATATAAAAGATCATGTCATCTGTAAAAAGAAATAATTTTACTTCTTCCTTTCCAATGTGGTTGCTTCTTATTTCTTTTGCTTGTCTAATTTTCCTGTTTTAATAGAAGAGGTGTGAGCAGACGTAGCCTTATTACCCTGTTCCTGATCTCTGAGGAACAGTTTTCAGTCTTTTTTTTCCATTAACTTTGATGCCTTTTGATGGTCTTTATCAGGTTGAGGAAGTTCCTTCTATTTAGAGTTGTTGAAGTATTTTTATCGTGAAAAGATGTTGGGTAAATGTTTTTAAAACTATGATTGCTTTTTATAAGACAATTATTTTTAAGTTTCTAGAATATACAGCATTACCTAAAAAGTCTTTATTCAAATTTTATTTGACAGGTTTTTCCAGTTTTAATGATTAAAAATAATATACTTTTTTTTTTTACCCTTCTACTCCCCCCACCTTTTTTAATAGGAGTAACTTTATATATGGCTCATACTTGAGTAAAGAAGAAATTGCTTTCTCAGATCCTACTCCTGATGGAAAACTGTTTGCAACACAGTACTGTGGCACTGGTCAGTTTCTGGTATATAATTTTATTAATGGACAAAATAGCACCTAAAATAAATTCATGCCTGCAGTCCAGAAGACATCTACTGAAGAGAATGGATTGGTTGCTGACTTTAACCAGGAACTAGGGCCATTTTTATTACAATGAACTCAGGACTGGCAACAACTCTAAGGTTGTTCCATTTTCATAAAATTGGAAAAAATGCAGTAATTGCTTATTGTTGTTTTGTTTTTTAAAGAAGATATTTTATTATCTTTTACAGAAATTTATGATTGATGTATTTTATCTATAGTTATTTAGACATGTTTACATGCAGCAGATAATTGTTCATAGTGGACTGAAACTAATGCAAGGACTATGGTCTCAGTGATAAGTATATTTTGAAGTTCTTAATTATGGAAATATACCAGTGTAGCTTGGTACTGTATTTTTTTATATTGATCTGCTGATACCAGTTATAGTTTTAAAGATTGTATTTTCACAGAGTGGAAACCGATGTTTTTGCATTATTACTCAAAGAGGGTGTGATGTTACCTGTTTAGGAACTCAAAGCTAATTCTTAAAGGGTCTGGTATATAATTTAAAAGAATCCTCACAAAAAAGCAAAGCCGAACTTTTTCTTCCATTTCTCTCTTTCTGCTTCTTAACAGCAGCAAAAAGTGGAAGGTGGAAAAGAATTGAGGCTTTCCTTCTTGGAGAGCTGTAAGTGACTAGAATTAGAATGGTACCCTCTAGTTTATTTATTCTTTCATTCTGGTTTCACTTTTTAAAATAAATGGCAACTGGCACACTTCAGCTATTAACAGTCCCAAAGAGATTTATGAAAACCTGTGGAATAGTTGCAAGCTAAATATGGAGGACTTGGTATCTGCTTCGTTACTCCTCAGAAATACTACACTGGGTATATGCCCTCATTATTGGACTTCATTTTGATACTTGTCTATCCTTCATAGTGCCCTCTACTTTTAAAGGGTTTATATGTTGAAAAACTGCTGTGGCCTTTTATGACCTGTATATAATGTAGAATAAAATAATAAAATACTTGATAGCTTTTTCTAAGTGATAAATGTGATAATGGTGTATTATTATTGTGCTTTTTCAGGAAGTTTGTTAGTTTTGATACCTTGAAATAAGATTAAAACACTGGCTTCTTAAAAGGTAGTTTTCACCAGTTTGCCATAGGATAAGTATGTCAGTAACATCTCCAAAAGCCAAGATCCTAACATCAGAATTTTCTGCTCTTTCAAAGAAATAAAGAGCCATGGCCCAAGAATGAAGCACCACTGTGATTTAACATAGATTAATTTTATGAGCTGAAATTAAAACCAGCTAAAAATTAGGGCTTTTAAACTATGAGTAACAGACAGGTATATATTTTATCACCCTTAGATGTGTGCTTTTAAAATTAATAGAGTGGTGTAAGGCTCTGTAGTCTTTATAGGGTGGAGTGGTAAGGCAGTGTAAGTATTTCCCTCTGATTCATCATGATGGTCCAACTCTCAGCACTGCTTTTCTCTTTGGGCTTGAGACTCTTCTAGTTATCCCTGGTCTCAACGTTTGCCTGACAGGGACTGTAATTTTTTAAAAACAGGATGAAATTTTCAGGTGTAGTGTAGATGTCCTAGTAACTGTTAATCTCATAATACAGACGCAATTTCCATATAAGCAATAGTATGCTTCTTTGGGGAGCCAAACTTGGTGGTTTCAAGGGGACTTGGAAGTAGAGAGGCTATATTTATTGGTTGGTTTAAAGGTTACCATTACTAGGAAAACGGTTTTTCATGTTTGTATTAAAGACACAGCCCCTCAAATAAGTTTTACAATCTAGCTATTTCTCTAAGAACAGAATTATTAATAATATTTAACACTTGAATGTTTGCCATGTGTCATACCTTGTGTTTAGTGATGCATTATTTTATTTAATTATCATGACAACCCCATGAGGTAGAGTTTACAAGTGAGGAATCTAGAACTTAGACGATAATTAAGGGCTTACAGTAGCAGTCTTTGTGAAAGGTGCTGAAAACTGAACTAAACCTATGATGTGTGGGTGAAGATGAGGAGACAGATGAACTCTGAGGAGATAAAACTGAAGAATTGATAGAGTTGATAACTGACCAGAGAAGGATCATGACAGGAGAATCTAGAGTAATTTTCATTTGGGTAATTGACTGAGAAGGGCATACTGGAGAATTATGTTGGCAAGATTAGATGGGGAAGGATGTGCTCAGTTTTGCTCACAATTTTAAGGTGGTTGCAGAATCTCCAAGTGGAAATATCTATTTTGTATATAACTGAACATGTAGATCTAGAGTTTGGAAAACGTTTGAACTAAGCAAATTTATTTAGTTATTTGAAGGTTTAGAAGAGATCGCCACCCTGAGGTTTATGAACTGAGAGGGTAGGAGAGAGTATTGAGGAACACCTGAGAATGCACGTGCAAGGGAAGAACCATAAGAGAGTGGTAGAAACCAAGACTCAAAGAACGGTCGACACTGTCACACCACAGTTGAAGGCTGAAGAGTGATGATAGAAGAACGGTCTCTGTGGAGTGGTGGAGGCACTGGTGGACACAGTGAGTAAACACTAATGGCCACAGACATCGAAACAGGTTGATTCTGTAATTGCTGATTATATAAAGGCGCCTGTAAATTTTTTCTTAGCTACCCTTGAATAGTTGTTGGTCCATTATAAAAATGTCTAGTGTATGGACATTATAGGAACCACCAGTGTAGACAGGAACCATGAGCTCTTAGGGGTTATGCCCTTGTCTGCATGGACATACAATGGTTTTATTTCATTTTGTAAGCATTGTAAAAATCAGTATTTTACCAGTTCGTAGCATGCAAGAGTGCATTTGGTATATCTACTAAAAGCATGTATTGTAAGAACAGTAAGTACGGTAGACATGCAGTGATATTTTAAACTTTTTTTAAATTAATTATTTTATTTTTGGCTGCATTGGGTCTTCGTTTCTGTGCAAGGGCTTTCTCTAGTTGTGGCAAGCGGGGGCCACTCTTCATCACGTTGCGCGGGCCTCTCACTATCGCGGCTTCTCTTTTTGCGGAGCACAGGCTCCAGACGCACAGGCTCAGTAGTTGTGGCTCACGGGCCCAGTTGCTCCGCGGCATGTGGGATCTTCCCAGACCAGGGCTCGAACCCATCCCCTGCATTAGCAGGCAGATTCTCAACCACTGCACCACCAGGGAAGCCCCACATGCAGTGATATTTTAATTGTTGCTTACTTTGCATGGCTGCCCAGCTAGGGCGTCTGGGTAGGAACACGGCCACATTCCTGCCTAGCTGTAGTTCATCGGCAGTTAAGATGGTTGAATTGATTTCTGGGATAGCGACTGCAGGCATACATATACCTTCTACCTGTTCTCATGGCTCTTGGGCCTTCTGGCAGATAAAGGGAAGATTCGGTCTTATAACAACAAAGAAGTGGTTAGAAAACTTTTTTTTATGTCTTCTTATTCCACCTGCCGTCATAATCACTGAAGCACAGTTGACCCTTGAACAACATGGGGGTTACCCCACACAGTTGAAAATCAGGTATAACTTTACAGTCGGCTCTTCATATCAGCGGTTTGCATCTGTAGACTTAGCCAACCATGGATTGTGTAGTATCATAGTATGTATTTTTTTGGAAAAAATTTGTGTATAAGTAGACCCATGCAGTTCAAGCCTGTGTTGTTGAAGGGTCAACCGTAGATGCTTTCCTTAGCTTACTACTTGACAGTTAAGACGTAAGGAATTTATAGTTTGAATGGCTGTTTCCTTGGCGTCAGAAGTTCTTCCTGAAGTCATCTTTAGTGACGATTTTTTTGTTTCTTTTTTGGGTTTTTGTTTTTTTCAGGGAAGCCAGTATATGATTGTTTTATCAGTATTCTCTTAGACTCAGAGGAAGCTTATGGGCCAGTTGCCATGACTGAAGACAAGCCTGAGGAATGTTTGTTCCCTGATGTTGTTCAGCTCTACGTAGTTGAATACAAAGGTACAATAGAGTTTCACAGCTGTTAGTCTTTCTAAGGCAGCTGCTTTGGAGCCTTTATCCTGAATCTGTCATCATACTTAAAATAGTTATTGCCCCTCCTGAGGTAACAGCCAGGGGCCTCTGGCCCTGAAGAATGCTTTTATGGTTCTATATCAGTCTATTATTTTAGCACTCTTGCTAATAATAGAACTGAAAGGCATTTCTTTTCCCCTGGAATAACAAGTTAACTCTCAAAAGTTGGTGAAATAACACCTTAGGGTTATACTGCACAGTTCTACCAACCCAAAGTCTGCTTCTCAGGACACAAAAGTGAGTATAGTTGCCATCTGTAAAATAAAAGATTGGGGATGTACCATGAATATTTCTAACATCTCTTTAATAATCATTTCTAGAGCTGTTATTCATAATTGTGGCATCTGCAAATGGGCATGGTATGTAGACACCTTATACGTGTGTATCTTCTTTGGATAAGCTACAGATTTTCAGTGAACAAATATTTACTTTTTTGGACTGATACGCCAGAAGAATATCTTAGAGTCATCCAACCTATGACATGTGGACTTCTAGCCTTTCTTGGACATTGCCGTAGTCAGCTTATTCCATTTTTGAACATACCAGAACATGTAAAGAAAACAAACTTTCTCTTTGGGGGGGTGGGAGAGAATTTTAATACATTCACCAAATTAAAGGACAAGAACATACTGTAGACACAACTTAAGACAATTTAGAATCACAAACAAAATGTGAGGTAGACTGACTAGTGAAATTCACCAAATTTTGGTTAAGAAAATTTTACAGTAAAAGTAACACAGGTGCCTCCTTTTCTAAAAATCACAAAAAGCATTTGCATAAATTACAGCCAAAAAAATTGAATACAACAATTCTCATTGTAATTTTAGTTTACATTCAGTATTAACCTGTGTGAACTGTCAGTATGTGGCAAGGTTCAACAGGTCTATAGGTCAGTTGTTATGCAGGCCTAGTGAACACATTCACACCACAATATTCTTAAGGGATGGCAAGGCTCGAAGTGGAACACACCAAGGTACGTATTAACCAATCATGGTGTCCTGTGCTTGTGCAATTTTATCCTTGCAGGAGAACGACCTAACATTCTCTAAAGAATTATACTGATCAGGTGATTTTAAAAGATCCAAACCTTAGTAAGATAGGCATTGAAAAGAATAAGCAGGTCAATTGGAATTCTCCATCACTGGGGTGATGGGCTTTTGGCTTTATTCTGGCATTTCTCTTCCCCAGAGTTAAACAGTATTTAAGAGATCATAGCATTTGATTTTTCAGAGTGCAGCCCTAACTAATATGGGGTCCCCTCAGGTCAAGTAACTACAAAAAATTTTCCTTTCCTTAGACTATGAAGCCATAAAGCCTGAAGAAACCCTGAGAGGCCATCTGCTCCAGGTACAACTGTTTTAGGATTATTTCAAGTATTTTATTTGCCCTATAAATATTTTTGGAATATTGCACAAATAGTTGGTTTCTTGATATCGTCTGCGTTAGGCCCTTTCAACAAAACAGGAACAACGGAAATACATTGATATCTAAATCAGCCTGCCTCAGAACGTACCTCTTTGCCAAAAATTCTGCTGTACTAAAATTGAGTATTTTTAAAGCATCTATAAGGCAGGTCCTCTTTCAAGGTCAGTTAAAAATGGAGTTTAAAGGAATTGTTCATTTCAAGAGACATTTAAAGCATCATAAGTAACTATATTAAAACCAAGAGATCTGAAACCATTTTCAGATTAGTACATGCCGTCTTTTCACTAGCTGTAAACTCCTTGTTATCACAAACTAATAAAGCTGGTCAGTTAACACTGTTTGTTCTAAGTAAATGCAGGCTTCAGGCCATAAATATGACATCGATTCAAGTTAAAAATGGCCATTTAAAGTGGGAATAAAGTGGTACATACGGGCTAATGAGAACAATGTCAAGAGATTGTTTAATGATGAGAAGTGGAGTAATTTAAGAATAAGCTTCCAAAAGACCTAGTTTGTTCTAGAACATTTTCTAAAAATCTGTTTTTGATTAAAATATGTGGTAAAAAATCTGTAGAAACTTATGCCTCCTACTGTTGATACTGAACAGAGACCCCCTGTTGATTTTAATGAGTCAAAGAGACTTACTGGCATCTTCTTTAACACACGCACACCCCACTGGTAGGATTAAGTAAAACAGCCTCTCTTTCTACGGCTCTGTTTCCCATTTCAGCAATTTCTGTGGTGTTGTCAGTATAAGGCAGCTAATATTCATTCAGTGTATCTTTTAAAGGAAACTTTGCTTTAGTCTTTGAGAGGAAAGAAACTAGTTCCACTTCACACAGAAGCTAAGCCTGCCTGACATTTAGCTTTGCTGGTGCCAACTGCTAAATTCCAACCAAACAGGGTGGGTGTGGGGTGACTGCTGAAAGCTTCTGAATTGGCTCAACTACTGAATCAGGCTCTCCTTGTGTAAGATTAATCACTGTTCATATTCTCACAGGCGTGCTTAAGAGACTGAACACAAAGAATGGATAAAGCAAAAGAACTTAAGCCAGGATAAGCTGCATGAATACACACAATGCCTGCTCTGCATTTACTAATTTGTTTGTTCAGTTTAAATAGTAAACTTTTAACTCCTGTGGAAATTTTGCCAAAAGTTTCAATACATACAAGATTATAAATCTTAAACTAACACTGCACAGAGAAAGACAAAGCTACTTCTTTTTTTTTAAATACAAATATCTTCTACATTCTATCATTTCAGACCCCTGAGTAATACTGTACCAAAGTACAGATCTGAAGAGAAACTGAGGGTTCAGCCTCAAACGTTAATCTTCAATTAATTCCACACCAACGGTGTGAGTCTCACGTAACACATTCAGGCTAGCTAATGCTGAGAGTCAGTTTCCCCCCCGACACAGCATAGTAAAAAAACAATGCAGACTCCCTGTGGCCTCTCCAAAGCATAATCCTCCTCAGCCTCCCGTAGGCAGACCACGTCTTAAGTAATTGCATAACTACCTAGGGTGGAGTTAACCTGAATTTAAGTCCTGAAATTGGAACTGAAGGAGAGTGATGCCCCCCAAGGACCTAGGTCAGATTTGGGGGGTTCTTTGGAGAAGAGACAAATATGTTGCACTTGGCTCCACAGTGATTGTACTTTAAAGGACAAAAAACATCCTTAATCGTTACTACCCCACCCCACCTAGGCATCCCTTTGCTGGTTTTGGTCTCTTCCAAAGCTCATACGTGACGTCCGGTAAGAAAGTAGAGGGGCTTGTCATCAGCGCTGTTAGCAGTTTGAAACTCGTCTCGGAGGCGGAACTGCCACTCGTCCTCTAGCTCTAAGCGCACAATCGTCTGGCGTAAGGAACTTCGGTCTTGGCAGATGACACACAGAGTAGCACCTTCAGGAAGAGAGCAGAAGTGTGTCTTAGGCTCAGGGATTGAAATGATGAAGAATCTTACCACCTCCCTCTGATTATATCCCCTAAACTAACACATGTGAGAACCAACATACAAAGTAACCTATCAGATTTGTTCATTGTACTGTTTATTTTGAATAAAGTAGTTATTACAAATTCAAAAGTTTAAAAGAGTGTAAAGTAAAAGCCCTCCTAACCACACCCCCCCTTCCCCTGTAGTAACCAGTGTTAAAACCCACGTCCTAACGTTTCATGTGTCCCTGTAGAGCAGGTGTTCTCAACCTCGGCACTGTGGGCCAGACAATCCTACTGTGGGAGCTGTCTTGCTCTTGTAGGATGTTTAGCAGTGTCCTTGGCTTCTACCCACTCTGTGCCAGCAGCACCCTGCCCTGTGACAACGTAAAATGTCTCCAGATATTGCCAAGCGTCCCCTGGGACGCTCCCTCCCACCCCCAACGCACGCGCACAGCTCCATATGTGTTTTACACACATAGAAGTAAATAGTTTCTCCTGTTCTCATAAAAATGGTAGCATGCTGTACACAGCATGATGAACCTTACTTTTTTTCACCGACCTCAGAGGTCATCTTGTCAGGATTATTTGTGATGCTTAATCTGCAGTTTGTTCTTAGGCAAGTTTAACTCTTTGTATGGTACATACTCATTGAAACGACTTCAGCTTCTATACCAGAATCATACCTCATTAACCTGATTTTTTCTTTTTTTTTTTTGTGGTACGCGGGCCTCTCACTGCTGTGGCCTCTCCCGTTGCGGAGCACAGGCTCCAGACGCGCAGGCTCAGGGGCCATGGCTCACGGGCCCAGCCGCTCCGCAGCAATGTGGGATCTTCCCGGACCGGGGCACGAACCCGTGTCCCCTGCATCGGCAGGCGGACTCTCAACCACTGTGCCACCAGGGAAGCCCAACCTGATTTTTATTAAAATTAGATTATATGAGAAGCATCACTTCTTGTATTGCATCATTCCTTTCTAAAATTACTAGTGGCAAACAATATTTAATATGGTCACAAACCTGGGTATATTTATCTGCATTTAGTTTAACACTCCCCCATTTAAAAAATCAGTGGCCCTGGTTTAAAAGTAAGATACTTAATTTACTGGCAAAATGATTGTTAAAGTGCTCTTTTATCTCTTTCCCACTGTATTTTTGTCCAGTGGGAACTAATAGCATTCACAAGCAAGATGCTAAATTTGATTTACCTTTTAGAAACTTAAATTTCTTAAGAAGATCAGCACCTACAAAAGAGTCACAGAGGTACAAGAGGAGTCCACTGAAACACACCCCTTCACAGTTGACATTGCTGGAGTGGGGTCTGGAGCTGACGTAGCATATGGCCACCTGGAATCATCAAGCAGAAATAGCACAAGCATTTCAAAAGCAAGCAAAACCTCTGCATCTTCAGCTGAATGAAGTAGCGCCTTCCTTTTTAGCTGTCCATCTCAGGGTCAGGTAAAGGAGACACCTTCCGCACCCACCCCCGACCCGGCACGCGGGATCCTAGCTCCCCGACCAGGGATTGAACCCGTGTCCCCTGCAGTGGAAGTGCAGAGTGCTAACCAGTAGACCGCAGGGAATTCCCAGTTTTTTTTATTGAAACTTCAATGGGCTGGTTAGTTAAGCTTTGTACTCCCTTTATTTTGTGTGTCAAGTTTTAACGTATTTAAAGCTTCTTTATTTCTCATAATAAAGGACAATTATGAGAGAAATTAATAGAAGCAAATCAAGCCCCTCTATCTAATAAGAGTATCAGCCCCTTCCCCTTTACCTCTGGTCCAATGTTAAGGTAGCAGTCGATGGCCAACACGGGACTCTTGAAGTTATGGATAGCTTTGGGGAAGAGTTTGTATGAGGCGTGCTGAAGGAACTTCTCCAGGAGAAACTGTGCAGGGGCTGCCAGTAGTGTGTGTTCGCTGTCGGGAGCACAGACATACTGAAGGGGCAAGATGGGTGCTAAGCTCTCTGACACCTGAAATCAGAGCCAAGATCATGGGAAATGGGTCTGTCACTATGTGAAACTGGCAAGGAAAGCACTGCATTGCATCCGAACAATCCACAAGTAACAGCGCAGAGACAGAGACCAGGCTCAAATGTAAGTCTGTCATTCTTGGGTTCTGAAATTTTTTTCCTCTTGGAAATAGCGCAGTTGGATTTAACATAATTTATACACAGTAAGGGCAGGAGCAAATGCAAAAGTAGGCTTCTTTGAAAGTTGGTGCCTTTAGCATGTACACTGTAAGAACCAACAGGAAGCCTTTTATAGCGCTGCTGGATGTGGATGGGATAAAATCCCCCCCCCCAAAAAAAAGCAAAGAGATTTCTAAGCTCCACTGGGGAGTCTACATGCTAAAAATGATTAGATACCAGTAAATCTCTTAAACAGAAAAGGGTAGGCCCATGGAATTAACCCTTAACAGGTTCTGATCTGCCTTACTTTAAAAAAAAGACAACTGGCAAAGGACCGTGCGAGCAGCTTGATGTACACTTCTTTCACGTGTTACATAAAGAATGTAAAAATGTTAACTTTGCCAGTTTAAGAATATAGAAGACGTTTGAAACTAAAGCTTTGATGGAGTTAAGCCTTAAATCTAAAGAAAGGTAGTTTTGTTGAATTTTCAAAACTTATGTTTGGCTCTAGATGAGTCTTCAGTAAGGGAAACAAGAGTGCAGATTTGACGTTAAGAACAGACTCCCTTGTGTTACTTTCCAGTCAAGTGGCAAGTGCTTAATGCCAGTACCTGATAACAAAGATATTAATGAAAGATCATCTTATTTTCAAAAGTAGACTCAAGCTTGCAAACTTACCATGATCTTTGGTTTAATGATAAACTCCCTTTGCCCTCCAACCTGAACATGTTTCTTCATGAGACTGAAGTTATTAAAGCGGCAGATGAGCAGGCCACTACTGTTCGTTCTCAGGTTAAAGTCAACGTCTTCACAGAAATACCTAAATTATAATCACAGCGATAGGTTTCCTTAACTACCTGTCACATCTCAACTATGACAGTTAAACACAGAGAAATGTGTGGCAGGTATTGGGAGACAGCCTCAAACAAAATCAACCTTTCCCCCTCAAGGAGCTGGCTCTCTTGACACTGGCCTGTGAACCTTTTGATTTGGGCATTAACAGCCACTAAGGAAGGAGGAAGTGAGGTGACTGTTCCCAGACATTCCACAGCGCCTTGCATTCCTGAACTGAAATACGAGCGCACGTTCTGTATACTCTAGTGGGACCGGACTGCAGAGCTGCTCCCGGTTTTAAAATCCTGGCTGCAAACAGGATAAAGCATCTGCCACATTTAAAACACAGAAGTGAAATAGCTACAGGGTTGGGGGTTGACATAAGAGGGACTCTATGGCCTCTGACATTCTTCCTTGGCCATTTCAGATTTTCCAAGATATGGGCATAATTTGTTCAGGAGGCAAGGCCAGGGCTAGCTGGCTTTTCCCTACAGGATCCAGATCTCAGGGTCTTGCTAACATCTGGGGAAGAGACTACCTTCTGAGTTCTGAGGGTAAATGAAAGGTTAATCTTGAATAGGTTTACGGGTCCACACACCGATTTCTGTTGATAAAAAGTTTTGGCCCTGTTTCAGTTTTTACTGAATAATAAGATGGCCAAAATATGTTCTCTAAGCATTTCATGTTGCAGCACCTATCATTAAGGGTCTGGGTCAGTTTGAAGGCTGATGAAGGGGCACTTTGGGGCTTATGATCCCCCTTTCTCTGTCCATATAAAGAGAGTCTCAGTTTCTCAAAGACACAGAGACAGGAATAAAAACATGGCTGAGGCTAGACCTGGGCAGAAACAATCCGTAAATGCCAGGATCACATACATCCAGAAGGCCTGACCTACCTGTTGAAGTCATACTGCACATTCTGAGTCAAGTCTATGTTGAGGAGAATGAAGTCGTGCACGTGGCATCTAGAGAACGGGGCCTTCAGGCTCTGAGAAGTCAGCTTGCTGCTCCATTTCTGTATGCCCAGGATTGCGTAGTGGATGATTTTCGGTGTTGCTTCAATATGCTGCAAGACACTCTTCAAGGACACATTCTTACTGGAAACTCCTGTTTCCATGGGCTGGCTATGAAATGTAGAGTTAGTTTACATAAGATACCACTATTACTGAAGAGAGGGTCACTTATGAAGAGCTAACCGCACTGTACAGTATTAACACCTGAAGGATACAATTAGCTGATTGACTTTATATTAGTCTGGAATGGAGAAGGATGTCAAGCCCGGTTTTCATGCTGCCTGTCACTGCTAACCTAGGGAAGCTGCCTTCTGGGGGCCGGGCTGATCACTTAAAGGCAGAGAGTGAAATCCAGCCCATTTCAAAGTGAGTAATGAACAGGGAGTCACCAAAGAGAGGTAGCCAGAGATTAGAAGCACACAAGTATACTTCCCAGTTCTGGTAATTACGGAATAATAAAGGAATATTTGAAAACTTCACGGGCTTCAAATCCACAGGGGAAACAAGGGCACAAAACCGTAATGCCTGAGCTGGAAGGGTCTAGAGACCATCTGGCACAGTGTTTCACTGGGGCTGTGAATATTCGGGGCCATTTACTGCATAGGACTTCTCCAGGCTTAGCATTTCATGGTCCCCACGGATTCCTGTCACCTCTGCCCCAGGAGGAGAACCACTGATTTGGGCCCAGCCATAATTTTTTATGTGATAGAATTGAGACAGAGGTGAAGTAACTTTCCCTTTTCATCCAGACAGTTAGGAAGCAGAGCTGGGGCTAAAAAGCAGGTCTCCTGATTCAGAAGCCAGTGGTCTTTCTAAATAAACCATAGTGTCTTTCAACAGACTTTTATAGCAAACCTGAGCTGTGATGCACAAATGGTCCAGGAATTTAATGGCAGGCTGAGTGTCTAAATTAAAAAATTCCTAAGCCACCACAAAATGTGCTAGTGAGAGTAGTCTCACAGATGATTGTTTTGCTCTGGAAAGCTGTACCTCTCTTATTTACTTCCCTGTGCAATGACAGCCAAGGAGAGTGTCTTCTCAATGACACTGTGTCACACTCCTAGAACTGCGTAGGAAGCACCACTACCTGCTCTGCTCCTGAACACTGTGAATGTTCCATAGGACACACGAGTCATCCATTACAACGATGAAAGGCCAGACACACTGGCGTTTAACTCCCAGCTCTTCCAGGCGGTTCCTCTCCAGCTCCAGGTTGTGATATGACAGCTCCTTAATAAGAAACCTGGCAGCACCTGAAAGGCAACACAACCAAGGCTTGTACATCCTTCGCTCAGGCTTGGCTGAGGCCCTGCACACGGCTCACATGCTCTCCGTAAGCATGTGTGTTCACGTGGTGACCATGCACATGGATGGGGGTCAACCAAATGTTCAGAGCAGTGGCTCTCAACCATCAGTGTAGATAAGAATCACCCAGGAAGTCTGTTTAAAATGCAGATTCCTAGAACCCACCACCAGAGGTTCACTCTAGTAAGTCTGATGAGGGGCCAGAAACCAGAGATGTCTTTGCAGGTGATTCATGAACTACACTTCAAGGAGTACTACAAGAATCCAGCTTCCCTGATAGGACAAATGATACCACATAGAGGAGATACTTACTACTGGTTTCTTAGAGACATGATTAGATTCTCAGCAGCCGCCACTCGCATGTCCTGCACTAGGGAGCCACCAGGGCTGCAGTAGTGGGCATGCCACTTACACTAATGTGTCCCCTGCTTTAGGTACCTTTAGGAAACTGGCAGCAGTGTCTTTGAAGAAGACTCTGGAAACTGGTATCCTTTCCCTAGGTCTGCTTTTTTGTAAGAGGCATGTGGTACAGTAAGTAAGAGACAAGACTGGAGCCAAGCTGCTTCAGTTTGAATTCTGATTCCACTGCTTTCTAGCTGTGTGACAGTGAACAAGTTAACTCCCCTGTGCCTAGGCTTCCCCACCTGTAAGAAGGCGATGATAATGTCTACTTCATAGGATTGCTGTTTGGTGCTCAGGACAGTGCCTAGCACTTGGTAAGTACTCAGTGAGTGTTAACGATTATTAAGATGATGATCATCAGGAATTAGCCAGGTTTTATGAGTGGGCCACCCTAAAATGAAACACAATGTAGATGATAATGAAATAAAGAGGCTAAAAAAACCCATTAAGTCTATGAAGGAGCCAGGAAAACAGTTTGAATAGGTCAAGGGTAATACTAGGATTTAGGAAAATCTACCTTTCAATAGCACTGTGTATAACAGTTTGCATTCTCAACATAAGGACCATATATGAAAAGCCCACAGCTAACATACTCAACGCTCAAAGACTGAAAACTTTTCCTTTAAGATCAAGAATAGGACAAGGATGCCCACCTTTATCACTTCTATTTAACATAGTACTGGAAATCCTAGCCAGAGCAATTACACAAGAAAATGAAAGTCACCCAAGTTGGAAAGTAAAATTATCTCTTTGCAGACATGATCCTATATGTAGAAAACCCTAAAGATAACATGCATACTTAGAATAAATGAATTCAGCGAAGTTGCAAACACAAAAACAATACACACAAATCAGTTGTGTTTCTATATACTAAAAACAAACAATCTAAAAGGGAAATTTAGAAAAGTTCCATTTTCAATAGCATCAAAAGAAAATACAGGGCTTCCCTGGTGGCGCAGTGGTTGAGAGTCCGCCTGCCGATGCAGGGGACACAGGTTCGTGCCCCGATCCGGGAAGATCCCACATGCCGCGGAACGGCTGGGCCCGTGAGCCATGGCTGCTGAGCCTGCGCGTCCGGAGCCTGTGCTCCACAACGGGAGAGGCCACAACAGTGAGAGGCCCGCGTACCGCAAAAAAAAAAAACGAAAAATAAAGAAGTACAATACTTGGGAATAAATGTTAAGCCAAGGAGGCAAAAGACTTGTACACTAAAAAGTACAAAACACTGCTGAAATAAAGACAAATGGGAAGACACCCCATGTTCATGGATTGCAAAATGTAATATTAAGACGTCAATATCACACAAAGCAATCCACATATTTAATACAATCCCTATCAAAATATCAGGGTTGTTTTTTTTTTTTCCAGAAATAGAAAAATCCAACTTTAAATTCACATGGAATCTCAAGGGGCTCTGAATGGCCACAACAATCTTGAGAAAAGAACAAAGTTGGAGGTCTCACACTTGACTGACTGCAAAACTACCGTAATCAAAACAGTGTAGTAGTGGCACATAGACCAATGGAATAAGAATATAGAGCCCAGAAACATACACTTGTATATATGGTCAAATGATTTTTGACAAGAATGCCAAGACCATTCAATGGATAAAGGATACTTTCTTCAACAAATAGTGTTGGGAAAACTGGATATCCACATGCAAAAGAATGAAGTTGGACCATTATATAAAAAAATCAAAATGGATCAAAGAGCTAAAACTATAAAACTCTTAGAAGAAAACATGGGGGAAAGTTTGATGATGTTGGTTTTGGCAGTGATTTCTTGGATATGATACCAAAAGCATAAGCAACGAGAAAAAAGCTGGACTACATAAAAATTTAAAACTTCTGCACAAAGAATGCAATCAACAGTGAAAAGGCAACCTATGGAATGGGAGAAAATATTTACAAACCTTATCTGATAACGGGTTAATATCTAGACTATATACAGAACTCCTACAAGTCAACAACAATAAAAACTTTACTAAAAATAGATTCTCCAAAGAAGATATACAAATAGCCAACAAGCAAATGAAAAGATGATCAACATCACTAATCATTAGGAAAATGCAAATCAAATCACAGTAAGATACCATCTCACCCATTAGGATGCCTACGAACAACAACATCAAAAATTCCCAGAAAAAGCAAGTGTTGGCAAATGAAAGTGTTGGCAAATGAAACCATTTTGCATTGTTGGTAGGAATGTAAAATGGTACAGACATTACGAAAAACAACATGCCAATTCCAAAAAAAAAAAAAAAACGGCATTACCACGTGATTAAGCAATACTACTTTGGGGTTTATACCCGAAAGAATTGAAAGCAGGGTTTTGAAGAGATTTGTGTTCATGTTCATAGTAGCATTATTCACAACAATCAAAAGGTGAGGAGCAGACTAAGGGTCCCTCAGTGGGTGAATGGATAACAAAAATGGGGAGTTAGCCTTGAATGGTACTGAGTTTCAGCTTTGCAAGATGAAGAGAGTTCTGGAGATTGGTTGCATAACAATGTGAATATACTGAACACTACTGAACCATACACTTAAAAATGGCTAAGATAAATTTTGTGGTTTTTTACCACAGTAAAAAAAATTTGTGTTTATTTTATTTGCATGTATGTTGGTTTCTCTGCCCAGATTATTACAAAAATGGCAAAACTGGCACTAAACAAATTCAGTCAGATCTGGGATGAGGGAACTTTTTCTCCTAAAGGTCAGTTAGGCACAGAAAGGTATAGTTTGAGGGTCATATGCATATAGAAAAAGATTTTAGATAGTTTGGAGATATATTGTTTGGGGGAGGATAAAGGACCAGAAATATATGAAAGTCCTAAGTCATCTGATATTGTGATAAACATGGGAAATTGCATTCAAAACAAACCAGTTTGGGAAAATATTTTAATCCCATATTAAGGCTAAAGTTTAAGGACATGAAAAGGAATGGAATGGAGAACAAGAAAGGAAGAGACCTAAGAAGAAAGGGAGAGAGAGACCTGGAGAGAAGGCCTGTGTGGATCCAGGGCACTACTCGGGTCTCTTCTGTGTTCACTCCAGCTCTGGGCTGGATGTTCTTCCTCTAAAGCTCTTGATCCTCAGCCCTCTGAGACTCTGCACTGAGATACCCACAGAAGCCAATTGGAAGGGAGTTAGATGCAGGGAGTTACCAGACACTAGAGCTCTAGAACACTGGGTCCATGTGGAGGTTTCCTGCCTTCAGGAGGGAAATGAAGGAGCTCCAGACCGCTCTCTCCAGTTCCTCCCTGGCTCTGTCAATACACTCAACAACCAGGTGCCGCCTCTGAGAAATCAGCCAATTGCTCTTAAACTCCTTGGGGAAAAGCAGGAAAGACTTCTTCCAGGCACTTTTAAGATAACTGCCATAGGCAGTGATGATGCTTCCATTCCCCAGCTGCACAGAGCCCCCAAGAACTTGCTGTGTGCCTTTAAGATTAGTGATGCCCCTCAGAGATCCCTCCAGACCGGACTGTGAACTACTAACTCCCCTCCTCAGACTCTCCTCCTCACTGTGATGTTCCTGCTGCCAGCCTGCAGCAAGGAACATCTGCGGCCTATACTGGGAAGAGTCCCAATCCTTCCCAGGGTGCTCAACGTACCAGTGACTTCTTTGGTTACTAGTCCTCAAAAGTTAAAAATTCTGCAAAACTGCAGATCAAGAGAAATGAAAACTCATTTAAAGAGGAATGAAAAGTCCTTTGGTCTGCAGGGCAAGACACTATCCAGGGGCAGGGGAACCTCTGAAAGTTTATGCCTGGGGAATGGAGCTTAGTTTATCTTTCCAGCCCTTCCCCCCATCTGGGGGCCCCCTTACCCACGCCTGCATTATTGAACATGCCAGGAAGCACCAGCATGATGTGGTTGGGCCAGTACTTGCGGTACAGCGGCATCTCATATTCCTTAACCACCAGTAGGTGCAGGTGGCTGATGCCCTCCATGGCGTGAAAGAGGTTTAGGAGTCCGTGCTCGTGGCGACCACTGGAAGGAGTGAAAATAGGGCTCTTGACCGCATTCAAATTCTGCTGAAAGAGAAAAAGGGAAAGAAAGGACCAGAGACCAAAAAGAGAAATTAGAACCCTTAGATATCAGAAGCTTAGAGAACCTAATCTAATACCTGAGGCCTGTCAGTCCTTGTGTCCAGACGCTATCACCCACCTTGTCTGAAACCAGGGGCAGCCGCATGCTCTCCAGGTGTTTGCCCTGCTTGCTGAAGATGAAATGACTCTCTTTGGATTTGGGAATGATGAAATAGAGCTGCACCTCTTCTCCCAGCATAGAGGAAGAGAACGTGAAGGCGTGAAGGGTGGAGTCGGACATCTGCGTTTGCAGAGAAGAAAGGGAGGGAATGTAAACTCACGGTTTGCAAACCTCCAGGCCACTCGTTAAGGCTGTTACTGAGAGAGGCAAACTAACCTGAACTTCTGCCTGCCACCAGACCTGCTGTGCGTGCAGTGTCGAGAGGGCTGGAAAGGCAGACGCCTCATCTTTTAGGGGCTGCCGCTGACCAGAGAGCCAAGCATCTCGCCCCTACACAGCCTCTCCGTGTGTGGAGAAATACCTGTTGCTGGAAACTATCTGCATTTCTCTCCTTCTTAGAACCACTGCTGCTCAGTCCTACGGAGGTCCAGTAGATCGAGGGGATGTCCTGCCACGTAAACATTCCCAAAGGTGCCCAGTGATGGGGGTAAACGCTTCTGTGTGGGTCAGGTCAAATGAATATCATTTTTCTAAGTAAACTATTAAAACGCCTCTGTGGCCCCATCTTTCCTGGCTACAGTGGAAGCTGAAGATATCTGAACAGTCATTTAGCCTAGAACTCTGGCTTCCAGGAGAGACCTGACTCATCCAAGCCAAATATAAACCTGCTTTTTAAATTGCTGATAAGTTCACACACTCTCAGTAAGCCATCCCGGTGAATGACTAAATAAAGGTCTTTACAATGCAGACAATACTTGGCTTAATGAAAAGATATCATCACTTTTCAGCAGCCACTAGAATCCAGGTAGTTTTCCCAAGAGTTTTAACCTAAATATTACATTCATAGAGAAATAATATTGTAATTCTTCCCTTAAATTCTCCTTCATTCTGCTTCACAAGTATTGGAATTGACTACTTAGTGAGTACTGTAATCACACAGAAATTATTTAAATAGAGGGTTTTTAATAAATGTTCTAAAAACCGATGATTTATAGATCAGGGGACTTGAATCCTCTATATTCTATAAAGCATTATGTGAGCTGATTTCAAACTATCCCACCAAAAGTTTTCAATAACACAAGAAAACAAATGGGGTATGAAAGGTAACTTGTACCAGAAGAGCAGAATGATCAGTATATCCCTCCTAGTACCCTGTGGGGAAAGAGTGAAGACCTGGTCCTCAAGAGCAGAAGCAAGTCTGGAGGGCATCCACTCAGCACATCCTATAGAGAGGAAGAATTGTTCTAGGTGTTCAGAGCCAAATAATATAGAAGTCAAGAAGGTAAAGTAGGGGAAAGCTTATCCCCCCAAACAGGCGCTGGATATGACCATCATTGGTTGCCTTTCCCATCTTTTGTGCTTAAAGACGCTCTAGCCAATAAGAAGCCAAGGGCTTCCCTAGTGGCACAGTGGTTGAGAGTCCGCCTGCCGATACAGGGGACATGGGTTCGTGCCCCGGTCCGGGAAGATCCCACATGCCACGGAGTGGCTGGGCCCGTGAGCCATGGCTGCTGAGCCTGTGCGTCCGGAGCCTGTGCTCCGCAACAAGAGAGGCCGCAACAGTGAGAGGCCCGCATACTGCAAAAAAAAAAAAAAAAAAAGAAGCTAAATGCTATGGGGTATTTGCTCACCTTCTGTGTTCCTACCTCTCAATTCTCTCCAAATAAAAAAGCAAACACTGACTCCTCTGTATGCCTATGGTCAAAACCATCACTCGCTGGTATAAGAGTGAGACTAGGTCTCTGCAAATCAACAGACTTGTTCACAGCTCAAAGGGCGCCCCCTACAAATTTGTAGATATAGCACCATTTTCAACAACAACCCAAAGGAGGGAAAAGACCCTTTTGCCAAACATACTGTAATATCTAGCTTTTTCAGGATCACAGATAGCACACCTCAGCTACTTTCTAATCTAAACATGACACATGTAACCATTTTGATGAAGTTACTTAAGACACAAACTCAGTTTCTTCCACCCACCCTCCCCCACCCATAATCCTTTATTAATAAACCCCAAATCATCTTAATCAATTGCTTCAAGCATTTTGCTCACAAATGAGTGGCTCCATCTCATATATAAGCCATCCTCTGTCTAGGGCTTGAAACTGGGACTTTTCCTCTTACATACAAGATCCACATTGGGTAACAGGCAAGGGCAAAGGGGCTGCACCTGGGAGGCAGAGGTGAAGTCCATGTACTGGTGGCACTGCTCGCAGTGGTGGAAGGTGTTGTAGGCCGCGTACTTGGTCAGCATCATGGACACGGCTTCTCGTTTCCGGGGCTCCTCAACTTTGGATTCCTTTATTGCTTCTGTGTATAAAGGGGCAAAAGACCGTCCCGTGATGTGCCTGAAGCCCCTATGCTTGGGAAGAAAGTCCCCCACTCCCCAGAAGGGCTTTTCCCAGGATTCTGTAACTTATGCCCTGAGAGGCAGCTATGAAAATGAAAAGGTGACATGTATGTGTGTAAAACGAGAGAAAAACAGAGGAGAATGAATGAAGCCACTCTCAAAGATTAAACTGCCCCAGGCCTCTTGCCTTCATTTAGGTGAACACTTGACCTTTAGCCTCCACTTGCACTGACCTTGTTTGACCCCTGCCAGCTTTTCAGTGTATACCAGGCTCATCAAACTGTACTTGGGGTCATGCACACTGACGTCAAAGGGCATTTTACTGAAGCTCTCGATGTCAGGCCAGGGCTCTCCCTCTGACTGGCTCACTTCACTGCTTTCGCTGTGATCTAGGCCAAGAAGAAAGAAAGTGCACAGAGCAGGCAGACCAGAGCGACTGGCCTCCCTCCGTCTCTCTCAAGTGTCAGGGATGGAAGGTTGTATGTATGTATGTTGTCCGCCCAGGTGGGTGGACAAAGGCCTTTCTGAAAAATGAGCTCCCGTGTCCAGGGTAGAGGGAAGCAGACTGTCCCTTCATACCCCCGCCGGAAGAGATGCTTGTCCTCACTGGTCCCCATCATTAGCCTCTGCACACCCACTCCACACACTTCCACAACTAGGAAATCAACTGGTCTCCCACCCCAGCCCCCCCCCAAATTGCCTTAAAATCTTATTTAATTTTGGATGATCTGAATTCTGTCTTAGAGTTTTAGTTGTGGGGTTTTAAGACGTTGATACTGAAGAGATTTTAGGGACACAACAAGCAAGATTCAGTGTCTGCTTATTACGAATCACCCAGAGCTTGTAAAATCCCTGTGCTCAGGCCACACTGCCCAGAACCTCCTTCATCACTCAGGCACCTATAGTAGTGTTTAAAGCTCCTTAAGTGGTTCCGACATGCAGTCCAGGTTGACAGCCTCGGGCCCTGGGTTTGAGTCCAGGCCCCACCACTTGTGACTTCACACCTGCAGGCACCTTCACCTCTCAGGGTCCCCTGATTGTTGTAAAGATTCCAGATGGCATATTGAAAGTGCTAAGACAGCGGCAGGCACATGGTGGGTGTCCAATAAATATTTGTTATTAATACTAAAAACTATAAGATCAAGCTGAAGACAACGTTCAAAAGAAGAAACGAAGAAAAAAATTCCAACAAAAAAGGCCTAAAGACTAGAATTACAGCTATTAGCTTTTAAACACAATACTGCTTATTTTTATATCCCTGAGCATTTTATTTAAAAGTTATTTTTTTAGGGGCTTCCCTGGTGGCACAGTGATTAAGAATCCGCCTGCCAATGCAGGGGACACGGGTTTAGGCCCTGGTCCGGGAAGATCCCACATGCTGTGGAGCAACTAAGCCTGGGTGCCACAACTACTGAGCTCGAGTGCCACAACTACTGAAGCCCGTGCACCTAGAGCCCATGTTCCACAAGAGAAGCCACCGCAATGAGAAGCCCACATACCGCAACAAAGACCCAATGCAGCCAAAAATAAACTTATTAAAAAGTTATTTTTTTAAGTTTTAAGTTTTATTTTAAAAGTATGCATTTTATTTAAAAGTTAAAGCTTATTCTAGTTTTTAAAAAAGGCATCCTTGTGCCTCTCCAGAGCACCACTGCATTCACCTGCACTAAAGTGTGGGTGAAGGAATAAAGCCAAACTAACAGTGCTTCTCGTTACAAAGGCCAGGTTTGACTCTCACAGCTGTAGGCCCTGTAGCAGGATTTGAGGCGAAAAGTAAAGGCATCACTCTCCTGCAGCGCCAAGGAGCCTGGGGGAAAGTCAGCGGATGACGGCCCTCATTCCTGTCTGCTTGGCTCTGCCCTTGCACCTGGGGCCCAGTCCGCTCCATGCAGCTCAGGGTGTTTCAATCCCCTCTGTGGTGGGCCTGGGGGCCTGGTACAGCTCAGCTGGGGACAGAAACAAGATGTGGATAGGAAGATGGAATTGTGTCTGTGTCTGGAATCATGGATGTGAACTGGTGAGGATGGAAATAGAGCCAAAAGCCATAGTAAAATGATTAAATATGGCTGATTTTACCTAGTCTTGTCTGAACTAAACTAGTCCCTTGGGCTGGTCACAGAACAGATCCAACTATTCAGGAAAAGCAAGTGAGGGGAGGTCTCCAAGGACTAATCTGATGGAAGATGACAAGACCTTTCCCTTTTCTGGACTCATCTTTGAGGGGCTGGGGAAGAACTACCACTTCTCTCTCCTGCCCCTACCCCTCCTCCCTGTTTCTTCCAGCACACGGTCATTCTGTTCTGAGATGTGAAGCCATAGTTTGAAGCCACACTCCCCCGGCTGCAGAGCTAATGCTGGCTGACCCCTGCTCATGCCCCCTTTCTGGCCTTGCTGGACAGGCTGCAGAGCGGAACTGCCTCCTTCACAGGTGACAGCCGGGGTGGAAGGGCCAAGAAGCCGGGCAGGAGGCACAGGCTCGTCTGTCAAGCACCAGCCCCTGCATCTTACTGCCAGTGCCAAGGGGTTGTTTACGGCACCAGGGTTCTGTTCTGCTCCTGCAAGTTTTCCTTTCGTCGTAGCAACCCACACACCTTCCCCTCGGAGCCAGCAGGCAAAACATAACGTCTACTCTGACGAACCAACAAAGGCCTGGTTATGCAGAGTATAAAACATGCCCTGGACCCTTAAGCAGTAGACCACCGCACTAGAATTTTAAACCTGGACAGTTTGACCATCTGAGCAGTGAACCCACCTGACAGGACTTTATGAGATGCCTCTTTGCCCAGCGTCGCACAGGACACAGAGGGGATCGGGGGTCGAAAGAGGGGAAGACCCACCCCGACCTCAGGGAGCTCAACGCGGCCACAGCTTGCTTACAACTCCTTGCTGGCTCACGACCTTTAACCTCTCGAGAACCCTGCCCATGAGCGCACATATACCTCCAGGAGGACGCGGGAAGCTCCGGCTGTGTTAATACGCACGCTGCCGGCTCGGAACTCACCGGTGTTGATCTCTGCCTCGTCGTACACGTCCACCTCCAGGAGCCTGATAAGCATGCGGAAGAGGATCCTCAGGAACTGCAAGTAGGAGCCAGTCTTCCCCACCTGGTGAAGAGAGGTTTAGGGAGGAGGGGTGGAAAAGAGAAAAGAGATTTCACACGTGAGCTCTTACGCGTCTCCCTGCAGGAGTGGGGGGCCTCCGTGCCCCGACCACCGGACCCCAACAGGAGACCCCCTCTCTGGCCCTTCCTCCAGAGCCCCCAAGCCCCCCACGCCCCCCGGCACCCTTCCCTACCTGCGGGGGCCCGGTCAGCAGCAGGCGGCGGGGATGGCAGGGCCGCGCGCCCGAGGCGGGGTCGGCCTGGTTGCCGTGGTCGGCGTGGTGCGGCCGCGCCGCGGTCCAGCGGCGGTAGTAGAGGGACTGCTCCTCGGCGCTCGCGTGCCCGGGCAGCAGCGGCCGCAGGGGGCTGGCCCAGGCCACGTCGGGGTGCGGCAGCAGGGCCGCGGACGCCGGCAGCTTGCCGCCCCGCCGCGAGCCCAGGAGGCTGTAGGCCGCCTTGGACAGTATCACGACCGGGGGCAGCGCGGCGTGCGCGCCCCGGAAGCCCGGCCCCGGCTGTCCCAGCCACCGCGGCGCCCCGGGCCCCGATGAGAACGACGACGGCTTGGAGGTGGTGCTGCTCGCCATCTGGGGGCCCAGGGAGTCACACTCCTGCTTCAGGGTCTCTCCGACTCCCGCCAGGCCCGCCGAGACCCCTTCATCCAGTCCCACGCTGTTGGCCGGGCTCCGGAAGCTGGGGGTCAGGGGCTGCTTCTGGGACTTGTCGGCGGTGCTGGACGAGCTCACCCCGTTCTCCATGATGGAGCCTGAAAGAGGACGGACAACAGCCCGCCGCGCGCCCGCTCTGTCACCGCCGCCCCTGCCAGGGGGACCGGCCTGGAGGCCGGGGGGCCCGGCGGTGCGCGGACTACAGAGCGTCCTGCCACCCCTCCCCTCCCCCGATCCTGCGTGGGGTCGGCCAGTGGAGACGCCATAGGAAATCGGTACTCTCCCCGCCACGCCCCGGCTTCCTCCGGGGCCCATGTCTGCCCATACCCCCCACCCCTTCCCCGGCGTCTTCAGGCCGCGTGGTGGTCCGGGCGCCCTGGGGTCGACCACGCCATCTCCTGCTCCTTGGCTGCATCCTGCCGGCATATTAAACTCTCCTCAGGTTACCTCGTTTGGATAAGCCTTCTGATTCATTCCAGGACCCTGACCGACACAGGCTGACATCCAAGTCCTGCCCCAGTGCCACTCGCCTCCTTCTGGGGGTCCCAGGGCCCCATACTTCTGGCTCTGGATACCTCCCCAGCGTGCAGCCTCTTCCATGGACGCCCAGACCAGTGTGGGAAGCGGCTCCGTGGAAACGGAGAGCTTTATCTCCTCCCAGCGAGATGCTGCTCGTGCGCAGAGATCCCTGCACCTGCGGCCAATTCACTTCAAACGTGTTTTCCCCTCTAGTCCATCAGCCCCTCTTTGGCTTGGAGGACAAACCAGAAGCTCATTACACTCAAGATTGCAGGCCCTCTCTGGCTCAGACTGGTGCTTTCCAGGCCTGGGGGTCATATCCCGACCTTGGGAGATCCTAGATGAATAGCCAGTAACCAGAGGCTCGTGACACCATCACTCCACTGCTCATCTGACTTTTGTGTGAGGGCTTTCCTCTCCGTTCATCGGCCCTGGAGTCCACAGGCCTGCACACCTTGGGCAGTGAGCCCCTCTGAGGACCCTCAGAGTCACCCCGAGGCCGGCGGGGTGTGTGTGTGTGTGTGTGTGTGTGTGTGTGTGTGTGTGTGTGTGTGTGCAGCACGTGCATCCTGAAAGCGGAGAAAACTCTAAAAGCAGAAGGCAAATCATTACCTTTGTGTGAGTTAATCAGAACAAGGCCAGAATAGTGGGGCTTGTGGGGCTGATTAAAGAGCCACAGGAAGGAAGTCCAACACATCACCATCCCCACCCCTACCTTCCTTGCCTCTCGGTCACTGATGCTGGTATCCAAAAGCTTCTAGATGTGATAGTCCCCCTCCCCTCTATTACCCTTTACACTCCTCCCAACCTCTCCCCTTTATTCTGACCTGGTCGCAGAGGCAGAACTGGGGAGCCTGTAGTGATGGGGTGGGGGAGGTACAGCCCTGACCCCTGACTGAGGGGAGCAGCTGGGCAGACCCCAAAGGACAGTCCCCATGCTCTTCCAGGCTGAGGGGCACCACAGAAAGTCAGAAAACCCCACAGATACCTGCCTTTCAGTTCTCATAGGGAGCCTATCCGACAGCAGCTGACAGTGAATAGAAAGACTGGTGCTGCTTTTGGCCATGAAAGTGTGTGTGTGTGTTTGCGTGTGTGTGTCATGGAGATGAAAGAAGGGAAGAACGGGGGAGAAGGAACACAAATGGTGGTTCCCTCTGCTGTGGGGTTTTCACTTTTTACCTCTTCTCTATACTTCATTACATTCTCCAAGTTTTCTATATAAAGCTTTATTATAACTTTCACAGTCAGAAAAAAAATGGAAATAGTGCTGTATTTGCTTAATACTATTTATCAGAAGAAAACTGATGCCAAGCACTGCCATCAACCACACAGTAACACAGTAAGAGAGTGGCTGGCAGGCTGCAGACTGGATCGTCCCAGCCAACCCATGGTCCCAGAGTAGCCTTCAGTATACAAACACTTGCCATTAAGTACTTAGAAAAGTCACTCATTCATTCATTCATTCAAACAAATACTTTGTGCCAGATACTAGGCCAATTAGCAAAAACTTACAGCTTCAGGATCTGGAAGGAAAAGAAGGCCTTTGTGCAAATAGCAGGTGCATAATATCTATGAGATGATTAGGGTGAGAGAGACTAGGGAAAATGGTGGCAGCTGGGGTTGCTGACATTTATTTTCTGTATTATTTAGCTTAGCAGCAAGCTCTTCATTAAGTGCTTCCCCAGGAACGTATCTTGTGGCTGCTCGAGACTCATGTTTTCCAAGTATCTCTCCCGGAGAACCAAGGTCCGGACAGGATGCCTGAGTCACCCAAGGCTCTGAAAGCCTTGATGGGAGTCAGCAGATGCCTCTGCCTTCCATACTCCTACCCCCCTCCTCCCTCCTGCCTCTGATCCCTCGAAAGAGAAAGTACTGACCTGAGGTTCCAGTGACGGCACTGCTGTTGCTCTGGGGCCTCTCCAGGTCCATGAGCAGCTCCTCGGCACCGTTCTCGCCGACGGCGGCTCTCTCTTGCTCCTTGCCACTAAGGTCCAGGGCAGCAGTGGGCCCCCGGATGACCTCTTTTGAGACGTAGCAGCACGCCAGACCCACCTCCTGCTCCAAGGCCGTGCGAGTTAAATAGCTTGAATCAATTAACCGGAGGTCACAGTACTTCAAAGACCTGCACGAAAGTAAGGATATCTTTGGCGAGTCTGTCTTTGGTGAGGCATGCCATGTTTATGTGTGTCTGGGTGTCTGGGTGTGGCGCAGCAGTCAAAATCGTGAGCTTCGGTGCCAGGTAATGCCTGATGTGCACCTCAGCTCTGCCACCTCCTAGCTTAGGACCTCGGGCTAGTCACTTCATTTTCTCCACATATAAAATAGAGTAACCGTGTCCAGCTGACCCAGTTACTGAAAGGAATGAATGGCATGACAAGGGTAAGGCATTTAACACGATGCCTGACACACGGTAAGCGTTCAGTGAGTGCTGTGATTATTGGTGCTGTTGCCTTCCAACCTACAGGCCCTGGGTCCTTGAGGGGACAGGAGACTAGCAGACACTTCATCCCCAGAGCTCCTCACTGGGGGCAGTGCTTTTCCTCCCTGCCCCTCTGGCTGCCCTGCTTCGATACATAAACACTTCTCATCTGTGGCTATCTCCCATTCCCCGGATTGCTGGGCTATCTCTGGAAAGTCCAAAGAAAGACTCAAGGAAGGCTAAGTTTCTCATATCCCCAAATAAAACAATTCTCTTCTCACTTGCCAAGTGAATGAAATGGGTGACCGTCAGCCAAGTTTTCACCACCAGCTCAGGTGGGTAACTAATGGAAAATAAAAACTAACGATTCACATTGTACCTGGGAAAGGTTTCTCCAAGGGGATCTTTGCCAGTTAATATCACAATACAAGGCAGACCTTCTAGATCTTGGTACGTCCGAGGGGTCCACTCTTCTGCTTCATTTCCTCTCCAAGTCTGTAGAAAGGGACCCACACAAGAAAATTAAAACCCTTCATTTAAGTTCCCACCTTCTTAAAGGTTTCTACAGCCAGGCTTTATACACATCTGTGGTTCCAAATGACTTCCAGTAAGTGTGTTTGTGTGTGTACATATATTTTAATTACTACTAAAAGACATGCACAAAGCACTCTAGAAGAATGTAGCCTTTCGTTTTATCGCAGTAGGATAAAACAGGAGATCTTGGTTTATATCATACATTAGCCACACAGGTCAAAGAAACATACAATATGAAATATTCCACCAATGGTGCAAATCTTACAGAAACCCTAGTTAAACTAGTTGACTCAAGGCTCTTAAGTACACTTCCTTCATATAATGGACAGACTCTTCGGACTGATTGACTGAAAAAGACCATTTCAGTTGTAAATGACTAATAAAAGAATCTCAACAAAACTCCTCACACGTAGTCAACTTCTCATATATATAAACCCATATACACACACGAATATCTTTAATAAATGGAACATCAATCTGAAAACATGAATATATCAAGAGGAAGAAAATCCCAACTTGAAAGATGTTCAAAAGTGAAAAGATCTTATAGACTTTTCTGTTTTAGAGCAGAGAGAAAATAAACCATCTCTTAAGTAGATAAGGTGGTTTCTACTACTTTTTATGAAGTGTGTAGATCTAACTGTGCTTTGTATCGGCTTTCTAGCAGGAGTTATAAGAAATGAACTGGCATTTCAGATAATGCTTTTGGGAACAAGGACTAAGAAGTGAGGTATTAAGTAATGCATACAATTTTATTTTAAAATAGACTGGTACTTCCTTTGCTAAAATCAGAATGGGATAAAAAGAAATATATCAGGCAAGATATGATATGATATAACAGAGTTTGTTTACTGATTTGTTGATGTCTAGGAAAACCAGTCTTTGGAATTAAATATACCCACGATTACTGCAAGTAAAATGCGTATAACTTGTAAAATTGGAAGAACCAACCTGAATCTTGTTGCCCAATCTGTTATCATGTTTGCATGCCAAAGAGAACTCAGTGGATCTATGCAACTGTTTACAAGTTTGAGAGACTTTCTATGTCTTAGAAAATTAATCTGTCAAAATATTTTTTAAGATATTACAAGAAAGTTTCTCCCCCCCAATTCAGTTTTCCATATATTTTCATGTCAAAGGGAACCAGAACATTACCTAATTCAAAGCAAATAATTCTGCAAATAGGAATCGTTTTACTCATAAGCCTTCACATTGGATTTATGATATCCCTGACACTGGGGTCTCCTCGAATATATTTCATCGTTCTATCAAGAATGAGGTTGGGTTATAATGATGGGATAACAGATATTATGTTTTATAAGGAGATTTATTTTCAAAAGATGATTAAACAAATTCCACTTTTACTCTTGACCAAGCAGAGCTAGCTAAACCCCCTATAAAATGCTTTTCTGTCACATTGTTACTTCTGATGATTGATGGCTGCCATTCTCCTATGGATCTGTCATGCCCTCAGGATGATTTTCCTGCCGAGGCAGTTAGGACAACACAAAAGACTAGGCGAGCATTGACTTCAGGGATAATATGGGGTTCAAGGCCAAGGAAACCTAATGAAAGCTTCACAGGCCTTCTGGATGAACTGATTTATTTAGATATAAACCTTGTATCCTTCCAAAGTACTTGTTATCACTTATAAGTTAACCACGATTTCTAAAGGATAATTAGAGGTAAGCACAAAAATAAGACCAGCTAATGGAAAAAGAGGCATTGGATTTTACCCAGCGTTAGAGATGAGAGTCACACTGGTGCTATCTCGTCAGTGGTAAAGTTGGTAATTTAGAAATAAACAGGTGAAAAAGAAAAAGAGTGAATGAGAGTCAAAGAATTCTACAATGGTTAATTAATTTAACAAATTTTTACATGTGCCTCTTTTGTGCCTGAAACTTCATTGGGTGCTATTCATATTGAGAGGAAAAGTCCTCATAGAAATTTCAGGCTATGGGGGTAGAAATACAAGCCAATAAACAAACAAAATTTTTAAAAAAGAAATGAACAGGTGAAACAGAGACCACCTGGCAAGTTGTCGTCTTTCTTAGGATGTGAACATTCCAAAGGGATTTCGAATTTTCACTTCCACACAAATAGAGAATATAAAAAGGATGGATTGATGTGATCGAGAGGTTTTGAGCATATGGAAATCTCTCTTGTGTGGCTGGTGCCTGGCAGCGACTCATGAGAATTGAGATATAACTGCTTTGAGAAGTAATTACTTGAGACCCCCTTCGTGTATGGCGCACACTCCCAGCAGCCCTTTGGAAGCCCTGCAGGTGATTCTGATGTGCTAGCAGCCAGGCTAGGAAGCTCAGGTCTTGACTGCAGTTTTCAAACAATGGCCCAGAGGGGCATATTATTTAGGACTGCTGAGTTATATTTAGTGATTGGCATTCCTGAAGAGTCCGAACAAATGACCTAAGACTCTGTAAGTAGCTGCACTTGGTCAGGGTCAATGGAGACCCAGAGAAGTCCCTGCAGCCTCACATCCTTTTAGACCATCTCCCTGCAGTAGGTGTGTGAGACTTCACAGAGCAGTGCTGATAATCTGCGTTTCCAGATTCCTCATCATTAGCATTATTCAGATTGTCCCACAGCCTATGCCTCTATGAATTATACTGTAAGAAGAATTTCAGGACTCTCATTTGTTAGTTATCCCAGGAATTCTGCTGTAATGTGGTCTATGGCTCTAAATTAATATTGTGAGCATTATATCTATATATCCATATGTGAAATGTAAATGTTACAACTTCCACTAAATAGAGGAGCTTCTATTTTTAGACAGATTTATTTGTTCCAGCTACCTATCAAGCTAATGCAAGACATTTTGTTTGCATTTTGGATTATTCAAGATAGGTAATAGAATACAATACAAAGGCTTACATTTGCAAAATGCTTTAGGAACACTAAATAATAATCCTCGAATTAGAGCTCTTAGAGATCATGCAGTCCAACACTCTCATTTTGCAGCCCAAGGTGGGAATGCAAATCCCCTAAGACTACGTGCTTTCTTTTCATACAATTTGTGTCAAACTAGGTTTTTCTTCACCCAGTTTAGCTCAGTGTTTAGTGTGCAAGGTGCAGAAACCATGTCGGTCTACCCCAGACACATAGTACCTAGCTTAGTACCGTATCTATGTGTACGCAGGATTTTATGAAATGCTGTCAAATGTCTGGGACACATTGGATTATAAAAGTCCCCAGAAAAGTCTGAGCAGGGCATGAGGTAGAGATTTAGGTTAATTGATTAAGAAATTCTCCCCCGCCCGCCATGCCTGACAGGAGGGGTTCAGGAAAAGCAGTGCGTCCCTGGCCGTGCAGGGGGGCGGGGCGGGGGTGGAGGATGGGCGGCGCTTAGCCATGCACAAATCTCTCCGCAGGAGGCTCGACTGAATCTCAGCCCAGCCCACGCCTTGAGGCCAAAGCAAATACAAAGAAACAGCGAACTGTCGGGGAATCCACATGCACGAGGGTGGGGAGTAGTTCTCGATGAGCACTGAAGATGAAACAGGATACTTTACCCACTCTGAGCAGACAGATAGGCTCCACGGACAGAAAAGATTCAGTGAACGGATGATACTTAAAGGCGTGCCCCACGGAGGTCCGAGAGAACAACTTACCTTTTTTTCTGAGAAAACAGATGGCCGTGGGCTAGATGCATCTCGAACAAGGTCAATAAACATGGGGTGAAATTGGGTCATCGCATTTTTGCACCTGCAGTTGGAGAGCATGGAAGACCAACTGCATGCATGTGCTAAAAGGGGGGCCGGACAGAATCTTATTAAACTAGGAAAGTGGACACGTCCCTTAGTTTAGCCTTAACATGGTCACGAAGATCACACCGACACATGTGCAAAACTCTATCAAACTCAGGCCTCTGAGCCACCTACACGGGAGTCCTAGAAAACAGAACAAACGTCTGTCCATTGCTAACCTTTAATCGCGCCACAAAGTGGGCTGCGACACTGAGTTCAGAGGCGGGGTTCCCGAGGATGATCTCGAAGCGGTACTGCAGCCCCAGCTTGTCGCGCACCTCCTGCAGCCGCTCCTTGGCCAGCATCGCCAGCTGCACGGAGGGCACCCTGAGAATGAGCATGTGTCCCCTCCCACTTTTGTTTTTTCCTGGGCAGCTGAGGAGGTCATCCACGATGCTGAGTGTTTCCGGCGTGCTGTGGTCTCGGAGGGACGCCATGGTGGTGAGAGCCATCAGAGCCTCCGAGTACTGCTGGATGAGGAGGTAGCAGCGGACGACCATGCTGTGCAGCCTGGGGTACCTTCAACAGAACACAGGGAGCTAGCATCTGGGTGTGGGGCCCACTGGGACAGCGAGGTCTGTGCTGTAGGAATGCAGACTAAGCATGGCGGGAAGGGGTTCGTGACAGGAGTGGGGCTTGAGCTCTAGAATGACCTTGAAGCCCCCATCACTAGAAGGAAAAAAGGTGAGCTCACAGATCCTGCTGGGATAGGTACAGCAAGTTCACGAGGTTTAGGGACAGTCTAGTGACCTGAGCTTCTCCCAGTGCGGTCTCTGGACCAGCAGCATCACCCAACAGCAGCACCACCTGGGAGCTTGTTAGAACCGCCAAATCCTCCCACCACACATGTACTGAATCAGAATCAGGCTGGACAAGGTCCCCAGGTGATTTGTATTACATTGCATTTTTTTGTGTGGGGGGGTATAGTTTTGTGTTAGTTTCCACTGTGTGGCGAAGTAGAGTTCCCTGTGCTATACAACAGGTTCTTATTAGTTATCTATTTTATACAATCACATTGCACTTTTAGAAGCACTGGTCTGTTCGTATTTTCAACAGAGCCATAATAGATCATCCCTAGATCCTAATCTCTTGCTGGTGGCTTGCGGTTAGAATGCTTGTTAGCTTATTTCTCTTATACTTAAGATTACAGTTAAGGAAATTGAGACACTAATGTAATGTCTGTGGAGTATCAGGAGTAAAAAGAGTAATTATTATTGCTAATTTGAGGTCAGCTCCTTTGTAGCAATAACAATATCTTCCCATAAAGATGGAGAAAACTTGGAGCTGGCTGGAGAAATAGCACCCCCTAGTGGTGTGGCCTCCTATCCACCTGAGCCCCTGCTCGGTGGAGGGTGCCCAGCAAATAGTAGGGGGTGTCCTTGACTCACCTCAACATTCCCCTCCCTCTACCCTTCACTGGACTGCCAAACTGGCAGTTTTTACGATTACAGAGCAGGCAGAAAATAAACCTCTCATTAATGCGCTATTCCTCAGAAAGCCAAGCCTGCTGACAGAATGAATACAAATGGGCAAAGAGGACCCACTTGCAGGCATGAAGAGGTGCTTGCAGATATCAAGAAAGTAGGCACGGGCAAAGCAAGGCCCTGGACCCGAGCTTGGCCAAGCCTCTCGTGGAGCCTGCAAAACAATGGCGGGTCTGAACTTCCCTTCTGGATGCCAGCTGGTAGCACGTGCAGCCGCCTAGCAGCTGGGTAGGCCAGTGGGGGATTTCACCTTTGCTCCACTTTATAATTCTATTTAAAGTGAAACAGTCGTCACCAGCCTTACACAGAAAAACCCAGGGGCAAATACCAGTTAGGGTCATCAAATGACTAGTGTGGTTCTCAAGTACTTAGAGCTGGAAAGGACCATAGATTCCCTGGGTTCTGCCCACTCCACCTTCTCATAGAATGAGGCTGAGTTAAGGGTTGGGAGAAATTCAGCTCCTTTCCCGAGATCATCCGACTGGTCAGAGACAGAGTGTGGATTTTATTCAGGTCTCTGACAATGTCTTCTTACGTGGTAAGAATTTAGTAGATTGGGGAAAAGTAAAGAAATCCTTCAGTTCAATCAGTCCTGGGCCAATCCCTTCAAGTGTTCAATAAATCATAGCTGTTATTAGCCCGGGGTGACTTGGCGAGAGGAAGTGGGCACAGATGATCCAAGTTTAAGGCTTAATGCTTTTTGCTGGGCCATGTAGGAAAGCCAGAGTTAGATCAAAGAGTAACTCTGACATACAGGCATTTAAATTTCACACTGAAAGAGCTATGAATTTAGAAGTGAATAGTTTCCCTAGTTTGTTTTGTTTGTATTAAACTGTAACTGTCGTTTTTTGGTTTTTGGTTATTGGTTTTTTGCGGTACGCCGGCCTCTCACTGTTGTGGCCTCTCCCGTTGCGGAGCACAGGCTCCGGATGCGCAGGCTCAGCGGCCATGGCTCACGGGCCCAGCCGCTCCGCAGCATGTGGGATCTTCCCGGACGGGGCACACACCCGTGTCCCCTGCATCGGCAGGCGGACTCTCAACCACTGTGCCACCAGGGAAGCCCGTAACTGTAGTTTTGTAAGTATTACAAAAGTTGTATAGGAGTTGATGGGATCATCCATTAAAATACGACTTATAAAACTTCGAGTGATGTTACTGGAAGAAAAGATAGGTTCCAAGAGGGCAGACGGAACAGAAGGGTGGGAAACAAAGGGGAGACTCATGGGATGATTCTGGAAATCTAAGATCACATGTGCTGTGAAAGGATTAACATCTCAGTGTCAGTTAAGTCTTCTCAAATCCAACAGCTGCAAAAATATAAAATCCTACTCAAGCCTGCTTCTTTTCCTGACACTGCATTATAACTTGCTGGGTAGGATGTATCCCCTGTCCTCATCTTTATTTCTCTTTCTTTTTTCTTAGCAAAGTTATAGGGCAGCTTGTTAAATAGATGGTTTGTGATCAATTAGAGCCAGTTTTAAGAACTAGAGCTACTAAAAATTAGAATGTGCCTCATCAAATAGTGCCCAACTGCCCCCATCACTGGATGATCAAACAGAATACTGTAGTGGAGGGCAGGGCAGGGAGGGACCTCTAGAAGGCTAAATTCTTTTTTTTTTTTTTTTTGGCCACACCTCACAGCTTGCAGGATCTTAGTTCCCTGACCAGGGATTGAACCCAGGCCACAGCAGTGAATGCTCCAAATCCTAACCACTGGACTGTCAGGGAATTCCCTATTACGTTAAATTCTAATGCCTCTGCCTAATTTTTGAGTCTATGATTCAAGATCAGGGAGGAAAAAAACCCAGAAAAACCCTTTGCTCTTCCAGAGTCTGACCTGGAACTGGGGAAGAAAAAGGAGACAGAGAGTCATGAATCTTAACCCCAAGGTCGGGGATGGAGGAGGGCCACTTAGAACTGAACTCACTTAAATGATCTGTTTGTTCTTTAATTTTCTTCAGTCTACACTCCAAGTCTCTCAGAGTAAAGTTTTGTTTTTACTGAGGGTACTTGCCTGTGGTGGACAGAGGAGAAAAGAGAGGAAAATGTAAAAGTGCGGGGAAGGCCAGACCTCAGAGGAATGGTCTTTAATAAGCAAATCCCTCTGTGCCCAAGTCATCTCTGGGTGCAGCAATGAAGCCTGCCTGGGAGACAATTCAGAACACAGAAAGTGGTTCTACCTCCCACTCTGAGTCACTGGTTTCCTTTGTTGGTCTTGGATGATCATAGAAAACCCATCTGAGTGAAAGGTCATCTTAGGAAAGGCTATTTTTATTCTGCCTTCACATGTCATTTGCACAGCCTGGGCTCCACCAAAATTCCCTGTGACACTGACACAAAAGACGTTTGGCTATTTCAGACATGCAAGTACAGCTAAAGAAAAGGTTGAAAGTCCTTATTTACCTCTCCAAGAGTGTGTTCACCATCTTTTCAAAAGTCTCATCACATCTCAGAAGTGGGCTCGTGATTCCCCACTGAAGAGATTTACTGTACTCGTTCATGCCGAAGTACAGCTTCTCCCTGCAGCTCATGTCCTCCTGGTTCAAAACAGAGCAAAACCCAGTGACGGCAGGATACAATGTGTCTTATTTTCTGGGGGTCGGGGGAGAAGGGACCTGTAATAGGCTATTGCCTAGAAGGTTAAAAAAATTGTGAATAAGCAATTAGGACTACATCAAGCTAAAAAGCTTCTGCACAGCAAAGGAAACAAAATGAAAAGGCAACCTACTGAATGGGAGAAAATATTTGCAAATCATTTATCTGATAAAGGGCTAATATCCAAAATCTGTAAAGAGCTCATACAACTCAATAGCAACCCGCCCCCCCCCCCCGCCACCAAATCCAATTAAAAACTGGGCAGAGGATCTGAATAGACATTTTTCTAAAGAAGACCTACAGATAGCCAACAGGTACTTGAAAATGTGCTCAATAGCACTAATTATCAGGGAAATGCAGATCAAAACCACAAGGGGCTATCACCTCACACCTGTTAGAATGGCTATCATCAAAAAGATGAGAGATGATGTGTCAGTAGATGTGGAGAAAAGGGAACCCTTGTGCACTGTTGGTGGGAACGTAAATTGGTGCAGCCACTATGGAAAAAATAGTATGGAGGTTCCTCAAGAAATTACATATTTGTACGTGTGTGTATGTATATATACATATATTTGGTGATGAATGTGTTAATTAACTAGATAGGAGTCCTCATCCTTTAAAAACGTATACATAAATCATCACAATGTATACTTTAAATATGTTTTATCTGTCAGTTATACCTCAATAAAGCTGAACAAAAACTGTGTTTCCTTATATAACCTGATACCAACTCTACAATCATCTCTGAAGCACCAACTGAAATTTCCCTTCACTTCAAATGAACTTAGTATGTGATTAGTGGTATGCTGATATGCTTTCTTAAGGCAGATTATAACTACATCGATGGTTTGTTTTCTCTATCTTTTGTTCAGATTTTTTAGAGGAAGAGCATTTCTTAGGCTTGTAGAGTCAGAAGGTCAGATTTTTTTCCTTCTCGAAGCAGCTCTTTAAATTGATACATATGAGTTCTATAGAACTCGCTGGAGATCAAAAAACTCAAAAACGCCTCTATTACGGAAATTTTAACTTTTCTGATGTTATTTAATGATGGTGATTCTCTTGCACTTTTACAAACAAAATTCATTTTAAAGGTGAAATATATAGTTTTCTTCCTTCTAAAACAGAATACACAGTATTTAATCTATGCCCCTTCTTGATGATTCACTCATCACTATGAAAATGAATAACTATTCTGGGATGTGACACAAAGATTTCCTCAGAGGAGCCTGACATGTGTGACAAACTGCTTGTCCTTAAACTAAGTAGCTCCAGAATAATCAATAAACATTTTGAGTTCATGTATCTGGTGGGGTTTTTTTTAAATAGTTTTCCTTCCTCTGTTGTACACTACTTTTTCATAGTCATTTCTTCTTGCTGTCATGTTGCCTGTGCATTTTATTCTCACTTTTATGTGCTATTTATTATGTACTGACATTTTTCTTTAAACACTCTCCAACTCATAAAGGTTACACAGCAGCTTAAAATATATAAGACGAAATTAAGCAATTAGAGGAAGAAAAAGCAAGGGTAAGAGCAAGGAGACTGGGCCAGGGATGAAGTTAGTACTCTCAAAAATGCATCCCAGAAGTTTCTGCCGTTTTGTTAGAAGTGGAATGCGAATTTGGTTCTGAGCTTTTAAGTAACCCATCCAAAGAGATGAGCAACTGTGTCATTTATAAGGTCCATAAGATAAAAATAAAATACTATAATTGGCAGCTTTTAATTTTTTGAGCCCACCCCCCACCCCCCCGCCAAACCAGCTTCTCCTGCTTATTGGAACAGGGTCTCATTTGAGAGTAAATATGCTTCATCAGAGCCTTACAGCAAAGATGGAGCGACATCTATAGTTTACTTGTTTGCTTGTTTCTTTCTGGATTCTTGGCTGCATTCTGAATAGCTGTGGCACATCAGTCATTTCAGGATGAAAGAAGTCAGTCACCTGAGTTTCCCTCTTTATCTCGACTTGGCACAGAGTGAGGGGAAAAGCTTTATCTTACATGTATGTGGTTTTCACATTTCTTCTCATCCACAATCATGTTTCTTTGGGAAGAGGTAAAATACGACTCCAAGCCTGCTCCTTTCCCTGACAGCATTGTAACCTGCTGAACAGGAAGCCTCCACCTGTTTTCATTTTTACTTCTCTTTCTCTTAGCAAAATGAGAGGACAGCTTGTTAAATAGATGGCTTATCACCAGCTGGAGCCAGTATGGTTTTAAGAACTAGAGCTGCTAAAAATAAGAAGTGAATAGTTCCCCCTTTCTGTTGTGTTTGCATTAAACTGTAAGTGCAGACTTGTAAGTAGAAGTTAATGGGACTATCTTTTAAAATACGAGTTATCAAACTCAGAATGATGTTCCTCTAAAGAAACACACGTCCCCAAGTATCACAAATCGTAAGTGATACAATTTATTGAATCCTTGTATCTTTGGGGATAATGTCCCTTCTCTTAAGAAAAATATCTCCCCTCCCAAAGTCCTACCCTCTCAGTGACCCCCAGATGCAGCCCTCCCTGTCCTTTCACTACGGTCTCTGCTTTTCCTCCAGCCAAATGCTCTGCTCTGTGGACACTGTTCCCTGGAAGGTCACCAAGGATTCCTGAGGCCAAACCCTCAGTCCTTGGCCTCACTGCCCTCTCAGCCGTTCTCTTCATTACTTTCTTCCATGATTTTATCTACACCAGCTGCTTCAGTGATTAGCATTTCTGAAGTCTATTCCAAATCCTCATTGTAAAGCCCTAATCACAACTCCCACATTGCATTTGCGACTGTGCACTCATCCCAGTCTTCACTCAGCCCACATCCGTCTCATCTGCCCTCCAGAGGTCCACCTTCCTCTTGACTTCTCTTTTCCAACTAAAGGCATCGCCTCAAAGATATCTCTGACCCTTCCCTCTTCCCCAATAAATAAATCCTAGAAGATTTACCATTTCTTCCATCCTTTGTATTTCCAGGACCACTATTCTGATTTAGGTTCTTGTTCATTCTAACCTGAAAAGCCAGATGACACATCTCCCCCTTTCTAATCACTTTGACTTGGCCTCTATAGTTGATAACTTGCCTTAAAATGCAACCTCTTAGTAGCTACTAAAGCTGAACTCAGAACTCAGCAATTTCACTCCCAAATGCATACCCAACAACAATGCATACATATGTCTACTCAAATGCTTAAAGCAGCACTATTTGAAATAAGTGAATAGGATGAATAAATGAATTGTGGTGAGTCACCCAGCGTAATCTATATACAGCAAAAAGAATGAATGTTTTATGACTCATGCAAAATATAGAAGACTCTCACAAACAATGCTGAGCACAGAAGCCAGATATAAGAGAGTGCCTACTGCATGATTCCATTTATATAACGTTCAAAATGGGGCAAACCAAGACAGAAGAGTGCTTCCCTCTTGTGAGAGAGTGCCTGGCTTCTGGAGTGGTGCTAGCGTTCTAGTTCTTCATCTGGGTGCTGGTCCCATGGGTGTGCTCAGTTTGTGAAAATGCATCAAGCTGTACATTAACATTGTGAATATAAAAAATAAAAGAAATATGTATATTCTGCTATTTCTTTTTTTTCTTTTTTAATTTAATTTTATTTATTTTTTTATACAGCCGGTTCTTATTAGTTATCCATTTTACACATATTAGTGTATACATGTCAATCCCAATCTCCCAATTCATCACCCACCCCCCCGCCACTTTCCCCTCTTGGTGTCCATACCTTTGTTCTCTCCATCTGTGTCTCAATGTTATTTCTAATAATACTATGCCCTTGCTAAAATATTGTTCATGCCTGTGTAATAAGTGTAAGCTTTTCCAGCCTGGTCTCAAAGATTCCATATGTATATTTCCAGGTTTCTTTTCATCCCACTAAGTATTCTCTGAAAAATGTCTGATGCTTACTCCTCTGTGGTCCTGCCCGAGCTGTCTGCTGCCAGGAGTGGCTGCTCCCCTGTCTGCTCTGTCCTTCCTCTCCTCCAAGGCCCATGCCAAGTGCTCTGTCCTCTATGTCGCCGTTCCTGATGCTCTCAAATGGGTGGGACTTCTCCCTCCTTTCAACCCACAGAGCGCTTTGGTTTTCTGCAATTGTCTTACTCTACTTTGTTTTTATTTTGTTACATGTTTTGTTTTGTTTTGACAAATTGTATATATTTAAGGTGTACAACTTGATTTTTTTCTTTTTTAAAAAAATTGAGATATAATTGACATAAAATTATATTAGTTTCAGGTGTAATGATTTGCTATCTGCATATGTTGTGAAATGATCACCACAATAAGTTTAGTTAACATCCATCCCTCACCACACACGGTTATAATTCTTGTTTTCTTATGGTGAGAAATTTTAAGATCTACTCTTAGCAACTTTCAAATATACCATACAGTATTATTAACTATAGTCACTTTGCTGTACATTATTTCCCCAGGAATTATCTATTTTATAACTGGAAGTCTATACCTTTTGACTACCTTCACCCATTTTGTCTACCCTCCAGCCCCCGCCTCTGAAAACCACCAATCTGTTTTCTCTATCTATGTCTTATTCTACTTTGGAATAATAGTGGCTTTTATACGTACTTTGCTTTCTCCTTAAACCATCAGCTCTCTGTGTGTTCTTGGAAAGATCTAACACAAGCCCACAAGTGCTCACTAATATTTTTTGAGTCTACTTTCTTTGCTTTTCTCTATTATTCCTTCTTTAGGACATTGGCTTCAGGATAACTAAAGGAAGCTAATCACTAGAGCTTCGCCACTAAATGTGTAGAGTTGTTGTAAATTAGATTCAATGTTTTTACCTTTTCTCCATGCTCCTCTCAATGTCATAGGGAAGATATTTTTAAAACTTTAATTAGAATATAATAACTCCCCACCCCTCAATTATTTTGAATATGATCCTGGGTATCATATCTCTAATCCACAAATACTTCACTAGATACCTCTAAGATTGGAATCCTTTAAAAAATATAATCACAATACCATCATTATACTTAAAAAAATTAACCACAATCATAGGAATGACTTTTAAGGAAAATTAGTTTAAGCTTGTTTCTCTATTATTTCACATCAGGAGAAGACAAAGGGCAGAAGCTATGAGCCCATCCTCCTATCACTGGAGTGATCCCTTCCAGAAAAAGACTGAACCAACTGTTCAGAATAGGATAGTTCTCCTTTTTCCCCCCTAACAATATATTCAACTTAACGTTTAGTTGGAGCCCTATCTGTTGGATTAAAAACACTGTTTCCTTTTATCAGTTCTACTGGCTATCCCATTCCATGTCAGGACAACTACTGGGGTAGACCCTAGGCACACCATACGGTTTTGGTTCAGAGGCAAAGGAACTCTGGCAGCCTCTTATCTCACCCATAACTTGCCCACCCAATTCATGGACAGAGCTAGGGTGGAGAATATACCAGCAAAGTGAAAGCTCAAAGCAACCTCCTTGTGACAGTCAATACACCGAGACAGTTCTCACAAGGGAGGGACTGGTGATGCCAATGTGAGTCAGGGACCTGAGCCTGCTTGATTGTAAAGGACACACCAATACTCAAAGAGAAGGGCTCCAAGTCTTCTTACCTACTTCATAACAGAGTGAAATGCATTGGGTTGAAAAACAAAGTTATTCTTATGTAGGACATTTCTGGCCTCTTTTACTTAAACATGTTTATTTTAAAATATCTCACAGTTCAATATTTCTAAACAAAGGTTCTATTGCTTAACGGCTGATCTTTATTGTTTTTTAATAAAACTCATTTTTTTATTTGCTAATATATTTAGCTTACAATTTATAGGTCACAGAAAATATCTTTTAAGTATTAGGGACTGGACCTGGATGTGTACAGTGCTGAGCTATTCTCAACGCATTAAATGATACTACTGAGTAATTTAGAGTGTTTTGTTTTGTCTGTGGAGTCCTAACCACTGGACCACCAGGGAATTGCTGTTTAAAGTCTTTTTTTTTTTCCCTTTTTGGCCACACTGCGCAGCATGTGGGATCTTAGTTCCCTGACCAGGGATCAAACTCGTGTGCCCTGCGCTGGAAGCATGGAGACTTAACCACTGGACTGCCAGGGAAGTCCCCTGAGTAATTTAGAGTAACAGTACCAGCATCTTCTGTTTCAACTAGAAGTCTGTGAGAATTGATTAAAAGGAAAAATTCAGTTGCTGGGAAGCATGAGACTAATTAACATATAGATATACATCTAGATCAGTAAGACTGAAACAAGAGGACAATAAAATTTCCAAGTTTTAGATTGGAATGAATCATTTAAAGGCACAAAGCTAATCCAGGATATTGAGGATGGTGTCAGCTGACATCACATTTTAGGGGGACAAACTATACTGGATAGACAATTTTGTATCTGCATGATAGCCCAAAAAAGAACCACCGAATCAAATTTATAGAGGACACTATTCTCTAGTTTTTAGTGAATAATAATTGTAATTATATGGAACTTTTAGAAGAGAAAGCATTGTGTTAGTTAGCTTTTTGAACTCTTTTGCCGTGACCATATTTTATTACAAGATTCTGCTCCCCAGGGGAACTGAGAACATGACTGTGTATCAGAGGGTAAAACAGAGACTCACTGTGCTGTCCAGCTGTATCCAGTGAACCTCGTTGTTGGCGCTGATTCGGGACTGTTGGGTCTGCAGAGTGTATGGGCAGGAGGTGACCTGGAGCACAAGGAGGTTGAAAGCTTCCAGAACCTCTCTGCAGTTAATGACTCTGTCAGCCAATCCATGGCCAGGTTCACCATGTGACAAAGAGCCCGAAATGACACTGTAGAAATATTGAAAGTCACATTAAAACCTCCTAATTTAACTGATTAGATGCAGAATCAGATATCAAAATGGAGGTGGTGTTTTAGCTCTTATTTTTCTGGTTCCTATTAATTGGGGGCAGGAACAGAAGCAACCAACATTAGATTTGGAAGGCAAAGAGGACCCACCTTCTTACCCCTTTCAGACAAATTTCAGGGATTTTTTTTTTTCCTTTTTCAGTTTGTCGCTGATATACCTCAAAGTGTAAACTCAGTTATCCAAGCCAAGGATATCCAGCTCTGTAGCTGAGGTGGATCACTTCAGTTGGAAAGCCCACCTGAATGAGGGAGCTCTCCATCAAAATATGATGCTTATAACTGTGCAATGGTCTGTACCCCCAGAGAGGCCCCAAAGCTACAAGGAATCCCCTCTGTGTAACACACTCTCCTTCCTCACTTGAAGCTGCTAGACCGTGGGGAGGACTCCTCCGGCCTCCTCCCCACGACCAACATTTTCATATCTCTGAGTCATTTTCAGTTCCGTTCAATGTGGAGGTATCCCCACCCCACCCCTCTCCCTCTCTCCCTCTCTCTCCCTCTCTCTCTCTCTCTCTCTCTCTCTCTCTCTCTCTCTCTATATATATATATATATATATATATATATATATATATATATACACATATACATATGTATATTCAAAAAAGTAATCTCAAGGCCCATGAGGATTAAATACAGAGAGATCCAATGTGTAATCCTCAGAGCTATTACCCCAAACTTTCAAAGATGAGGTATACAAGGTCAGTGAGCTATTTCTGCTCATAGAACATGAGCAGTAACTGAACAAGGTGTGGGCAAAATTTCTTTTCTTTATCTTTCCTTCCTCCCTCTCTCCCTTCCTTCCTTCCTTGCAAATCTAACAAGTTATACCAGGTCTTATTTACACCTACATATGGCTCTAGACTGCAGATTATGGAGTACCAAACACATTCTGGCTTCTGAACAAGTGTTTTTGCAATTCTGACATTTCTACCACAGATCAAAAAAATTCCAGATGCCTAACCTCAGTGTGTCCTGAGGAAAGAAAATCTATGAATGTTTGATGATGCCTGAAATTTCCCTCACCTGACGTGGTGAGGACAAACCATGATATGTAATATTTGACAACTATTTGCCCTTAAAAAACAACAACAACAAAAAAAAACTATTTGCTTTTTTCAATCCATAGGAACAAAGATACCCCCTACTAGATAAGTACTGTGATTTGATCTGACTCCGTCACACTACACAAACTGTTATTTCATTAATAAGCCCATAAAGAGATAGGATGGTTTCTTGTTTAAACAGGCAGATTGTGGAAGGTTTTGGATCTGCTCTCAGATCATTGAAGTGGCATCTCCACTGCTGCTAAAGGGAAGAGGGAAGAGAGAAAGGCAAGGAAGAGGAGAAATGGCAGGAAAGGAAGGAAGAGAGGACAAGGAAAAGGAGAAAACAAGAAGAACCACGAGGAGGAGAGGGGGTGGGCGGGAAAGCACATGGCCCTTCTGGGAGCTCACTCACCGCAACCCCCTTGTTGCCACCCTTTCGCTGAAGCAGCTGTGTCCCCACAATGCTCTTAAGACCGGATTTTAACAGGAATTTGTAAATTCACCCACAGTATAGTTAAAATAAAATCAACATTAAAGTGGTAAGAAAAGTTGAGAAAGCAAGGAAAGGGTGGGAATAAGTTAACCATGAGAAGATGCCAACTGGTAGGGTCCATGGTCTTTCAAATCACCACCTTTTCAATTATTTAGTACATGACCATTACTGCTGTAGAAGAAATATTGTATTTGCTCACTCTGAAGCAATCACCTCGTTAGTTCCACATGGGAGTTGTCATGAACTAGCACAAACAGTGTGTACGGGTTCTGTTTCACCCTTCTCATAAAAACTTCAAACTTGGTTTGAATCTCATTGTCTAGACGAACAACATATTTCTCTGCTCTCTGATAGGCTGTCCCATTTTCCTCCAGACCCAAGTCTACAAGGACACCTGCCAAGAAGAAAAAAGAGTTTATCTTTTTTACACACATGTCTATGAGATTAAGTTCAGTACTGATATACTGGGTGCTAACCATATACAGAGATTTACAGAGCAGATAGTTTTCCTTTTCCATATTCCCCACAACAGTTTTGAAGAGGAAATATCAGGTTTCCTTTTCTTTAGAATACCGCACCCCACCTCCCATACTTCATACAAATGACAACAGGGACTGACCTGATACGTTAAGTAGAAGCTTGAATGTACGAGACCTCTGTCTAATTAAATTCTATTTATATGTGAAATATAAACTTATATTTATATGTGAATTTAGTTATGTCTAGTTAAATTCTATTTATCTGCTAACAGCTACTACAGGCCACTTGGAAAAAATGAAGCTTTGGACTAGAGCTCTTGGCCAAATTGATATAATCGTGTAAATCTTCCTTACCCCAAATTTAGCGACAAAACACATATAAGAAAAAAGGAAAATAAAATCTGATATCCAAAGATACATTGCTAGATCGTGAGCTTTTTTAGGTAGTATTTTACTCATTTTATATAGTGACAATGTTGCACAGTACCTAGAGTATGGGATGCCCTCAACGATTATTGGACTATGTACCAAATTAATAGAATGAACTGAATTACTCAAGATAATTATATTGTCAAAATGTTAGAAACTGTAAAACTTGTACTGTATCATTATCTCTGTCTATAGTAAAATTATTTCTACATACAAACATTTAAAATAGTTCTAGGCACATGAAGCTGTTGTTGGATAATTAAAACACCAAATCCTCCTTTAAAATGAAGAGACAAAGTGGCAATTATGTGAGGTGAAGTGTGTGTTAACTAACCTTATTGTGGTGAACATTTCACAATACATACATGCATGAAAACATCACACTGTATACCTTAAACTTAGACAATATGTTAATTATAGCTCAATAAAGCTGGAAAAAAAACACTGCCCCCAAACAAGGGTGCACAACACTCCCCTGCCCAAGACACTCAGCCCTCTGAGAGGAGAGCCTTGTCACTCAAGCCCATGACCCTCCAGGCAGAAGGAACCAGAAGACTGATTAGGGTTAGATATGTCACATTTGGGGGTTAGATATGGTCCTCCAAGGATATCTATTTAATATCCAATATCAGCCACATCTACCAGTTCCAATTGTGTGGAAAAAAATTTAAATTAAAAAAGATAAACAAGTTAAGTGAAGAGACTTTTATGAATTATGTTGACTTAGTTTTGTTTGTCTAGTTTTTCTTTTCATATAAAACCAGACTAATTAACAGCTATATGCAATTAGCATCTAGATGCCGTAATATTAATAGCTCTAAATGGTATAAAAGAAAAAAGGAGGGCTTCCCTGGTGGCGCAGTGGTTGAGAGTCCGCCTGCCAATGCAGGGGACGTGGGTTCGTGCCCCGGTCCGGGAAGCTCCCACATGCCACGGAGCGGCTGGGCCCGTGAGCCATGGCCGCTGAGCCTGCGCGTCCGGAGCCTGTGCTCCGCAACGGGAGAAGCCACAAGAGTGAGAGGCCCGCGTACCGCGAAAAAAAAAAAAAAAAAAGAAGAAAATAGGAAAAATGTTTTACCGCATGAAAAATTCATCATACCAGAAAAGGTAAACAGAAAGGTAATTTTGCTTTCAAACTTTTTTCATCAGGAGCCTTTACTCAGAGATTGTTTTCAATTTCCACCCACGTGTAGTCAAATGATGTTGTGAATATTTCCAAAAGCAATTAATCAGACATTTAATTTGGCAAGTAGTCTGATTTTTTTGGAACGTGGATTGCTTATAAAATTTATTCAACATTCGATAGAGATTTACCGAACATCCATTATATATCAGGTACTATGTCAGGTATTGTGCTCAGCCTGGGGATACACAGGAGGGCAGGACAAACAAAGATCTTAATCTCATGGAGCTTATGATGGAGAAGATGGATATTTTTGACAAGTGTCATGATGAGAGACAAAGTCCTCTGGTGTAGAGGAGGTGAGCAGAGGCACAGAAAGAGGACCTACTTAATCTCTGGTGGTTTCTGTTTCCTTATTTGTAAAATAGGGAGAGTAGAACCAGTTGAAAATTAGTCTATACTTCCTAAGTTTATCCTTAGGAAATAAGCAGTGAGAGTTAGGAGGCTCTTAATATGATAAGACCATAAATAATTCACAAAGAGGAAAAATGTATCTTATGGATAATTGAGTTGATCACATTTCAAAACAAATGAAATGCCGACCAATTGTATGTCTTTGACAGGTCAAGTCCATACATGCCCTTAATGGAAAGACAAAGTTCCATGAATCTCAGAGGTCATTCTCTTAGACATAACATGGTATATTAGTCTATGCTGCCAGCTGGCTCTGCAGTGGTATATCTCGGTGGGGGGGAGGCATATCAGAGGTACTTGATTGTTTTATTTCTAACGGGGCATTTTTAGTATATGATCCTTACCTTTACATTTGTTTTAGACTTGCTTTTAGTTTTAAGTTTTGTTTCTTTCCTGGTTATGAAAGTGATAGATACTCATCTTGGGAAAACTGGAAAGTATAGAGATATATTAAAAAAGAAAAAATCATCCAGGATTCTTTAACTCAAAATAAGCCACTGTGAACATTTTTGTGCATTCCTTCCTACTTTTTTAAAATGGATATTCTGCTACCTAGCTCACATTTTATAACTGTATATCCTGACTTTTTTTTACCTATAACTGTGAAGTGAGAAACAAAACTCTCCACAACAAGTCTAATGATACAGTATTTATCCTTTCATAGAAGCTGGTGGTCTTATGCAGTGTATATTAAAATGTAAACAGAATATAATTTAATATTCCATTTTAATTCCTCTCTCCCTTCACAGCTTCTCCTTAGTAAATGTAAAACAAAAATGGATATGGTCTCTTCCTTCAGAGGGCCTCTTTCAAGAGGTGTTAATGGCATCATTACAAGCATTTTATTTCAACTCAGTAAAAATATCTTATGCTCTTACTATATTTAGAAATAAATGGAACCACCAATTACTGAAAAAAAGAGAGCGAGAAAGAAACAAAACTATCACTATTTACTAATATGTCTTGGTAGAAAACATAAAATAATCCATCAATAAATCAATTAAATTAATAAGAATTTAGTTAAGTTGATGGATTCAAAATCAATTTATAAAAATTAGTTGTATTTCTATATACCAACAGCAAACAGTTAGGAAATGTATTTAAAAAAAACTATTTTACAATGACGTCAGAAAATATTATCTACGAATAAATCTTATAAAAGGTGTATAAGACCTTTATGGAGAAAATGATGAAGCTATTAATGACATTAAAGAAGACTTAAATTAGAAGCATATCATAAACATATAGTTAAAATTTTAAATTGTTTAAAAATGTATATGGCAGAGCAAAGAACCAAGAATAGTCAAGACAGACCTGAAGTAGAAAAGGTGGGAGAGATCTGCCTTACCAGAGACTAAGAATTATACAGCTGTATTAACAAAACAGTGGTTTTGGCATGGAGCAAACCCTGGAAACACACCCGCATGCATATAAAACGGAGATTTATGATAAAGCTTGCAATGTAGATCAGTGGTAAAGGATGGGCTCTTCAACAGTCAGCACTGAAGAACCAAGAAATTATATTGGATCTTACCTGATATGCAAAAAAAAAAAGAAAAAGAAAAAAAAATTCAGGTGGATTAAAAACTTAAATGTAAAAGACAAAACTCTAAAAATTTTAGAAGACAATAAAGGGAGAATAACTGTGGCAACTCATAGAGGATTACTTAAACAGAAAAGGCCAAATGATAGATAAACTTAAGAAGGTCTATTCATCAAAGATATTATAAATAAAAAGACGAGCCTACCAAATCTGTAACTAGTATTACTAAACAGGATTAGTATTCAGAATACATAAATTACTCCTACAAATCCGAGAGAAAATGGGCAAAAAAAAAAAAAAAGAAACCTTTAGCAGGCATTTCCTAGAAGAAACCCAAATGGCCAATAAATATCTGAAAAGATGTTCAGCCTCATTAGTAATAAGGGAAATAAAAACCATAATAAAGTGGAATAATACCACATTAATACAAATTTTTTAAAACAAGATAACTGTAAGAAAGTAGTGGATGAAAGAAAATACTTATGTACCTCATTTCTGCAAAACAAATTCAAGAAGGATAAACCACAACCTAAAGAGATTGGTTACCAGTAGGGGGATGGGTGGGAAAGGGGTGTAAAGAAGGGAAAATGGGAATGAGTAGGTATGAGGAGGGGAAGATGCTTCTCTGAATATACCGTTTTGTATAGCTTTGACTCTTAGAACCATAGAACAAAGTTAATCAAGAATGGAGTAGGGGGTGGGGGGGCTTCCCTGGTGGCGCAGTGGTTAAGAATCTGCCTGCCAGTGCAGGGGACACGGGTTCGAGCCCTGGTCCGGGAAGATCCCACATGCCACGGAGCCACTAAGCCTGTGCGCTACAACTACTGAGCCTGTGCTTTACAGCCCACGCTACTGAAGCCCGCGCGCCCAGAGCCCATGCTCCGCAACAAGAGAAGCCACCGCAAGGAGAAGCAACAAGAGAAGCCACCGCAAGGAGAAGCCTGTGCACTGCAACGAAGAGTAGCCCAGGCTTGCCACAACTAGAGAAAGCCTGCGCGCAGCATTGAAGACCCAATGCAGCCAAAAATAAATTTAAAAAAAATGAATGGAGTGGGGGTACTTCCCTGGTGGTCCAGCGGTTAAGACTCCGTACCCCCAATGCAGGGGGCCCGGGTTTGATCCCTGGTCAGGGAACTAGATCCCACATGCCGCAACAAAGATCCTGAGTGCCACAACTAAGACCCGGCGCAGCCAAATAAATAAATAAATATTTAAAAAAGAAAAAAAAAAAGAATGGAGTGGGGCATGGGGGGTTGGGTGGGAGGAGAGGCAGGCAACATGGAATCCAAATGGTAACAAATGAAAACTAACATAACCACATTGATGGGGGGTGAGCATGAAAAGAGCAAACCTTAGTAAAACAAATCAGTTTTGGCTGGAAACCATAAGGCTAAAGACCAAAAGAATTGTATGGCAACACTTTAGCTGGCAATCTGTTTTCTCACAGGGGTGTGGGTTAGCAATTGTGTAACTTCTAGGAAAAAAAATCAAAGAAGTGAATATGTACATTATAGATAACAAGAATCAGGTTTCTGGGCTTCCCTGGTGGCGCAGTGGTTGAGAGTCCGCCTGCCGATGCAGGGGACGTGGGTTCGTGCCCCGGTCCGGGAAGATCCCACATGCCGCGGAGCGGCTGGGCCCGCGAGCCATGGCCGCTGAGCCTGCGCGTCCGGAGCCTGTGCTCCGCAACGGGAGAGACCACAACAGTAAGAGGCCCGCGTACCGTAAAAAAAAAAAAAAAGAATCAGGTTTCTCCCTGTCAGAGAAAGAAGTTACAAATAGAGAAATGGGGAAGGACTAAAAGGAACCTTGCAGTGTTCACATGGAATTGGAGATAGCAGTTAAAGTCATGAAAAACAAGGTAAAATTGAAGACATGTCCCAGGTTGCAGGAGACTAAGAGGACAAAAGAACCGAATGCAATGTTTGATCCTGGATTGAATCCTGGAACGAAAAATGACATTAAGGGAAAACTAGTGAGGTCTTTAGTTGGTTAATAGTTTTGTTCCAGAATTGATTTCCTGTTTTGATCATGGCACTATGGTTATATAAATTCTCAACTTTAAGCAAAGCTGGTGAAGGGTTTATGTGAACTCCCTATTTTTTAACAGCTTTATTAATATATAGTCCACATACATTTCACCCATATAAAATGTGCAATTCAATAGCTTTTAGTAAATTCACAGAGTTGTACAACAATCACTACAAGCAATTTTAGAACATTTTCGTGAAACCCCAGACCCTTTAACCATCATCCCTCAATTCCCCCCTCAGTCCCCCAGCCCTAGGCAATTACCAATATATTTTCTTTCTCTATAGGTCTCCTTGCTCTGGACATTTAATGTAAATGGAATCATAACAATATCTGATCTTGCGTGACTGGCTTCTTTCACTTGGAATACCGTATTCAAGTTTCATCCATGTTTTAGCATTCATCAATACTTCATTTCTTTTTATTGCTGAGTAATATTCCATTGTATAGTTTACTACATTTTATATATCCATTCATTATGGACATGATAGACATTTGAACTGTTTCCACTTTTTGGTTATTATGAATAATGCTATTGTAAACTTTTGTATACAGGTTTTTTGTGTGGACCTATATTTTCACTTCTCTCTCATTTCATATCTAGGAGTAGAATGGCTGGATCATATGGTAACTCTTTGTTTAACCATTTGAAGAACTGCTAGACTGTTTTCTAAAGTAGCTAAACCACTTACATTCCCACCAGCAGTGTATGAACTTCCAGTTTCTCTACATATTACTTGTTATTGTCTCTCTTTTTGCTTATAGCAATCCTCATGGGCATGAAGTAGTATTCATTGTGTTTTTGATTTTCATTTCTCCAACTGCCTAATGGTGTTGAGCATCTTTTCATGTGCTCTTTGGTCATCCGTATATCTTCTTTGGATATGTGCCCATTCAGATCCTTTACCCATATCTTAATTAGGCTATTTGTCTTTTTATTATTGAGTTATAATAGGTCTTTAAATATTATAGATATGTCTCTTATCAGACATATGATTTGCAAATAATTTCTCCCATTCTGTGGGTTCTCTTTTCATTTTCTTGATGGTGTCCTTTGAAGCACAAATGTTTTTAATTTTGATGGTGTCCAGTTTATCTATTTTTGTTGTTGGTGGTGGTGGTGGTGCTCTTGGAATCGTATCTAAGAAATCGTTGCTTGATCCAAAGTCATGAAGATTTACACCTATGTTTTCTTCTAAGAATTTTATTGTTTTAGGTCTTACATTTAGGTCTTTGATCTGTTTTAAGTGACTTTTTGCTTGTGAGGTAAAGGTCCAACTTCATTCTTTCACATATGGATATCAAGTTGCCCCAGCACCATTTGTTGAAAAGATTACTTTCCCCATTGAATGGTCTTGGCACCCTGGTCAAAATTCAGTTGACCATAAATAGCAGGGTTTATTTCTAGACTCTCTCAATTCTATCCCATTGATTTATATGTCATCTTTATGCCAGTACCACAATGTCTAAATGCTGTACCTTTGTATTAAGTTTTAAAATGGGGCAGTGAGAGTCTTGCAACTTTGTTCTTCTTTTTAAATATTGTTTTGGGTATTCTGGGTCCCTTGAATTTCCACATGAATTTTAGGATCAGCTTGTTAATTTATGCAAAGAAATCAGCTGGGCTTTTGATAGGGAATGCATTGAATCTGTAGATCAATTTGGGGAATACTGCCATCTTAAAAATATTTATGTCTTCCAATTCATGAATGTAGACTACCTTTACATTTATTTAGGTCTTTTTAAATTTCTTTCAACAATGTTTTTTAGTTTTCAGAGTATAAGTTTTACACTTCTTTCATCAAATATATGCCTAAGTATTTTATTCCTTTTGATGCTATTATAAATGGATTTTTTTTAAGCCAGCATATTGTGATAATTTTCTTTTTTTTTCTTAACATCTTTATTGGAGAATGGAATTATTTTTAAATGTCATGTTTGGATCTCTTGTACTGTTTCTGTGACTTTTCTGAAGATATAAAATCATTTAAAAATTAAAAAAACTTAAAAATAAGCATGACCATATCAAACATTTGCAACTGAAACACATACATCGCTAGTGGGAATGTAAATATAACCAACCACCTTGGAAAAAAATTAGCATTATTTAGTAAGCTTGAAAGTGTACATAACCTATGCCCCAACAATTCTTCTCTCAGAGAAACTCTTGTACATGTGTACCAGCACTGTTTGAAATAGAAAAAACTAGAAACACCCTAAATGTCCATCAACAGGAGAGATGATTTTTTTTAAATGTGTGTTATATTCATTGAATAGAATACTAAAAAGCAGTAAAATTAGTGAATTACAGCTATATACAACAACAGGATTAATCAAAAGAATGTAATATTGAGTATAAAAAGTAAATTACAGACAAATGCACTTACAAAAAGGTTTAAAGTATACAAAATTAAACAATATATTGTTTAGGAGTTATGCACTATGGCAAAACTATAAATAAAACAAGGGAATAATAAACACAAAATTCAGCATAATAGTTACCCTTGAAAGAAGACGAATGTTAGCATCAGGGAGGGGAACAAGAGTCTTCAGTAAGTTATTTTGATAGGTACACGGGTGTTCACTATATTGTGATTTTTAATACCTCATAAAATTTATAAATTTGACCTATTCAATATTTAAAATTTCTTAAATTTTCTTTCTACTTTGAATACTATAGAAAAGTTGAAAGACTAGTGCAATAAATACTTGTATACCCTTCAATTAGTTTCACCAATTGTTAATATTTTGGTACATTTGCTTTTTCTCTTTATTACTTTTTATTCATTGTTGTTATTATCGCTGAATAATTTAGAATATATAATATTCACCCTTATATACCTCAATATGTATTTCTTAAGAGCAAAGGCATTCTCTTACATAACTAAAATACCAGTATTACATCCAAAGAATTGAACTAACATTGATATAATATTCTCTAGTACACAGCATACATTTGGTTTTTTTAAACTAATTTTTATTGGAGTGTAGTTGATTTACAGTGTTAGTTTCTGCTGTACAGCAAAGTGAATCAATTATACATATACATATATCCACTCTTTATTAGATTCTATTCCCATATAGGTCACTAAAGAGTACTGAGTAGCGTTCCCTGTGCTATGAAGTAGGTTGTTATTAGTTACCTATTTTACATATAGTAGTAGATATGATTTTCACGAATTGTCCCAGAGCTGTGTTTTTTACTTTTTATTTTTAGGTCTAAGATCCAATCAAGAATTAAGCATTGTACTTGCTTGCAGTGTCTCTTTATTCTGTATAATTAAAACAGCTCCCCTGTCTTTTTTCTTTTTTGGTCTTTTCATAGATATTTTAAAAATGCAGGCTAGTTGTTTTGTAGAATGTCACACAATCTGGATTTTTCTGATAGTGTCCTTGTGATTAGATTCACGTTAAACATTTTTGGCAATTATGCTTCATAGGTGACATCATGTACTTCCCCTTGTTCATAATGTCAACCTGTCCCATAATGGGAGATGGCGAAGTTTGATTGCATGGACATGGTACTGTCTACTGCCAGGTCTCTCCATTGTAAAGATGCCTTTTCCTCTTTGTAATTTTTAATATGTGGGATGACACTTTGAGACTGTGTGAATATTTGTTCCTGAATACATTTTACCCAATGGTTTCAGTACCCATTGATGATACTTGCCAGAATCAATAATTATATTGTAGGGCTTCCCTGGTGGCGCAGTGGTTGAGAGTCTGCCTGCCGATGCAGGGGACACAGGTTCATGCCCCGGTCCGGGAAGATCCCACATGCCACAGAGCGGCTGGGCCTGTGAGCCATGGCCGCTGAGCCTGCGCGTCCGGAGCCTGTGCTCCACAACGGGAGAGGCCCCAACAGTGAGAGGCCCGCGTACCGCAAAAAATAAAAGAAAGAACACATGTCTTTGTTCACTGAGCTTAATGCTCCACTACATCATCCTACTTACTATATTGGTAGTGCAAAACAGGGATTTCTTAATTCTGTTATTTTCTTATGTTGATTAGCTGGTACTCTTTTATAAAGGAGAGCTTGCGTCCCACCCCTCACTCCTGCCCCTTTTATTTTTTTTAGCATTACTGTGGACTCATGGGCTTTACAAAAATCCAGCAGGTTACAATCCACTGCCATCATTCCTTTAGATGCCCCAAATTACCAAGTTTGGACAGCAAAGTCTCCTTCAAGCAGGCTGCTGTGTCCTTTCGACATGCCTCCATCGATCTTTGAGTACTTTCGCACTTTCTGGAAACCAAGATTCCAGACTGTTCCTACCTCAGAGCTGGTATAATGGGGAATGGTATTTATAACCTAAGATCTAGATGCTAAATGTGCACACACACACATTTGATACTAAAATATCATTTTATTTTATTTTATTTTTTTTGCGGTACGCGGGCCTCTCACTGTTGTGGCCTCTCCCGTTGCGGAGCACAGGCTCCGGACGCGCAGGCTCAGCGGCCATGGCTCACGGGCCCAGCCGCTCTGCGGCATGTGGGATCTTCCCGGACCGGGGCTCGAACCCCTGTCCCCTGCATCGGCAGGCGGACTCTCAACCACTGCACCACCAGGGAAGCCCTAAAATATCATTTTATTTTTAAAGATTATTATGATGTGGACCATTTTTAAAGTCTTGAATTCACCACAACACTGCTTCCGTTCTAAGTTTTGGTTTCCTGGCCGCAAGGCATGTGGGATATTAGCTCCTCGACCAGGGATCAAACCCGCACCCCCTGCAGTGGAAAGCTATGTCTTAACCACTGGACCGCCAAGGAAGTCCCAAAATATCACTGCTTTTAAAACCTTTCAGTGGACGGAGCTAAGAGACATTTAGTATTTTTCAAGTTATAAGTTTATACTTCTATCTCCAATTTAAATCTAAAATGAATATTTCTCCTTTCTTTCATGTAAGAACACTGTTTTTCAACATTAAAATATTTACCCATTTTCTCTATACTGTGATATACACAAAATAGCTTAAGATTATCAGTACCACTTCCAACCACATACTGATTAAAATTCAAGATTCATTTGCAATTCTTTTTACCCTTAGGATATGATATATCACACTGAGAATGTTCAATAAGAAAACCCTGTTTAAAACAATCCTTGAATTAATTCTTTTTGGTGTGTGGTTATGTTATCAATTTGATATGCAGTTAGGTTCATTTATTTTTGTTTGCATTTAATATTTTTTCCCCATCATCTTAATTTAATTTAATTTTTTGACTATGTAACTCATTTATAAGGATCAAAAGTCAAAACTATATTAAAAGTTATACTCATTCCATCCCTATCTCTTCCACCCCATATAGGATAACTTTTTCATTAGTTTCTGGTTTTACCCTCATGTTTTGTTTTGTTTTCCAAAAATATACTTAGAGGTGTGACATCTGAAAATGGTCAGAAGTGCCGAGAAATGGCTGGTCTGAGAAAGGTCACTTTCTATATTCTCGATAATTTATTTATCACAGTTCTATAGGATTAAATAAAAGTTTATGTTCTAATAAATCATAAGCAAATCTCACATTTTTCCAACTCCACAATAAAAAATGGACATCAGCAGAGTCCAACTGGGATACTGATGGTAGCACCAAGAGATTCAGGGCCATGTCTACCTAAATAATAAATCTTACTTTTTAACATGAATGGGAACTTAGGAGGCATCAGTAACTCTTCTTCTTTTAGGACATTTTGCAACTTATTGAGTCCTAGAACAGAGCCAGTGGTGGTTGGGAATCACCTAAAGTGTTTGGTGATTGGTTGGTGTTCCCTAAAGGTGATTGATCTGAACGTTGGGAGCTGCCTTAGGTGGTGCCGCAGTCATGGACGTCTTCCATGGAAATAACCAACTCCAAAGAAGAGGAACCTTCTTGGATGGACAAGGACTCCAAGCAACTAGACTGTAGCCACTTGTGCCCCCTTTGGCTTTACTGAAGGCTACGGGTCCAGATGTGTTTAAGCATTAGCCTGAATTCCCCTTTATGGGATTAGAGAAAAACAATATCATGTCCTCCAAGGCCATTCCTCACAAAACTTTAAAGGGGAAACAGCAATTTTTCAACCATCTAAGGGTCTTGAAGGGGAATAAAACCAAGAACACAGGCACCAAGTCCACAATATCTTGTGAGCACTAGTGTCAAAGCCATAGAGGTGAAAAGTCTGAATGAGTGGCCAGAACCCATCACTAGAAGGAGCTAATCAGCCTGAGTATCAGGTTAAACTGATAATAATCAGGGAAATCTAAAATGTCCAGGTATCAGTAAAAATGACCCAGTGCTCATCTCAATGCCCCATGGTACTGCTTATTTATTTGGAGAGAACAATGTGGTCTGGCTTGAATGTTATTATCTCTTGTTTTTTTTTTTTTTTTTTTTTTTTTTTTGTGGTACGCGGGCCTCTCACTGTTGTGGCCTCTCCCGTTGCGGAGCACAGGCTCCGGATGCGCAGGCCCAGCAGCCATGGCTCACGGGCCCAGCCGCTCCACGGCATGTGGGATCTTCCCGGACCGGGGCACGAACCCGTGTCCCCTGCATTGGAAGGCGGACTCTCAACCACTGCGCCACCAGGGAAGCCCTCTCTTGATGTTTTTTAATAAATAATTTTATTTCTAAATTTTTTATTTCTAAGTTTTATTTCTTGTTCTTCCTGTCAAGAAGACATCCTAAAGAAAAATAAAACTATTCTTAGTTTTAGCTGTTCATCTTCCCTTGGGATCGAGTTAATTTCTCTGAAGTTTTGGTATGCAAAAGTATTCTAATGCTTAAAAGGAAATGAACATCATATTTAATTTTTGGCTGATTTTATGGGTTTGTTATAACTGCTTTTACTGATATGTCTTCAGGTCCCTATTACAAAAAAAGTAGAATATAAATAATAAATTGCTATTGTTTTTTAAAAAAGGAAATGAAAATCCAGAAAATAATCATTAGAGCATGCTGAAGTTTTAAGTATTATAACAATGGACATTCCTTCACCCTGGCTGTCTCTTTTCAGCAAATAACCTGGGAGGACGACAGGAGGAGGGTGGCGGGCAGGGAGGCCAAGCAAGGACTCGCTGCCGGTGGGTGGGAGACACGGATCGCGGCGAGCAAGGTCTACTGAGAACAGACCCAGTACCCGAGGAAGGAGAAGATGTTGCTGCCACTATCGGTGCCACTGAAACCCTATCAGAGGAGGAGCGAGAAGAGCTAAGAAGAGAACTTGCTAAGGTAGAAGAAGAAATCCAGACTCTGTCTCAAGTGTTAGCAGAAAAAGGAAAGCACCTAACAGAGATCAAGCGGAAATTTGGGATCAATTCACTACAGACACTAAAACAGAACATTGCCAAAGGGTGGCAAGATGTGACAGCCACGTCTGCATACAAGAAGACCTCTGAAACCTTATCTCAGCCTGGACAAAAGGCTTCAGCTGCTTTTTCATCTGTTGGATCAGTCATCACCAAAAAGCTGGAAGATGTAAAAAACTTCCCAACTTTCAAGTAATTTGAGGAAATCGTTGAAAACTTAAAGTCTAAAGTAGGGGGAACCAAGCCTGCTGGTGGTGATTTTGGAGAATTCTTGAATTCGACTGCAAACGCTAGTTCCACCACCACGGAGCCTCTTCCAGAAGAGACACAGGAGAGCCTGTGAGATTCCACCTTTGTTCTGCTACTCGCTGCCAGATGCTGCAAGCGAGATCCAAGCACATCTTGTCAACATTCATTGCCATGAATTTCCACCAGATGTGCTTTTGTTGAACTTTACATATTCCTTTGACCAAATAGTTTGTGGGTTGAACAACGTAAATATCTTAACCTCTATTCCTGGGAGACGCTCTTTCATGTGCATTTAAGGCCCTTTATTTAGGAAATATCATTATAAAAACACATATAGTACCTGGAGATCCTCACTAGAATGACCTAAGAAGCTGTGGGTTATCATAATTGCTTTCCTACTTTACAAAATTGCTCTGGATCTGGGATACCAGTTTGATCTTTGTCTTCTATACAATTTTCTTTTTTCCTCTTTGAATCTCTGTATATTTGATTCCTAAGATTGCTCTTTAAAATTTTCTGTATCCTGGTTATTAAAAGTTTTGGCAAAATGTTCTTTACCTCCAAGGGAAGAACTACCAGCTACAAAAAATATTTCGAAAAGATATTGTTTTGGTATAAGTTATCTTATAGCTTGGGTGTTTGAAGACACCAGACTAAATATTCAATTGGTTATAGTTTTGTAAGTGACAATATGTACAAGTAATTCAAAATCCTAGGCGACTTGAGAGTGGAGCCCTCACATCCTTGTTTATCACCATCTGTGACAGTAACCATTTTAGTGTCATGGTTATTATGCGTCATGGTTATTATGCCACTTACAGCTACTTATTTTTCACCAGATTAAAATTTTAGTTTTGGAGTAAATTGTAAGTTAACGTTCTGAATCAAGCATATTGTATTATCAATACGTTGAAATATGAACACTCTCCTCAAATGTTCAGTTCAAAAGCCTGAAAGTTTTTAGATCTAGGTAGCTGAAAAGTGCTAAAATCAACCACATTAGGGGAAACATTGTTGTCTTCATTTAATTCATTTAGCAGCATTTACAGTAAGTAGCACACCAAGTTATATGACTAATATAACTTGAAAAAATTTTATATTAAGGGGTTGGTGATAACTCCTGAGGATTTAATGCATTAATAAAAATCAACTCATCATTTTCTACTTACTTGTTTTCAGTGTGTTAGAAATTACAAAATGATACTGTAGATATTGTCCCCTGCTTTAAAAACTGAGTGTCAGGGCTGAATGAACCAAAGCCTCTGGAAGTATCTACATGGAGGCCAAGGTACTCTATTAATGCTAATGGCTACTTACTATCTTTTCCTTATGCAGTGTATGGTTATGGCCTACAATGTTGTATTTGTTATTTATCAAGTTGTGATTGTTTTATTATTGTTTAAGCCAAATGTTAATTGCCAAGCTTGGAGTGACCTAAAGCATTTTTTAAAAGCATGACTAGATTTACTTTGGGATAAATTGATTTTATCCAAATCTGAAAAGCTACAAGTGTTGATTGTTATAAAATATTGATAACATGCTGCCATTCTTGATTGCTGGAGCTTTTGTTAGCACTTCAGATGCAACTGAAACTATGCTCTATTACATGTGAAAAGCTTAATAAATTCTGTATATCAGTAAAAGAAAAATAAATATATAACCTGGGAATTGAAACGGCTGGTTAAAATTCCGGGTAATTGCTTTCGGTGCCCATTGCTCTGGTGGTCCCACTGTTTTCTGGTGGCCTGGCTGGCTCCCTTCTGTCCTCCCAGTGGGAGAGAATTCTCTAATTTGGGTTCGGTGAGACTTCACTGTGTGGTGTATATGACTATGCTGTTTGTTTGGGTCAAGGAGGAAAGCAGCACTAGATCTGCACAAGAAGAGCATTCTGAACACACAGATACGACTTCAGAGCCCCGTGTGACTGACAGATACACCTGTTACATACCCATCTTAAGGGCTTTACTCTTGGCCAAAGTAGGTTTGCGAAACATGGTTTTAATGGCTGAATTTGTTTTTGCCACAGGACTGCCACATCTTAAATATTAATTACTTCTATGTCTTCCTCTTATTTATTTATTTATTTCAGCTGTGCCACACGGCTTGTGGGATCTTAGTTTCCCAAACAGGGATTGAACCCAGGCCACGGCAGTGAAGGCACCAAGTCCTAACCACTGGACCGCCAGGGAACTCCCTATGTCTTCCTCTTAAAATAGATTTTAACTTAAAATTCAACAGAACGTTACAAAACTTCAGTTCAACACATTTGTTAAGTGTCTCCTGTGCCATAGAGAAGACAGACCTATACCCTGAATATTTGCTTTCTAGCTGAAGAGAAAGATCATCAATAAACACACAGCCACTACGCAGTCTTGAGTGTCGGGCTGGAGCACCACAGGGTACAGAGTAGCACTGGAGCATGACTTGTAGAAGGAAGGCTGGGAAAGGATGTGTCTTGGAAGCCAAAGGCACTGCAGTGCTTAAAGGAAGGAATGGAGGGCACCTGTGCTGTCAGGAGTCCAGGTAAGGACAGAAAAGGTCATTGGTGACATTGGTGAGAATCCTAGAAGCGTGGCAGTGGGGAGTGGAGGCCAGTTTGCAGGGTGTTGAGTGACTGGGAGTTGAGGAAATGAAGATGACAACAGACAACTCCCTCAGTAAGCTTGTCACTTAAGTCGAGGAGGATAAACTGGAGGGTTAGGTAGGATTAACAGAGGCTTGCTTGTTTTGTCTCTGAGGGAGTGGGGTAGGTTAAAACTGATGGAATGAGCTCCAGGAGGGAAGGAAATGGAAGGTGACAATGAGAAAGGAGATCATCAGAGTATGAGGTCCATGAGAATAAGACAGCACGGCCTCCAGAGCAAGGTGGGAGAAGCAGGCTTACACAGAGCAGGGCAGCTCTTCACTGATCAGGAAGGAAGGGGGAATGATGGGTGTATATGCAGGTAGGTTTCCAGATTTGGAAGGAAGTTTTTACCTGAAGTTTTCTTCCTCTGGGGGTGGGGGAGGGGAGAAATAAGCGGCATGGTCCTTTGCTAAGAGAAGGATGAGGTCAGAACTGTGAGTGAAACGGAGTCTGCAAGAGCCAGTCACCGTGGAGAGCGGGAGAGAGAGCCAACTAAAGAAGCAGAAGGAATTTACGAGGCATCAATCGGAAAGGCTGATTTTTTTTCCCCACACAGTGTATGTTGCAAAGAAGTCCGTGGTCTGGTGTTGGGGTTGTTAGAATTTACAATTCCAGGATCCAGGAGCGTCTGGGATATGACTAGGGGGCAGGCGCCTGATGAGCAGTAGAGGTAAAGGTGTTTGCGGATGAGAGCTTAATGCAGAGAAGCTAGGATTCGGTGGGGTCGTCCACTTGGAGGGGAGGTGGTGGCTGTGAGGCAGGTGCCAACGCTGTCTATAAACTAGGGGTGGGCACTGGGCAGCTACGACGTGGTTGGAAACTGACTTCACAGATGCTAACGTTAGATACTTGTTCAGTTCTATTTGTACAGAGTAATCTCTGGTGTTTCCCTACTCCACCTCAGGGCAGAGTGCTTTCCTAGTACTTTCTTCCCTGGGATCCCACTCCCTGCTGCCTTTCTCACTTCCTTTTTTCCGCTTACATTTTCTGCTGACCAACAAGGAGACAAGGTTGATGAGACCAAGAAAATACATTTCAGAAAGTGAAATTGCCTTCCTTTATCTCTTCTCCTCCCCTCCTAATCTCTCCCACTGCCTTAAAACCTATCTACGTATCAGCAGACGAAACTGTCTCTCTGGTTCTTTTATGATCAGGCATGTGTTGAGGTGTCAAATTTACGTCATTCCCCTGAGCATGATAAAACTTCCTTGACTGGATACTCGTAGATCTGCTCCCATTTGCTGGGGGCTCCCACGGATACCATTTTAAAAGCAGGGAGGAGGAAAATATGGTGTCACTAATCCTTCCTGTTTTCATCCTACTCATGTGGAGTTGAAAGTGGCTTGCACTTTGATCGCATTTTGATAACCTAGTACTCTAATTTATAGCATTTGGAGCTTCTTGAATTAGAAGAACTATGCTACAACATCAGTCTGTAAAAAAAAATGACACTAAAACAAAAGAATTTCCTATGGTCTAAAAATTCCTTATGTTGCTTTTCCATTGATCACTGCAGCATTTACAAGTCCATCTGGGGCAAACTTAAAAAGGTTTAACCCATTTCATTTCTTTTTTCTTTACCTTCCAATTCTTTCTGTACTGTTTTCTTTTGTCTTCTTTTCCTCCCTGCCTCCCTTCCTTCGTTAGAAAGTAAGTTAAGGTCCCAAATGCTTCGCCTTAGTGCTGAGTCTGCAACAATGTGATGGTTTCTATTTTCACCTTTCCCTTTCAGCCACACAAGGGCTGCCAAGGATGTGGCCTTTCTGCATGTCCTGGCTGCTTCTCCCTGCCTGGTGCTTTTCCTGGCAGGCTGGCTGCTGAAATGCTTCCTTTAGGGAAAGGCAAATGGAACCAGAGAGCAAAGCACTTGGACACTGGTGTTCCCTCTGCCCATCCCTCCCCTTCCTCCCTCCAGCCCCAGCTCTCCCTTCGAACCCGAACCCGTAGTTGAGCCCCTACTGGTGCCAGGCCCAGGAGAGGCAGAAATGAGGCACCAGGCACACAGAGATGAGAGAACAGTCCTTGTCCCCAAAGCACTGCCCTCTGGACCTTAGGCAAATGTAGCTCTCCTTGATTCACATGGCAAAATATGAGGAAACTGAGTCAGATGACTTCTTGAGAATCCTCTGTGTTTTCATAGCAATGACTTTCAAGAGTTGTTTTAGTGGAGAATCTCTGCTCTGGACAATCTCTTTACACCTTAAAATGCTTCTGGTCCTTCGGGTTCTATCAACTGTGATGTGTTCCAAAAATACAAAGGTATTCAAATAAAAAAAGCAAATAAATTTTGGTGTTGTTATGATATGGAATATCATACACATTCATTATGAGTGACGCTTACAAAAGCTTAATGATGTGGAAAAATGTGCCTACTATAATATCAGACATAGGCAGAGAAGAGAGCTTGGAACACTAGGTATTAAGTCATTTTAACAGTGATTATCCTTGAGTGGTGGGATTATAAGTGTTTAAATTTTCCTACTTTCTTTTATTTTTCAAAATAAAACAACAACTCTGGTTTTTTGTATAATAAAAATGAATACAGTTATTTAAAAATATATAGAAGTGATTGTTCCTGCAGCAAAAATTTTCAGTATGTATGCCAAGGCCAGATGTGAATAATTTTAAAAATATGCTTTGCCTTGAATTTTCTGAATCTCTGTAACACTGATTTTCTTGGATTCTAAGCTTATGTAACTAGTCAAATACCAGTCCTTTCTGAGGAATGATAATCTCAAAATACTCACTTTGGAAAAATCTGAGGGCGTTGAGAAGGGAAAAGGAAGGACCAATAGAGTTTCTCTATCTGTCAAAAATGCAGGGTTTTATTTAGGGTCTTGCATTGATTAAGAAAGGTGAAAATACAGGTCATCAAGAGGTTATTTGAGGAAAAGGCTCTGGGGAGAGTACAACCACTTGACCATGGATGATTTCACCCCTTGAAACAGGTGCTAAGATGACCTGGCTGGAGTATGACTGGGATATCAGATCACAAACTCAGGAAGGCCACAAATGCCCTTTGGTACAAGTAAAAAACCTACAAGAGAAGGTGCTCCCTCCACAGTAATAAAGTGGAAAATCCACAAGAAGTAGCAAAAATCTGGTTAATGCCTGGTGTGACGAAAACCCCTTCATTTCCCTCAATGGAGGGGGGCGGAAAGAAAATGACGAATGGCCAGTAGCTGAGGAGGTCTAGAACTCACTCCAGTTTCTGGGAGAGCTGTGAGAGAAGGCATTTGACCGTCTCTGGCTAATTCACCTATAAGTCAATATTTCTAACAGGCCATTTTGTAACTTGTCATTCAAAATTTTAGAGGCTAAAACACAGGTTGCACTGTTAACCAGGCGCTTGGGTCTCGACGAGGCATGGAAAGACTTTACATGTCTCAGTCACAGCCACTAAGAGGTGTTAAAGAGGGAAAAGCCTTTTGTTAGTCAGCTCATCTGGCCCATGGAACTTAGAACGAAAGATTTTTTGTACAGCTGTGCTAATCAAAGAGTGGTCCTCTGACCAGCTGCCCAGGTAGCCCCTGGGAGCTTGTTTGAAATGCAGAATCTGGAGCCTACCCAGACCTACTGAAGGGGAATCTGCAATTTAACAAGATCCCTAGTGATCTGCATGCACCCTAAAGTTTAAGGAGCACTGAATGTCAGGTGTGGAACATATAAACTGTATGTTAAGCTCTTCTGAAGTTTTCTGCTTCCTGTTTTCAAATATATTGAAAATAAATTTTTTAACTGTGGCAAAAAGATTTATCCTCCAGTTAAAATCTCTGTGTGTGTGTGTGTGTGTGTGTGTGTGTGTGTGTCTTCCCCCAGCTAAGGTACTCAGAAGCAACTTGACATTTATAATTTCTTTTTCAAACCTAGTTTACAAAAGCAGGCATTTTCAGCAGTCTCAATTTTCTAAATTCCTTATTGCTTCTTGTAATTCTAAGCAACTTTTATGTTTGAGAGGGATGTTATTTACCACAGACTTCTAAAATATTTGCTCCCTACCTTTTCACGTTTTCTGGAAAAAAATTTTTTTCCTCTCTACTTATTCTCTTAAAGAAATTAGGAGAAATTCTAACTTTGAATTATTTTAATGAGGTTTCTCATTGCTGACACAGGGCATGGCGTTCTGGTTTCTAGGCTGAAAAATCTGCTGGTAGTGTGCAAAAGGTACAAGAATCCTCCCATGAGAATGACTCACTGAGCCACAGAAGGACTTCAGGTGGCACAGACCCCGTCAGCCCAGGCAGGGCTATCTTTGCCTTGAGGACATTTCTCTTCATAAATGAGTGGCCAGTTTCTAATCCACTGATGACATCACAGACTTAATAGAATCAGGCCCCTAAAAATGTTTGGATTAAGCCAAAGAAAGAGACAGAGGGAATCTAAGGCTGGATCTAGGCAGGGCCCTCTTTGAAAGTTCCATCCTACCTGATTGTCGAATCCGTTGAAGAGTTTGCTGGACCAGAACCTCTGATCTTGGGACAATGATGATGAAGTCCACTTTGCTGAAGTGGCCGAGGTCCAGGCTCTGGCTGCCGCTGTCTGCTATGGCACACACCTGGGACAAGAGTTTTCTGGCAACCGTAAGCTGCGGTTGATAAATCTGGAAGGGTTCATTATCTAGATCTAAAATTTAAGAAAGTCATAAGAACAAGATTAATTCACTTCTGTGATGGCCTCTATGAATCCATATAGGGACAAATAATACACATAGGGTAGAGTGATGCTCTATCACCAAGAATCCTCACTTTCTATCCTCACTCTCTATTGACTTTCAGTAGATTTGCCCACTTTCCCTGACAACTTGGCTGAAAGGATGTGCTCAAGAGTGAATGTAGTAGTTTTACAAATGTATTATTTTAATATAAATTGTCTCACAAGGCATGAACTCAGTAGCCCTCCCCTGCCCAGAAATGGGGGGACAGACCGCACTCTTGCAGCTGGAGCCAGGACTCATCTCTGGAAAGGGGAAGAGTTTCCTGGTTTCTTTAGGACTATCAGCACAGGTCAGGTGCCTGAGCCCAGACCCAGTTCAGAGCTAATGCCATAATCATAATCATGCTGAGTTCCTTTGAGCTTTTCTGGATGGCACTGCAGTAACCATTTCCTCTCCAGCAAGTCAGTTGTAACATGGATTGAAATTCTCCTCCCCATGACACTAACTTCACCTTTCTTCCCACTTGACTCCACTTTGCCAGTGCTTGTGACCTAGCAGGTCTGGGTGACTGTGGTCAACTCCCATGCTGATGCCTGTACTATCTGAAGAGACCTGACCCATGACATGGCCAGCTGGCTGCTCAATAGGTGACGTATTAGAAAAACATTGCCCAGATACTCTAACCAAGCCAGTAGCTTTTTATTACAAGTTATAATCAAGCGATCAATCTCTCTTACACATGCGTGCATGCACACGCACACATAACGAGAGACAGGCTTAGTCAGCTAAACACCTGAGCAGAAACATTTAAGCTTCTTGAAAGGGCTGGTTTTTATCAGGAACACATGTGGAAGTCTGACTGGAACACGCAAGGGCCCAATTAACCTGTGCTAATGAATGTTTTCTAAAATCAAGCTGCAATACTTCCCAGGCAAAGACGGTAGTCATGGGACCCCAGCCACCATGGAACCCTGACAGCAAGTGGAGATTTATACAGGTGGGTCTCCCTACTGGCTGAGAGAACCTACTAGAAAAGCCCCAAACTGCAACCTTTAATAATAGCCCAAATAGTTTTTGACCCACAAAGATTACCAACCAAAATAAAAATCTGTCTTTGGATAGTCAGGCTGTTGTTTCTTTCATTTTGCGGGTTAGATGAACGGGGACTAACACAGGGGATGGCATAACTCTGTAGAATTGAACTTAACAAATTTTGACGTTGGAGGAAACCTAAAAATATCTTTAAGCAATGTTTCTTTTCTTTTTCTTTTTTTTTTTTTAACCACCAAGATCTCTTATTTATTATTATTTTAAGCTTTTTTTTTTCTTTCTTTGGCCACATAGCGTGCGGGATCTTAATTCCCTGACCAGGGATTGAACCCAGGGCACCAGGGAATTCCCAAGCAATGTTTCTTAAACAGGGAATCAAGGATATGTACGTGGGCATGTGAGTATTTCAAAATTTTAACTTTGTTCACATAACACATTTTAGATCATCTGGATGGTCACTTTATTGTCATGCAATGTCCAGATGTCAAAAACTTTTGCCTTTGAATTCATTTTTATGCCTGAGCCGATGCCAAGCCATGCTACTTTTCCTGCTGTCATCCTAATGCATAAAGGATGCATTCCCATCAAGTGGAAGCCAAAAGGCTGTCAGCATCTCTGCTTCGTATCCATCCTTCTCCTGTTCTCTCTTCTGTCCTTTCTTATATTGTCCCTATCAAACAGGGAACTGGGGAAGGATCTGAACCCAAAGGAATCTAATCTAGCGATTGAACTCCTCACCCCTGGTCCCACCGTCCCCCTTGGCATTCTGCAAGCTCGTTGTAGGTCAGATGATATGTCAGTGTTTCTGCTCCAGCTGCCAGGAAGGCCTCGCTAACCCTGAGATTATGTGTGTTTTACACATTGGAGAGTAGATGCAGGGAGCAGAGAGCCGGGAGCCCTGCACAGACTGTAGTCTAGATTCTTTCAAGTAGTTCTTTGAAGCCCTACATGAGCACCCACAGTGGTGAGCACAGCTGGAGTTCCTTTGAGCTAAGGAGAGTTAAGGAGAGTTACACCAAGGATCCCCGCTCCCCCAAGAAAACAAAAACAAAGAGAGGCACTGCTTAAAATAAAGTCTTTGGCTTTGATTTTAATTCTAGGAGAAATTTACTAAGAACAAAGGCATGGGGCCCAGGCCACAGGGTAAGGCATTTTTAACTTGAGCCAGATTTATCATGTAGATAATGAGGAAAGGCCTGTCATAATCTGTGACTTGAAGACAAGACCTCAAAACCCTCAGAACGACTTAGCTTCTATGTCTGTCCTGAGGACTAGTTTCCTCCTTTTGGCCTGTGGTGACATTACCCAGGTTCTGCGTGGGGATCATAGCAGCAGCCTCCTGAGGTGACACACATTCATTAAGGTCTCCATTGAAAGGGGTCACCACACTATCTCCTCTTCTCTGTTGCATTTTTTCTAGCAGCTTGTCTAGGTCATCACCTATTACAAAATAAAGTGGAGAAAAGAAAGTCACAAGGAATGACATGTTTGTATGTCTCCAAGTTGGGCAGTTACGCTGGGCTCCCGTCGAGATCTGTCAGTCATCCCACTTTTCACGTCGGAATTTACACTCAGCCACCCCGTAGCAGGATCTCGGTAGCCAGAGCTACCCTTGTTTGTATCGTGCTTACAGGTTCCATGCTCCCACATACTAAATCTCTCTCAGCCCCTATAATACTCAGAGCAGGCAGGACAGGGTCATTATATCTCCATTTGACATATTAGAAAACTGAGATCTGGGAAGGCAGAGCGTTGTCCAAGGTCACACGACAAAGCAGTGGCTGAGCTGAGGCCTCACATCCTTGTGCCTGGACCCCTTTGCTGTGTCAGTAACAAAATGCTTAGAAGAAACCATTCCAAATGAGGGAAGATCAGCGGGCAAGCTTAACCTCCACACTCAGCTCACACTAAGATTTAAATTCAGAAAATCACGCAGCCAGGGGCCGGCAGTGTTGCTGAATCTGACTGCCACTCACCTAATGATGTGGTTTTGAAATGCGATGCCAGGAAACTGACCTTTCCTGTGATGAGCTCATAACTAATTTCTTTCAAAAACTCACTTGTGGTGAGCATGCTCTCTGCCAGAGCTCTGGACTGATGCTGACCTGCAGAACAGAGGGGGAGACAACATGCCAGTGAACAAATGTTCACAGGGAAGTGATTTAGAACAGCAAGAACTGGAAACACAACTAAAGTATGTAGCTAGAGGGACTTGGCTAAGAAAAGTACGGCATATCAAAAGATGGGCAATTATACAGCATTTGAAATGACAGTTTCAAAATTTCATTTGAAAAGTTTATAATACAAAGTTAGGTGATCAAGGGAAAAAAATAACATACCTTATGTTTGTAATGGTGAGAACATACCATGCATCTATTTAAAAGACTCGGGAGGAATGTGAAAAACCTTTAAAAAGTTGTGTCTTCATGGCTATTATGAATATCAGTCTTAAAAATATAAACTTATGTTGTTTTTTTACTAATGAAAATTAGAAAATGAAGCTTTTTGAAAGAAATATGTATCACAGAGAGATGGGCAGGTGGGTATGGTCAAAGCAAGAGGGCTTGGCCCCTTTGCTAGGAAGAGGTGAGAGCCATTCACCGAGAGGAGAAAAGCAAAATTTGGTCCAAATGGCAACTCAGCAAAATTTGGTCCAAATGGCAACTCAGGACGGTGCCTGATAGAAAATCAGCACCAGAAACAAAAATCAATTTTGTAACATACCAACTTTCTGAACGTTTTCTTTAGGGTCAATGTTATAACATTAAATATCCTCTTAGTGAAGAGGTGAATATATGAGCTAAGTTCCTGGCAAATATGAGTAACTGGCTTAAACCACCTGTGGCAATGGCTTTATCACATGCTGGAGTGGTAACATTTCCAAAACATCTTAAGGACAGAAGTTACATGAGACAAGGGTATCTGTTACTAGGGTGTGCTTTGAAATAATGCTCCCACAACCAGCTGACAGGGACAACAGCCAAACTAAGGGCTATAAAAATCTGATCCGAGGAGCAAAAGAAAAGTTAAAATTAGGAGGAAGAACCCAAGTTGGAGCCCTTGACCAGAGATTAATTACATGGATGCCTGAAACACCCCATTTAGTATTATACAAATGGACAGATGATGAATGAATGAAAAAATTACTCACCTAATACTACCACACAAAACTCATTTCCTCTGATTTTCGATGCACAAATTGTCACAACATAATCTGGTAGTTTTTGATAGTGTCTCATTTCACTGAGAGTCCTCAATGTCTCTGAAATGCCCTCCGCCAAGGAGTTCTGGGTCACAATCACATGAACCAAGTCTTGAGATACGCTGGCAATTAACCTAGCCAGCCAGGGGAGTTGTCCTGGTGACACAGGCGTGCACTGACCACCCATCTGCAGGGCTCTCTCTCTCAGAGTAAATTCCTGCATAGCTTTCAGCATAATTTGTTCAAATTCTTCCCTGAGAGGTATCTGATCAGGACCTAAATTGAAGAGAATTACAGCTAGAATTTTTTTTTTTTAATCACAGCTAGAAAAGACACACACACACACACACACACACACACACACACACATCAGAGTGCAGTCTATTCCAGCTGGCAAATAAGCTCTTTTTCCTCTAGTGGCCTCAAGTATACTGCCTCTACTAACCATTTTCCATTGCTAAATTACCTTCTCTCTTTTTTGTTTGCCTTGATACACGTTTATTTTTAAAATGCAGACTTCTATTCTTGATATCTTTAAAAGAAGATGTGCTCAGAGACAGTATCAATTCCATTGTATGCCTTGGGAGATGGTCACTGAAGGTGGTATTTTTGTTGACATATTAAACTTGGCGTTACAGAAATAGTTAATGACTAATGAAGCAAGAAGCTAACTTACTGGTATATAATCAGCTTCAGGCTTCACTCATTTCTCATTTTATTCATAGGTGGCTTAGAAAAACATTTTAATGTATTGCCTCTATACCTAATTTTGAGAATACTGTCCACGAGGAAAACTAAGTTTAATTATTTTTCACTCCCAATGTATATTTAGGCAGTTCCACGCTTTCCCCAGATAGAGAATGCTCTCATCACCTAGTTATTCCCCAGGGTTCTGGGTTAAGAATGGCATGTGGCCCTCTTCCCTGGCCGAGGTTATGGTTAAGCTTACATGGGTGATCTGTGGTCCCTGGAATTAGAGGTATTTTGTTTCTCTTTAGAAACTCAACCAGTCTTTTTTTGTTTTTGGTTTTTTGGCCGAGCCGCGCAGCTTGTGGGATCTTACCTTCCCTACCAGGGATCGAATCCACACCCCCTGCATTGGAGGTACAGAGTCTTACTCACTGGGCCGCCAGGGAAGTCCCTCAACCAGTCTTTGAGACAAAATAAGCAAGTCAGTGTCTGGCATCCAAGTGACACAAATGAATTCCTACACTTAGTTTAAACTGAAACCGGCAAGACTGTTCACTCCTGCTACTCAAAGGCATTTCTTTTGCTGTGTGGACCTGAGATTTGAAACTCATCCTCCTGAAACAGATATAGACCCCCTCAGTGTCTGTGATCTGAGATCAAGCAATAGCTTCAGAATCCAAAGCCAAAATCCCCTTGCAAAGAATACAGGGATGAGGGACTGGACTTCTGTATGAGAACGAGGCACCTGAGTGAGTCAGAAACCTTTCCTTCCTCTAACAGGGGTTTAAGTGGCCTCCCTGGACCCTGCCCATATTCTCAGGGAAAGTAAAAACAAATGCAAGTTTAGTAATGGATAGGATAAGGAAAATTAAATAAAATATCATACATTTTAAAAATAAACAATTTTAATTGGAAAAAAACAGTTTTTTCCAGGATTGGTTGGAGCCAGAGGGAAGCAGGAAAGAGGGCAAGAAAATGGCAATACATGGAAAGAGGGCAAGAAAATGGCAATGCTTACATTGTGTTTATGTTTCTGTGCCTTCCCCAATCCCTTACTAGTGGATGCCTTATTATCACCTGGGAGCCACCAAAGCTTCTGATCTTCATTTAACTTTATCAAATTAGCACCACGGTTCGTGGCCACTGAGTACACACTTAGTAGTGAGCTCAAAGCGCAAGATCTGTACTGACTGCATGGAGAAGAAGGGAAGATGGTCATGTACTTAAAGCTTTCTTCCATCAGAACAAATGACAGCTCAAAAGCATGTGGCTGTGACTTCTCCAGTTCCCTCCTGCCTCTCATAGACAATCTGAGGAGGCTGGTTAATAGGTGTGTGCATAAGGCCCCCTCCAAACCACCATGGAGTAACATTTTCTGTTAGGCAGCATAATTAATTCCAAATACGAAGGCATTCTGGGAAAATAAAATATCAAACATGTTCATAGCGTTCTCGGTTGCCTTAAAACTCACTTTTACAGAGTTTTGACTGAATTACTGTTAGGAATTGAGAAATGGAGGAAAATGTATCAAAGTTTAAATGAGGTAAGAAACTTTAGAGTAAATTGCCCTGCTTCCAATCACCTCCCGTCATTTCTGCATCCTTAGCCTTTACAGCTAAATTGCAGGAGCCTTTTCTCCACTTTTCACAAGCTTGATAATATATAGTAATTTTTTTTCTTCAGATGCTTATCTCCAGTAACTCAGTGTAGCCCAGGCATCAGGTCCAAAGGCTTTTCAGATAGAGCCACCATAATAGGAAAAGACAAGGTTCCAATAGACTCAGAGTCCTCCAAGAATCTCTGGATTTGCTGATTTCATTATCTACTTCAAAAGATTTTCAGATTGTGAAATAACAGAGACTCTTTTTTAAAAGTGATTGTAGTGGAAAGGTCTGTTCTTTCTGAAAAATCTTGCTTTTCTTCTTCTCTGTTACCTTCAGATAACTGAGCCATCCAAGTGTTACACCTGTCCTTTTAGAAGTTTGGATTTATTTTTTCAAATGTCAATTTATAATCTTTAGCATATGTGAAACTATTCTTGCTGCCTTCTTCAAAACTTCTGAAGGCAAAAAAAAAAAAAAAAAAAAAAAAAAATTAAGGACTCCAGAAGAGTTAAAGAGAGAGATGTTTCAATGTACAAAATTTAGATTAAGAAAAAGAAATATCTATTTATGTTGGACATTGAGAAACATAATTAATTGGTTGCAAGTAAAACCCTGGAGAGAACTGATCCTGCAGGGCAGAGAAGAGTTTTGTCTAATTGAATGGAGATTGTTCTATTTTTTAAGAAAAGAGCTTTTACTAATTTAAGGAAAGAGGTTTTGTTTTGACCATTTAGTTCCTTTAATTAACTTGGACTTTGACTATTTAAATTGGTATTGAGATTTTAAGAAATGCTATACTGATAGGCTTGGTTAACTAAAATAGCATTGCTTTATGTGGCCTTGTATAACTGATTCTGGATACATCTAGAAGCTAGTTTTTCATCTTGGAACACGGTTGAAAGTCAGTATGTATCAATTAAAATGATGACATCAAATGTCAGACCCGGGAGATTTTTATAATTTTACTACCTACTAATAAAAATGATTAGCAAGTCCTAGATTTATCATGAAAGTGGCTCATGAGATACCTGAAGCCTTGCAAGTTTCAAAAGCCTGTGTCAAAGCAGATCCCATGTCAAAGTAGATTCCATGTCAAAGCAGGCCTTTGGGCTCTCAGGGTACTAAGAGTTGCAGCCATGATTGCTAGCTGATGATCCAAAGACTGAAGCTGAAGCTTGTGTGTGTGTGTGTGTGTGTGTGTGTGTGTGTGTGTGTGTTTAACATTGTTTGGCCCATGTTTTTTATTATTTAACACCAAAGTATTTAAAATCATTAAAACAAAAGTCACAAGAGTGCAGATAAAATTTTTAATGTGTAATTTTACATCTTGACCATTTTCCTAAGTAAATCAGTGGTTTGAAGTCCTGGAGTAGGTATATAATTAGGCTGCATATTAGATGGCCTACTGCAGTTTGCAAAATAAAGGACATTGCAATGCAAATGCTGCGGAGCCACTAAAGTACTGTCAGGGCACCTGCATACACCCACTGTGGGGCTCAGGAGGAGATATCAAATAGAGGAAGTGAAGGGTTCATGACCTAGGTATCCCCTTACCCTAAAGCTCAGAAAACCTTCCAGGGAGGTCCAAGTTACTACCTCAATGAAAGGAAGCAGTTTGGGATTACATCAAAGGGATGGAGCTGGAGAAGAAAAAAATGGGTGTAGGGGCAGTGGAAAATTGGAAAATAATTGTCTAACACAATGGCTACATTTGCATTCCAGATGGTAGCTGCACTTTCAGAAAGGTGGCTTGGCCTGACTTACAAGGGAGGTACCCACAGCCCTTGGACAGTCTGCCTACATCAACTACTTTGGAGACTTTAGGACCATTATGGCCCTGGACACCAGGTGGAGCAATTTATCTCTTCTAGGACCCAAAGAAGCAAAGCCAGCAGCAAGGCAGGCTAGATCTGAGGGAAATAGGGGGGAGAAAAAGAAATAGGAAAGGAGTAGGAAAGGAGTAGGAAAGAAATGGAGGAGAGGAAAGGGAAAAGCCATAGGGAATGGGGTTGAAGAAAAAGAATGTTAGACGTGAAAGAGGGTAAAGTAAGAGGTGGATAAATGTGAGAAAGTGGGTAAGAAAGGAAAAAAGTATGTTCCAAAAAAGAATAAAAATCGTCGCCATCAAATGATTATTGAAAATTGCTTACCCAGCCGCACGAGATACTGTATTGTCAGAAGAATCATGTTTTCCACACTCAGGAGCTGGCTGCCAGTCAAACCTAACTGTTCCAAATCTTTGTTTTCCAACTGTGGAATCTTGTAGCAATTCACCAGCAGAGGACTCACAACAATGTCACCAACATTTCCATAGAAATAGGGTAAAGTGCCATAGCCTGCCCCAATAGAAGCAGGTCAGTGAAGTTCAACATTTCTTTTTGAGGTCCAACCAGGTATATTTGCTCAACTAGGATCAACGATGCTTAACAAAGTTCCCTGCCCTCTGAGATGGCTACCAAACCAATCACTCAAGTATATCAATCCCAGGGAATTCATGCGAATGCTCTAAATGCTACCCTTTCATTAAATTAGAAGAACAGGAAGCAAAATACTCTAACTATATTAATACTCAAACTATATTATATAAGAGACATGTTAATATTATATCTCTGACATAGAGGACTGATGAGAGTTTGCAGAAACATCTCTGTACCCTTTGTAAAACTGCAAGAATAAAATGTTTTCAGATAAAATTCCTGATCAAGTTTCTTTTCAGAAAAGAAGTCAGAAAACAAACAAACAGACAAGCTACAATAACATGTGTCACTTCTTGAGGTTTTCTTTTAAAACATTTAAGCTAAATTCATTGATCAACAGCAATATTCTTCCAGTTGCAGGGACTTGGAGGTTCTTACTCTTTTTGCTGTCTTAGCCATTTTTGTTGTGTTCTCTTCCTAATTGTCAGTAAACAGCCTTAAATCATCTTAGAAGTAGATAGGACACAAATGGGTTGAAAATACACCCTGTATTTGTGGTATGGTGAAGAGAACAGTCCCTTTGTGAGTCTTTCTAAAAGGCAGACACCAAAGGGTCCTCATGTTTTATGTATCTTTCCAAGGCTTAGTTGCACTGTGCATGCAATTCAAATGTTCAGTAAGAACTTCCTGACTATATGGAATTTAAACAACTGGGATTCCCCCTAGTGCCTATAGGTCCAGGAGCAGTGGATAGGGCAGTCTGATAAAGAACAGGGCTCAAAGCGAAACCATCCATGTCTGGCTCAAGCCAACTGCAAGAAACAGATAACACCTCACATAGACATACCATAAAGATCTAGTGGGCTTAAACACCCTATCTGTTTAGTCCCGAAGGTAAAGCCGGCAGTCTTCTTCTTCTGGCCTAGGCTAGTCCCCCGACGAGGGCACTCTTGATGTGGGTATGAAAGGCTCTAAATTAGTCATGGAATCTAGGGACCCCTACATTTCTACACCTCCACTTATAGAGAGCTTGGAAAGGCTCCCACTCCTAAATGCTTCCCCATGGTTTAGATCTGCAGCTCTGGGGCCTCTTGGTTCTCCCAAGTGGGGCCTCTTTGCTGGCTCAGTTTGTTCCTTTTCTCTGCCGTTTGGCTCCCTTTGACTGAAATGAGCCATCCCCAACCTTGTCTGCTCTCATCCACCCCTCAGTTCCCCAGCTGAAACATCACCTCTGAGATGATGGAGAGTTTGGCTGTGAACCTCTAGACTGCCCCACTAAACAGTGCTCCTTGTGGGCAAAATGACTTTGCCTTATTCCCAACTTCTAGTCCCATGTTTAGGATATCATGAAGGAGCTGACCAATAAGTGCTTAAAGAATTAATAGATGGATCAATGAATACCTTCATGAACACATGAATAGACACGCAGTGAAATGGAGGATTGTTCCTAGATTCCAGCAGACACAGGCAACTTGGAATTCCTTTCCTTACCTATCAGGATTACTGGTCTAACTCCTGAGTTACTCAGCAGATTTTCAGGAACAATTACAGTTTCGCCTGCAGGAATGGGTCGAGGTTGTAAAATTCCAGTTAATGGGGTCTGTGGAACTGGGGCAGATAAAAGGGACTCTGGAAAAAAAGTTGTTTGACAAGAAGGATTAGCTAGGAAGGATAAATGAAATATAGTTGAAATCAACACAGCGTTAATACTTTTAATATGCAAGTTTTATAAGTCTAATGGCTTTTTTATTAAAGTAATTTGTGTTTATTGTATAAAATAAGTGAGAAAAACAAACAAAATATCAACCATTATCAAATCGTCTGGAGATAACTACTATTTAGCATTTTGGCAGTTTTTCCTTCTAGTTGTTTTTCCACATACAGTATTTTGGACTCTGTTTTGTATTTTATCTCCCCCCACCCTAGATTATCAAGGCATATCTACTCATTACAGAAAATGTGAAAAGTATAGAAAAGTGAGAATAAGGATAAATTCATCATTAATCAGTACTACCTAGAGGCAACCACAGTAACATACCGGCATAATTCTTTCTGTATTTATCATTTCTCTGTAGATTTTAGAATCATTTTTTAAACAAATGTAAATTTTTAAAGAACCCCATCTATGTCTTAGAATTGGTATATTTACATTTGTCTGTGTTTCATACAGCAAGGTAGATGAGCATTTGAACATTTAATTGTAAGTACCAAATGGCCACAGCTTGGATATTATAAAGGAGAACCAGTTGGTTTTTCAGGATTCTAGTCACAGACTGAACCATCCAATTCAGAAATAGTAAGTATAGGTCACATAACGAACCAGATCACAGGAGGGTACATCAAATACCACTATTGGCAAAGCAAGTTCATTTATGCTCTATAATGGATTGGTAGCATCATGCCCTACATAAAGAGTGGTTTATTGATACTATAGTGTAAAACAAAGACAGATGGTGAATCAAGATCTTTTGTGATGGCACGTGTGCTTATAGGGATGGCAGATGTGATGGGGACAAAATATTAGCTGCTACAGTACTGGACACAAAAGTTAGTTAAGGAAATTTATTTTCAAGGGTTCATGGAAAGAACGAGAGTAGCAGATACCTTTATTAATTTAAGGAAACTTAAAACCCATCTTCTGTTGAAATCTTACCAGTTCTTGAAAGAGGGCGAACTGCAGGAATAGGTACAACTAAACCAGATTGGGGGACAGGTGACCCAGGATACCATCCTCGGTGTCGTTTCTTTGGTGGTCCAGAAATGAACATGGTAGCTGAATACAAAAAGAAAGATGAGCCTTGTCCTTAGTCATGGAAGAAGGGAAAGAAGCCAAAGTAACACAGGACCTTTACTATGATTATACTCAGAAAGTCGAAGTCACTTTTCTAGAGGTAAAGATAAAGTTAGAAAAAGTCACACGCTAACAGCACTAACAGCTGCAGGCTGTTTTACAATGTACCGTTTCACCCAGATTATTTCATCTGATTCTATCAACAACCCTGTGAAGTTGTAGGACAACTACTTTGTTATACCCATTCTGTAGATGGTGAAAGGAAGGCTCACATTTACCCAGAGTCACACACAGAGAGGAACTTTGAACTTTGCACTTTGGTCATCAAAGCCCATGGTTTTTCAAGACACTTCTTATATATTTGTTTCAATGTTATTTCCTAGGTAGGCCCACCCTTGTAGAATCACCAAGATATGTTCATCATAATTGTTCATACCAATCATAAATTTTCAAAACATTGTACGAGAAGCTAAGGAAAAACTGGGAGTGTGCTGCCAGATAATTAATCATTCCAAACTCTCTGGAGCACTTCTTCCATAATTAAGTGTTATTTCAAAACTCTAAGATGGGTATTGTACCTTGGTCTCCTGAGGCAAAGCTAGGTCTTGGTGACAAAGAGTAATTCCCTGGGCGGGCTGGAGTGGAGCTAGACGCACTGCTCTTTCCTCCATGGCTACTGTTTCCATTAGCAGCATCTGTGGTACACAAGAGGAGCCACTCAGAACAGAGTCTGGGCAGGACACTGTTTTCTGTGATGCTGCAACCATATGACAAACCTCACATAGGATTCAAAGAAATCCCACTGACGGAACAGCCCAGTTGTGCAGATCCAACTACAACCAACAGAGTACTACTTTAACTAACATGAAATGTCACCCAAAATAATTTTCTAGGACCCCAAGATATCTTTTAGAATTATTTTCAGTGAAGTCTTTGGAGATGGTGGGTAGAAAAGAAAACTTTTTTTTTTACCTTTTATCATGGAAATTTTCAAACATATATAAAAGCAGAGAGAATGGTATATAAACTATGTACCCATCACCCAGCTTCAACACTTACCAACATGTGGCCAATCCTGCTTTACATATACTCCCTATCTTCCCCCCCCACCCACAGACACACATATGGGCTCTGGATTATTTTGAAGCAAACTCATTTGTCATATCATTTCATCCATAAATACTTTTGTATGTGTTTCTAAAAGAAAAGGACTCTTAAAAAACATAACCGTGATCTTTTTTATACTTAAAATTAAGAATGATCAATAATTTCTTAATATCAAATATCCCATCAGTATTCAAATTTCTCCCAATCAGCTCAGAAATGGCTTTTTACATTTCTTGTTCAAACTGGGGTTCAAAAAATATCCACACACTGAATTTAGTTGCTATGTCCCTTAAACCTCTTTTAATCTATAGAATTCTTCTTCTTTTTCTTTCTAACAATTAATTTGCTGAAAACCTGGCAGAACTTCTCATTTCCTGTATTTTGCTGATTGGATATCCATGGTGTCATTTGATGTCTCCTCTAATTCCTAAACTAATCATTAGATATAGATGTTTGCTCAGATTCAAGTTTGATTTTTTTTGGCAAGAGTATCTCATAAGTCCTATTGTATACTTCCATTAAGAGGCACATAATGACCAGTTTTCTCTTTTCCTGTGATGTAAAGATTCATCCGTGGGTTTAAGAGTTGTCAGCCTAATCTTCAAGTTACAAAGTTGTTCATCAGCCTCTCATCTGATGGTTTTAGCAATCATGATGATTACTGCCAAGATCCATAATTTCATTAATTTTTCTTCTATGCTGTAAAAACTTGGACTCAATTTGTTCCAGTCTGTAATCTAAACAGAAGGCAGATTCTGCAAGAATTGTTGGACCAGAGTAAGAATAAAAGTGGTCTGGATAAATGATGATACCTAACTATTGGAAAGTTTCCAAGAATGATAGGTTCTCTTTCTCTTTATTTTTCTTCTACCTCTCTGACCATTTCTTTTTCTTAAACACTGAAATTTTCTACGGGTCTGCCTTTAGTTCATAGCTTGCCTTACCCTACATTTCTCCTTGGCTAACACTATTTACATGGTGATTTTAACCATATGCTGGTGGCTCAACTTTATACCATTAGTCCTGTTTTCCTCCTACGATAAATTAAATTACCGTTGAGTAGCGCCACTTGGATGCCTGATGGGTATTTCAAACTCATCATGTCCAAAATTGAACTCACAATCTCCTCCTGGGGAACCTGCTCCCCTTGCTGTATTCCCTATCTCAAGCAACGGTACTAACCATTAGCCCAGAAAGATGGACGTCAACTGAAACCCATTCTTCTCTTTTATGCTCCCATTAATCAGTCAAGTCTGCTCATTTTACATCCTGAGTAGTTCTCCAATCTGTCTCCTCCTCTCCAACCTATTTTCACCCTGGTTAAGGACCTCATCATTTCTCACCCAGACTATTGAATGACCTGCAACTTGTATTCCCAACTCTTTCTTTTTGCTGCCAAAATGATCTAGCTTAAGTTAAAATAAGACCATGTCACTCCCCTGTGCCATAAGTTATAGAGTGAAATCCATACTTCTTATCCTGACCTCCTATGATCTTTCCCTTTTCTGCCTCTTGCTCACCTCCTGCTACTCCCTGAGTTTTACATTGTATGTTTCTAACGAGTCCAAACTGCTGGAAGTTCCTGCACATGTCATGCTGCTTCTTTCCTTTCCTTTTCCTTTCAAGCTCTGCTCCTGCTTTTCCCTGAATTTGAAATGTCTTTCCCCTATTCCCTGACCAGGGTTTGAACCCACGCCCCCTGCATTGGAAGCGCGGCATCTTAACCACTGGACCACCAGGGAAGTCCCCAAGAACCCGTTCTCAATTACTCCCTAAAATGCTGGGCTAACCCCCCCCTCCTCTGTGCTCCCCTAGGATATTATGTATTTATTGCAGTACACTGAAAATATCTTCTTTTAGGTTGATCTCCTCTGCAAGGTTACAAGTACATTAGAGGTCAGGGACTGAGCCTTATTTATCTTAGTATCTATCCCCAGTTCCTCAGTATAGCAGGTATCCAAGAAATTTTTATTGAACAGAATCAACCTGCTTTGTCTCCCCTGTGTGCCAAATGTCATTCACTGACTCTTCTGGATGTAACACAGAAAACACAAAGCTTTGTATAAACGTGCGTTATAGTAGACAGCCCCACTTTTGCCTTCAACTGGCAAAGAAGGAGCTTCTGTTTTCTTCTACCAAATTGTCAATTAAATTTCACACAAGTCTTTTATGGACTAGGTATTTACCAAATAAATATAAGTGAGGAGGGCTTCCCTGGTGACACAGTGGTTAGGAATCTGCCTGCCAATGCAGGGGACACGGGTTTGAGCCCTGGTCCGGGAAGATCCCACATGCCATGGAGCAAATAAGCCCGTGTGCCACAACTACTGAGCCCGCATGCCACAACTACTGAAGCCCATGCGCCTAGAGCCCGTGCTCCGCAACAAGAGAAGCCACCGCAATGAGAAGACTGTGCACCGCAACAAAGAGTAGCCCCCGCTCGCCACAACTAGAGAAAGCCTGTGCTCAGCAACAAAGACCCAACACAGCCAAAAATAAATTAAAAATAAATAAATTAAAAATATATATATAAGTGAGGAAAACATCACCTGCAGCAAAAGTCTTCCCTACAACCTGCAAAGATAAAGCCAGTGGCTTCACAACATTCTTATTCCAGGTCAGGTCCTGAGCTCCACTTAAATTGATTGCAGAATTAGCTGGACTGAGAACCGGCGAATCTTTAAAATGAAAGAGGTTGTTCAAATTAGAAACTATATATGCAGGAAGGAAGTTAATTCAACAAGAGTGAGCTGAGAGAGACTATAGTAGACTATAGAATTTCAGTTTTTCCCTTGATCTATTTTAAGAAAGTCCATTTCTCTGTACATAGGTTTTATTTTCTTTTTTATGTATTTAACAAACACTCACCAGTGGGTACTACGTGCTAGGTGCTAGTTTTAAGTTTAAGCACTTTAAATATATCAATTCACCTAATTCCTATATGAACTCAATGAGGCTGGTACTATTACTTTAAATAATGGTAGCCCTGTAACTTGGTCGTATGATGTGGCATCAAGGATATCATCATGTGCCATATTAAAACTGTCTCCACAGTTTCCCTTAAAGCCATATTTTAATGAGATATATTTATCTCTATCCAGATAAGTTTGTCATTTGAAAAGTGTCGTGTAAGCTAAGTCATTGCAATGTAGGGGAAAGAACTTTTCTCTGAAGAAAAGTTGCTTTAATATTTGGAATAAACTAGAATTTTTCCTTATGTAATACCAGAAACATCCAAAAGAAAATTCTTATTTGGCAGAAAAACCATATGCCATTTCAGAGGCAGGTTATGGGAGAGATAAAGACTCCAGGCAACTAGAATTTTCTGAAATGAATATAATAGACCCCAAATCCCTGACTCTACACCAGCAGAACAGCTTAATCAGGTAACACAGGAAAGTGTCAAAGGGACTGTTAAAACTCTGAGAGTTTGAAAAACTCTGAGAGTATCCTGTTCTAAAGCGCAGGATACTGATGGTGCTACATTAGAAACTATCTAAAATATTAGTGCTCATGCCACAATGTGATTCCTGATACATCTGATCAGTGCTTATCATAAGAACTCAAAAGACTGAAATGGTTCCCTACTGGCTCAGAAGAGTTATGTGCCTCTCTGAGGGACTGACTTACATCAGGGAGTGATTGTAAGGTCTACAGGAAGAATAGAGGCCAGCAACTGCACATAAAACATTATAAAGTGACAGGAAACTGAAGACAACCTGAGTTTTTCAGGTATTAACAGAGAACCTTACAGGACAGGAATTCCAGGTAAATTTGACATGTCACTACACAGGTTGGTTATTACATTTCAGGTCACAAATATGTTGTTTGGTGCAAGACTAGTAGCTTACTACACTAGTTTATACCTAGAATTTTAGCATATTTCTAACAGTTCAGGTGAGCATACAGGTGAAATCTGGTTAGCAAATTATAAAGGGTGGTAACCTTTTCAAGTCAATGAATTCAAATTAGCACAAACAAATATTTAAATAATAACAAAAGTGTACAAAATCAATGTACAGAAATAAATCTTCCTATATAAAAACAATGAACAACAGTTAGATAAAAGGCCTAGGAATAAGCTTAATAAGAAATGTACACAACTATATGAAGAAAAATTGATCATATTTCTTATATAATGTCTGGGATTTGTTGTAAAACATTGAGGGAGGGAGGGAGAGAGGCAGTAATACTGAAAATATGGCCATGTGTTCATAATTATTTAAGCTGGGTAATAGGTCCACAGTGATGGTCCATGATATTATTCTCTCTATTTTTAACTTTTCATATTAAAGATTTTTAAAAATTAAAAATTTTTTCTGAAGACCTTGAAAATAGGCCTGTACAAACGTTAAGACAACCATGTTTCAGATCAGAAATATTCAATGTCAAAAAAATGCCAATCAATCTAAGTTAATTCATAAATTTAATATGATCCTAGGAAAATACCAACAGGTTTAGATATTATTAGAATTACTATTAGAATTATTAGTAAGTAAGCAAATTGTTTAAGTAAGCAAATTGATGTAATGTTGATATGAAAAAAATAAGCACACAAGAATAGCAAGAAACATTCTGAAAAATAAGAGAAATGACAAGAGGCTAACATGATGATATAAAGACTTATAAAGCCACAGTCTATAAAATACTGTGGTCCTAGTGCATTAGTAGACAAACAGAACAATGGAAGAAAAAAGACAGTAAGAAGCAGATGCAAATACACATAAGAATTTAGTATAAGATAAAGGTACCAGCCCAAAGCAGCAATGAAGATGAACCATTCAATAAACTGTGCTGTGGCAATTGGACATATAAGAAAAAAATTAAGTTGGATCTACAACTTACACCAAGTACCAAACAAAATCAAATGGACCAAAAGTAGAAACTTAAAAACTGAAGATACAGAAATAATAGGAGAAAACATGGGAGAGCCAATTATCACCTTGAAATGGAAAAGGCCAAACTATTGTTCAAAATGCAGAAGCCATAAAAAATTTATATATTCAGCTACATAAAACTTTAAAAATTCTGTATGACAAAACACACTATATATGCAAACAGTAGCTAGAAGAGAGCTGGAGTGACCATACTAATACCAGAAAAAATAGACTTTAAGAAAATATTATTACTAGAGAAGAAAAAGGACATTTTATAATGATAAAAGTGTCAATCCACCAGGGAGACATAACAATTATAAAAATATAAACATATAAACAACAGAGCCCCAAATTCATGAAGCAAATCCTGACAAAACTGAAGAGAGAAATAGGCAATTTGATGATAACAGTTTGAGACTTCAGTACCCCACTTTCAATAATGGATAGAATAACTAGGGAGACAGTCAAGAAGGAAATAGAAGACTTGAGCAGCACTATAAACCAATTAGATGTAACTGATATCAACAGAACATTCCCTGAACAAAAGCAGAATATACATTCTTTTCTAATGCAGAGGAAACATTCTCCAGGATAGACAATATGTTAGGTGATAAAACAAGCCTCAATAAACTTAAAAGAATTAAAATCATACAAAATACAATCTCTAACCTCAATGGAATCAAATGAGTGATCAATAACAAGGAAATTTGAGAAATTCACAAATTTGTGGCAATTAAACAATGTATTACTAAATAACCAATAGATCAAAGAAATCACAAGGGGAATTAGATATCACTTTAAGATAAATGAAAATGAAACCACGACAACTGAAAACTTATGAGATACTGTTTAAAAAGTGCTTAGAGGAATATTTATGGCTGTAAATGCCTATATTAAAAAGGGGGACTTCCCTGGCGGTCCAGTCAGTGGTTAGGACTCAGCACTTTCAGTGCCATGGGTCCCTGTTCAATCCCTGGTTGGGGAACTAAGATCCCACAAGCTGTGCAGCATGGCCAAAAAAAAAAAAAAAAGGAAGATAGGGCAGAAGATCTAAATAGATATTTCTCCAAAAAAGACATAAAGATGGCCAAAAAGCACATGAAAAGATGCTCAATATCGCTAATTATTAGAGAAATGCAAATAAAAACTACCAAGAGGTATCACCTCACACCAGTCAGAATGGCCATCATAAAAATGTCTACAAACAATAAATGCTGGAGAGGGTGTGGAGAAAAGGGAACCCTCCCACACTGTTGGTGGGAATGTAAATTGGTACAGCCATTACAGAGAACAGTATGGAGTTTCCTTAAAAAACTAAAAATAGAGTTACCATATGATCCAGCAATCCCACTCCTGAACATATATCTGGGGAAAACCATAATTTGAAAAGATACATGTACCCAATATTCATTGCAGCACTATTTACAATAGCCAAGACATGGAAGCAACCTAAATGTCCATTGACAGATGAATGGATAAAGAAGATGTTGTACATATATACAATGGAATATTACTCAGCCATAAAAAAGAATGAAATAATGCCATTTGCAGCAACATGGATGGACCTAGACATTATCATACTAAGTGAAGTAAGTCAGAGAAAAACAAATATCATATGATATCACTTGTATGTGGAATCTAAAACAATGATATAAATGAAATTATTTACAAAACAGAAACAGACTCACAGACTTAGAAAACAATTTATGGTTACCGAAGGGAAAGGTTCAGGGGGAGGGATAAATTAGTGGTTTGGGATTAACATATGCACACTACTAAATATAAAATAAATAATCAACAAGGACGTACTCTATAGCACAGGGAACTCTACTCAATATTCTGTAATAACTTAAATGGGAAAAGAATCTGAAAAAGAATAGATATATGTATATGTATAACTGAATCACTTTGCTGTACATCTGAAACTACCACAACATTGTAAATCAACTATACTCCAATATAAAATAAAAATTTTTAAAATAAATAAATGAAAAGGAAGAAAATCTCAAGTAAAAAGAAGTAAGAAAAGTAAACTAAACCCCAAATAAGTAGAAGAAAGGAAATAATAAAGACTAGAGCAGAAATGAATGAAGTAGGGGATAGAGAAACAATAGTGAAAACTGGCAAAACCAAAAGTTTGTTCTTTGAGTAGATCAACAAAATTGACAACACTTTAGCCAGACTGACCAAGAAATAAAGAGAAAAGATGCAAATTACTAAAATCAAGAGTGAAAAAGAGGGCATTGCTAGCAAACTTACAGAAATAAAAAGAATTATAGAGGAATACTATGAACAATTGTATGCCTTTGTTATGGACTGAATTGTGCCCCTGTCCCCACAAATCATATGTTGACGCCCTAATCTCTAGTATCTTAGAATGTGAGAGTATATAGAGTCCTTAAAGAAGTAATTAAGGTTAAATGAGGTCATAAGGGTAGAGTTCTAATCTAATATGACTGGTGTCCTTTAAAAAAGAGGAAGAGACAACAGGGATGTGCATGCACAGAGGAAAGGCCATGTGAGGATATAGCAAGAAGGCAGCTGGTTATCTACAAGCCAAGGAAAGAGGCCTCAGAAAAAAAAAACACCCTGCTGCACCTTGATCTTGGACTTGCAACTTCCAGAGCTGTGAGAGAATAAATTTTTGTTGTTTAAGCCACTCAGTCTGTGCTATTTTGTTATGGCAGCCCTACTTAACTCATAAAGACATCAAATTAGATGACTCAGATAAAATGGACAAAAAGGAAATACTAAGGAATACACTATAAAACTACTAAAGCTAATACATGAATTAACCAAAGTTGCAGGATACAAGATCAATATACAAGTCAATTGTATTTCTATGTACTTGCAATGAACAACACAAAAATAAAATTAACATAAAGGTTCCATTTACAATAGCATCAGAAAAAATAACTACTTAGGAATAAATTTAGTAAGAGAAGTGTAAAACTTATATTTTGAAAACTATACAACATTGTTAGAAGAAATTTTTAAAGACCTAAATAAATGGAAAGACATTCCATGCTCATGGATTGGAAGACTTAACATTGTTAATACAGCAATACTCCTCAAATTGTTCTACAGATTCAATGGATTCAGCAAGCCATACCAAAATTCAAGCTGGTTTCTTTGTAGAAATTGACAAGTTAATTCTAAAATTCATATGGAAATGCAAGAGGCCCAGAATAGCCAAAATCATCTCAAAAAAGAAAAGCAAAGCTAGAGGATTCATACTTACCCATTTCAGAACTTCATACAAAGCTACAATTATCAATCAGTGCAGCATTGGCATAATGAAAGATGTACACATCATCGGAATAGCATTGAGAATCCAGAAATAAAACCTTACATTTAATGGGCAAATGAATTTTGAAATGAGTGAGTGCCAAGAAAATTCAATGTATTAAAAAATAGTCTTTTCAACAAATGTTATGGGAAAACTGGATATCCACATGCATAAGAATGAAGTTGGAACTCTTCCTCACACCATATATAGAAATTAACCAAAAATGGATTATAGATCTAAATGTAAGAGTTAAATCTATAACACTCTTAGAAGAAAACATAGCAGTAAATCTTCATGGCCTTGGATTAGGCAATGGTTTCTTAGATGTGACACCAAAAGTACAAGCAACAAAAGAAAAAAAAAATAGATGAATTGGACTTCATCATGATAAAAAAAATTTGTGCTTCAAAGGACACCATCAAGAAAGAGACAACTCATATAGTGGGAGAAATATTTGTAACTCATATATCTGGTAAAGGACTTGTATCCAGAATGTATAAAGAACTCTTACAACTCAATAATAGAGAGACAAATAACCCAACTGAAAAATGGGCAAATGATTTGTAATAGACACTTCTCCAAAGAAGATGTACAGATAGCCAATTAGCACATGAAAACATGCTCAACATCATTAGCCATTGGAGAAACACAAATCAAAACCACAATAAGATACTACTTTACACCCACTAGGGTGGCTAAAACAAAACAAGACAGACAATAACAAGTGTTGACCAGGATATGGAGAAATTTGAACCCTCACACATTACTGGTAGGAATGTAAAATGGTGCAGCCACTTTGGAAAATAATTCCTCAAATGGATAGACACAGAGTTACCATATAACTCAGCAATTCCACTCCTAGCTATAAAATGAGAGGGAAGTGAAAACACATGCCCATACAAAAATCTGTACCCAAATGTTCATAGCAGCATTATTCATAATAGCCCCAAAGTAGAAACAACCTAAATGTCCATCAACAAATAAATGGAAAAATAAAATACGGTATATCCATAAAATGGGATATTTCAGCAGCAAAAAGGAATGAAGTACTGATACATGCTACAACATGGAGGAACCTTGAAAACATTACGTCAAGTGAAAAAAGCCAGTCACAAAAGGCCATATGCTGTAAGCATGCAGTCAGAAGGCACAGTTAGGCATTAGGTAAGGTCAGAGTTAACTTTCCAAAATGTAAATCCTTTTATGTTATTCCCTAATCTTTACCACCTTGCACAAGCTTCTATTCTTGAATTTATCAGGTATGGTGACATTGGCATATTCAGCATTTAACACTAGTGGTTTTGATTATTTGGGAGCAGCCCCAATGTCCAAAATGCAATAGCCTGTGATCTTGCTCAGACATGAATCTGAACTGTAGGCTGTTGTGCAGAATCTGGTGCTTAGTGAGTAAGCAACTGATTGCCCAGCATCTGTATCTCACCAAGGCCTGATTATCTCTACTAGTGACCTTTTAAGCACTGGAGGATTTGCAAACTTGGAAAATTCCTTGAGCAAGTCACAGCTCTATGCTCTATGTTGTAGGAGTTTGTAATTTCCTATTTTTGCCACTAGGTCATGAGCTCCTTGAGGGCATTCCCAGCTCCTGGCACAATGTCTGCCACATCATGGTTAAAGAAATAGACTGGAAAAAGAGAAGCCAAAACGACTTTCTTATCTTCTTTCTGCAATAGTTCAATAATTCTCTGTTAGTGCAAAATCACTGGGGGGCAAAAACTTTCTAAAAAAGGGAGCAATGTGGACCTCCCTGGTGTTGCAGTGGTTAAGAATCCGCCTGCCGATGCAGGGGACACGAATTCGAGCCCTGGTCCGGGAAGATCCCACATGCCGCAGAGTAACTAAGCCCGTGTGCCACAATTACTGAGCCTGCGCTCTAGAGCCCACAAGCCACAACTACTGAGCCCGCGTGCTGCAACTACTGAAGCCTGTGCGCCTAGAGCCTGTGCTCCACAACAAAGAGAAGCCACCAAAATGAGAAGCCCACGCACCGCAACGAAGAGTAGCCCCCGCTTGCCGCAGCTAGAGAAAGCCCACTCTCAGCAACGAAGACCCAACACAGCCAAAAATAAAACAAAATAAATAATTTTTTTTTAAAAAGGCAGCCATTTAAGTAGCAAGTTGAAAGAATCTGAATTCTGGTTTTCTCACTTAATAACTCTTTTTTAAAAAAGCCAAATATTTACCTTTTCTGAGATTCTGATTCATGATCTGCAAAATGGTCCTAAAACCTACCTCTCGGTAGCGATTAACATATTTAGCAAGTGCCTAGAACACAGTAGATATTCAATAAATATTTGTCTTGCTAAATCTTAAGTGTTTTCCAGATGCTTGAGAGCTTAAATCTTTACAAGCTCTCTTTTTGCCCTTGGCACCTGTATTAAACTTAGCCTACATAATTTGCTTCTTTCCTGAGTAAAGTACTCTAGACCTATTTTCACATTCAGACTACAATTAATGTTCTTCTAATAAGACACAATATTTCTATTAATGCATGCTGAGGCTGCATCATTTATTTGTCAGCCATATTTTACTTTTGACTCAAAAAGTAGTATTTAATTAAAACATGATAATTAAAACACAATTACCCCTATAATTAATGTTAAGTCAGATATCTTCCTAACCTGTTCTTACACTATTCATTTTTTAAACAGCTTTATTGAGGCATAATTGACAATAAATTGCACATACTTAAGGTATGCAATCTGATAAGTTTTGACATATGTATATACTTGTGAAACCATCACCACAGTCAAAATAGTGAACACATTCATCACCTCTAAATCTCCTTGTCATCCCTCTTTCCTGCGTTTCCCTTGCTGTAAACAATCACTGATCTGCTTTATTTATTTATTTGGCCATACGGCTTGTGGGATCTTAGTTCCCCGACCAGGGATTGAACACCGGCTCCCAGCAGTGGAAGCGTAGAGTCCTAACCACTGCACTGCCAGGGAATTCCCTGAGCTGCTTTAGATTAGCTTGCATTTCCTAGAGTTTTATGCAAATAGAATGATATTTTTTTCCTTTTGTCTGGCTTCTTTTGAGTGAATTATTGCCTTAATCATTTTGAAATCCATCCATATTGTTATGAATATCAATAGCTCATTACTATTTATTGAGTTGTATATAACAATTTATTTATCTGTTCACCTGGATAAACATTCACCTGGATGGACATTTGGGTTGTTTCCAGTTTTTGGCTATTACAAATAACGCTGCTATGAACATTTGTGCACAAATGTTTGTTGCATATACTCCTTTTCTCTTGGGTAAATATCTAGGAATGGAATGGCTAGACTATCTGGTAGGTGTATGTTTAACTTTTTAAGAAACTGTCAAACCGTTTCCCAAAGTGGTTTTACTATTTTACATTCTCAGCAGTGTACAAGAGTTCCAATTCCTCCACATCCACACCAACATTTGGTAATAAGTCTTTTAATTTTAAACATTCTAAGTATGTGGAAAATCCCATTGTTTTAATTTGCATTTTCCCAATGACTAATGGTGTTAAGCATCTTTTCATGTGCTTAATTACCATCATATATCTTTTGTGCATTTTAAAAATTAGGTTATTTTCTTATCATTGAGTTTTCTTTTTTTTTTTTTTGCTCCGGACGCGCAGGCTCAGTGGCCATGGCTCACGGGCCCAGCCGCTCCGCAGCACGTGGGATCCTCTCAGACCGGGGCACGAACCCGCGTCCCCTGCATCGGCAGGCGGACTCTCAACCACTGCGCCACCAGGGAAGCCCTATTATTGAGTTTTTAAAAGTCTTTTTCTGGATATGATTCCTGTATATGCTTTGCAGAGAGTTTCACCCAGGCTGAGGCTTGTCTTTTCTTTCTCTTAACAGTGTCTTCTGAGGAGCAGAAGTTCTAAATTTTAATGAAGTCCAATATATCAATCTGTTCTTTTATGGATTGTGCTTTTCCTGTTGTATATAAGAAATCTTCGCCTAACCCAGGTCACAAGTATTATTTTCTACCTTTTCTTTTAGAAGTTTTATAGTTTTCAGTTTTACATTTAGACCTATGGCCCATTTGAATTATTTTGTATGTGGTATGAGATATGGATTGAAGTTCATTTTTTTCATATTTATATCCAAGTGATTCAGAACCACTTGTTGATAAGGTTATCCTTTCCTCAATGTATTGCCTTCTGTCTTTGTTAAAGGTACATACACATGTGTTTGTTTCTAGACTTTCTATTCTGTCCCATTGATCTATTTGTAGAATGTCTTCACACCAGTACCATGCTGTTTTGATTACTGTCACTTTATAATAATCCTTGAAATCAGGTAGTGTTAGCCTTCCAACTTTTACTTTCTTGTTTCTTTTGGCTATTTTAAGTAATTTGCATTTCCATATGAATTTTAGAATTAGCTTCTCAACTTCTAACAACAAAAAAAGAGCCTCTGAGATTTTGGGTTGGATTGTGTTGAATCTATAGGTCAATTTGGAGAAAACTGACATCTTAACAATATTAGTCTTCCAACCCACGAACAAGAGATGTCTCTCCAATTTATTTAGGTCTCCTTTACTTTCAGCATTGTTTTCTAGTTATCAGGGCACAGATCTTTCATACCCTTTGTCAGATTTATCCCTAAATATTTCATGGTTTTTTTTGTTTTGTTTTGTTTTTGCGGTACACGGGCCTCTCACTGTTGTGGCCTCTCCCGTTGCGGAGCACAGGCCCCGGACGTGCAGGCTCAGCGGCCATGGCTCAGGGCCTAGCCACTCAGTGGCATGTGGGATCTTCCCGGACTGGGGCACAAACCCGTGTCCCCTGCATTGGCAAGCGGACTCTCAACCACTGCGCCACCAGGGAAGCCCCCCACCCTTTTTTTTTATGTGTTTAATGCTATTATAAATGGTAGTTATTTTAAAAATCTTAATTTCTGATAATGCATTGTTGATATATAGAAGTACAATTGATATTTGTATATTGATCTTGTATCCTGCAATGTTACTAAACTCAGTTTAGCATTTTTGTAGATTTCATTGGATTTTCTCCATAGAAAATCTACTATGAATAAAGACAGTTTTACTTCTTCATTTCCAAATTGGGTGTGTTTTTTTTTTTCCTTGCCTGACTGCACTGGCTAGAACCTGCAGTACAATACTGAACAGAAGTAGTAAGAGCGGACATGCCTATCTTGTTCTGATCTTAGGGAGAGAGGATTTAGTCTTTTATCACTAAGTATGTTAGCTGTGGGGTTTTTGCAGATGACCATGATCAGGTTGAGGGAGTTCCCTTCTTTTCCTAGTTTGTTAAGAGTCTTTATCAGGAATAAATATTGAATTTTGTCAAAGCTTTTTTCTGCATCTGTTGAGATAATAATATGGTTTTAGTTTAGTTTGTTAACATGGTAAATTACATTGATTGGTATTCAAATGTTAAACCAATCATGCATTCCTAGGATAAACTCTACTTGGTCATGATATATTATCCTTTTAACATATTGTTGGGTTCAATATGCTAAAATTTGCTTACTAAATTTTGTATTTATTTCATGAAGGATATTGGTTTGAACTTTTCTTATAATGTCTTTGATTTTGGTATCAATGTAATGCTGTCTAGAATGAGTTAGGAAGTAGTCCATTCTCTTCAATTATTTGGAAGTTTGTGTAGAACTGGTATTATTTCTTCCTTAAAGGTGAAATCTACCAGTAAAGCCATCTGGGCCTAAAGGGTTGGTTTTTTTTTAAGGTTTTTGTAGCTATTTTATTTATTTATTTTTTAACATCTTTATTGGAGTGTAATTGCTTTACAACTGTGTGTTAGTTTCTGCTTTATAACAAAGTGAATCAGCTATACATATACATATATCCCCATATCTCCTCCCTCTTGCGTCTCCCTCCCACCTTCCCTATCCCACCCCTCTAGGTGGGCACAAAGCACAGAGCTGATCTCCCTGTGCTATGCGGCTGCTTCCCACCAACTATCTATTTTATATTTGGTAGTATATATAAATCCATGCCACTCTCTCACTTCGTCCCAGTTTACCCTTCCCCCTCCCCGTGTCCTCAAGTCCATTCTCTACATCTGTGTCTTTATTCCTGTCCTGCCCCTAGGTTCTTCAAAACCATTTTTTTTATTTTTTAGATTCCATATATATGTGATAGCATACGGTATTTGTTTTTCTCTTTCTGACTTACTTCACTCTGTATGACAGACTCTAGGTCCATCCACCTCACTACAAATAATTCAATTTCCTTTCTTTTTATGGCTGAGTAATATTCCATTGTATATATGCACCACATCTTCTTTATCCCTTCATCTGTTGATGGACACTTAGGTTGCTTCCATGTCCTGGCTATTGTAAATAGAGCTGCAATGAACATTGTGGTACATGACTCTTTTTGAATTATTGTTTTCTCAGGGTATATGCCCAGTAGTGGGATTGCTGGGTCATATGGTAGTTCTATTTTTAGTATTTTAAGGAACCTCCATTCTGTTCTCCATAGTGGCTGTATCAGTTTACATTCCCACCAACAGTGCAAGAGGGTTCCCTTTTCTCCACACCCTCTCCAGCATTTATTGTTTGTAGATTTTTTGATGATGGCCATTCTGACTGGTGTGAGATGATACCTCATTGTACTTTTGATTTGCATTTCCCTAATGATTAATGATGTTGAGCATCCTTTCATGTGTTTGTTGGCAATCTGTATATCTTCTTTGAAGAAATGTCTATTTAGGTCTTCTGCCCATTTTAGAGAGGTTTTTTTGTTTTGTTTTGTTTTTTAGGAAAGATTTTAACCACATTTTCAATGTATTTAATAGATACTGGGCTATTCATGTGTATTTCTTCTCATGTAAGCTTTTATAATTTGTGTCTTTCAAGGAAATTGTTCATCTCATCTAAGTTGTCAAATTTATTCGTATAAAACTGTTCCTAACATTCCCTTATTATCCTTTTAATATCTTTCAAATCTACAGTGATGTCACCTCTCTCATTCCCGATATAGGTAATTTGTGTCTTCTCTTTCGTCTTCCTGTCTGGTTAGAGCTTTATCAATTTTACTGATTTTCTCAAAGAAGTAGTTTCTGGTTTTATCAATTTTTCCATTGTTTTTCTGTTTTCTGTTTCACCAATTGCCACTTTGATCTTTATTATTTCCTTTCTTCTCTTTATTTTGGTTTTAATTTTGTCTTATTTTTCCTAGTTTTTTAAAGTGGAAGCTAAGTTCATTGATTCAAGAGATTTCTTCTTCTCTAATACAAGTTTAGTGCTATAAATTCCCCTCTAAATACTGCTTTAGTGGCATCCCATAAATTCTGATATGTTCTTTTTTCATTTCCATTCCATTCAAAATATTGCTAATTTCCCTTTTGATTGATGGATTATTTACAAGTGTGTTATTTAGTTTTCAAATTTTAGAGATTTTCCAGAAATCTTTCTGTTACTGATTTCTAGTGCAATTTCACTTTGGGCAAAGAACATTCTTTGTACTATTTGAATACTTTCAAGTGTATTAAGACTTATTTTATGGCCCATAACCATGATAACATAATTATTTCTGTTCCTCTGTATGTAAAATGTCTTTTTTCTCTGACTTGGTAAATGTTCTATGTGAACTTGAGGAGAATGTGTTGATGTCTTGCTGTTGATGCGTGAAGTGTTCCATAGATGTCAATTGGGTCAAGTGGGTTGATACTGTTGTTCAGATAATCTATATCCTTATTGATTTTCTGTTTACCTGTTCTATCAATTGTTGAGAGAGAAGTACTGAAATACCTAGCTATAGCTGTGGATTTATGTATTTCTTAAAATAATTCTATCAGTTTTTTCTTCATGTATTTTGAATCTCTGTTGTTAGGTGCATAAATGTTTAGGATTGCTCTGGCCTCTTGATTAATTGACCCCTTTATCATTATGAGGTTACCTCTTTAATCTTTGGTAATATTCTTTGTCCCCAAATCTATTTTGCCTGATACTAATATAGCCACTCAAGGTTTCTTTTGACTACTGTTAGCATGGTAGATTTAAAAAATACTTTTACATTTTACCTGTTTGTGTCTTTTTATTTTAATTGTATTTCATGTAAGCAGCATAGAGTCGGGTCTTACTTTTTTCCAATCTGATAATATTTGCCTTTGAGTGGGGGTGTTTTTTTATTTAAAAAAATTTATTATTATTATTATTACTTTCATTGGGCTGCACCACATGGCTTGCAGGATCTTAGTTCCCTGACAAGGGATCAAACCTGTGCCCTCAGCAGTGAAAGTGTGGAGTCCTAACCACTGGACTGCTGGGGAATTCTCTGAGTGGGGGTGTTTAGATCATTTACATTTAATGTGATTCTTTTTTTTTTTTTTTTTTTTTTTTTTGCGGTACGCAGGCCTCTCACTGCTGTGGCCTCTCCCGTTGCGGAGCACAGGCTCCGGACGTGCTGGCTCAGCAGCCATGGCTCACGGGCCCAGCCGCTCCATGGCATGTGGGATCTTCCCAGACTGGGGCACGAACCTGTGTCCCCTGCATCGGCAGGCGGACTCTCAACCACTGCACCACCAGGGAAGCCCTAATGTGATTCTTGATGTGGTTCTTTCATCTTGCTATTCATTCTAACTTGTTGCATCTATTTTTTGTCTCCCTTTTCCTCTTTTCAGCCTTCTTTTGGTTAATTAAGTATTTTTATGATTCCATTTTATCTTCCTTGTAGCTCATTAACTATAACTCTTGGGTTTTTTAGTGGTTGATTTAGGGTTTATAGTATATATCTTAACTTATCACAGTCTAACCTCAAGTGGCATTATACAACTTCATGTATATATAGTACAAGAATTTTACAATATATTCCATATCTCCCCTCCTGGTCTTTTGCTATCGTCATGCGTTTTACTTTTCCATACATTATAAACCTCATAATATATTATTATATTTGTATAAGTCAATTATCTTTTAAATAGATTTAAATAATAAGAAAAAATGTATATATTTACCCAGGTAGTTACCTCTCTCAGTGGTTTTCAATCCTTTGTAAAGATTCAGACTTTCTTCTGTCTGGTATTATTGCCCATCTATATGAGTGACTTCCTTTAGCATTTTTTTATGGTGTGAATCTGCTGGTGGTGAATTCTTTCATATTTTGTATGCCTGAAAATATCTTTATTTTACCTTCATTTTTGAAAGATATTTTTGCTGAGTATGGAATTCTAAGTTGACAGTTCTTAGCTTTCAGTACTTTAAAGATGTTGCTCCTCTGTCTTATTTATATTGTTTCCCATTAGAATATAATGTCATGTTTATTTTAGTTCCTCTGTACTTAACAGAGGAATTTTTCTCTTGCTGTTTTTAAGATTTTCTCTTTATTGTTGGCTTTAAGCAATTTTATTATGACATGCTTTGTTGTGGTTTTCTATATATTTCTGTGCTGGGGATTCATTGAACTCCTTGGATCTGTGGGTTTATAAGTTTCATCAAGTTTGGGAAGTTTCTGTCCTTTATTTCTTCAAATATTTTTTGTCTCCCCCATCCCCACTCTTCAGGCACTCCAGTTTCAGTAGAAAAAGCTGTTTGTAGTTGTTCCATAGCTCACTAATGCTCTTTTCAGGTTCTTATTTTTTCTCTCTGTGTTTCACAGGGGACAGTTTCTATTACTATGTCTTCAAATTATTCATCTTTTCTTCCCTAGTGACTAATCTGTTGTTAATCATATCCAGTGTATTTTTCATTTCAAGCATCATAGTTGTCACCTTGAGCAGTTCATTTTGGGTCTTTTTAATATTTTCAATGTTTACTTAATTTTTTGAAAATATGAGATATATTTATAACTGTTTTGACATCCTTTTCTGCTAATTCTGACATCTGTGTCAGTTCTGGGTTAGTTTGATTGATTAATGAGTCTCCTCAATATTAATTGTGTTTCCCTGCCTCTGCATGCCCAGTAATCTTTGACTGAATGTCAGGCATTGTTAATTTTATCTTGTAGGATGCTGGATATTCCTGTAAGTACTTTTTCTTCTTCTTCTAGTTTTATGGAGATATAATTGACATACAGCATTGTATATGTTTAAGGTGTAAAGCATAATATTTGACTTACATACATCATGAAATGACTACCACAAGAAGCTTAGTGAACCTCCATCATCTCACATACACACAAAATAAAAGAAAAAGAAAAAATCTTTTTCCTTGTGATGAGAACTCTTAGGATTTACTGTCTTAACAACTTTCATATATATAATACAGCAGTGTTAGTTATATTTATCGTGCTGTACATTACATCCTTAGTACTTATTTACCTTATAATTGGAAGTTTGCCTATAAATATTCTTGAGCTTTACTCTGGAATGCAGTTAAATTACTTGGAAACAATTTGATACCTTTTTTTCTTTTTTTGCAGTTTTGAGGTAGTGCTCAGTCTAGGGCTAAGTATTCTCTATTACTGAGGTAAGACCCTCCTTAGTATTCCAACCAATGCCTGATAAATTGTGAGGTTTTCCTGTCTAGCTGGTGGGAACAGTCCCTGGCCCTGGCCCTGTGTGAATGTTCCCTCTCATCCTTTTAGATGGTACTTTTTACCAGCCCTGGGTAGTTTGCTCACATGCATGCATCAACCAGTACTACGCTGAACATTTCAGGGGACCTTCTGCACAGCTCGGGCTCTCTCTCTCTGTGCAGCTCTCTCCCTTCTGGCACTTGGTGCAATGAACTCTAGCTGCTTTGGTCTCCCTTCACTCTCAGTTTCTTCTACTCAACTTAGGGGACCTACTGGGCTCCACCACAGTTCCCCCTCCCTGCATCATGGTCTGGAAACTCTCCAAGCAGTAAGCTGGGAAAATGGTAAGACTCACATTTACTTGTTTCCTGTTGATCAGGAATCAATGTCATTTGTTGCCTGATGACAGGGTCTTAAAAATCGTTTTTCATGTAGTTTTGTCTTTTTTTTTTTTCTGGTTGTTTCAGATGGGAGGGTAAATTTAGTCCCTTTTTATTCATTTTGGCCAAAAGTGGATATTGAGTTGATCTCTATGGATTTTTCAACCCTAGTGCTCCTCTCTCCTCTTCACATTCCTCCTGCCTTGAAATTTGAGACACAAGAACATTTTACAGAATTCTAGGTAGAGATCAATATCACCTATGTATAACCCAGAAATTGCCTAATAAATTTGTCACTAGTGAGCAGAGAAAGTTCAAATTCTGCTTTTGTTACCTTCTAGCTGTAGTTTGGATGTGTCTATGTTAGGTACTGGTCCTTATTCCTACACAGCATTCCTATAAAGAATGCTGGAGATTGTGAAAAACAGGTCTTTTCTACTGACCTATATATTTGGCTTAATCCTGAGAATTTTTAGTGCTTAACTATGAAAAATATGACATAAAGGAAAATTCAGAAATAGAAACAAACATGTTAAAAGCTCACTTCTCCCACAAACCATTGTTTATTCTCTAGTGTATGCCCTTCTATGTTTTATCCATGTTATATTTTTTACATGATATAACAAAAATACCCATAGAGTTTTAATATTACTTTTTTTACTCAACAGGATTATTTCCTATGTGGTTGCACAGTATTTTTTGACATCTTTGTCATGTGAGTATGCTATGATTTATTTGTTTCTATATTAAAAGATTGCTTTTCCTTTTATGCTAATATAAAGAATAACTGCAGTGAATATCTTGACTTTCTTTTAGGTTATTTTCTTGGCTAAGCCCTCTGAAGTGAAATTACTAGAGTAGAGTGTATAAATATTTTAATGGTCTTGTTACATATTGCCAAATTGCTTTCTTAAAAGATCATATCACTGTTTACCTCCACCAGCCTGAGGTCTGAGATTGTTGGTCTTACCACATCCTTGCCAGCCCTGTATATTATCACTTAAAATAGAGTATTGTGGCTAATGCAACTGGTGAAAATGACTTTTCATTGTTATTACTTGCATTTTCTTCATTTCTGCAGAGTGGGCCATTCTTCCTTATACTTGCTAACGAGTTACATTTTCTCTTTTGTGGGCAATAGGAGTCTCACAAGCTCATTCACTGGCCCTGCCTCAGAGGAGTATGGTCACTGGCTTTCTTCCCTCTCCCCCACCCATGCATTCACTCATCAGATGCTTATTGAGCCTCTTCAGCAGGCCAGATAGTATGCTAGGCTCTGGGGATAGAATAGGGGAAGAAAGCAAAGATACAATCCCTACCCAAGAAATATACAGTGTAAAGGAAGAGCTTACATGTTCTCAGTATCTGGTTGGGAGTGGGAAAATCTGCCAGCCAAAGGGTTCCCAACACATTTGGAATAAGGAGACTGTGCTTTGGTAAAGTAATAATTTGAATATTCATGAGGAACTAAGCTTAGAAAAACCTGCTAGAGGAACTTTTGATTATTCTGACCTCAGGAAGTTTAGTGGCTAAAGGACAAATCAAAAAAAGAAAGGGACAAACACAGTTACATTTTAGGGACAGTTAAATAATACATTCTAATGGAAACTGTTTTCTAAATGGCTGTCACCCTGGACAGAGGAATTGTAGTTGGGGGGCAAATGGAGACAAAATAGTAAGGCCTGGGTTGACTGTGGCACATCATGAAATATTCTGGACAAACAGAGGGCAGCATGAGAGCTCTAAACTCTTGGAAGGCAAAGGAGAGGAGGCCAAGACATTGTAGGGAAGGGAAAATATGAGTGCTTAGAGATTTCTGTCAGGGTTGGCTCTGCCCCTTCCCTTCTTGGAAACGAAAGTCAGCTGTGGGGCTGCATGCTGCAGCTCTAGCACCACAGCAACAACCCCACAGTAGTTTCAATGCAGTGGGAAATAGAAAAACTCAAAAGGACTGAAACATTACTATTACACCATAGGATCCCTGGCCTATGATACCACTTGTTCTCAAAGTGTAACACTGCATACCATACACATATGTAGTTTGAAAGGGTAAATTTGCCCTTTTTCCCAATGAGATATATCAAAATACAGGCGAGTTCACAAAATATTTATGTATAGTTAAAAAATTAATTATAGGGACTTCCCTGGTGGCGCAGTGGTTAGGAATCCACCTGCCAATGCAGGGGACATGGGTTCGAGCTCTGATCCGGGAAGATCCCACATGCCGCGGAGCAACTAAGCCCACACACCACGACTACTAAGCCTGTGCTCTAGAGCCCGTGAGCCACAACTACTGAGGCTGCGTGCCACAACTACTGAAGCCCTTGCACCTAGAGCCCGTGCTCTGCAACAAGACAAGCCACCGTAATGAGAAATGAGAAGCCCGCACACCACAACGAAGAGTAGCCCCCGCTCGCCACAACTAGAGAAAGCCCACACGTAGCAGTGAAGACCCAACACAGCCCCAAATAAATAAATTAATTAATTAAAAAAATAATTATAAAGCAAATATCTATGGAAATAACCACTATCCAAGTCAAGGGATAAAAACAAAACAAAACACTGCCAGCAGCCAGTAGCCTCCTTTGTGTTTTTCCCCATCTCTTCTCCTTCCGTCTCCCCAGAGGCAACCACTGTGCTATGTACGTATTCTTAAAATAATTTAGTTTTGCATATTTTTGAACATAACAGAGATATAATCATATTGGATAGAGCCTTCTGTAAGTAGATTTTTGTTCAACATTTTGGAAGATTCCTCCATCAGGATGCATGTAGGTATTATTTGTTCATTCTCATTGCCAAACGGTATTTCATTATATAAATACATCATAACCTATTTATCTATTCTATTGTTGATGAACATTTGAGTTGTGTTCAGTTTGTCATTTGCAAAGAACACTACTCTGAAGAGTCTTGTACATATCTCTTGATGCAAAAGTGTTTCCTTAGGGAGTGGAATAGCTAGATCATAGGATATGCACATTTTCTACTTTTCTATGTATTGCTAATTACTTGCAAAGTGGTGCCATCAATTAACACTCCTATTGGCAGCATATGATAGTTTGTGTTGCTTGAAATCTTTGCCAACATCTACTGCTGTCACACTTCAAATCATTGCCAGTTTGGCATGTATATAATGGCATCTCACTGTATTTTTAATGTAATTTCCCTAATTACGAAAGTGGTTAATCATCTTTTCATGTATTTATTGGCCACTTGGATTTCCTCTTGCGTGAGGTGCTTGAAGTCTTTGCTCATTTTTCTATTGATGTGTCTTTTTCTTACTGATTCATAGGCATTCTTTATATGTCCTTTGTACTAGTCCTTGGTTAGTTTTATGTATTACATATCTTCTCTCAATTTATAGCTTGATTTTTAACTCTACAGCACCTTCTAAAAACAGTGAAACGTCAGTTTTTTCCTTTGTGATCAGCACCTTTTGTCTCTACTTTTAAGATATCTACAATATCTAAAATATTCTACAATATCTTCTTAAAGCTTGACTGTTTTGCCTGTTGCATTTGGATCCTCCAGCTACCTGAAATTGATTTTTGTGTATAGAGTGAAATTGGGGTCCAGTTTTATTGTTCTTCCACATAGTATATCCAACTTCTGAGGACCATTTTTTGAAAGAAAAGGTTCTGCTGATGTTCAAGTCACTCTATACCCACATGTTATATGAATCTGTCTGGGGACTTTCTATTCTGTTCTGCTGCTCTGTGTCTATCCCTGTGCCAACTCCACTCTGTCTTTATTAGTAAAGCCTCATGAGCTTGATATATGATAGGGCAAGTCCTTTCATTGCTATTGTTCTTCCTTCTTTAATACACAAGCATTAGATGGTAAGGGGCTTACATTATTTTAAGCCTACAGTGGTTCATCCAGAGGAAAATCCCATTTCATGGACAATACATGGCTCCACTAACAGGGCCAACTTCTCCATTAGGCATAGAAGTCAGTGCCTTGGGTCCACAGTACTTCTAGGGGTTCATGAAAACGTTTTAATTTCTTTTAAAATCATAAGACATGTTTTAATTTCTTTTTGTTGAACAAAGTATTGTAGCATATAGTATTAATATATTCATCTTTATTCCAACACAGTCATAAAATACAATTTTAAATACTTTAGGCAAATGTGCCCAGGGCCTAAGAAAGTCATAAAGTCATATCAGGTCCTGCCTGATAGCATCTTCTTAAAAATTAGTCACACAGGCAGAGTTTAGGTGGCTCATCCCTGTCCTGCCCTACGGGCTAATTTTTCCTCCTAATGGTAGATGAGCATACCATCTTCACTTGGAAAAAGAGTACACACCAGTAAGTTAACAATCCCCCAAATGCTAATTTAAAATGTAAATAAAAATGGAATTCAAATGATGTTTATTGGGAATTCCCTGGCAATCCAGTGGTTAGAACTCCATACTTCCACTGCAGGGGGCCACAGGTTCAATCCTGGTTGGGGAACTAAGATCCCACATGCCGCGAGGTGCAGCCAAAAAAGAAAAAACAACAACAACAAAAAAAAACACCATTTATTTCCAGGCATTTGCCAGGTACTAGGGGGTATAGGGATAAACAAAATGAACTTACAGTTTCTAGCATATAAAAGAATACAGATGGTTAACAAATTATTATAATTGGGAGAATGGCACACAAATAGAAGTATAGTAGCAAGGCTGAGCTAATTCTTAATTGCAAAATAGGTATCGTTATTTTTAGTTGTACAAATGAGAAAACCAAGACATAGAACAATTGAGTGGCTTATCCCAAGCCTCAGCCAATATACATCAGGGGCAGTATTTGAATACCAAGACTCTGACTCCAAGTCCTGTGCAGTTTACCATCTGGTCTGAAACAGTGCTCATTCTGTAGTAGACACTCAATAAATTAGACTGGATTCAAATGAGGGAGAAACGTTGCCACTCCAGAGGATTTTACCTTTCTCTTAGAGCAGCTTTTTAATCTTTCCTCCCCAACCCCCAGCTTTATTAAGGTATATTTTACTTATCATAGAATATACCCAATTCAAGTGTACAGTTCAATGATTTCTAGTAACTTGACCAAGTGGTGCAACCATCACCATGAATCAGCTTTAGAACATTTTTGTCCCCCAGCAAGAAACCTCATGCCCACTTTCAGTTAATTTTCATTCCCACCCCTTGCCCCAGGCAACCACTATTCTATTTCCTGTCTCTATAAATTTGCTTTTTCTGGACATTTCATATAAATGAAATCATATAATATGTGGTCTCTTCTGTCTAGTTTCTTTCACTTAGCATAATGTTTTTGTTTTGTTCTGTTTTTTGGCCATAGCTTGAGGCATGTGGGATCTTAGTTCCCCGATCAGGGATCGAACCCAAGCCCCCTGCGGTGGAATCTCGGAGTTTCAACCACTGGGCTGCCAGGGAATTCCCAGCATAAAGTTTTTGAAGTTCATTCATGGTGTAGCATGTGTCAATAGTTTGTTCCTTATTATTGCTGCATGGTATTCCATTGTATGGATACACAATTTTGTCTATCCATTCACGAGTAGATTGACATTTAGGTTGTTTCCAGTTTTCTACTGTAATGAATAATGCTGCTATATGAACATTTGTATATAAGTTTTTGTGAGGACACGTGCCTTTATTTCTCCTGGGGAGATAGAATTAATATCTTATTATGGTTTTGATTTGTATTTCCCTAACAGCTAATGATGTTGAGCATCTTTTCATGTGATTATTGGCCATTTGTGTATGTTCTCTGAAGAAATCTCTATTCCAAATCTTTTGCCCATGTTTTGATTGGATGGTCATCTTATGACTGAGTTGTAAGAGTTCTTTGTAAATTCTGGATACAAATCCTTTATTAAATATGTGTTTTGCAAGTATTTGTCTAGTCCATCATTGTCTTTTCATTTTCTTAATGTTGCTTTTTGAAGTGTAAAAGTTTTGAATTTTGATGAGGTCAATGAAATTCACTGACAAAAAGACAGTCTGTTCAATAGATGGTGCTGGGACAATTGGATATCCACATGCAAAAAGATGAATTTAGATGCTCACCTCACACCACACACAAAAATTAACTCAACATGACTCACAGACTTTAATGCAAGAGATAAAACAATAAAACTTTTAGACAAAAAACGTGGAAGAGAAACTTTCAAGATCTTGGGTTAGGCAAAGGTTTTTTTCATCTATTCCTTTTTTCTTTTTCCCTTTTTTTTTTTTTTGTCCATGCCACGCAGCTTCTGGGATCTTAGTTCCCCGACCAGGGATTGAACCTGGACCCTCGGCAGTGAAAGTGCAGAGTCCCAACCACTGGACCACCAAGGAATTCCCATTTTTTCATCTGTTCTTGAATTCTTGTCCTTATTAAACACAATACATGTATGTGTATATGTTTGTATGTGGTATGTCTGTGTAATGTAGGTAGATAACTATGTAGCCCCCTTCAGTCAAAATCATAAAATATTTTACCAGGATTGTTGGCTAAAATTTGAATGATCAATCACACAAATATGTTGAAAGAAAATATGCAAAATATAAGTGGCAAGCCAGCTAGAACAGAACATCCAGAGCTTGGCAGTTGGAATGTGAGACAAAGCTGTGCAAATAGTAAATTAATCCCCTCTTCAAATACTTTGCAACATGTGTACCTACATTTCAGGCTAAGAAATGCTGATTACAGGCAGTCACTGATTGTAGATTAAGAAGGGTACAATCTCCTACAGGAGGGTGAATCTATCTGCTAAGATGCTGCATACTCTAATGTTTGAAATGATATAATAGGCTAAGGTAAAATTCTTACAGTCTATTACTTTCAAAATACATAGGAAAATTATTACTGAAGATTCCATAATTTGTCAAGAAGAAAGTTTTAGACACAAAGCTTTACTTTTAAAGGCACTATCTTCTATTAAATTCTCTGGATTGCACCTAAAATTAATAGGTAATTTCATGGTCAAATTACCATTCTCACCCCAACAAGGGATACACAAGAATACTGGCGTAGCACTTGGCCACTTGTGTCCACTGTGAGTCAGTCAGTGTCTTGCCTGTGTCCCTTCATGGCAACTAAAGGAGGCTTTGCTAAGCCTGAATCTTGAATTCCTCTATTCAGAGCAATATTCATTTTCAAAATATATTTCTGCATAATCAAAACTGTTTATTAACATTTCATTACTTCTTACTAACATTTCAGTATCTTTTCATTTTTTTCGGGTACAACTGGTTATTTATATATATTCACCTCTCCCTCTTAGAAAAGGTAACATGTTTTATCATTCTTTTATCCCTTATATGAGTGGTTTTTAAGTCATTGGAGCCAGTAGTCAAGTACTGGAACCCTGCCTTACAGCCTCTGACAAGGGTCTGAGAACATAATAAACACTTGGTAAGTTTTTGTTGGAATGAAGTAAATATTCATTACTAATACTGTAGTTTTTAAATTGCATTTCATTAGCCCCAAGTTCTAATGGCAGAAAATATACTACAGAATCAATCAAATTCTAGGAGAGACATCACTGTAATGAAAGCTAATCTTTCAATGCCAAGAGCCCAATACCAATTTTTTCTTTCTTCAATACCTAGTGACATGATGTTCTCTCATTTATTCTAAACGAGAATTTAGAATATTCTCTTTCCTCTTAAATTACAGCCTCTATGTAAGTCTCTTGAGCATTTTAAAAGTTAGATTTCTAAAATCCAGGATGAAGTGGATTTAGCTGAGTACAGACACATAGCAAGAAGTGCCCCAGATAAAGTTAGCTTTATTACCACTACAGTTGTTAACATAGTCTAATAATCACTTCCATCTTGAAAATAAGTGCAAACGATTTACCAGCTCATTAAAATTTGACATAAATTTGGAAGAGGATTCTAAGTAGTGAAATGAATAAAGACACCTTTTTTTTCCAACTTGTTGTGTTTGAGTGGATACTGGCAAAGCACATATGCTATGAAGTTTGTGGGTAAAATAGCACTTCTCAAAAAACAAGTGAACTGAAAAAAAAATTCACAAATTCTTTTAAAATACTTTTCTTCTTGCCTAAGATATAACCTAGACTGGTTCTGAGTAATTTTCTCAAATACTATCTGCAGTGATCTTTTCAGTTACAGCCCTCCAGGCTTTCAGCCACCTGGAAACATTAAGTCCCCCTGGAGTCTTATCCTGACCTGAGTTCAGGTCTCTATACTGGAGGAATTTTCAGAAGCTTTAGACTAGTAACTTATCTGCTCAGTATCAGATCAGCCACTCTGCTGATCCAGCTCCGATACTGTAACCTAGTTTCAGGCACTAAAATTTTATCTGGTTATTTGTAACCAAGCTCCTATCTTGTACCACCTGAAACTAGGTCCTAGATTCTTCCGCTGTGATCCTTCATCCTACTTTGGGACTTTAATTTGTATCCAAGTTGGTGTAATCCTCCCTATACCATTGAGCAAGCCTAGTTAGAGCCCTACTGTAGAATTCCAGTCTTCATGAATATGTCCCCAATACATGCCACCTGATGGCTATGATGCAGACTTCTCTCACATCTGTGTTTCTGCTTATTGCCTCCTGTCAGACTCCTCTAGAAACAGGCCCTATGCTTGAACTAAATTCCCTACCAACTGTCAGTTCCTTTTTCCATGCTTTGCCTAGCATTGGCAGGGCTGTCGGGATTTTGGGTCCTGCTCCTCCACAGACTGATCCATCTCAATGCTGAGTTCTAATTCTAATAGTAACTCAATACCGCTATTGAAAAATAGGTCTGTTCAAACCAGCCAACTTAACTTACTTAAACTTACTTGTGAGTAAGTTTAAAATGCCTCATTAAATATACATCTGCCGCTTGAAAGTCCAAAAGAAAATACCCAATACCTGTCTGAATGAATCCTGATTTGTATCCATTAGTTGTGCCATTTTCTGGGGCCACGGTTGATGACACTGAAGAGTTTGGTTTAATAGAGTGGCAAATGGTAGAGGATTGTCGGCTTCTACATTCTAGAAAGGAGTAAGAATCACATTATGTAAGGAAAACAACATTCTGTTAAAACAGGTGAGGGAGACACAATCCATAAGATCTCTAAAATAAACGGCTGTTCCTCAAGTGGCAGCACGTTCTTTAACAGAGATCCATCCCCCTTCCCCAACCTTGACTCCAATGGAATGTTCAAGCTGGTGAACACAATTCGTCTTCCTAGAGCCAAATGCCATGTTTGGAAGGCAAAGAAATAGTTACAAAGAACAATTAGACATTTGTTCCTCACAGACTAGTTCCCAGGAGAAAAATTACTCATAACCTATATAGTCATGTTAGTTTCATGGGTAATACTGAGGTTAAAATATCAATAATTTATAAAAACCAAATAAGCTTTCAAGCACCAGTTAACCTTCTGTCCAGGATTGATTTACGTGTAGAATAGTAATCTAGAGTCCTTCTAGGCTGCCTTCAACCCTCTCTACTCAACCTTAATTTACGTCCAGAAACAGAAGCAAAGAAAATATTATACACAGAGGAGAAAAATTAGAAATTCTCAAATTTTTATTATTCTCAGTTCTTATTAGAGGAAATAGGTAGACAATATTCAAGGTACTTACTGATCATACAAAACTAAGCTTCATTTTAAATGAGCCAATATTACTTGAGGCTTTGGTGTAATATTTTAATAATACTTTGTACTGATTCAGGTAGATAGCAAATACTGTGACAACCTGTGTCACAGGTTTTCGGGGCTCTACCTTCCAACCAAATTATACTATATGTTGTACTATATTAGTCTTTAAAGGTAGCATGTGAAAAAGAAACATAAATGGTTGTAAATGACAAAGTTAATTATAGTGGGTCCTTTAGAGAATTTCCAAGTTTATTGGATACATGCAAAAGTTAGAGGCAGTTTTCTATAATCTTCTATCTATGACGTTCCTTGAAGAGCTACTGTATTTTGACTGAAAAGGATATCTCCATGTTATGTATATTATATGCAAATATGTAGTTTTATAGGTATGTACATATATACAATTCCAATTCCAAAACAGAATGACTATAAATGTGAGGCTCCAGAAGCCACCCAGGATCATTGTATCACAAACTATTTCACAAATGTTATTATATACCAGAAAGGTGAATTGTCACTGAGCACTAAATAAGAACTTAAAAATATTTTATGCAACCAAAACAAAAGCTAAAAAAAGGCAGTTAAAAGGCAGGGAGGTGATACCTATCCTATTTTTACTCTTTTATTAGGGTTCATGACATTTAAAATGATTTTTCTAGAGGAAAAGTCTTTAGACTTTATCAGGATAAAGAGTTATCTATAATTTACCACGCTTACAATTTAGTGGTCACAGCACTGATCACAGTCCTGATGATCCCTGGCTCAGAACATGTAGCCATTTCCTAAGGAGTTATATAATCTCTCCTCAAATGCAACCAGGAGTCATTATGGTGAAGGATTCGGAAACAAATCTTCAGTTGTAATTTGGATTTACTATGTTATTTTTCATGGTCAGGCCAAAATCTTTCACAAACAGAAATATTAAAGACAATTATTCTATTGTCTTTAACAATATAATAATATTAATAATGGAGGGGAAATCTCAGCATCTAAGAAACTGCTCATAAGAATTAGATGTCCCACTGCATTAAACAATGTACAGAACTTGTGGCAACTCCTATCAACCACAAGATGATGTGACATTTCAACTGGATTCATTTTCAAAAATAAGTTTAAGTTCTTCCTAACTGAAGAGAAACAAAACTTTGTCAACTTAATACTGCCTTTTCCCAGGTATGATGAAGAGAGCATTATTTATTCCAAAGTTTGCTTAGTTCTAATAGAAAAATGAAGACTCAAGAATTACCAAAGACCCTAAATAAAGTAGAAAGAGCATCTGACCAGGAAACTGACACTTTGAAGTCCTCTCTAAATGACAGAAGAGCTACAAAGAGCCCATTTTTCCCCAAGAGCTGTATTCCACACCCCTAAGTGACAAATACAAGGAGAAATACCCTTTCCCAAATTTCAATAGTTTCTGTTAAAAACAAAAAGGAGCAAGTCAAATAACCTGCCAGAGGGCTTTACATTTTTGGATTGTCTTCTGCACTTGGGATATTTATCTATTCCACACCTGGATTCTGAACCCCGCATGGGTCACTTGTCAATACTATAGTAACATCCACATTCCCTTCCCGTTCCCTCCCAGAAGTTGACGCTACCTTTCCAGCAGATAAGAGGTCCCTTCGACAGTACACCCTGGGAGCTTCTGACTAGGTAGTACTTTAAGTGCTTCTGCTTCTTTGGCTGGGTGGTGAGCTTCAAGTTTATGTGGTTGGAAAATTCCGTGAAATACCGAAATCCTCTTTCTCCACAGCCGATACAGTTTCCAGAAAACCCTAAAAGGAAGAAAAACAAAGTTACTGGTGGCCTTGTATGTTGTTACAATACTTTCACATATAAAAAACACAGAAATATTCACTCTTTGGCTTGACAACTTCCTAATTTTGAGGAAATAATTCAAAGGAAAAAAAACATGTACAACAATTTAGCAGTTATTTTATAACATTGAAAGACTGAAAATAATTTTTAAATGCTCTAAAAGGATAATGGTTAAGGAAATAGAATAGATAGTATCATATGATAGAATTTATATAGTTAACATAAAAAATTCTGGTCCTAGAGATATCTATTATTTCTTCCTTACATATTCCCTTCTTAACCTACTGGCTCTGGTTCTCCACCCGACCCACCATGTGGACTTAACTCCATAGGCACAATTGATTAGACTGTGGATCAATATTTGACCCAATCTAGGATAGTCAGAGTCTCTCTCCTGGAATGCTGAAATAAATACAAAAAGAATCAGTCAGATGGTACTGGACTCTGGATATGTAAGGTTTTGTAAAACTGGAACCCAAGTCAGGGCTATGCCATCTGGGGTGTGGGAGAGAGCAAACTGAGAATTGTGAAGAGGAAGCTGGTCTCCAGATAGGAGAGCACGAACAGAGATGTATAAACTCAGGGCATTGTCAGCTTCCTAGTTTCTATGAGATCTAGGGAACACAAGTTCCCTAAGGGTCCCATTTCCTCTCTGTTCAACCCCTCTTTATTCAAACTAGCTCATTATTCCTTAGAGTTAACATCCAAACAATTCTCACTCAGATTAATCAAACAAAATAAGACTTTCAGTGATCTTCTTGGAACAGAGGACATGGCAAGAAGAAGAAATGGAGAAGGCTGGGAGGATGAGAGGTCATGCTTTGCTTGATTGGAAATCAACTTTTCAATCTCCCTTATTACACAGAAGAAAAGTGGACAGTAAGAGAGTGAGTTCTTCTGGTTGTGTGTTATGAGGACATAACATATGTATGGCCATATTGGCAAATAAGGGCATTCCAAATTTCATGAACACAATATCTCTATATACAAATAACTAAATGAAAATAAATTCACTTATGGAATAATACACTCTTTTAAAACCACCAAACCAACCTGTTTTATAATTAACAAAGATATATAAGGAGAGTAGAGAAAGACCATGAGGATTAAAGACAAAATATCTCACAATGTCCCAATCTCAGGATGCTGACAATCAATTCAGAACATTTAGAAATGGGCATTCCAATTTATTATTATTTATTCAATAATTTTTTATTGAGCACCTACCTATATGCCAAGCATTTTGCTAAACACTGGAAAAACAGTGGTGAACAAGAGATAGTCCCAACTGCTGCTCAGTTACATAAAATTAGTAATTCTATATAATTAGCTTATTACCATCATTTTGTAGAAATATAAACATCAATATAATTTCATAAATTATTTAAAACATATTCAGAGATGGATTGCATTTGAGAGCATTTGGCTATTTGTCTAATACCTTGGAGCTGTAAGCCAAAAAAAGAAAGATGTCAATAACTGCCTAGTTTACCAAATTTCTAAAGCCAACCATCCATCTAACCATTCATCCACCCATCCCCCCATCCACGCATCCATGAATGCATGCATCCATCCACTAATCCATGCATCTATCCACCTGTCCATCCATCCACCCAACAAATATCTGTACTCTACTATGTGCCAGGCACTATTTCAGGTACCAGGTTTTTAGCACTGAACAAAGAAGACAAAACCACTGCCTCCACAGAACTTACTTTCTGATGTGATCATTATGCCTTGATAGAAAATTGGCTGACCTATGAGGCAGATGCAACATACCCAAAACACAATAAAACTAAGAACCTTCATCTGAAATAGAGACAGTGCCAAAAAATGAGGCTTATCTGATAGGTCCAAGTAGTTCATCAAAGATTAATGTGAGAATTAGAATTAACAAATTACTGGGGTTAGATTTTATCTTTTATCTTTTCCTCTATCTGTTTTCTGAGGTGAAAAGCAAGACTTGAGTATGAAGAGGGAGAAAAGCAATGGATCTGGATAATCTTCAAAGAAGAGAAACTTCACACTAATGATGAGAATTAACAATATAAAAGAGTAAGAACTTTAGAGTCCATTTTTAAAACTCTGTATAGTTTCTGTATTAACTTTGGTTCAAGAGAGATTTTATCTGCTCAAAGTTCTTGCTGTCACTATCACAATAAATAATATCTCTTACAGCCAAATTACCTTTCTAGCTTTTCTAGCAATCAGGTCTTCGAATTGCATGGCAGATTTGGGGCATATGTGTGGCCAAGTGATCAATTTATTTTAAAATCAATTCCCCCACAGTCTTTGGAATCTGCGTAATTTATATAAAAATTTAGACAAATTGATATTGGAGTCCACAGGGATTCTAGAATATTTTAAGCTTAAAAAATTTTTCCCCTATATCTTTTTAAAATTTTATTTGTTTTTATTTGTTTTTCTTTTTTTGGCCACACCGTGCAGCTTGTCAGATCTTAGTTCCCCAACCAGGGATCGAACCCAGCCCCTCTTCAGTGAAAGCACGGAGTCCTAACCACTGGACCACCAGGGAATTCCCTCCACTATATCTTAATGCGTACTAAAATCAACATCATAAGTAAGAACTGTTAGATGAATATTAACTTTTTGACAATAGAGTAATGAACATATAAAAATCTCATTGTGCTTGTTCAAGAGAAAACTTTTACCATTTTACTGTACTACACTTTCACTTGGAGAAGTGGTTAATAAAAAATTATGAACAAAGTTCCATGTCTATAAGGGTATTTAATAAATATGACAGAATGGCAGAATAATTACCATTTAAAGAGCAAATACCATATGCCAGGCACTGTGCTATTGGGTACCTTATAAACATCATCTGTTTGATCTTTATAATCCTGCCAGGTGAGCATTATTGCCTCCTTTATATAGATGAGGAATCTGAGACTTCAAGAAGATAAGTAGCTTGCCCAAGTTCTTAAAGTGCTAACTAGAAAATCTGGGATTTAAACCCAGTTCCAATTCCAAAGCCCATGCTCTTTGGTTTCATATTCCCAATTACAAAGGATTATAAAATCTATTATTCTGATGGTGTTTTCTGTGTGAGTCCCATGATGTATTCTAAGAGGATTCCTCTAGTCATGAAGAATCATTGAGCAAGAAGACATTATAAGAGATTTTTCTATGTCTTCAGTCAGAGCCACATATGAACTGTTCCATTCGATAAAACTTTGATGCTTTTAAAGTGCTTAAAAGAAGTTTCCCAAAGTTGTTCTACCAGAGCCAACTAGGTTCTTAGCTCTGTGATGCAAAAGACTATGTCTTATCATTAGTGTGCCCACATATCACCTAACGTGATTTTGGGAACAAATACTGTTGAATGAATGAATGAACAAACGAATCCTTGGATCTTCTCTGCTAATTTAGTCCAATGTATAAACTTTACTGTCAGGTGTCTATATTAAACCATCTGCTCAATTTCACTGAAAGAAAAAAAATGGCTATTTTAACAAATGAGAGCCTATGAAAATGAAAATTACCACTTCTTTTCCTATGAACCAAGGGAAGGCTTTGAACTGTAGTTTAAGGAACGTTTATTAACCATGTGCAGGATCACTTTCTGACTCAAGATATTGATCTGTGTATTTCTAGACTTTCTCATGATGCTTTATAACTAGGAAGAATGCATCAAGCTAAACAAACACACAGCTCACTGTAAATACAATTCTTGAATTCTTTGCCCTCTTCTTTCTTCTTCGTTTTTACTGATATTCGTGCTGAGGACATGTATCTGATTCTATCTACAGGAACAAATTCTGAGAAACAAAAGCAACTCCAGAGAAACACAGCAGCAAAAAAAAGTAACAAACCTCACATGCCCTCTTCTTTCTTTCTTTTTCTTTCTTTCTTTCCTCCCTCCCTCCCTCCCTCCCTTCCTTCCTTCCTTTCTTTCTTTTTCTTTAGGCCACGCCACATGGCAGGCATGCGGGATTTTAGTTCCCCAACCAGGGATCGAACCTGTGCCCCCTGCAGTGGAAGTGAAGAATCTTAACCCCTGGGCTGCCAGAGAAGTCCTTACATGCCCTCTTATTTGCCTTTTTAATTATTAAAAGTTAATTTAAGGGGTTTGAATCAAGATAGCAGACTAAGAGGATGTGGAGCTCACCTCCCCCATAAACACATCAAAAATACATCTACATGTGGAACAATTATCACTGAAAACTAACTGGAAACTGGCAGGACTCCTGTACAACCAAGGCTGTAGTGATCAGGTCGAGACCTGTGCCCCTAGAAGAAGACTCAGAGAAAAATAGAGATTATGTGGGTGGACACCCACCCTGTGGAGTGAGTGGTCTGAGCCACAGACTGAGTGCCCCAGTCCTGGGGTTTTACGTGGAGGAGACAATCCCACTTGGCTGGTTGGAGGGCCACTGAGACAAACAGGAGGGCTGAGGGAAGCCTAGACTACGCTCATGAGGAGTGTGCACGCTGGCTTGCCCCCAAGCAAGGTGGAGAGAGGTCTGCTCTAGCAGCTGCCGGGTTTCTCACAACCTCCTTGCCAGGTACCCCAGTCCAAGCTGAGCGAAAGCTCTAGTGCTGCTCACTCCATGCCACAGTGTGGGATATAGAGGTGACCTGGTGCCACAGTGGCGTCTGAGTGGGTGGGTAGCAGCCATCACTTACTCAAGCAGCACGTCAGAAGCGTTCCAGATCTCTGACGCAGCTGTTCCACCACAGCCCATCCCCTGATACACACTGAGACTCCATGTGGGTCCCACTTGCACTGCAGAACCTGGGGGCAGTGATCGGCTGTGAGGGACAAAGGGGACTTGCCCCAGAGGCTGCATTTGAGTGGAGCTGCAGGTAACTACACAGGCAGTGCATCAGACCTCTGTCTGTGGCCGACATGAGCCAAGAGGCTGCACAGGCCCCACTTGCTTCAGCCCTCCACCCCTCTGGGGCAAGGGTCCCCACACAGGGAGAGGAAAAAACACACACTTACAGGGTAAAGAGCCAGCATGAGCCCGACCCTCAGGGCTTCTGCTCCAGCAACTTGGGGTCAGACTCTGCCCCTGATACAGTGGTGATGGCCACCAAGCAGAGGGGAAGCCCTGTCTCACACCCAACTTCAGCTCTAGCCACTCCATCTCCAGCCCCACCTCCTACCTATGTGACAGCTGCCAGCACACCCTGAGGAAGGATGTGACTTGCATCCACATCAAATCCAGCTCTCCCAGCAAAGGCATAGGCCACATGCAGTCTGTATAGGGATGCTCCCACATAAGGACACCCCTTCAAGACTGAAATAAGTAACTGTTTCACCTGAATTCATAGAGGCAGGGAAAGCTGAGCAAAACAAAAAGACAGAGGAACTACTCTCAATTGAAAGAGCAAGAGTAAACCCCTGAAAAAATAAACAACAAGACAGAAATAAACAATTTACCAGATAAAGAATTCAAAGCATTGGTAACAAAAATATTAACTGAATTAGGGAAAAGAATTGATGTACACAGTAAACACTTTAACAAGGAACTAGAAAATATAAAAAAGACCCAATCAGAAATAAAGAACTCAATAGCTGAAATTAAAAACACACTAGAAAGAATGAATAGGAGACTAAGATACAGAAGAATGCATAAGTGATCTGGAAGATAGAGTAATGGAAATCACACAATCAGAACAACAAAAAAGGAAAACAAATTTTAAAAAATGAAAACAATTTAAGAGATCTCTAGGATATAATTAAGCATACCAACATTGTCATTATAGGGGTCCCAGAAGGAGAAGAGAGAAGGGGATCAAAAATGTATTTGAGTTAATTATGACAAAACTTCTCAAACCTGAAGATGGAAACAGATATCCAGCTTCAGGAAACACAGAGAGTCCAAAAAGCGATGAACCCAAACAGACCCATAGCAAGACATGTAATTAATATGACAAAAGTTAAAGATAGAGAATTCTAGCAAAAAAAAAAAAAAAAGATAGAGAATTCTAAAAGCAGCAAGAGAAAAACAAAGAGTCATATACAAGGGAATCCCCATAAGGCTGTCAGATGATTTCTTTGTAGAAACTTCACAGGCCAGAAGGAAGTGGCATAATATATTCAAAGTGCTGAAAGGGAAAAACCTGCAACCTAGGATACCAGCAAGAATATCATTTGGAATAGAAGGAGAGATAAAGAACTGCTTAGACAAGCAAAAACTAAGAGTTTGTCAATACTGAACCTACCCTAAAAGAAATGTTAAAGGGTTTTCTCAAGTAGAAAAGAAGTAAAAATCTATAGAAAATGGAAAATCCCACTAGGAAAGGCAAATATATAGTAAGAACTGAGGATCAACCACTTAAATAAGCCAATACAAATATTAAAAGACAAAAAATTGTAAAAGACAAAAAATTGTAAAAACTGTAACTACAATAAATGGTTAAGGGATAAACACATGAAGATGTAAAATATGACATTAAAAACACAAAATGTGTGGGAGGGGGTAAAAAAAGTAGATCTTTTAGAATACGTTTGAATTTAAATGACGACCAGTTTAAAACAGTAGATATACTTACAGGTCAACATATATGAACCCAGTGGTAACCACAAATCAGAAACCTACTAGAGATACACAAAAACTGAAAAGAAAGGAACTACTGAAGAAAATCATCAAACCACAAGGGAAGAAACAAAAGGAAGAAGAAATGAACAGAGAAGAACTGTAAAAACAACCAGAAAACAAGTAATAAAATGGCCATAAGTACATAACTATCAATAGTTACTTTAAATGTCAATGGACTAAATGCTCCAGTCAAAAGACATAGGGTAAAAAAATAATAATAACAAGAGCCAAACTTATAGTAATAGAGAGTAGAATGGTGGTTACCAGAGGCTAGGATTGGGGGGGAAAGGGCAGATTAAAAAAATAAGGAAAAATGGTGGTTGTCAGGGGTTAGAGGGAGGGGGTAATGGGGAGTTAGTGTTTAATGGGTACAGAGTTTCAGTTTTGCAGGATGGAAAGAGTTCTGTGGTTGGATGGTGGTGATGCTTGCACAGCAAGATGAATGTACTTAATACCACCGAACTGTACACTTAAAATGGTTAAGGTGGTACATTTTATGTTATGTGTATTTTACCACAATAAAAAATTGGACACACAGAAAAGACATAGGGTGACTGACTGGATTAAAAAATAAGACCTTTTTATATGCTGCTTACAAGAGACTCATTTCAGAGCTAAAGACACACACAGAGTTTAAGTGAGGGGATGAAAAAAGATATTTCAGCAAACAAAACTGACAAGAAAGCAGGGGTAGTAATACTTACATCAGACAAAATAGACTTTAATACAAAGGCTATAACACACAAAAGACAAAGAAGGGCATAATATAATAAAAGGATCAATACAAGAGCAGGATATTACACTATTTAACATATATGCACCCAGTACAGGAGCACAAATATATTAAGAAAATACTAACAGACATAAAAGGAGAAATCAACAATAACACAGTAATAGTAAGGGACTTTAACACCCCACTTACATCAATGGACAGACCATCCAGACAGAAAATCAATAAGGCAACACAACAGACCAACTGGACTTAGTAGATATCTACAGGACATTACATCCAAAAACAGCACAGTACAAATTCTTTTCAAGTGCACATGGAACGTGCTCCAGCAAAGATCACGTGCTAGGCCACAAAACAAGTCTCAACTAATTTAAGAGGACAGAAATTATATCAAGCATTTTTTTCCCAAGCACAACAGTATAAAACTAGAAATCAATTACAGATAGAAAAATGGGAAAAGAACAAACACATAGAGACTAAACAACATGCTACTAAAAACCAATGGGTCAATGAAGAAATCAAAGAGGAAATCAGAAAATACCTCAAGACAAATGAAAGTGGAAACACAGCACTCCAAAATCTATGGGATGCAGCAAAAGCAGTTCTAATAGAGAAGTTTATGGCAATACAGGCCTTCCTCAAGAAACAAGAAACATGTGAAATAAACAACCTAACCTACCACCAAAAGGAATTAGAACAAACAAAGCCCAAAATCAGCACAAGGAAGGAAATAATAAGGATCAGAAAGAAAGAAATAATACAGAGATTTAAAAAAACAATAGAAAAGATCAATGAAATCCAGGAGCTGTTTTTTTTGAAAGATAAGCAAAATTGATAAACCATTAGCCAGGCTCACCAAGAAGAAAAGAGGATACAAATAAGCAAAATAAGAAATGAAAAAGGAGAAATAACAACTGATACCACAGAGATACAAAAAAGCCATAAGAGAATACTACAAATAGTTATACACCAACAAACTGCACAACCTAGAAGAAATGGACAAATTTCTAAAAACATACAATCTGCCAAGACTGAATCAAGAAGAAACAGACGATTTGAACAGACTGATCACTAGCAGTGAAATTGAATTTGTAATAAGAAAACTACCAGCAAACAAAAGTCCAGGACTGGGCAGCTTCACATGGGAATTCTACCAAACATATAAAGAAGAGCTAATACCTTTCCTTCTCAAACTATTCCAAAAATTGAAAAGGATGGAATACTCCCCAAATTCATTCTATGAGGCCGCCATTACCCTGATGCCAAAACCAGACAAGACATTATAAAAAGAGAAAATTACAGGCCAATATCTTTGATTAATACAGATGCAAATATCCTGAACGAAATATTAGCAAACTGAATTCAACAATCTATAAAAAGGATCATACACCATGATCAAGTTGGATTTATTCCAGGGATGAAAGGATGGCTCAATATTTGCAAATCAATCAATATGATACACCACATTAACAAAAGGAAGGATACAAATCACATGTTCATCTCAGTAGATGCAGAAAAAGCAACTGACAAAATTCAACATCCATTCATGATAAAAACTCTCATCAAAATGGGTACAGAAGGAATATATCTCAACATAATAAAGGCCATTTATGACAAATCCACAGCTAACATCATACTCAAAGGTGAAAAGCTGAAAGCCTTTCCTCTAAATTCAGGAACAAGACAAAGATACCCACTCTTGCCACTTCTAGTATTGAAAAACCTAGCCAGAGCAATCAGATAAGACAAGAAATAAATTCAAATTGGAAGGGAAGAAGTCAAACTGCCACTATTTACAGATGACATGATACTTTTTATAGAAAAACCAAAAGTCTCTACCCCAAAACTATTAGAACTAATAAATTTAGCAAAGTTGCAGGATACAGATTAACATACAGAAATGTGCTGCTTTTCTATACACCAATAATGAATTATCAGAAAGAGAGAGTGAAAAGTAATCTAATTTAAGATCACATCAAAAAGAATAAAATACCTGGGAATAAGCTCAACCAAGGAAATGAAAAACCTATACTCTGAAAACTATAAAACACTGACGAATGAAACTGAAGATGATACAAAGAAATGGAAAGATATCCCATGCTCTTGGATTGGAAGAACTAATATTGTTTAAATGACCATACTACTGAAAGCAATCTACAGATTTAATGCAATCTCTATCAAAATACCCATGACATTTTTCACAGAATTAGAATAAATAATCCTAAAATTCATATGAGACCACAAAAGACCCTGAGTTGCCAAAACAATCTTGAGAAAAAAGAACAAAGCTGGAAGTATCACCCTCACAGACTTCAGACTCTACAACAAAGCTACAGTAATCAAAACAGCATGGTACTGGCACATAGACACATAAATCAATGGAACAGAATAGAGAGCCCACATCTAGGTTAATTAATCTATGACAAAGGAGGCAAGAATATGCAATGGAGAAAAGACAGTCTCTTCAATAAGAGGTGCTGGGAAAACTGGACAGCTACATGTAAAACAATGAGATTAGAACATTTCCTCACACTATGTATAAAACTAAAATCAAAATGGATTAAAGACCTAAATGTAAGACCTACAATCTAAAACTCCTAGAAGAGAATGTAGGCAGAACACTCTGACATAAATCGTAGCAATATTTTTTTTGGATCTGTCTCTTAAGGAAAAAGAAATAAAAGCAAAAATAAACAAATGGGACAAATGGGACCTAATTAAACTTAAAAACGTTTGCACAGCAAAGGAAACCATAAACAAAATGAAAAGACAAACTTTGGGATGGGAGAAAATATTTGCAAATGATATTACCAAAAGGGGTTACTATCCAAAATACATAAACAGCTCGTACAACTCAGTATCAAAAAAACAAAATACCCAATCAAAAAATGGGCAGAAGACCTGAATAGACATTTTTGCAAAGAAGACATACAGATGGCTAATAGGCACATGAAGAGATGCTCAACACTGATGATTATTACAGAAACGCAAATCAAGACAACAATGATATAATCTCACACCTGTCAGAATGGCTATCATCAAAAAGTCTACAAATAACAAATGTTGGTGAGGATGTGGAGAAAAGGAAACCCTTGTACACTGTTGGTGAGAATGTAAATTGGTGCAGCCACTATGGAAAAGGGTAATGTGAGTTCCTCAAAAAACTAAAAATAGAACTACTACATGATCTATTAATTCCTGTACTGGGTATATAGCCGAAGAAAATGAAAGCACTAATTTGAAAAGATACATGCACGCCAACGTTCATGGCAACATTATTTACAATAGCCAAGATATGGAAGCAATCTAAGTATCCATCAACAGAAAAATGGATAACAAAGATGTGATACACACACACACACACACACACACACACACACACACACACACACACACAATGGAATATTACTCAGCCACAAAAAAGAATGAAATTCTGCCATCTGTTGGAACGTGCATGACCCTAGAGGGTATTATGCTTAGTGAAATAAGTCAGACAGAGAAAAACAAATACTGTATGATATCACTTACATATGGAATTCAAAAAATAATACAAATGAATGTATATAGCAAAACAGATTCACAGATATAGAAAACAAACTAGTAGTTACCAGTGGATAAAGGGAAGGGGGGGATGATAGGGGTCAGGGATTAAGAGATACAAACTATTAGTATAAAATAGATAAGCAACATGAATATATATTTCAGCACAGGGAATTATAGCCATTATCTTGTAATAACTTTTAATGGAGTATAATCTGTAAGAATATTGAATCACTATGCTATACATTTGAAACTAATATAATATTGTAAATGAATTATGCTTCAATTTAGAAAAGAATAATTAAAAAGTAAACCCACTCTTTGTTATTTCCCATGATGTAGGAAAGCTATGTTGTGAAAGAAGTCCAAAGTAATACTAGAAAGTAAAACAATTCTGACATAAAGTTAAAACATTTTATATCATAGGTATATTCCTAGTTATCTTGATTGAACTAATGCTAAATATAAAATGAGAATCACATCAATCAAGTGTAGTTAGAAATAATGGGTGGTAGAGAAAAACTACCACTGACTTACAAAGTGGATAATCCACAGTTGAATAATTGAGAGTTGATTTGATATCAGATCCAGATCAATGACTCTATGGAGAGTGAATCCTACTTTATTTCACAAAATATTTATTTTTGATAAATTGTATGGTGTTCTTTAATGCTAGTTTGAAAAAGTCTCTTCATTAAGGTGAATGTTTTGAGAGTTAATAAAAAAGTGAAAGCTAATTTTTAAGAAGTTACTAAATGAAAAAGTGCTTCTTACTTAAACTAATATGTAATCCCCAGCTAATTCTGTGATTTTAAAAATTCTGTGATAATTTAAAATAAACTTGTATTTTAATTCCTTTATCTCAGAAGGAACTTTATAGGTATGAAATACTCACCTAAAAGTGCATTTTTTCCATGATCATCTGGTAGAAATCGCTTGTCTACAGCACACACTAGGATGTGTTCAGGAAGATTGGGAGACTTGGCCCCCACCAGGAGGAATCCTGCTGGGATGTCGATTTGTTCCATACACAGAGATACCAAACGCAAATCCTTTCCTGCTTGACAAAAACCTAAAAACCAGTAAAAAAGGACACAGTGGAATGTTTAGAGAGTTTATAACTCCTCATCACCCATTTGGAGAGTTGATTACCTGTGGGAATCACTATTAAGGACTAAATTTAAAGTCCATGTACTCCAACCAAAGACACATCTATCATATGTGCTCCTCTGAGCAGAGCTAAAAAGACACTAAAAGGAGGTATTTCCAACTGTTTTAGCCAACACTGATGGCTTTATATTTTCTGATCCACAAGTAAGCAAATGATAAATACACAGCAAACTCTGAAAAACATATGGAATTTTTATGTGCACATAATATAGTATTTTTACTTTCAATGCAAATTCACTTCTCTAAATGGAGACAATCATAGAACGCAGATGTTCTCCATTTCATATAGGAAGAGACTGAAGCTCGGAGTTTGGTGAATCATAAATGAATGGATCAGAACTAGAACTCAGAACTGTTTAGGTTACTTGCACTAGGTAAGACATGACAAAACCTTACATATCAATTTACATTCCCACCAACACTGCAAGAGGGTTCCCTTTTCTCCACACCCTCTCCAGCATTTATTGTTTGTAGATTTTTTGATGATGGCCAGTTTAAAAAAAAAAAAAACCTTACATAACCACTTTGTAATGTATGTAATGTAAATTAATGTATTACATTAATTCATTAGTTCGTCATTTATTAAAAATTATTTGCAACAGATGCTGTCCTAGGCCTGGGGATAGAGCTGAACAAAGTATACCTTCCTCTAAGAACTCACTTGTAGTCAATTAGAAGAATGTATAAGGAACTGATAATTACAAAACAATATTACAGAGGACAGCTATGTTCTGCTACAAAGCACCAATCTCCACATCTTCTGGGAAATGATTCCCACCACTCTAGTTATGTGATTTCCCTGGACAGCTGTGATATTCCAGATTGAGCTGGAGCTGGCACCCAGTCCAAGATGGGCCACTGGAATATCCCACCTTTCTGGTCATAGTTGATCAGTCCAGGTGTGGGTACCCGACATAAACCAGGACAATGGAGGATGGACACCTAACTCTCACACACAAACCTGAGGAGACCACCATCATTATTACCCAATACAAAGTGCGCCAGAACCATGCTAGGTTCTCCCAGCATCAATTCATATTATGATGTTAACCAAATGCCAAGAAACAGTTGGATGCCATCAGTTAGTATATGAGAAATAAAAAGAAAACAACATCCAAACATTGTATGAAGCTATGGTGCATAGGAATCTGCTGTGTGGTCTGGATAATTAAACCTCAAAAGCAGACACAATGAATTACAAAAAGCAAGAAATCAAAGACTAGAATGATAAAGACACTGGGCTTCAACCATTTCAAGCTTGTAGATCCCCTTTTAACATTAAAAAATTCAAATATAACTTCTAGTGTTCACAAATTGAGAAAAATAATATCAAAATGTTATTGTGAACTCTTTAACAATTTAAATGAATCTGTATTTTATTATTCACAATATCATCTATATTTATTTGGACAATAGTCATTTATACATGAGTCATTATTTATTCAGTTTACAAACATATTTTGGAGCCTATAGATACATAGAACCCTTAAAAAAATCTGCTGTCCCCACCCCCATTAAGGGACAAAACTCACAGGTTTGAAAGTTGGGAGATGATGATGATGATGATGATGATGATGATACTAGTGGCAGTTAAAATTTATGGAGTGCTTAACATAAGACAGGTACAGTGCTAAACACTGCAGAGATTTTCTCATTTAATTCTGTCAACAACTCTAGCTAGTTATCACTATCTCTTTTTCATATATGGAGAAAATGAGGCTCAGAAAGGTGAGAGTATTTGTCCAAGGTTACAAAATGAGTCCCATAATGTCCAGTGACGTAAGACATGGAAAGTTTGCTATATAAGAACAGGTAAAAAGCTTATTATTCAACTTGGCCAAAAAAAGCACTTAAGAATAGTTATAATCCAGAGCTAAAACCTGGAGGGGTGAACACAGACTTTTTCATGAAATTCTGAAATACTAAATCTAGGGGCATTTTAAAGTCTTAAAAGGAGCATTAATTTTTTTTAATCAAAGGAGTTATTAATTTGTGTAGAGACAGTAAACCTAGAAACATATCTCCCCTAGGAGGTAGCACCTTTATTATGACTTTCTCCAAAAGGCAAAACATAAAAGACCCTCCCAAATGGTGTAGAAAATTCAATGATGAGAGGTTTATGATTACCTATTGATGGAAACAGGATGCTTGAGGAGCTTTCTCTGTCACTAAGTAGTAGTACTACAACCTTTCTAAACTTTCAGTCATTCCATAATAGAAAGAATAGACAAGTCTGTACCAATCTGTACCAATTTGCAAATTATTACAAGCTTTTTAGAACATCAGAGCTATATGGAACCTCAAGGTCATCTGATAACAGGATTTTCCAACAAGTAGTTATCAAAATCCCAGAGATTCATAAAGGTATTCCATGATACTTGGGAACTATAAGTGAAACTAAAATAGATAACATTACCAATTTCTGAAAACTAATAAATAATTATTCTAATATCCTACTTTCACTTTATTATTATTTTTAATATATTTATTTATTTTTGGCTGCATTGGGTCTTAGTTGCTGTGTGTGGGCTTTCTCTAGTTTTGTCGAGTGGGGATTACTCTTTGTTGCAGTGCGCAGGCTTCTCATTACGGTGGTTTCTCTTGTTGTGGAGCACGGGTTCTAGGGCACACAGGCTTCAGTAGTTGTGGTTCGCGGGCTCTAGAGCACAGGCTCAGTAGTTGTGGTGCACAGGCTTAGTTGCTCCGCGGCATGTGGGATCTTCCCGGACCAGGGCTCAAACCTGTGTCCCCTGCATTGGCAGGTGGATTGTAACCATTGCACCACCAGGGAAGTCCCTAATATCCACTTTTAAAACAGAATGTTCTAAGTGCTTTCCATGCTACACATGTAGGGGCAGTGGAAATCAGCTGAACGAACTCAGGACTCACTCAGCTGAACCCCATATCAATGTGTGGTTTTGATTATTACACATTTTAAAATTGATTTTATTATCAGTCACATGTATTGATGTGTTGCTTAATTTATATACCCATAATGGGCTGTTGGCTAATAATGGGAAGCTTAGGGAACACGGATTTGATGGACACAGTCATTTTATAAATGTACCTAACATGCTCTCTGCTAGATATGAAAGTTAGATTCAACCCTAAACCCCACTCATCAAATTATAAAGTTATATAAAATGGGGCTTCCCTGGTGGTGCAGTGGTTGAGAGTCCACCTGCCGATGCAGGGGACACGGGTTCGTGCCCCCGTCTGGGAAGATCCCACATGCCGCAGAGCGGCTAGGCCCGTGAGCCATGGCCGCTGAGCCTGCGCATCCTCCGCAACGGGAGAGGCCGCAACAGTGAGAGGCCCGCGTACCGCAAAAAAAAAAAAAAAAAAAAAAAAAAAAATTATATAAAATGCACCACTATGTTTCTGGGGCACCAAAAAAAAAAAGCAATGATAAGGTAAAATTTTAGTGATTATAATCCAATTTGGCTTTTCATGTAAGAGGGAAAAGGCTACCTCTTTCAGCAGCATGTTATTTGTAGAGAAATTCTGCAAACAAAAGCCTGAAACGTTTTCATCACGCAGAGCAAAAATTATAAAAATAAATTAGTACATCCTTTTAATCCTAAAACATACAAACCCCAAAATTTGGGTATTAAAAGTAGATTTTGACTCTTTTTTTGATGCTGGGAAATATTTAAATACACTTGGCTCCCCTTCTCCACCCCCACAAAAGTATAACATTTTAATTTTGAATTTGTCAACAAAACATGCTTTTCCTTACACAACGAATTTAAAGTAAATTAAACAGCAATGACTGAATGATAAAATGTAGGCAATATTTTCTCATGCATGAATAATATCAGAGTATATATATTTTTTCAGAGTATATTAATATACTAATCTAAAATAAATATTTTCTACTTAAAATTTATTCTTTATCACATGCCATATAGTGACAGAATTAGTTTTTAAATTCCTAAGGGGTTCAAAAGACTATGTATTACTATAAGAGAGATTTGTAAGTCAAAGATTGGGCAACACTAATCTATCCCAATCTCTTTAGTATGTAAATGAGGAAGCTAGGGCCCATAAAGGTTAAGAAAACAGCCCAAGGTCAAATACCCAGCAACCCACCAAGTTGGGACCCAGGTCTCTTGACTCCAGGTTACAGCCTCCTTCGTCCTCGTTAACATCCGCTCTGACTCACAGAATGCTTCACCTTCCCAGGTCTGATGTAGGACCCTCTCCTATAGCTTCTTCCTTGCCTATCCTTGTTGAGACTCATCACTCAACTTTCCAGGCTGAATCCTGGCGGGTACTTGACACAGTAGCCCCTGCCAGCCATGGGCTATGTCAGCATCCACCTCTCTCACACCTGCTGATGAATCCTTAAAATTCATGGTTTTGCAAGTCACAAAGGTGTCCCTTGATTAGAGAGTAACATTTCTGATGAGCTTTCTCAAAGCAATACATTGTAGCCAAAGGGAGATTAAGGGGGCAAAGTACAATTTCAGTTTTGGGCTAAACAGGGATAGAGTAGAGAAGACACAGTGTGGAAAATATCTGAAGAAAGCAGGATTTTCTCTGGAAGAAAGATGATTTCAGAATGATTTCTGTGGTATAATGAAAACTACACAGTCCACTCAAATTAAGAAGCACAAAGGGGCTTCCCTGGTGGCGCAGTGGTTGAGAGTCCGCCTGCCGATGCAGGGGACACGGGTTCGTGCCCCGGTCCGGGAAGGTCCCACATGCCGCGGAGCGGCTGGGCCCGTGAGCCATGGCCGCTGAGCCTGCGCGTCTGGAGCCTGTGCTCCGCACCGGAAGAGGCCACAACAGTGAGAGGCCCGCGTACCACCAAAAAAAAAAAAAAAAAAAAGAAGCACAAATAGCTTTCAGTGCTACAGCATTTGAAGGTTTTCCCATTTATGATATGAGGACACCTAGAGGTGAAAAGTAATAATTATTAATGACGATTCTAGGAGACGAATGTTTTTCTCATAGAAGGAGGAAGCAAACCTCCTCTTAAAATTTTTTTTCAGAAAGTGCTTGTGACAATGAAAAGAGAAAATGTCCTATTTTATCCTAAAAAGAAAACCGTAATCATGGGAGCATATAAAAGGGGCACAGGAACCAACTGAAATTGCTACCAATGGCCAAAACTGGAAAAATTGGAGCAAAAAAATAAAGTAGTATTGGATTATAACCCAAAACATAAAATAAATATTCATAAGTGTATAATGATATAAATAAATGACTGTATAAATTAATAAATGAGGGAGAAGAGACAAATTTCCATGCAGTAGAATTCCAAATAATGTATTAGATACTCTGCCCTCAAGGATGTGGAGCATAACTCCATATTCCTTAAGTGTGGGCTGAGTGCAGTGACTTTCTTCCACAGTATGGTAATGGGGGCGGGGCGGGGTGGGGTGGGGGGAGAGTGGAGATAACACTATCTCAGCCAGGTGATCAAGGTCAACATCAATAGTCATAAATCATGTTGATAGTAGTACCCTTGATATAGTATGATGAAAATGGCACTTTACCTCTGTGATCTTCCTCCCCCAAACCCATAACCCCAGTCTAATCAGGAGAAAAACATCAGACAAACTCCTGTAGAAGGTCTGCTAGAATATACCTGACCTATAATCCTGAAAACTGTCAGGGTCAGCCAAAACAAGGGAAGTCTGAGAAACTGTCACAGCCAAGAGGAGCCTAAGGAGACATAACAACTAAATCTAATGTAGTATCCTAGATGGGATTCTGGAACAGAAAGAGGACATTAGGTAGAAACTAAAGAACACAAATAAACTATGGACTTTCATTATTACTAAAATTACTAGTAATATGACATGCTAACAATAGGGCAAACTGGGGGGATATACAGAAACTCTGTACTATTTTAGCAATTTTTCTGTAAATCTAAATCTGTTCTTAAAGTCTAACAAAGAACAGACTTGTGGTTGTCAAGGAACGGGGAGGGATGGATTGGGAGAATGGGGTTAGCAGATGCAAATTATACGTAGAATGGATAAACAACAAGGTCCTATTGTATAGCACAGGGAACTGTACTCAGTATCTTGTGATAAACCATAATGGAAAAGAATATATATGTGTGTGTGTATATATATATATGTATAACTGAATCACTTTGCTGTACAGCAGAAATTAACACATCATTATAAATCAACTACACTTAAATTTTTTTAAAAGTCCATTTTTAAAATGTCCTGTTTTATCTTCTTGCCTTCCAGTTAATCACCAGCAGAAGCCACACAGGTGATTTAATTAAGAGGAAAGAGAATAGGTGAGAAAGAAAAGGCAAGGCTGAGTCCAGGAACAGGGTCACAAAGAAATCAATCCAAGGCCAGAAATGGTTGCAAAGTCAAGGAAAAGTTCCTGAGTTCACTTTGTAGTTAGAGAATATGCTCACAAGGGTCTGGACTGTTTCCTCCAAACCTTCATTCTTGTGATTCAGATCAGCTAATTATATACAAAATATATCATCAGGGATCCCCAGTTAAGAAAAAAAATATATTATGCAAAGAGCAATATTTAATTTAGTTTTTTAAAAAGATTGAAAATAAGCTCTGTGTGTGTCTAAAGAAGTAACTAAAGAATCTATGAAATATGATTATATTTCAAGACCTATAGGATCCAAATATCTGGTGTAGCAGGTAGTTCAATTTCCCCACATTAGAAATATGTCAGAAAATTAATATAATAACTATTAAATCTCAACTAAAACCTAAGATAAAATAAGAAGTAACCTTATTACTCCCCTCTAGGGTAATTTTAAATTATATCTGAACTAATCCTGAAAGAAAGATAGGATCTTTCTTTTAGAGGCTACTGGAGGACCTGGGGAAAAGTACCCTAAGTGTGTGGGGGGGTGTAAGCCTATTTACTGTAATCAAGGAAAGAAAAGTACGTTATGGGGCACACAAATAACTTATTTGACAAACTTGCCCCTACTCTCAAACGCATTTTCTGGGAGTAATACTGACATGCTGCCTTAAAAACAAGACTCTTGCAGCAAGTGATTTTAATTTTAAAGGGGAGCCATAGTACAGAGCCCTTCTTTGTAAACCTCATCTGCATTTCCTTAATAGCCAAGGTTTTCACTTCACAGAACCAGATTTTGCATTCTCCAATTATCTCCAGCTTGAAGGTTACAGAGTAATCTAAATGGGGGAGGGGAAAGTTTACTGAAACAGCTGTAAACACAAACTAATCAAAGCAGTATTTGGAGGCCTAAAATCTGGCGGCCCTTTACCCCTTTAGATGATCAACTGCCTCCCAGCAGGGTAGGAACCTACCAATAATTTACATAAGAAATTAGCAACCAGATTTTACATCTGAATGGCACCCCCAGAAGCCCATGGGGTGTTAAGTATCTGCTTATCTAAATTGCCTCTAAAAATAGCTTTACCTTCCTTTAAGTCTTAGGAGTCTTAGGTAAATAGAGGATTTCCCATGAAGAGGAGGTGGTATGCTGAAACAAATCCAGGCACTGTATTGCTCTATTTCACTGTCATTTTCATAAGGAAAATTTCAGGGCTGTTCTGCCTTTGAGGGAGAGGACTCTTAGAACTACCTTAGAATGAGCCAAGCTGGAAGAGCTATGGGCAAACTATAAACTATCAAATTATGAACTAATTAGAAATCAGGCTGGGATGGCCAGAAAACAGCACTGTATGCCACTAAATGGAGGTAAGTGAGTATAATTTAAGTTGTTACATCACCAAAACCATGAAATACTGAAAACATTTTACGTAAGATTTTCTTTTTAAAAGTGTGGTTAAAGCCTTGGTAGAAGAGGAGGTTGAAGATAAATAAAGTGGGATTATCAAAATATGTTCATTTTAATCTTCTAGAGATAACAGTATACTGGATGAATTTTCAAAATATATGGAAAAGGTAAATATTAAAACACCTGATATCTCTGTAATTGTTTTGAGAGTGGAACAGAAAGACGTAGAAAGAGAGATCACTAAAATAAAGTTTCTGAAAGAGTCACATTCTTGCAGGAAGCACCTGGAGCATTGAAAAAGTCCTGAGCTAGGTCTAGGCTTGCCTCTGCCACATACCATCTCAGAGAAGTCATTCAATTGCTGTGAATCTCAGTCTCTTCATCTACAAGATGGGGTGATAATGCTTGTCTTTCTTAATAGACACCTGCTATGAAATCACAGGCAATAATGTGAGTGAAAGCATAATCATTCCTCATTCCTTTCTGTAATTACTGGTTTCCAGCCTTGAGCACCCCACGCAATGATTGGAAACTAGCCAGACAATATTAGAGGAATTGGAAAAAAAAAAAAAGGCAACCCACCATCTGTAGTGCAAGACCCTTCGGGGGCAGGTTTTTGTGAATAGGGAATTGGTGGGCTATTTGAATCAGACATTTCTTCATCATCTTCGTCATCTTCCATTTCATTTACTGTTAGATTGTTAGAAAAATCCAGGCTTCCATTTTGAGTGTAGCGGTGTACCAAATCTTTATCCAGATCCTCCACCTTGGGTTTTACATCTGGGTAAGCAAATAAATCATAGCTAACTTAATAAAAATGCTTGTGGGAAAATAACCAAAAGAAAAATTCATAGTTCTGAAAAATATCTGAGGACAGGGAGACTGGCATTGGCTAACATTTAACCCATTTATTTCAGATACCCCCAGATTTGGAGATCCCACTTCTATTAAAAGGAGTCTAGAAATGTGTGGGATTGAGAAACTTACCTGCAGATGAGAAAGGATGCTGGTCAGGGTCCAAGTAAAGCTGGGAAAAAATTGGTCGTGGTACCACACTACTACATCTGAGAGAGGCTTCTATGGAGTTGTGGAGAGCTTCTTCAAATCGAGCAGATTTCAGTTGCCCAGCATATGAATTCCCCATGGTCTACACTACCTCCCAAGGAAAAAGAGAAAGGGGAAAAGTGATACAATTAGAGGGCCATATGTCTGCAAAGTACACAGATAGCTAATATAAACTATACCCATATATCCTAAGATTGGAACTATATGAACTTTACCTATATTTCTTGAGACACCTTATCAATTTATCTGTTACATCACTTTTGCTTCTTGTCTTTAGAATCCAAAGGGGCTTTCAAAAAGCCCCTTTAAGGGATCTTGTATCTGAGGATCAAACCATAATAAGTGCTTTAAGTGAAGGTTCTCCAACTAGTAAATCAAGATTGACCTGTCAGTCGTGAAGCCCAGCATGGTGACAATGGGGCCACACCTTCTTAAACTGGTGGGCTGCCAAAACCCCATAGGAACACTATCAGTGGTTTCAGAGTAAATATCAAATTACTTCTCTCTCTACTAAGATCTTATTACCCTAGGAGGGAAAAAGAGTCTTCTCTGGAAAAAAAAAAATAAAAGCTTTATGATAATACATTTGACAAATTCCTGAAAGCAAGATTTGAGCCTTTTAAAATTCAAAGAACTTGTTCGTGTATTATTAGTATTTATTTAAAAAACAATGTTATTTCTTTTGCTTAGTTTGAATCACAGTCTTATTTGGGACCCTTTAGGAAAGTACAGAACAAGAAGTTTTGAAGCAATCGCCTTTACTTCTCATCACTAGTTACAAAAACTTCCATATATATCAATAACTAAATTTATTGGGTGCTAAATGTTGGCTATGCTAACGATTGGTCTGAGGTCCCCAAGACCCTTTCTGGGTTCCATGAGGTCAAAACTCTTTACAAACTATTATTAGGATATCATTTGCCTTTTTCATTCTCATTCTTTCATACGTTTACAGTGGAATTTTCCAGAGGCTATATGATGTGTGATATTGCAACAGATTGAATGCAGAAGCAGACAGACTACTCTTTTCACTAACTTTTTTGGGGGAAATACAGTTATTTTTCATGTTATTTATGTTGCTATATAATGGGCTTATTGTTAATTTTTTAAATTAATAAATACTTTGAAATTTTCTTAATTCTAATAAATATAATATACATAAACAAAACTCAATCATTTTTAGGAGTATAAAGCGGTTATGAGATGAAAAGTCTGAGAACTGTTGGGCTAGACAGTATACCAAGCACTTCCCAAAAATTATTTAATCCTCAGTATTCTGAAGTAGGTATGACCTCTTCCCACTTCATAAATGAAAAAACTGAGGCTTGGAGAAGCCAAGTGACTTGCCCACTATCACCCCACTGGTAAAGGTCAGAACCAGGACTCAATATCTAGATGACAAATCTTGCACTCCTAGAGGATGGGCTTAACTTGGGTAAATCCCATTTCAAGAAACGCAATTTTGAGAATATCTTAGCTCCACTTTCCCCATCAAGGAGAGGGGTAGATATTAAATTTCATCTGTATCTCCAACTCTGACTGACTCCCTGGAGGACTATTTGAGAGGACCCTGAGCATGCATCGGGCTCAGCAGGTAAAGGGAGCCAAGATCCAGTGGTGATGACCCACGAGCAGAGAAGGGGTGATGCATACCACACCTCAACCCTCCTCTCAGGTTTCCTAGATCACACAAAGGAGCTCCATAGGAGATTTTGGTGGCCCTGAACTGCTTCTATATATAGCAAAGGAGGCTTCTTACATGATTTCTGGTAGCAGTGAATAGTATACAGAGATTCCCATCAGAGGGCCTCAGTTTATCAAAGCTTTGTTGGAGATTCCTATGATTTGGAGGAAAAGCTGTAATCATATTTTGACAACCTTTCTCAAAGTAGGTAATAAGAAACCAAATGCCATGGATTTAAATTACTAGGTTCCTCTTCACAAGAAAAAACCATTTTGTAACTATGTGAGGTGATGGATGTTAACTAAACTAATTGTAGTAATAATTTTGTAATATATACACATATCAAATAGTTATGTTGTATGCCTAAAACTAATACACATTATATATAAGTTACATATCAGTAAAACTGGAAAAAATAAATTACTAGGTTCTTTCTTACAATAAGTACATACACAAAAGTATACATATAATACCCAATTCAAAGTTGTAAGTGGCAGAAAATCAACAAAGCCCGTCAAATGAAATTTTCCTGAAATACCAAGTTTTTGCCCAAGCTTCTAAAACCCCACCAGTACAACTATAAACATTTAATTTTTCTAAAGCAATTCATTTTTCAACAGAACCACGCATAATCAAAACAGGGTGCGGGTTGGAAGAGAAATATGCTGTGTCACTAGTTTATGCATCTAAGTCAAAATTGAACAGCCATTTTACCTTTCTTCCTTGTTGAAGGGAGCAAAATACCAGGAACTAGCACAGTCAACCATGGGATTTTTTTACTCGTGGAGAACAATGGAATAACTTCAAAGGTGGACCTTTAGCCTTTCTCCAGAGCACCAAATGCCTAGAAATCTTGCCTCTTCTTAATCTATTACCTGCTCAACAAATTATCTTCCTTTCACCATTGAAAACCTACATTCTCCAAGAGATCTTTTTAGTTGAATAAAGAAGTGCCCAATTATACATGGAAGATTGCATGATCTCAATCCCTTCAATTTAAGCATAGTTTAAGGAGTAATATGACATATATCAAATGAATATTGTGCTGATTAAAATATTAAAGTAACATAAACATGGGCGATCCAGTTTCACCATCATAAAACATACACATAATCCTACAAGAGCATAATCCTGAGCAATACTCAGACGAAGCCAACAGGAAGTACCCATGGAACAGCCTTGGGAGAGTAAAAAGAAGGGGCTGACTATTCCAGATGAAAACATAACTGGGCAGTTTTAAAAATGATAATGATAAGGTGAAGAATGACAGAACTGACCCCAAACTTTTTTGGTGCTGAGTATGGAGTTCTTCACTGACAGTTCAATGCTACCCAAAGATGGGCAGAGTTCAAAGGAAAAAGCTTTTTTAGTGCAGTGTATTCTTAATATCATATGCTGTAATATTTAGGGTCACTGAAATCATTGGCCTTATCCACCTAGATTACCAGCCTTCCTTTCCTCTGACTCTCAAACAGCCCCCAGGGCCTGCAATGACATAGCATCCTACTAAGAGTCAGCGTGAATAAATCTAACTTCAGGTCAGAAAATGGAGAAATACTTTTTAGAATCAGTTGTTAAATGAAATACAAAAAGAACAGACTTGTGAATTCTGTACATATGCAGATATTTTATGTCTCTGGCTGACATTAAGTTTGTGAGACTGCACTGTATTGCTTTTCCATGTTTTCTTTTATTACTGTGAAATTACACAGGGAAAACTATATTAAATGTTTTGTTATAGTACTACAGACCTCTGAGATGCAAATAGGCACTCTTGGGGTGTTGAGGAAATCTCTAAGAAAGGGATGGTACCCAATATGAGCTCTTTCTGCACCACTAATTAATTGCTCAAAATACAAGTGGAATCAAGTACAAACCACCATGACAGTGTGGTTTGGTGCCTCTCTGCTCTAGCCTTTTTCTCTTCTCTACAGAAAGATAGACAAAAGAAGGGCAGAGTAGAACAGGCAGCTTCTATCACTGGTGGCTTTAGGAATAGGGACTGGAGCCGTAAGGAAAAGAGTAGCTTTGGAAACAGGTGCCTGCTAACGCCTCCATCACCTCTCTTCAACTCTTTTTCTGCTGAAAATGGAAAGGAGAAGCAATACACACTGCAAGAAGCTACAACTTGATCAGTAATGTTTTCATTCCCTTTTTGTCAGTGGTTTCATGGTTAATAATTACTGTATTATTAATGCAGTAACTACTTTTATAGTAGTTATTAAGTACACAGGAAACAAGGAGAAAATTTTCCTTTAACCTAACTCTCCAAAGGCTTTTTTAAAGCATCAGATCAGATTTCAGAATACATACATATATATATTCTGATTTTTCAAATGTTCAGTTATATGTGAAGCACATATCACAGTGGTAGGCACCTAGCAGGCAGATGATATAGCTGCTGCTGTCATTATTATTCTTACTAGTGATGGTCATAGTGGTGATGGTAGTAGCAGTAATTGTCATCATTGTTATTGTCAAGAAATGTGAAAGGAAACATTCTTTGTTGAACCATTATAATAATAGTAACATGGAGAACTTACTAACTGCCAGGAAAATACTGTTACTGCCCCCATTTTTAGGAGAACCGAGGCCTAGAGAAGTTAAGGAACTTGCCCAAGGTCATACTATGAGAAAAGGCCAAGAGACAGGAGTGGACTCTAATCAGTTTGTCTACAGCAACAGCTGTCTTAGGCTATCTAATCATGTATGCCATTCAGTTGTTAAAACACCTACAATAATGACCCAACTGGGAAATGGATACTCCATAAAGTACTCCTAAATTGGCAAGCCAAGCCAAGCCAAAATAAATAAATTAATTAATTAAAATCAAGGAAGAAGATTTTTGTTTGCTGATTTGTCCTTGTCTACATATATCATGGCTGCAAGACAAGGCTGAAAAGGGAGTTTGAATGTAGGATATGGGATGAATAGACACAAAACCAAGCAACTATTTAAAAAATTGAAACAAAATAAAAACACCACCTCTCTCTTCAATTAAAAAAACCCAAACCTCACTTTAAATGTTAGATGAAAGGTAAAAATGAACAAAGAGTAAATTACTTCACAAAGAATAACTAAATTCCCCCTCGATATCTTCAGGGATTTGATTATAGGACCCTGGTGGGTACCAAAATCGGCAGATGCTCGAGTCCCATACATTAAAAGGATAGTACAGTCGGCCCTCCGAATAGGCAGGTTGATTGAATCTGTGGATGCAGAACCCTTGGATACAGAGGGCTGGCTGTGTACACATACAGGAGAGGAAGCACAGGCCCTAGACTCCAAAGCATCAGATCATTTGGCATCATGTCCCCTGACTTTGGGAATTCTCTTACTGATACCCATTTTTCCCCATTGTTTTCAACTTTAGAAGATGCAGTCATGTTTCATTAATTCATTATGTGGCAAACCTAGAAATCAAAAACATTCTTATCAACTCCCTAAAGTATTAGGCATGTTTACATAACTCTTCCTATCTTCCTCCAATCTTTCCCCTTTCTAAAAGAAATTTAATTTTTCTAGTGAAGACAAGAGAAAGTTTCCTAAAGAATGATAAAAAGAAATGAATTTGAGACTGTATCTTCCTTGTCTTTCTTCTCGAATCCGTGTGAAAAGAAGTAGTAGATTTCAGATATTGCCCAATCTATTACTGTTAAAAAGTTAACACAATTTAATTTCAATTTCCCTCATTCATCCATGGTAGGACACAATTTAGGTAGGTAGAAGTCACAAGAAAAAGACTACAATATTGATAATATGATATGAATTTACTAGAAATTTCATAAATACATTTCTTCTTGTAAAGATAATATCAATGCAAGCAGAAAAACGTCTAGAGGTACATAAAATAAACTGTTAATATTTATCTATTGGGGTGGAGTTGTTTTTAAATGATCTTTCTATTTCCTTATTGGTATCTTCCAAGTTTTAAAGTAGTGAACAATATTATAACAATAAATGAAAAGGAAAATATCATATAGCAACTGAGTTAATCCCAACTCTATGACTATCTCTGAACAAGTAGTTTTAAAAATAGACTTATTACTCAAAAAGACAGTAAGAACAATGGAATTTGCAATGTGCACACCCCCACCCTCTTCCTGGTACTTTAGGATTCCAGGGGAAATAAAATTCATTCCAGTGTTTAGACCAAGAAACTCCCATTAAGAGTTGGCATTTCTACTACTACCTTCTAGCATAAGACTCCAAAGCATTTTTTGCCAGTTATGATACACTTGTACTGACCCAACCATCTCCCTCAACAAGTTCTTTTGACCAAGTAAAAATATTTTCAAGGTACTGCACTTGGGCTATTAATAAAGGTTGACTTTTAATACCAACTCTCTGGAGAAGGTAAGCATTAATTGTTTTAAAAGTAGTTTTTAAAAGGTTTCATCACAGTTAGTGACTAGTAAGAACAAGATGAACTCTGATTTTTTTTTTTTTTAAATCATGTACAGTTGGCCTTTGGTAGCAGCAGGTTTCTGCACCTAACCATGAAATCAGTCCTCAGTTGGTTAAATCCAAGGACGCAGAAGCTGGCAGATGCGGAGGACCAACTATTCTAGCCATTTTAAATAAAGGACTTGAGCATCCGTGGATTTTGGTGGATTTGGTGGATTCTGGAACAAATACTCTGTCGATACCGAGGGAGGGCTGTAGGGTGTAAAAGAAAAAGAACTGAATCTAAGACACTAGGGTTGCCTGGTTTTAATAGCAAATTAGGTTATGGAGCAGGTAGATGGGAATATATAGTTTTTAGAAGGTTTCAAATTTGTAGTTCCAAGCTTTGTCTACTGAAAAGTCCCAGAAGCAATGACAATTCAATAAACAATAAGCACTTCCTAGTACTCTGTGGTTTCCTACTAGCATACTCACTGAAAAGAATCAAGTCTCCCTGAAGGCTCCAATTCCAGGTCTGGGGCAGGAAATACCACATTTGGAACTACACATTATGTGGTTGGTTGAATCCGTGGTTACCAAGGACTGACTATGGGACTTGAGCATCTGTGGATTTTGGTATCTGCGGCAGGTCATGGAACCGACCCCCCCAGTGGATACTGTGGGACAACTGTACACACTATGATCTTTGAACATCTTGTGCCAGAAAGCAAAGGAGCTATCAGAGACTAATTGGTCATGTCAAAAGACAGGAATCAACATGAAGGGTTCCCATGGGCCAAAGATGAGAGAAATTGAACATAAAAGAGAATAAATGCAATGGACTGAAGCACATTTAAAATATAAAAATGTGCAAATTAATTTTGCCTCTCAAGTAGAAAAAGAGAACTCCTCTTGGGAAAAAAAAAAAAACCAAACAAAGCACCTGATTTCATGCTACTAAAAGGAAAAGGAAAGAGTGAAACATTTATCCTGCTCATCCTATACTCTGAAGAATCCAAACAGCCCTGGTTCTTGAGAGTTTTTATTTTTTTGGTGAAGAATTCCAATTAATAAATGTAGAAAGAATGACAGAATTTTAAAATGATCACTTCGCAGCCCTTAATGCAAAATTCATTTAGGCAATGAGAATAAGTGAAACCATTAGATAAAAGGTTGATGCGGAGGGGTCTGTCACCTCCTGAACCACTGATCAAGTTTAGCATCACTAAAAGTGAGGCAATGAGACACGTGTGCCTCCCCATGGGAGACAATATGAAGCACACACACTACCTAGGACGTATTCCTGCCAAAGGATGTAAGGAATGTAGTCAAACTCTAGAGCTAACTTCCATTTATAGGATGGAGGACCAAGTTAAATGAAACCAAGTGGAAACCAGCAGATTCAGAAAGAGGGACAGGTAGACAGAGCAACTGATCCAGTTTCTGCAAGGAGACAAGGTTATCTAGTTTGTAGGTGATGGAACTAGAATTCAAATTTAGACTCAAAAGCCCATGTTTTTATTTTCCCCCACTAAACCAAGCTATTTGAAATAGAAAAAAAGGTGAGAGTGAAAATGATACATTCTGCTTGTGTGTGTGTGTATGTGTGTGTAGTTGTCTTCGGTCTGATTTTTTTTTTTAAGGCACAATTTATTGACTGTGCCAGGCATAGTACTAAATAGACAACTTCGTATAACTTGTCAGTGGTTTGTTATCTTTTTCTCTATAGATGTTGTCACCCACTTTCCAAAGTTTAACAATCATCCACCCAGGCAGGCAGCATTTATAGAAATCCCACTATTGAAGTGGTTAAGCACACAGGCTCTGGAGTCACATGACCTTAAGTCAAATCCTGCACCTACTACCCTGCATGATATTGGGCAAGTTACTTAATCTCTCATCTGTAAAACGGGGTGGTACAATCAACATCATAGGTTTTTGTGAGAATACATGAGAAGTTATACACATATAATATTTTTAGAATAGTGCCTGGCACAAAATAAATGTGCAGAAAATGTTAGAAGTAATATGTGGGTTTTTTTAAGCTTGTGCTACATCGAGGATACTAAGAAAAGTTGAGGCACCTCCTTGTATGTGTTGGGCACAGCAGTAGATTTGGGGGCATTGTTCTGGGAACAAATGACCAGCAATGTAAAAATTCCAAAAGCTGGTATTTGGTGGTATGTACAATTCACTTATTAAGAAATTTTACAATCATCCATACAAATCGTTATTGTCCTTTATAGCTATCAGATTCTTTGACTTCATATAAAAAAGTTACTTGTTATAGGCATTACTGCTTACATGTCCTTTCTCTGTCAAAAATATTCACTGATGAGAGTGATAATGTGTAACTACTAGAGCAAGAAATCAAACACGGCTCTTTCAAGTTCTCAAAGAGTTTATAATTCAAAATTAAAAACAAGCGTTTATTCACAGTTCTCTCTTTTGTGCTTTTTGCATTTTATTTATCCATTTAAATTGATATTTGTTGCTCTTAATTAAAATTAGTTGGGTCTAGTATTTGTCTGACTCCCCCATTAAATTGCAATCACCTGGGGGAAAATATTGTGTTTACAGCTGGAGTTGAGTTTTAAAAAAAAGAATACATTGAGCTTTTTTGTGTCTTACCCAATTATACATTAAACAGGTTTGAAGAGATACTATCTCTTCCCAAGCACATTCCAAAAAAAGCACAAAATTAATGACGCATTCAAAACAAAAGTGTTCTATTTCATTTTTGTTCATCCTACTTGCTGAAAATCTTTAGAAAATGCAAACAGATTAAAACACAAAGTTTCCAACCTTTTTTAATAGTTCTGTACATTTAAATCTGGGTGACTTTCTTTTGACAGTTTCTGAAGCCAAAAGTATTTTAAGTACTGAAATAAAAACCTAGCCCTAGTAACTTTATTCTAAAATTAACTGTTTTTACCAATATACTTACAGATATGCAATACGTCTTAGATTGCCATAGAAATAATTACTGTCATATATGAACTAATTTCATAATGATTATGTAAAATCTGTCAAAATTAAAAGATAAAGGACAATGCTATTTTTCCTTTGTGACAAGGAGTTACGTGTTACTCTGGAAATTTTACTTTCTTCCTTGAAATACCAGAAATTCTTCTGTAAAATAAACACATCTCATCAAGACTCTCTGGAACTAGTATAATTACCAGAGGCAATCGCTGTGTTAGATCAAAGAAGCAAAACAATAATAGGCAAGGTGTGACCTCTACCATGTCACCAGAGACCAATTTTTCAACAGGGAGAAGAGTCAATAATCCAGAACAGAAAACATTAAATAACCAGAAATGCTTCCAAAGTGTGGCTTACCACATCCATCAAGGCTGCCACACTCAGAGAGTTAGGAGTCTCTATGGTTTCCGAGAGAACAAACTTCTGGGGATTTATCACAACAATCATTAAAATCTGCATAAAGCACCAGAGGCAAAAACCAATTTCCCAAATGCAGAGTAGAATTTCAAAAGATACTACAATGATTTTCCAAATTTCATAGGACGCTTTAACAAGTATAAGGGGAAGAACACAGATGATTAAATATTTTGCATGTAACATTCACTAATTTTTCTTATTTACCTATCCCCACTTAATTTTCCTAAGAAATTGTTTGGAAATCAGGCTATGAACATTAACCAGATAAATATAATTAGTAAGAACACATTAAAGACTTCTGCAGGTTTTTTGTTTTGTTTTCGTAATAATAAAACAAAACAGGGGCTTTGGTCTCCTTTGTAATATATGTAGTTGACTAATAAGAATTATAAGGGTGCAAAGAGGGGTAAAGAAATTCCCACTCTCAGTAATTACAGTCAAATAGAAATACATTTAAAATTGACTTTTAAAAAGCACCACGAATAAAACTGTTCCTTGGAATCAGCAAAATCTGACTGATTTTCTTAACTGCTACTGCTGTCTTCTTTCAAAATCAGATGTGAGTTAGGGACTGAACACACGTATCTGAATTATTTAACCTGCAAACACCCATTCAGCTGGTAATTCAGATAGTAAAAGAGGGGCTTAGCTTAAAAGGAAAAGCACTGGAAATTCAAAGCAACTGTGAACATTCTGGTCTTATAGGGATGTGTTACTCCTGCTGCCTTCAGCTTTCCACTTGGTCATCTGCTCCTGACTTTCCATCTTCTTATCTTATTAACATTGCTAATTGTATTTGTCAGTTTTGCCACAATTTCAGTGCTACTTAAACAGCTGTGGGTTTTCTTTAGGCAATTATCAGTCACTACACTTAGGTTTCTAAATTAGTTGTTGAAAGGCACTTTAACCTTGAAAAAATAGACACAGAGCACACTGCACCGTTAAGCCTTACATGTATGTACATGTGGCTTTAAAATGAATAATTATTTAAAAGGATTTAAAAAATCACACACACAAGTAATTCAAACTTATTGTAAAGTTATACATTAGCAAGAAAATGCTTAACAAAGCCTATTTTATACTACTCATCATTTTATCTTTTCCTCTTTACTACACGTATTGTAATACACACATTCTATGTCTAGATACATGTATATAGTATATAAACTGGGCTATAAAAATACTGCCAAATTCCTCTACCTTTTACTACCTATCTGCCAGGTGGCAACACCCTTCGAAAGTCTCCACAATCATATAAGTGGTATCTTGAAGTCACGGGCTGCATGGCAAAGAGTTCTTACCACATGCAGATTGCTCCACTTTCTCCATTTCCTTTCAAAGAGAAAATTATTTATTCTATTTGTTTTTCTTATTCTTTATTCTTGACTCTGACATTGTTTTTCTTCTTACTACTACAAAATGCACAAGAAACACAGTCAGGGAGAAATCCAAGTTTTAAAGTTATTCATCAACTGATACCCATTTCTATGAAATACAACTAAATTAAAAAAACAAAACTTCTGTAATCCAAAAATAAATGGCACATGAAGTGCCATGTATTCCCTTTGTATGTTAAAATAAAGTCAAAGAACTTTTTAGAGTTAAGTTTTGGAGTTTTTAAAGGTTTATAATATCCTGCTTTGGGGTCAGTCAACAGCTTGTTAGAATAATTTTAAAATTAATGTAAGCTCATTCCTTACCCACCTCCCCTCCCCACCCCAAGACATGCCACTTTCTGCTCCAAGGAAAGAAAAAGGTGGTATTTCAACAGTGTAAAATTCTTCACTGAGAGACAAACATTAAAATGATAAACATTTTGGAAAGCAAAGTACACTTCAAACCCTAACTGTTCTTTCAGACCTATATTGACTCTTATAGTAGTTGCGAACATTTGGTAAGGATTATCCTTCCATTAGACAAAAGCAAGCATTCCTTAGATAAATCAGGAGTTTTTGCCATGAGACTCATAAAACCTTTTCACAACACAGATTTTCAAGAGAATCCTTTAAGGTTTTAGGAGGCTGCTCCTTTTACTCAGTAACAAAATACACCCCATGGTGTCTCACTGACCCCACTCAGCTGTCCTTTGACCTCTTCAATTGTTGAAGCCTAACTCCAGGGCCCGCAGAATTTGCCTCCCATATCAAAAAGGCAATGTTGCTTCCTCCTAGCACCTGGTGTAACAAAACGCAACAGTTCTCCCTCTCTCTGTCTCCTCTGCTCCTTCTCAGACCATTTTCCAGATGTTCCAGGCCCAAATGTTAAGCCAATACTAGGTTTCAGGATCTGCGTGGTCACCATGAAGGAACAAACAGGGACCCAGCTAAAGTGGCAATGACCCTCTTGTTCTTTTTGGCCTCAAAAGGATACGATGGGTCATAAAAGAGGAAAAGATCTTTGGCCTCTTGGAAATGCCAGGCTATTGAAGCACGTTTTAACTTCCAAAAGGAGGGAGCCAGTCTTGGGTTATGCCCTGAACAGACAAGAGTTACCTAAACAGTATTCCTAAATTCTCAATTCTAAGCACACTTTTGATTTTCTTTGACATAGGAGGGAAAAAAGGACAGTATCACCTTTTTTTCTTTTCTAAATTAAAAGGCTTCCAAAAATAGAAAAAGAAAACTTTTATAAAATTTTTAAAACATACATCTCAGGATACTATTATATGATAAAAAGTTTAAATATATGTGGTCACTAGATATGGTTTGGGTTTTTCTGCAGAGGCCAATAATCTAGATGTCTCTTTTGTTAGACAACTTGAAAGATAAAACCACAATCAACAAAGAAGAATCGAGAACTGAACTCTTATTGTCTTAATTTAGGTATACAGGAAATATAACACAGAGGCTGTTGTAAGAAAAAAAACCTTGGAGCTGAGAAAGTGTTTTGTTTTGGGTGTTTCTTTTGTTTTTGTTTTTGTTTTTTGGTGGAGAGGATGGGGGAGGGGAGAGGAAAGCAGGGAGGAGAGGAAACAGAAGGAGAGGAGCTCTTAGAAATATCTGCTTCATCAGTTTAAGTACCAAAGACAGTAGCTTTATCTAAATTCTAAATATATGCCAAAAAATATTTGCTCTTAAAAAATTTGGAAGGGGGCATATTATAATTGTACAATACCTTGGTTTATTTATTAACATTTTTGAATCACGTTCATGATTAAGTTGGGCTGTCAACACTTCAGGGAGCCTGTTGCCTAGATTTTACTTGTTTAAAGCTTTTTTGTACCTGCAAAAACATAAAAAATAATATATACGTAAAGACATGAGTTAATTTCCAAATGCATTATATTCCATAATACGGTAATTTAAATATTTACAATTCTACAAAAATTCCAATTAGAAATGGATTATCAAACTCTTACACAACTCCATATGTCATAAATGGCAAATACAGATATTCCTCCTTCTTTATATACTCAAAAAGAATTTCTTTTCTGAAGAGTTCCCCCTACTAAATGTAAGTTGAATAAATCTGTTAAGTCTGCATTTTGGACAGGTGTTACCATAATGCTTAAAGCCCAGAGACTATTTTTATTTTCAGAAATGAAATTAGTGAAAGGTAATTTCCTTACCCTAAGGAGTTTGAGTTTTATAATCTCTGGTGCTTGACCAAAATTTACCTTCCCAAAGAAGTATCAAAAATTTAAAACATAACTATATTGATTAAAATTATTTTGCTACTTTTTGAAATGAATGCTTTAATAATTTCCAAGGAAGAAAGCCTGCAAGAATAAAAAGAGCTACAGTTTCCTACCCTTTTGAGTAGTGTATTCTTAGAAGAAATTAAATAATTATAATTACATATAACTGGTTGAAAATTACAGTGTGCATATTATTCTCTCTGCTAGATTATAGTCAATATAAACTATTGCATGGAAAAAATAGAAAATACAGTCATAAGGCATCAAGTGAAATAAAAACTATTTGTCATTGTTTTTTACATAACTTAGAAGTGTTTCTATTTTGTTACTGTGTCTAAAAAGAAAAGAGGATTTTCTTAAGAATGTTCTAATTTCAAAATGCATATTTATGGCACTAAAACATTTAAAGTTATATTAACGTATATTTCTAAAAAAAAGGCTTTCATTTTATTCTCCTTTTATGCCAACTTGAAAGAGAGAAAAGAACCATTTTAGATTTTGAAATAAAAATATCTTACCTCTCTTACTGTCAGAAGAACGTCTTCAGGCAAAAGAACAATTAAAAATGCAAGTCGCAGATTTTCAATCTCATGTATTTTGCACCCACCCACCCACAAATAGACATCTTTTTGTAAGTCAGGAGTCTTGCTCCCTCCATCCGAACCCAAGATTACCCCATATGGTCAGCAAGGTCAAACTGCATTACTGCCAATGAAACTATATGACTCCACAAGGACCTTAATGATTTTAAAAAAAGGTCAGTAATCCAATTCCAATTGCCTCAGAGTCTAAAATTGCTAATTTTTGGCCACGTGCTGCACACTTCACCTGCTAGTAATGACATTTTTGTATTTTCTTCTAATTACTCTCAAAGCTAAGACCTTTGGCCCCGGGCCACAGACCCCTACTCAGGCTGCACACATTCTCTTAAACGACCTGATCCTTTGTTGTCACTCTTACTCTTTCATCTATTATTTACACCCATAGAGAAGGAAGATACTCCACCATTTGTATAGCTTAGAGCTTCTAATCATCTTAATTTCTTTGCCTTTCAACCTATGGTCTTTTTCATAGACGAACGCCAAAAACTTTGACAAAATCATTTTTTTCAACCGCATACACACACCACCTTCCCCTGTCTTACTCCCCGGCCAACCTCCTTCCTGTTCCTTCTCTACCACAGAAGGGACTTTGTATCAGCTGGGATTCACAAATTTTGACGTTCACCAACAAAATGAATTTCTAAATATAATACAAAATCTCCGCCTTGCTCTCACAGATCAATAACGATTGTATTTCTCTCATCAAAGAGCCTATTAAATTAAGTGGAAGGTTACTTAAAATTACTTAATGTCTGCCCCCCAGCCTCCCTAAGGCATAAGCATAGAATTTTCAGAATTCCACTGCAAAAATATCAAAGAAACTTCAGTAAACAGTAAGGATGTTAGTTATGTAGCTGAAACTTTTCAAACGTTTTATTATCTACAGATGCTCAAATGCTTAGAAGAAAAGAAAAAAAAAGAAAAGAGAAAGGAAAGCATAACAAAAAATTACATATAAAGAATATTTATCTGTAATATATTACAGATAAAAGAATTTGTAAATCTTTACCACATTTTAAAAGACTAGTTCTCCAAATAGTAAAATCCTTACATAAAACATTCTATATCTTTGTAATTTCCCAACACTTTTCCCACACCTTTTTTTAAAAAAAAATGTCCAGACACATTTTGAAAATCCAAAGCACAGAATTGTTTACCATGATGCAGATGTCCCCTTCAGATCACAGCAGCCACCCCAAGACTCTGATTTCCAAGATGTTTATAAAGGACATATGATCCATCTTTGCTCTCTCTTCCTCTATTGCTCAGCTTACTCTTGATTTCTAACAGTATTTCCTTGTTGTCTGTCCTCTCTGCAGACCCTGAAACCCCTTGTCTTTTCTTATTTTCACCATTTGCTTCAACCAGCAGTTCACTGGAGACCCATCCATCTTGTAATGCCTAAAGTGACAGATGCTCTCAGGAACCACCACACTGCTGAGTGAACAAAAGATAACATCACCTCTAGGAACTCCAGAGAGAAATACAACTGTAACCTTAAGACAGGGGCTGACTTGACAGACATTGGACCATAAACCTCTTCTAAGCAAAAAAGAAAACAATTGCCACACACACAAAAAAATCTGACACAATCAAAGGCAGAAAAGAGTGATTATTTGTGGATTGCCTTTTCACTCTGCAGCTCACTTTTCCCTCCTCAATGCTTTTATATTGGGGCAATTCACTTGCCAAGAGGCAAGAGAAGGTCTTGGGGAAAAAAGCCTTCCTCAAGTATCTTCTTTCATTCAACAATATTCAAAGTGAAATTCATTTACATGTGTGTTTCAGTAAATCTAAGGCTTATGATACAGCATCCTTAAGGCTGACCCATCTCGTTTGCATAAAGCAATATCTAGACTCAGGAATGCTCGCTCAGTTCTGCCGCTGTGAAAGGCATATGCATACTTTGCAAATTAAAAACACGTTAGAAATTAAAAAGCAATACATAACACAATGTCAACAATATGTGTAGCTCATAAAAGAAGCTCATCATTCATTCATCAGACAACCTCCAACTTGGGTTAAAGAGACGGTTAACAAGAGGATTCTGGGAAGGACTACAGCTCTCTTTTTTAACAAAGAAAAGGTCATATTAACATCTCCCAGCAACAAACTAATGACATGGATGCTGTAGATGCAGGGGACTCTGCTTGATGTCACCTAGGTTTTTTTGGGTTTTGGTTTTCATTTTTTTAAGTATCTTACTTAAAATCTTCATGCAGCTAAAGACAAATTTAAACTCTAACATTTAAATTTAATTTTAAATTAACTCTAACATTTAAATACAGTGAAGGGAAATTTTAGAAGAACAGAAAAACAACAACTGATTTGGAGGGCAATTAAGAACATTGTGATCAATGTCAATTATGAGGATTAACAACCCGTTTTTATAACAGATATCAAGGAACACAGAACTCTGCTGCAGCTAAATTCATCATCATTTTCAAACAGGGTAAATGATACAAATATCTTTGTTAAATCGAAAATAAAGAGTCAAGTGCTCAAGAAAAGTTCTGTCAACCTTATTTCTAAGAAGAAATGGCAGCATTTACAATGGCATTTCTTTAGTACAAATATTTTAATTTTTCTTTAAAATTTTTGCACAAAAAACCTTTAAGTTACACTTATTTTTCTTTGGAGTCACTAATGACTCTTCTCATCCCTATTTTACTAAAAAAAATATAACATTTAAAAGATACTTTATTTTATCTCTTGCATTTGGATTATTTGTTGGGTAAAAGAAAAATTTTCAACTTGATAAATCAACATATCTTTTTCTTAAACATTGTTTTATGTTTCCTTTATTTCCTCAAACTCTTCAGTGTATCTGCACAAATAAGATAATACAAATATTTCACAATCTCAGAATTTTCTGATTTTTATTTTAATACTGGCAAAACATAATGCATATAAAATAATTAAATGAATATATACAATTAGGTAACTCAATGGGGAAAAGATTAAGTAATTACAGACTGCTTATCAATATATAAAGGACTTGTTCTAATATGGACTTGATCTTTAACTAGACAACTTTGTTTAATACATATTGACCTTAGGTAATCCCCCCAAAACTGCTGGTCCAAAAGCACCACATCGTTCAACACTATCAAACTTTGGCATTAATATCAAGAGAGAGACGTGACCTTGAAATGACAGTTCCATTGCAGAAACTCAAAAAAAGACCCAATTAAAAGATCTACTTTAAACACAATAGGATCAATATTGCATGCAGGAAAAGTACACCCCTGTGGAAAGTTCTTATTGTCTGATCAGAAACAAAACAAAACTTTTCTTTTTTCAGGGCCTCCTCCAGATCACAGTCAGTGCCAGAAATCCACACAGGAAAAAAATCCATCAAAATGAAACCCTAAAAGGGTTTACCCTTCACCATCCTATTTGCACTTCAAAACCCTGTAAGGCCTTCAGTTAAAGCCCAGGGCTGAACCATTTCAATAATAAGAGAGGTGGCCAGCAGTAATTTATCTCCCATTTGGCCTCTGGACAGAGCTGTAATGTCTAGGAAGCTTCCCTTCCCTGACTCGAACCCTCCCCCAAGTCTCAACCTTCATTTGTGCAGCTTTGGATCTGCAATACCTTATAAACAACTTATATGCCCCTTCCAATCAGATGCAAGAACAGTTTGTAACTCAAGATTTGAGTACATTTTCTTGGCAATGCTTTCACAAAATGGAATGCGGCTGAGGTAATCAGAGCATTGAAAATACCAGGTTAAATTTCAGGTTCTCTTTGTTGTAATAAGTTGGAGAAGAAAGAAACTTCCTTAACTTCAGCCTTTTTCTTCTCACACATGTTGATTGTTGTCAGAACTTCTTCAACTTTTTCCAATTTATACCTTGATATCCTTTACATTTTGGGCTACATCAGCCAACTTCCTGCAGTGATGTTCATGTAAATTTAAATCCTTGCATTGTAAAATATCTTAACAAATCCAAAAAAGTGGAGATTTCACAGGTCACAGACTCCTGGGTCAAAAAGACCTCAAAAACAGATATCAGACCACTATGACTCAACTGATTTATTCTACATTTGTTATCAAATTTGAACAGTAACTGTCATCACACGCACTCACCCAATTTTCCTCTAGTAAGATAAACACCAAACAATGTCAACAGTTATTTAAATTGAAATATAGGTTCCAGAAGTTATCATATGGGAAACAGTGAAGTTATTCCTTAGAAATGGAGAACATTTTGTCACTAGGCATGAATTTTCTATTTTAAAGTTATGTTCATATGCTTACTAGTATACAAAGAAGATGAAAAATATATGCACCCTTTCCCCTACCTGTTCATTGTTTTCTGTTTTCATTTCAATGACAGAAGTTTGTTTTTCTAATTGATTCTGATAAATTCCATCTGAATGCCACATTAACAACTTGCCCTAAATGATTCCACTATAGTGATTCTGGTTTTATAAGATGAAAACTTTCAAGTTATTTCATCAACTTTATAAATTTAGAGACTCCACAGGCAAATATAAAAGCATTTCATTTAAACCTAATATCAGTTAAGAGAAGTTTAAAAGAATAAAATTAAATATATGACTGATAGTTAAAAATACAAGAAACAGATTTTTGTTAATTAAAAGAAAAGAATTATTTATGTTTTAGTGATATTTATCAATAAAAAATATTTTCTTCCATTAAAAATGTATAACTAACTATCCTTACATCTTGTTAGCAAATATTTTTCATTTTCAGAGCTCCAAATACCACAAATTCTAAAACAACCAACTCTCACAGCCAATGACTTTACTACATGCTACCAGGTCAATGAATCTCAGATTTGTGCATGAGATAACATAAAAATTCAAACTGCATATATAAACCAAGAAAAATAGATAACTGAAAAAACCTACAGGACATGAATTTTTATATAACTGAAACAAACTTTGTCACTAATAATAATATTCAGGAAAACAAATTTCTTAACCTACCACATGACATTAAAAAAGAAAGCTTTCCTCAGAGAGTCAACAAGAGTAATTGATCCACCACAGAGGAAATATTCAATCTTCATTAAATATTTATTCAGTGCAATAGATTGTTAAGTCTATTTAGACATCAAAGAAGAAATAGTTCCTGTCTGGTAGGAATCGGGTCTTGGGAGAATTGAATGGAGATGAGAGGCAGTTCCACAAGTCATGACACTGTATTTCAAAATGACAACGCTAAAAACTGGAGGTGTGCTACAAAATGTATGCTACTACTTTGAAATCTGACACAGGGACTTCCCTGGTGGCACAGTGGTTAAGAATCTGTCTGCCAATGCAGGGGACATGGGTTCAAGCCCTGGTCCGGGAAGATCCCACATGCCGCAGAGCAACTAAACCCCTGCGCCACAACTACTGAGCCTGCGCTCTAGAGCCCGCAAGCCACAGCTACTGAGCCCGTGTGGCACAACTACTGAAACCTGCGCACCTAGAGCCTGTGCTCCACAACAAGAGAAGCCACCGCAGTGAGATGCCCGAGCACCGCAACAAAGAGTAGCCCCCGCTTGCCGCAACTAGAGAAAGCCCACGCAGCAACAAAGACCCAACACAGCCAAAAATAAATAAATAAATAAGTAAATTTATTTAAAAAAAGAAATCTGATACAAAGAAACTGATACTTTAAGGGAGTATTAATTTTAACAAGTTTCGACTGGGTAAGTGAGCAACTTGATTTCCTATTAATGTAGCACAATAAGATTTGGATGTCCAAGATCTGCCGTTCCCAACCTTCCCACCATAGCCAAGTCACCTGTCTTCTCTGGGCCTGTTTCCATATCCATAAAATGAAGGATAAAAGTAATACATTTCCAGATCAAAAACACTATGGTTGTAATGGGGGAAGGGAAAAGATCCCATTCACAATGGCAACAACAAAAAGAACACTCAGGACTCATCTTAATGACGGACCTGTGATAACATTTTTTAAATGTTGATTTGGGTGATTTAGTGAAAATTTACACACAGAGAAATATGCTGAGTGGAGAAGCCTAATTGTAAAATTACTTGTTTCTCAAACAAAATAATAAACAACACAATTCCAATCAAAATAACAGTAGAATTTGGGGAGAACATTATGAAAACATCCATAAATTCATAAGGAAGATTATCAAAGAAAAGATGGGAAAAACATCTTTTCAAAAAAGGTTATAAGGGGAGGCGAGTCAAAATAAATGTTAAATTATAACATAAGAGCATTTGGCCATTAAATCCATGCCATTAAATCCAGTGAATATTTTTCGGTTCTCATCTAACATTCCTTCTGAGTATATTTCTTGAAATTTCCTTTCCTTCCACTGGATTTCACCTTACAACTTTCTGGCTTTCTTCCTTTCCTATGCTGCTTTTCAATTTCCTTTGCACTCCCATATTACACTACCCAGAAATGAAATGTTGGCATTCCACTGAGTCTAGTCTGTGGTAGCCATCTTCCAAGATGGACCCAATGATTCCCACCTCTTGTGTAATCCACTCCCACATCAAATCAGGGCTGACTTATGTGATCAATAAAATATGGAACAAGTGACAATGTGTGATTTCCAAGGTCATAAAAGACATTGCAGTTTCTGCCTTGACCTCTTGGATCACTTGCTCTAAGACGGGGCAACCACTGTGTTGTAAGCACACCCAAGCAGCTCTCATAGGTCCTCATAGGTAGGAACTGAGGCCTCCTGCCAACAACCAGGACCAACTTCCCTAGTTGCTCTCCTTGCCTCCTCTCTGGCACACTCTAATCACTTCTCTGCATCACAGTGCAAATATAATCATGTCAACTCTTTGCTAAAGACTTTTGAAGTTTTATACTGCTGAGGATAAAAATCAATATTGGAAATGTCCCTGCCTAGCTCTCCAGCCTTATCTTGCACTGTTCTCTTCCTAAAGGCGGTGCTCCAGCAACACTGACCAACCTTTAGACACTTATGTTCCTGCTGCCTGTGATACCACCCATCCTTTTACTTTTGCCTACTTAAATCACCTCATCCTTTAGATCCCAACTGAAGCACTGCTTCCATAATCTCCTCAGCCCTTTGCTGAAAGCTCTCATAGAAACTTATTCATCTCCTGCTTAACTTTTAATTCACTTTTGAGCTATATAATTTGATGATAAATTGTTTTAATGTTTGCCTTTCTTCCTAAATTCTAAGCTACATTGAAAGTAGGGACAATGTTTTTGGAGTTTTGCCTATTACTGAAATCACAGCACCTATTGTGGTGTCCTCCTACATAGCAGGCACTCAAAAATATTGTTTGAATAATTTAATAACTTAAAATACAGGGCCGGCACATGAATGAGAAGCTCATTGGTGACAGTCCAAAAAAACCTTATTATCTATAAGGATTATTATGTGATAATTGAGCATTATAAAACAATAAAGGGAAGAAGGAATTGTTCATTTAATTATACTGAAGTAATGATCAACAATTTATAAAGTAACAGCTAACAAACAACTTAGAGTAGACACTAAAAATAAATACCAGACAGACAAAAGATTAAATTTAAATATCTATACCTAAATACATTTATATGCCTACCCACATAAGACCAAATAAAAACTAAGAGGAAACAGAATTAAATATTTTTTACACTGATATTTATCATGTACCAAGATTTATTATGGTATCATAGTGAGAATTTAGCTTTCTAAGCCTGGAAATCACAAAGGGTAAGATTGACAGATTTGACTAGTGAACATATCAAACTTCCATATATTTAACATCTAAAACAAATAAAAAGAAAAACTTTTCTAGCTAATGAAAAGAGTTAATGTCTACTATGTATATAATAAAGTAGAACATTAATATCCCCACTCCTGGGCACAACTTACTATTCCATCTATAGGGAAAGAGTTAAGCACATTATAGTAACAGCAACAACCACTACCATTTACTGAGTACCTACCATGTACCCCATGTACATTGTCTCATTTAACCTCACAAATCCATCCATAAATGGAATTCTATAAAGCTATAAGAAGTATATTTCTGACATAGAACTATGTTCATAATATATGAAATGGAAAATATAAAACAGTAGGTTCCCATTTCTTTTTTTTTTTGTGGTACGCAGGCCTCTCACTATTGTGGCCTCTCCCGTTGCGGAGCACAGGCTCCGGACGCGCAGGCTCAGCGGCCATGGCTCACGGGCCCAGCCGCTCCGCGGCATGTGGGATCTTCCCGGACCGGGGCACGAACCCGTGTCCCCTGTATCGGCAGACGGACTCTCAACCACTGCGCCACCAGGGAAGCCCGGTTCCCATTTCTATGAGGAAAGAAATACATAAGTAACCTATTAAGATAAAGAGCTAACAATATAAATCCAAACAATGTGATGTAAATTTAAGACAACCCTCAGAATGGGAGAAAATATTTGCAAACGAAGCAACTGACAAAGGATTAATCTCCAAAATATACAAGCAGCTCATGCAGCTCAATGTCAAAAAAACAAACAACCCAATCCAAAAATGGGCAGAAGACCTAAATAGACATTTCTCCAAAGAAGACACAGGGAGGGGGAAGGGTAAGCTGTGACGAAGTGAGAGAGTGGCATGGACATATATACACTACCAAATGTAAAACAGATAGCTAGTGGGAAGCAGCTGCATAGCACAGGGAGATCAGCTCAGTGCTTTGTGACCACCTAGAGGGGTGGGGTAGGGAGGGTGGGAGGGAGACGCAAGAGGTAGGGGATATGGGGATATATGTATACATATAGCTGATTCACTTTGCTATACAGCAGAAACTAACATAACATTGTAAAGCAATTATACTCCAATAAAGATGTTAAAAAACCCACAAATTTATGTAAAATATATAAATACTGGGTGATGTGTTTATAGAATGTAATTTTTTTCTTCATGCTTATATTTTCCAATTTTCTATAAGAAGTGATTTCAAATTTTATGCATGCTGCAACTTAACTAAGCTCTGTTTTCTTTTATTATTATCAACATCATCACCATTACTATCTTCATTGACTTTGAACATCTGATATTTGCAAAATATTGACTTTCTTATTTGACAAGTAATACCTTTCCACATTATAGGTTTATTGTAGGCAAATGGACAATGACTAAAACAGTTTTATGAATGTGCACATAGTAAAGACTTATAAATAAATACAGCTTGTCCTAATACCCCATAAGATATCATTTTTACTATCATAAGCCAGTGAATTTGTTAAATTTGCTTGCTTATGTGGAACTTTGAAAAAATTTTCCATGACAATATGGGAAATAGTCCAAAACTGAAAACCCCTAAGATGAAAGACAAAGTTCACAGGAAAAAGTGTCAACTGGGTTTTTTTTTCCCAGTACAGATGTTTTTAGACTTTCTCCATCCATATCCCAAATTCCCACTCCTAAGCCTTCCTCTACTTCCTATAAATGTTCTACCTTTCTTTAGTCCATACTTGAAAAACATGGGATCTAATCAGTTGTTAATTATTGTCTTTGCTGGTGACTCTTACATCTAAATCATTGGCCATAAAGTCTTTTCTTCTGAGTTGCTGCTCTCCCCTCAACCTCAGTATGACCATTCATTATGTCTAAAATTAATGTCTAAAACAAAACTCATTAAAGTAAAAGCTATTCCTATTTTCCAATTTCATTATTTTCATTTATTCACCTAGAAAGTACTGGGAACTGTGCTAGAAAGGATGATAAAGGCAGTCCCTAATCTCAAAGAGATCCCAATTTAAAGTGAAGACATCTGTACATGCATAAATGTTTAGTAGCAGTAAGAACAAAGTACTATGAAAGCACAGAGAATGTAGCAATTCTGTTTAGAGAAATGAAGAAAACATCAGAGAAGAGATAAGATATGAGTGTCTTTAAAGGATAAAGTAGGAATTCACCAAATAGAATTGGGAGGACCTCCCAGAGCAATATAACAGAATGTCAAAGGCATGGTATATTTTTAAAATACGGAAAAGTTCATTGTTGGAGGGCACTGTGGCAAGAGAAGAAAATTTTAAAAGTAGGTTGGGGCCAGCCTGCAAGGGACCTTATACGCCAAGTTAGGAATTTGAATTTAATCCCAGACGCAGGAGAAAGCCAATGGAAGTTTTCAAAAAAGGAATTAACATAATCGGATTTTTTTTTTAAATAGAAGGTAACCCTGGTGATAGTGCCAAAGTTGGATTAGAGATCAGGAAAGTTGGTTGGAGACCAGATAAAAGGTTCTGCAAGAGTCTAGGAAGTGGTGATGGAGACTGCCCACAATCAGGACAGAAGGAACAGAGAGGAGGGGCCCTTTCAGTAGGCAGTTAGAAATTCGGGACTCAGGAGTGGGGACTGAACAGACAGATCCTGGAGACAGACAGCTGCCATACAGATAACTGAAAGCAGTACTGGTGAGATTTCCTAGGGGCTGCGGCTGTTGAGAAAGCATGTGGAGTAAGAAGTTCAATGAGGGAAGCCCAAGAAACATCGTCATTTCACTGTCAAGCAAAGGCAGAGGAAAACCCAGCAAAGCAGGTGGAGAAGGAGCAGTAGGAAGGAAACCAGGAACCAACGGGGTTGTGAAAGCCAAGGGACAAAAGGGTTTGGAGAAATGGGAGGTGGTCAACAGTTTCAACAGGTAAGAGAAGTCAAATAGGATCAAGAATGAAAATGTGCCATGGCGTATAGCAATAACTCTTCCAAGAAGTATGGTGAACTAGGATGGAAATAAGTTGGCAGCTGTAGGAAAGGTAAAATGGCAGGGGAGAGTAATTAGAAGGAGGGATGCTTGTAGGAGGAGATTCTTCCCTCAAAGAAAAGGGAGAGGTGACAGTACCGAAGAGAGGAGATGATTAGTGGAATAAGGTCCTAAAAGGGATAGAGAAGGGAGAGAGGAACAGCAATGGAAGCCACCCATACATGGCAGAACCACAAGACAGGAGCCTGGGTCCCTGATGACAGCAGAGATGCTTTATCAGCCTTAGACAATTACCTCCAAACTTTATGTGGGAAAGAAATAAACTTCTAACTTGCTGTTTAGTGTATCCCGTCATTTGCAGACAAAGGTAATCCTAACTGATATAGGAGAGAAGGGTGTTGAAAAAATAAGCAAGCACCTCTCAAAAGCATGAAATAGCACAGTATATACAGAAGACAAGACCAATCTGGCATTACTAGACTACCAAGTGGGGGAGAGAGAGGGGGAGGAAAGGAAGCCATGTTTTTAATCACTTGACCATGTTATCCTTCATGCAATTACATACAATGTATTGAAGGCCCAAGTGTGAGGAGTTGAGACTGGATACTGTAGATAAAAAATAGCCACACAAAAGGGCGTTAAGCAAAGGACTGATATGTTCCACGTTTCGGCTTTGAATAAATTCCTCGAGTGTCAGGCTGGAAGGGGATCGTGAGAAGGCAAAACAGCATGCTGTGAGAGTGTTGAGAAACCTCTACTATAGTTCTGGGGAGAGATTATGATGCCTGCATGGGTGCAGTGATGGTAGGGTTAATACTTAGGAATTAAACACTTAGGAATTAAATAATTCCTAAGGAATTATTAGGAAATACTTAGGAATTAAATCATTAGGAATTGGTGACTAATGACATGGGCAAGCAAATCAGGATGAAGCTTAGGTCTCTACCTTGCCTTGTTTTTCTCCATCGCCACCGTTAGTGCTTCAGTTCAGGCATGCCACGACCTCATGTATTCAATTAACAAATATTTATTTAGTGCCTTTTACATGTCAGATCCTGCAGATAAAATGGTGAACAAGCTAGAAATGGTCTTTGTCCTTGTAGATCTTAGTTAGGGATACCAGTGCTGAAAGCTTCGCAAGTGCTGTCTAATTTCATCCTCAGAACACCCTAAGATATTAGTATTATGATTGTCTGCATTTTTCAGGTGAGGTAACCCAGTCTTATAAAGTTTAATCATTTGCTCAAGATCACATGGCTGGGCGTCCCTGGTGGCGCAGTGTTTGAGAGTCCACCTGCCGATGCAGGGGACACGTGTTCGTGCCCCGGTCCGGGAAGATCCCACATGCCGCGGAGCGGCTGGGCCCGTGAGCCATGGCCGCTGAGCCTGTGCGTCCGGAGCCTGTGCTCCGCAACGGGAGAGGCCACAACAGTGAGAGGCCCGCATACCGCAAAAAAAATAATGATAATAAAAAAATATATATCACATGGCTAGCCGATAAGTGGTGGTGTCAGGAATCAGACCCAGATCCATCTTACTTCAAAGCCATGTCTTTAATCACTTGACTAGGTTATTTCTCATGCAATTACATACAATGTATTAAATAGTATGACAAGCAATACAATGGTTTGGATCATTGCAGCCTCCTAACTAGGATACTCTTAAAGCCTTGGCATGTTCTGGCCAAAATAGTTTTTCTAAAATGCAAATTGGGGAGGATGATGGTGTCTTCTCTGATTAAGGGCACTCTGAGGAAGAAGATGAGGTTTTGAATGGAAGGTGATGCACTCAGGTCTTAGAAATATTGATTTTGAGATGGCTGTGAAATATCCAAATGGAGGTATCCAGCAGTAATTTGATAGATGAATCTGAAGTTTAGGGGGAATCAGGTTGGAGATAAAGCACTTGGCATCACTAGTTCTTAGAGGTCAGCTGAAGTCAAGGCAATTACTGGGACTCTTTAGGGGCTCCTAGAAGTGAGAGGAGCAGCCTGCTGAGAAAAGGGCAGTTGGGTAGAGGTTAGAAGAGAATGGAGTAGATTTGAAATAATTACTTAAGAAAAAGGAGACAGACTCAGTCTAGGATAGTCAAAGGTATAATTAAGTTGTATTTAGCGTTAGGGAAAACAAACTTATAGGGATATCAATCTGAGCGGTGGGAGGATTTTCTACCATAGCAATCACTAACTCAAGAATAGGAAAACTTGCCAAAATTTCATTATTTTACTAGTTTCTTTCTTTTCTCCCAGGGTGAGTTCCTGAATTGACTTGCTAATGAACACTTGACCTGTCAGGTTCTATTTAAGTCCATCTCCCCTTTGGACTTTGAAATTTTCAAAAAGTCCTTGGAGACTTGGAAAACCTTTTTTAAAAATCGTTTTTATTCCTAGCAACTTGCAAAGCATTGTGTGTATACTTGTTTTATATCTCCAGGTTGGACTATAAGGTCTCTAAGGGCAGGAACTGTCTCACGCACAGTATGTCCTCATTAAACGTTTGTGAGATTGGAAAGACTTTAATCTGTAAACCTCAATGTAGAAACTAACCAACTGTCTATTACTATCAAGCAGTGATTTTTAAGTTTTCAGACTTGGAATAAACAGTCTCTCCCTTCAAACTTTCATTCTCTGTTTTTCATCAAGAGGTAATTAGGATGCCTCCACCCTAGTACGTGCCATTTTGTCTTTGGAGTTTGGGTGGGCCCTGCGAGCAGCTCTTTAGGCTCTGTGACCATGGATGAGTTACTAAGCATTTCTTGGCTTCCTGAATCCTTGTTAGTAAAACTCAAGAGACTGGACCTGATGATTGCTGATGTCCCTTCTCATTCTAAAATCCAGAGATTCCATGACCCCTGGAAGACCTTTAAACCACACCTGAGAACCAATGCCTTATAAAATGCAGTTAAAACACGGGCTCCATGTTTTACCATCGGAAAATGGGCAAATAAATCTCTCTCCCTATAAAACTGGGTTATAATCTACAATGCATATTACTTCTAAAATGAAGACACTGACACTTTATTTTTAATTATTGATTTGAACACTGGTTAAAACATTTTATCAGATGCACATTTGTGTTTCAATGTAGGTTTACCCAAAAATCAAATAAAAGGGCGCTTTGGTAATAAAAAGAGAAGAAAGCTGGAAAAATATGAAACATCATCTTGGATCTCATGTGCACTTTGGTAACACCTTCCTTTCTTTTTTTTTTTTTTTCAGATGAGAAATCAAAGAGTGTGACTCAAGATTATAGAAGTACTAAATGGCAAGGCTGGCACTAGAAACCAAGCTCCTAATCATATACTTTTTTTTTTTAAACAACCAAATTGGTCAAAAATCCCTGAAAGACAAAAACAGATGAAGCTGAAATGCCAGTTGGTTGAGTTTAAACAGAGGCCCCACTTTGTTCTTTCCAGGTTTGATAATAAACAAGTCTAGTGATTAGCATGAAGGGCTAGCAGATGAAACATTCTGGCTCCTAAAAAATAATTTGTATTTTTGCACCACAGTTAGTAAATCAATTGTAAAAATTAAAGTAAACGGAAAACAAGGAGAATTAGCAAACCCAGAACACAATTTTCCTTCACTCTTTTGGAAGACAGATTGAAAAAAACAAAACAAAATCCCCATGGCTCCCTTCATTAGCAGCCAGGGTGGTGAGTCCCTTTGTAAATCCCACATATAAAGGCTCAGGGCTACCTGCAGAGCCTAGGAGTACCAATCACATTAGTGAAGACACCAGATGACCAAAGGAAGCCGTGAGGGTCTGGGAAAGCTAGTAAACAAAAGGCAGCATTCCAAATGAATGCCATTGCTAGAGCCTGCATTGTAAAATGCCTGGATTTAAGAACCCTAAAGCAGATTAGCTTAAGACAACAAAAGATTCAAGTAAGATACAAAGAACTCATTTTGACACATTAAGAAATTGTCTTCATTAGATCATCAGGTACTTAAGAGTAATTATTAAAAAAAAATAATTCCACTTAAAATGCGTTTGAGGCAGTGAGGCCTAGAAGAACAGGGCTCAAAAAATGTTCTTGAATACGTGTTCATGACCAAAATTCATGACCAGACACATGGGCCTTTTCCCTTTTACTCTTCCTGACATTTTAAAGGGCTATAATGACTTTAAAATTTGTTGTACACATCATTTCAATTTTACCACTCCACCTACGAGTGCTACTTTAAATACCAACTAGAAAAGCTCAAATCTCTCCAACTGTAAGTGACTTCTCTTCCACATTGTTAACTCAGTTACAAAGAAAATACGTAACAGTTTTGGGGTATGAACGGTCAATAAGAAAATAAGCAAAATATTAGGCCATGGTACAATTTCCTGAATATTTTCCATCACTTTACATGCTTGTTTCGCTTTTGTTGCAAAGTTTAAACTCAGATGCAATTTAGATACTTAAATGTGAAAATGTGGAAGGAAAACTTGCTTGTGGAGAAGGCTGAGATTTGCTGGTATTTGTTTTCTTATTGGACAGGGGGGCAATTAAGAAATTATGTTAAATATATTTAATAACTTCCACTATTGTTTGCTATTTTATTCACTAAAGAATCCATATTACTAAGACTAATAACACTGATGTAAAATAGAAACAATTACTTATTGAAAGTCCTGTAAAAGGACATGGCCACATATGTGTAAGATTAGACAAAATGGCCTTCCACTCAACATTTTCAGGTGTTCAGACCATCAATCAGTCTGAAATTGTACAAATGTATTTAGATACCCCCTTTATCAGTAGCAGATAAGCAGATGGGCAAAAGTGGTTCTGATAATTTAAACAGTCCTAAAATCCTACAGCCAAAATTGAGATATAATAATGATAACTTTTCCCTGTAAATTTTATTTTTTGAAAATTAACTTCTCATCGTCGGTTTTATTTGATTATAATAATCAACCCCTCACCAAAACCAAAAACAGCTCAGCTCCCACTTTCCCACTTTCCCTTTGAGAGGTGCTCCCAGTGTTTTGTCCGACCTTAATAGGGTCATAAGCAAAGCTGCACAGACACAGAAGGAAACAGTTTACACCTAATGGGCTGGTATCACCTGAGGCTTTTAGGCCAGGTGAAAACTTTTGACTTCATTTGTGTTCAAGTGGAAAAACATTGGAAAAGGTCCATGAGTCTGAATTCCGAAAAGCTTTTTGGCTTCCCCACTCTTCTAGGTTTAAACGTTATGTAATCATCATAATAAAATTATAGTAAGGTTTAAAATTCTTATAATATTTATACAAATAAATAATCAGCCAACCACCCTTATTTGACAGAGGAAAAAAGAAGTAGGGAGATAAAGGGACTTGTGGTTGAGCCACATTGCAAGTTGGTTGTAGTAGGTGAGGACCCTGTCAAGTCAGTGACAGTGTATTTTCTCAGATGGCTCCCTATTTGCTGACTGCATACATGGAGAGTCTCCTTCATATTCTCATCTACGCCTTCCCTCTCTCCTTGATACTCAGGAGGCAGGACCAAGAAGGCCTGACCTGTGCTGCTCCTAAAGCAATAAAGAGAGGCAACATGGTGAGTGATAAATCTGATTCAAATCATGCTCTGCTATAATACTTTGCAATCATGTGGCTTGAGGCTAGTTATCTGCAAAATGGGAAGAATATCTCCTACTTCATAGGGTTAAAACAGAGAAGATAATATATGCAAAGCACCTGGCATATATCAGGCATATAATAAATGTTAATACCCTTCCTTATATAAATCCCTAACCATAGGAAGAATAATGCTTCAGAGTTCTTTCATGCATCTCTGTATGATCTGTATGATCACCACATTCATAAATAGCCAAATTTATGGATGTCCTCAAATGCATGTCCTCTGACTCCAGAACTAATGTTTTTTTCTATTGTGCTGCTACGTGAGGGGTTGGGCTGGTGGAGACCACATTACATTCCTTTATCATCAGCTCCTGTGGATGGGATAAGGAGCATGGGCTGAACTCAGAGAGATCTTGGAAGCAAGCAAAGGAAGTAAAAAAAATACAATCCAACAAATCCGTGCCACTTAGGGTAGTTGCCAGAGGGATATACTGCCCTTGAACTTCATCAATAAAGTATCTTTTATTGGTTAAAAAAAGGCAATGAGAACAAAAATAAAACCCAATTGTAATGTCCTAGGTTCCAGATCTTTATAAGAACATGATTATTTTAGGTTGGCCAAAGAAAAGCTCATGAAAATAACAGACCTTGCCTAAAATCTTGTCTAGGTCTCAGGTTGAGAAAGATTTCCTAATTGTCATTAGATATAACCAACAACTAAATTAACCAAAAATTTCTAAACAACACCTCAGAACTATACAGGGAACATGGATACACTTTGCTTCATTTAATCCTCACAGTAACATTCTAAGATACATATTATATTCATTAAATACAGACTCCGAAAGATTGAGTAATTTGTTTGAGAAAATTTGCAGCCCAGAGATTCAAACCTACAACCTTTAAACCCTATATGTCATGCTCTTCAAGCTAAGTCACACTGTGTTCTCTATAGCAACACAAGAGAATATATGAAATGGCCCAAACTGTTATCAAAATTGTTAATTAAAACTCAAGAGAGAACTAACAAATTTTAGCTGGTTAAACATGAGCTTACTTACACAAACTGTGAAAATCCCTATTTAGAGAATTCTGAGGCTAGAATGACATCCATAAGGAATTGCTTTAGATTTTAAAACAATTTTAAAAGTTATTCCTGGTTTACTACAGAAGTCAGACTAAAAAAAAGGGGGGGGATTCCAACCTCACTCTTATGTGACTACACAATTAAGTACATTTTGACTCTACTAGTTGCATTTTTTTAAACATCAAATTTTCTAATAAGATAAATTTAAAACAACCCAGAATGACAATTTTTCATCAAGGAATATGATCTTCACTCTCCCTTATAACATTTCATTCTATTACCTACCCTGAGAAAATCTTTGTTGAGAGGTAATACATATGGAACTTCCTAATGGACTGTAGGAATGTGGAGCAATGGCCTAGTTGGAAGGCAAAGTGCTCTTTGTTTTTTGATATAAAGTAAAGAAACTATGGGGAATCCTAGGAAGAAAAAGCATGGAGAAAAGGGATCACAGCTATGGATAGAGGCAACCAAGAGCCAAGTGAGGTGGAATGAATCAGTCCTGCTGACCTGGGGGCCCAGAGAGGCTCTGAAGGTCATTCTGCAGGTCAGATGGTGATGGTGGTATAAAGTGCTGAATGAGACATCAAGAGGCACAGTGAGGAAGAACAGAATGGATGTTCCCTTTTGTTTCAGCAGCTGCTGCAGCATGGGCTATACTTGACCCGAATGTAACAAAATAGAAAACCTAGTTGGATTGACTACTGATTTTCCTGATGAAACCAGTGTGGCCACTGAGACACCCTTTAAGCTCAGAATCCTTTAGATGAGTTTCTCACAAAGTCTAGTTCAAGGACTACAACAGAATCACCTGAAGAACATGTTTACTCTGTACATTCCTTATCTTCTCCCTCAGAGATTTACAAGTCACTGGTTCTAGGGAAGGACAAAGGAATCTGAATTTGAACACCCCAGAGAGCACTGCCAGATTTAGCAAATAGGCAACCCTAACCCCACATGATTCTATGACATTAGAGTTTGAAAACCACTTATTTGAGTAAGAAAAGAGATCAAAAGTGTGTACGCCTGTTAAACAGGATGCTTACTTGTAACAGTTAGCCAAATACACTGAAAAGAAAATTTAAAACTTTGCTGCCTGATCTTAGGGCTGGATATTAGACTGCTTTGGGCTTCAACCTCCTCCTTTGGAAAATGGAAACAAACTAGTGATGGTGCCTGCTAAGGCCCTTGCCATTCTATGGTTATGCTCAGAGGAGGTACCTGAGGGCAGAAGAGAGTTAGAAAAGGCCATTTTGCCAGGACAACAAAAATTCGCCCCAGGGATAATCATCAGGTCCACCCGGCCCACCATTTCTTGGATGCCGGTGGCATTTGACCTTTACCATTTCCGCTCAGGCTGGTCCTAGCAGGGAACAAGAGCATTAAAAATAAAAATTATAAACACTGTTTATCCACTAGGTTTTTAACTATAATACCTAAAAAAAAAAAAAATCAATCAATTGTAACACTGAAAACAAATAAAAGAATCCCAACAACGTCCTGGGAAGTATTGTTCTCATAAAACTTCATAAACATCATTGGGATAAAATATTATGCTTAGGATCCAAAGGAAAAAACTCAACTCCTCTAGGTTTTGCATTCCACTTTTCCTTCCAAAATAGCTTCTAAGCAAACTTTAGGTAATGACTGGATTCTGCATTAGATGAAGGGTATATTTCTAAAGAACATTGTGGAATGTTCAACTATGAAATAAGAGGCATCAAGTCTGTGGCATTCTGAGGTAAAGGAGGCTGCAAATGATACTCCCATTTCATGGAAAAGTTAAACAGAAAAATTGCAATATTATTAAATACCAATTATTAAAGTCTTTCATTAGAGAAAGAAAGCCAGAAAGAAGGGGAATCCCCAGAAAGTGGTCCAGGAGCATAGGAGGGTGGAGGTGGGAATAAAAAGACATACTGGGGAGTCTGCAAAGATAAATCTTGACCACCCACAGTATCCTGGTGGTTAGTAAATGCCAGTGTGCCTCAGAAATCATGGTACTGCTGCCTGTGACATCTTGCTCGCCACAGTTGGTATATGCCATGAAGGGAAACAAATGGAAAAATTAGTCACATTAAGTTGAGCTCATGCACACAAATAAGTATAATCTGACTCAATGTAAGGGGTACCCAGCAGAATTTGTTTGCTTACTTGAGCTTTCTGGCCGTTATCACTGTCCTAAGGTCCTGTCAGTTTACTACTAACAGGTATGTGGGAGCTTGGGTCGAACGTCATCTGATGTCATTCCTAGTGCTGAGGGCTTTATTTTGTTTGTTTCTATATAATGATGTTCTTGGACTGTGAGAGCAGCCAGGGTCTTTCCTTATTATAGTGACACAAGTCACTTTACAGAAGGAAGGAAGACACCTGATTCACACAACCAGGCATGACAAAGGGAGCATGTGAACTTTCAACAGAAGAGGAAGCTTTCTACCAGATGTGAAGAAGTTAAGTTTATTTTTCCATTTAGCTTGTTTATTTAAGTAAGAAGGAAGGAGACAGTGCCTGCTTCCCATTCCAAACTGCTCATGGAATGACTTCTCTTTTTTTTTCTTAATAAATGAATGAAGTTGGCTATTGCAGTTTCCAGAGGGATCTGGAAAGAAGCCAAGTCACTAATGATTACACTTCATCTATAGCTAGTTTAACCTTTGAAACCTGCCAATCTACAGAGAAGATCGGGGGGGGGGGGTCAAGGCAGCCTTGCTCATCTAGATTCTCTGTTTAGATGGAAAACGATTTATTAACGAAATTATTTTAGGAAATGCAAAGCACATTTTAGAGACTTTATTCAAGGTCTCACAAGAGTCACTTGAACATCTAACAGCTGAGAAACTCTCAGGTCTTAGTCTATTAATCATTGTGTACAAGAAGCAGAGTGATAGAGCTTTTACACTTAAAACAAAATATCCAGAGCAAAACATCTTTTGTCCTTGATTCATCTATCTTTTCACAGTAATTTGGTCTGGCACATCATTTGTTTCTAAACTGAAGATCTTCTTCGTATACATGCAAAGACACATGCTATCATTTTCACAAATTGTTGAAACATTCCTCTTAATGCTGAAGTATGATATGCTACTAATAAATAATATAAAATATGCCACAAAACAATCATTAGTATTTCAATCATGTATTCATTATCAAAAAGGCCAGGCTACAAAATATTAAGTGACCTTCCCTTATTATCTGTTTACATATCCATTTTTTAAAAAGCTGACCTCCTCTCCTTCCCCCATAGTATCCCCTCATCCCACTTCTGGCAGGAAAAAAAAGAACATCATCACTAAGATTAATGGAGCATCAGTAAAGTATTTTAGGTACAAATGACCCACTTTTATGTACTGCCAGAACAACTCAGCAAGGGTTTAGGAAGGAGAAAACCTGAAGTTCTTTTCCATTGAATTTATGCAGCTGGTGGTGCTGAATTGATTGTTCTCCTTTAATGGCAAGGGTCAGAAAGACAGAGAGAAACATAACTGGCTATATTTTATTAATTAGTAAACTGTTTTTTTTTTCCTCAAATGTTCTATGTCATTGAGATGAATTATCTCCAGCTTTAATTAAAGCCCTCTCAAAGGTTAACTCATCCTGCTAAAAGAGAGGGCAAGAGTGGCATAACAGAAAGATTTTTCTTTCAGAAAGACAAAACACAAAATATTCTCTTTATAAAGGAAGGAGAAAAGGTATTCCATCTACTCCCCAGATTTCTATTTCTTAGAATTGTTTCTTAAACATATGTATTCAAGAAAATCATCACTTTGGTTTATCAGCTTCAAAAACTCAAACTGAAAATAGACTGGTAATACATCAAATTTTAGATCCTGCCTGAAAGTCAAGAATCCCAAATTTTGAACTGAAATCTATTCATCTAAGCATGACTATCAAGTGTGAATTAAAATAAAACTCACTTAGTCTTGGCTATGAACTCTCACAAAGATCTGAATTTGGTCCTACACTTACTACAGTTACTACAAAACTTACAATTACTAACATCAGCTAATATTTAATGCTCAGTTTGAAGATGTTTTTTGCCATGCAATCTAGTAGTTGATTTTTATTTAAAAAATAAATGGTGTAGCTACCATTTTATAGCATTAGTGTTGGGGTCCCAGGAAAGGTAGGGAAGAAGTATCTACAGTGAGATGGTCACTGCAGATCTATTCTTAAGGCTGGGATATAAAAGCCTGCCACTGGTGATACACATTCACAGAGCCTCTAAAACAATACTTTATACACAGTATCAATATTTGATACAATTAGTAAGTAAACACATGCATATGTGCATGTGTATGCCTGTGTATACTTGTGGGTATGTGTATGTGTGTGTACACAGTAATGCCTCCTTCCAGACATCAGACTTCTGGGAATCCTCAACCACTTAGCCTAGAACCAGTCACGTAACCGGAAATAAGAGAAAAATAAAAATTTACAGCAACGTAATGAAAGGAATGTAACTGGTTTGTATTGTAGGTACAGGCGACCCTCAGGTATAAAGTCAAAGAGCAGTTTACCAGCCCCATGATGCACAGATTCCAAGGAGAAGTAATAATTTATCTGAAGGGAAGAGACTCCATATCTATTAAAAGTAGACAGTAAAAATAAAAATATGGCTGCTCAGGCCATTTAGTGTAGAGGCAAACAACCCTACACTAAATACTTCAACAGTCACTGAGGACATCATTGTATTTCAGTGCAGCACAACTGTAGGTCTTTATAATCAGGACCCTGAGTAAGTTAATGTGCATTATTTAAAAGACAGAGTATTAAGTAATTATTTTAAGGAAGATCTTTCACTGAAACAATTTTTTTTAAGTTTAAAGCCTTCAGTTATCTGGAAAATAAAGTTATCTGAAACAATTTTACTATTGTAATATTTTAGGCAATGTATTTTGTCTCTAACTTTCAAAGGTTTTTCTGAATACTGATTTGTCAGGCTCAGAGAGGTTTCAAGGAAGGTAAATATCTTAAAAAGTATCACTATTTACAAGCAGGTTAAATTATAAAATAAGGAGTTGATTTTTTTAAGGATACCTTTTCAGATTATAGAATTATTTGCCCCGTTAAAAACTGTGTTTATTAATCTGTTATACAAGTTTTACATTGTACTGCAGGGTCTCTTCTTCTACATTACTATAACAAGATGCCATTCCTAGCTTGTAATAAGTTATCACTTGTACTATTATTATGTTATTTTAAAATCTGACACACAAACTCTGGTATTAAGGCCTCTGAAGAGATTTTCATGAGCAACAGGAGGAGGAGTTGCTTAAAGCAGAAATTCCTGATTCATTAATTACTTGTTGAGTATCACAATGTCATGGATGTAATCCAACGGTCCTGGAGGATGCTTAGAAGGCAACAGAATAAGAAGATTTCAGAGTAGCTGAAATCTTTAACTCTCTTTCTTTGAAAATCTTCTGTCACAAGTCAGAAGGATAATGTCTCTTTTCACCCAATGAGAAAGCTGTTCTCACACGAGCATAATTAATCTTCTGACACCATAACAAAGAAATTCCTTAAAAGGATTTCTCCGATTTCCTCTCAAGACAGAAGATTGTCTTTATCCATCATCTGTTCTTCCTGATCCCTTCTTTTTGAATATCCACATCAGCAGAATTGTCCATCAGAAAGGACAGCAGGAGGGAAATCTCTGCATGATTGATAGGGCCCCAATGCTCCACAGGCCTATTTAAGTGTGAGCATCTATTGTTGCAAACTTACTTTACAGCAGTTAAACAAATATAATAGTCACCAATTCAACCATTGTGCAGCTTAGACTTGACTAAAACTAGTTAGTGAAGTTTACTAATGACAAGGCACTGATTTTGAAGCCAGATAAAACTTTGCAGTTAGCCTGATGTCTACTTACAAAAGAGAAAACTCTCAAAGTTATGCAACAGCATACATATATTAGAAAGTGTTATATACTATACTGTATGTAGATGGACATTCCCATTAAAAAACAAGAAAACTCTGATGCTTCTTATCCTAACAGTCACTCAGTACTTCTTACCTACATCATGGTTATCTGGAAAGGACTCCCCCCAAACTGCATGTGTCATCATCCAAGAAAATCAAGTGTGGCAAAGAAAAAAGTACTACAGAAAACGTCCTTAAATTTTTTTTTCAGACTCATCCCAGTAAAGTTTTTTCAAAGAAAGATGTAGGTATGTCTATGTGTTCTTACTCCCATCTGTGAAAGAAAACCAAAGGCCATTTGAGGCTCCTTGTGAGTACCTGCTACTTCCTTGAGTAGAACTAAGGAACCAAAGTACCATGGGTCAGTTCCAAGTAGAGGAGCAAGGCATCCTGGGCAAAGGCCCTACCAAGGACAATGCAAGCCTGGCTCCACTTACAAAGCGACCTACGTGAAATGGAAACAGATCTAGAAATCTCACTAAGCTGTAAGAGGACACCCAATATCAGCAGCAGAGGTTACGGCATGCTCTGTGTTCTTTATAGATGCTGCCAAGAAAGGCCACTTAAGCCCAGACACCGGGACACACTGACACCATGTGTTCTGTTTGCACCACAGTGACCTTGACTACTCAGTTCTGGACGCACCCTGTGAAAATATTTGTTTATCCTTCCAATCCCCAAACAGTGAGGCCAGCCCATAGGCCAGGGACTCGGCTCATTGGTGCTCCCCTGGGCCTGGTTAGAAGGACAGGCTGCCACCACCTGACCCACCATGAGGCTTCTTCTCTAGCTGACCTGCCTCATCCAGCGAAGGCCAGCAACTGACAGGTGGCCCAAAGCCAGGACCCACGTGTTCTGCAAAGAGCAGCTTAGTTTCGGTTTTTCTTAAATTATAGGGTTATGTTCAGCACTGGTTATCCTTTTGAAGATCTAGGAAAAAAGAGCTCTATCCAGGATAAAGACCTAGGAAAATCCTTGTGGATAAAGACTCTAAACAACTGGAATATAGAATATAGCCCAGAGTCTGAATGTAGAGAAGCTGGAAGTCAACAGAGAATGAGCTGGTAGTAAAAGTCACCCAGGAGAGAGGGCCAGATCGGAAAGGCAGGCAAGCAGCCCAGAGGGGACTCTGTAACGTTCCCTCACCAGCCGAGGACCCACAAATCTCTCAAGGGCTCACATCACCAACAGCTAGCTCCACTTTGTTGGTCAGTAGTTCTTTGGTGAACAACTTGTCTTTGCAACAAGATTGTGTGTGTTGGAGCGGAGGTTGGGGGGCAGGGAGGGTAGCCAAGAATCAATCTCCATCATTTTTGTTTGCCAATTATATATTGTACAGAATCTTGTCAATATCAAGAAACACTAACTGGTTAGAATGGAACTTGAGTAATAGGCCATTAGTGGTGCCCAAGGCCAGGTGTGTAGGATGCAGGACCGGGACAGGCAAATCTTCCCATACACTCTGGGTGAAAAAGCAATGAGGTCCTTGAGTTTAAGTCCAAGTTCAAGACAGAGAAAACAAACTAGTGGTTACCAAAGGGTCGAGGGAAGGCACGGGGAAAATCAGGGATAGAGGATTAAGAGATACAAACTACTATGCATAAAATAAATAAGAAACAAGGATATAGTGTATAGCACAGGGAATTTTAGCCATTATCTTGTAATAACTTTCAATGCAGTATAATCTCTAAGATACTGAATCACTATGTTGTACACCTGAAACTAATATAATATTATAAATCAACTATACTTCAATTTTAAAAAGTCCAAGTTCAATAGGAATATCCTCTTTCCTATAATGAACCTTGGAGTTAAATCCTTGATAAGAAAACCTACCAGTATATATGGGAAATCTCTGTGCCTTCCTCTTAATTTTCCTATGAACCTAAAACTGCTCTAAAAAAATAAAGTCTTAAAAAAAAAAGCCCCAAACAAAATAAAACCACCAGTGTTCACAAAAACTAAAGGGAAAACAAACATTTCATTCTTTTGCCCTTCAGAGATATCTTTGTAAGATGAGGATCAGGTGTAATGTGGTCCATTACAAATACTTAAGACTAATCATGTTCACAGAACTGCCTTTAGATTAAGACAGGCATTGACTGGATCCGAGCTCTCCCACTTCCAAGAGTGCACACGATTCAGTCTCTCTTAGCCTTCAGTTACCTCATCTGTAAAGTAGGAATAATAATGGTGTCTATACCTTACAGGGTGTTGTTGTGAGGATTAAATGTAAAACCTGATGCTTGGCAAACACTCAATACAAAACAATGGATTATTTGACATTCTCTGTTGCACTTTTTCTCCCCTCATTCACACAACTCTCTAGGTGGGCACACCCAGCTCTACTTCTGGGAGTTTATCTCACACATACACACACACACACACACACACACACACACACAGACACACACACACACACACACACACACACACACACACACACGGGCGCGCACGCGCGATATAGTAACCTTTAGTGCTAAGGAAGGAGCAGACCCAACAGATTGAGCTAAATGGACACTTTGGAGCTGTTGAGAGAAAGGAATGAGGAAATTAGGCAGAACAAGCAAAGAACAGAGCAGGCCAGGGTGACATGGGGGCCAGCAACAATTTCTCAGGATTCTTTTTTTTTTTTTAAGAATCAATTTTATTTACTTATTTTTGGTTGTGTTGGGTCTTTGTTGCTGCACACAGGCTTTCTCTAGTTGAGTCCAGCAGGGGTTACTCTTTGTTGCGGTGCACAGGCTTCTCATTGTGGTGGCTTTTCTTGTTGCGGAGCACAGGCTCTAGGCGCGCAAGCTTCAGTAGTTGTGGCGCACAGGCTTAGTTGCTCCGTGGCATGTGGGATCTTCCCATACCAGGGGTCGAACCCATGTCCCCTGCATTGGCAGGCGGATTCTTTAACCACTGCGCCACCAGGGAAGTCCCAATTTCTCAGGATTCTGAACTACTGCAGGCCTGTGTGAGCCTCATTCTGCTTTATCCAGCTCAGCTTCACCACCTGGTTTCCTGGTTATCTTGGCACTGTTTTCAGATTGGGGTCTTACTGAGATACACAAAGCACATTCTGTACTTGTTTTTATTTCCACTCAATCCAATGAATACTTATTTTGTTCCTGTAGTTGCCAAGCATCGTGACAGATGCCGAGGATACACCTGGGAATAAAACAGTACCATCCTGAAGTTCACAGCTCAGGGTGACTGATGTGACAATTACATACAGTATTAGAGAGAACATGCATAGTTTTCGAGAAGCCTGGAGTGAGGGTGGAGGCGGCACGTGGTTAGGATTTCAAAGATGAGCAGGAGTTTGCATGACAGAGAAGGGGGGGGTTCACATAAAGGAACTGTGGGGTGAAAGAAGTAGGTGTCACATCGTATGTGTGTCCGAGTCGTGGAGCGCATGAAGGCAAAATGCCAAGAAGTTAGGCTAGAGAGGGAAGCTAGGCCAAGAAAGGCAATTAGGCTTGTAAAGAAAAAACATTTAACAGATACAGGGCGTCCTTAAAGATTATAGGCAAAAGAGTGACACGGTCAAATTTGTTTTTCAAAACGATAATTCATGGAACCAAATGGAAGACATTAGAATGGGAACAGGAAGAGGAACAGTCAAAAAGTAGAGAGCTTGGTAGGATTAGAATGGTCTGGCCGGAGACAGTTAAGGGCTAACAAGGAGAGTGGAGGTGAGATGTCATTTATTCAAGACTTATGTAGGATGCTGAATTGATCGGGTTCAGTGCCTTACTGGACACAGAACGTGAGGAGGGGAGAAGCCCTGGATAACTGGGAAGTTTCTAATTTGAGCACTGGGGTAAATATCATGCCATTAATTTGGAGGGGTGGTAAAGGAAGAGTTGCCCTGTTTCTGTGTGTGTCAATTTGTAGAATAACATGCCTGAAGGCCTTTTACTTTTCTTATTTAACATCACACTGCAGATTAATTTATTGATTAGTTTTTGTTTTTGTGTTTTTATGGGTTTAATGTGAATTGTTTAATTTTTAAAATTGTATATATTTGAAACATAACATTGTGTAAATATAAGGTGTACAATATGTTAATTTGATACCTTTATAGACTGTCATATGATTGCCTGAAGGCTTTTTTTTTGCCCTATGTCACTAACACCTGGACTCCCCAGGAGAGAATTTAAGAATAGATTGAAACTTGAGGAAAATAACATTTCTCAATTTGTCATTAATAAGGTATTCCTTTACTTCTACATCCTTTCCAAGGGAATCCTATGACACCCACTATTAATTCTAAGTTTAACGGTTGCCCCAGAAATTCAAAGTTTCATGGTTTATTTTATAAAATGAATGGCTCAATGGGTTTTGTGGCTAGACAAGTCTGTTAGGATGAGACAACTAGGCGAAAAAAGAAAAAAAGAAGAGCAGACATCTGCCAAAAGGCTATACATGCCAAATGGGAAATGAGAGGACGTTTGGAGAAAGAGGAAGAAGGAACAACAGGCCAGTTGATACCTTCATTTTACTGCTAGGGAAGTTTCTAAACTCTGATCATTGCTTAATGATCAGTTTCAGACATTAGAGGTCCAGGCCAAACATGGGTACTTTTCAGAAGGTAGCAGCAGGCTTAGTCTCACATTATAGTTTTATGAGCTACATCAGATTAAAAGATGATTTGTATTAACAATTAACTAAGGTGTTACAAATGTAAACAAAATGAATGACATTTTAATGAAAAGCACTTTGGTTTATTCACTACACTACATGATTACCCAGCACATTCATTTTGATAAAAAGAATACAAAATTACTACTGAGAGTGGGGAAGGATTGTGGACCAGATGTTTGGAGCTCCAGCATTCAGATATCTTGGACCATGAGGTGTCTTTAGGAATGGAAGGCATAGTCGTAGAGCAAGAGATGGAAAGAGACTGGGACCATCTCAGGCCTAGATGATCTCCCCTGGGAGTTCCTAAAAAGTGAGAAAGAAATAAATTCTATTTTATTTAAGCCACTATTTCTTAGCTCTTTGTTGCTCATTGTCAAACCTAATTCCAGCAGAAACAACACCTTTTAACATTCTTCCTATATTATCTTAGGGGCTTTTTGTTTTGTTTTGGTTTAGTTTTTGTGTATGTGTGTATAATTTCTCTCACAAAAAAGTAGGTATTATATTGTACACACAGCTCTTTTAAAAATCAATTTATGATGTTACACTAAAAAATAATCTATGACGATCTGTGAAGATTATCATAGAATTCTACCATATGAATGTACCATCATTTATATAACCATGTCTCCGTTTCAGGACATTTAGTAAGTAGTTTTACTTATTAGTGGACTCTCTCAATTTCTTAAGTTTATTGAGGACCAAAAATTATATGGCTATATCTTCACCATAAGCCAGCACAATAAATACTCTCTGCCATATAGTGTTGAGCTGTGTGGCCATTATTTCACTCAATTCAATTTCTGTCTAAGTTGGATTCAAGCACACAAGAGAGGTACAGAGAGAAATGTGGCAGATATTTAGCCACTAAAGATGAAGAACAGCACATACTGCTGCCAATCTATATAAACTTATGATAATATTTTATCAAAAAGTTTCAGACTAGAAGGTTCACCCCCACAAAAACATTTTCTTTATAAGCTCCTTTATGACAGCTTCCCTAGCCTAACTGGGCAGAAATAGATAAAACTTAGACAGAACTTGTCTACTAATTAGGTCTACTAATATTAGGAAGCTCAAAAACTATAAAATTATGTCTAAACTTGACATAAAGATCAATAAGACAAACCCTTACCAATATTTTTATTCAAAATCATTCTCAAATCCCAGTGAGTGTCCTAAGAGTGATGAAAAGTTAGTCTTGTGTATTAAGTCATCAGAATCTACAACTCTATCACGATGTAGTGACAAGTGCTATTGAGAACTGTAACCCTAGGAGCCCCGAGGAGTCTTCATATGCACCAACTAGCTTCTGTCAGGTATGGTCTCCTTCTAGAGCAGGAACGTGGGCTAATTCCCCTTCCACACATTTTCAATAGTAAGAGTTAAAACAAAAATTTTCTTCTGGTTGATTTTTATACAAAAATTGCCAGTTACCTGGCACAAAAACAGAAATATAGATCAATGGAACAGGATAGAAAGCCCAGAGATGAACCCATGCACATATGATCACTTTATTTTTGATACAGGAGGCAAGAATATACAAGGAAGAAAAGACAGCCTCTTCAATAAGTGGTGCTGGGTAAACTGGACAGCTACCTGTAAAAGAGTGAAATTAGAACACTCCCTAACACCATACACAAAAATAAACTCAAAATGGATTAAAGACCTAAATGTAAGGCCAGACACTATAAAACTCTTAGAAGAAAACATAGGCAGAACACTCCATGACATAAATCACAGCAAGATCCTTTTTGACCCACCTCCTAGAGAAATGGAAATAAAAACAAAAATAAACGAATGGGACCTAATGAAACTTAAAAGGTTTTGCACAGCAAAGGAGAACATAAACAAGATGAAAAGACAACCCTCAGAACAGGAGAAAATATTTGCAAACGAAGCAACTGACAAAGGACTAATCTCCAAAATTTACAAGCAGCTCGTGCAGCTCCATATCAAAAAAACAAACAACCCAATCCAAAAATGGGCAGAAGACCTAAACAGACATTTCTCCAAAGAAGGTATACAGATTGCCAACAAACACATGAAAGGATGCTCAACATCACTAATCATTAGAGAAATGCAAATCAAAACTACAATGAGGTATCACCTCACACCAGACAGAATGGCCATCATCAAAAACTCTACGAACAATAAATGCTGGAGAGGGTGTGGAGAAAAGGGAACCCTCTTGAACTGTTGATGGGAATATAAATTGACACAGCCACTATGGAGAACAGTATGGAGGTTCCTCAAAAAACTAAAAATAGAACCACAATATGTCCCAGCAATCCCACTACTGGGCATATACCCTGAGAAAACCATAATTCAAAAAGAGTCATGTACCACAATGTTCATTGCAGCTCTATTTACAATAGCCAGGACATGGAAGCAACCTAAGTGTCCATCAACAGTTGAATGGATAAAGAAGATGTGGCACAGATATACAATGGAATATTACTCAGCCATAAAAAACCCAAAATTGAGTTATTTGTAGTGAGGTGGATGGACCTAGAGTCTGTCATACAGAGTGAAGTAAGTCAGAAAGAGAAAAACAAATACCGTATGCTAACGCATAAATATGGAATCTAAAAAGAAAAGGAAAAAAAGGAAAAGCAAAGGTTCTGAAGAACCTAGGGGCAGGATGGGAATAAAGACGCAGACGTAGGGAATGGACTTGAGGACACGGGGAGAGGGAAGGGTAAGCTGGGACGAAGTGAGAGAGTGGCATGGACATATACACTACCAAATGTAAAATAGATAGCTAGTGGGAAGCAGCTGCATAGCGCAGGGAGATCAACTCGGTGCTTTGTGACCACCTACAGGGGTGGGATAGGGAGGGTGGGAGGGAGACGCAAGAGGGAGAAGATATGGGGATATATGTATATGTATAGCTGATTCACTTTGTTATACAGCAGAAACTAACACACCATTGTAAAGCAATTATACTCCAATAAAGATGTTAAAAAAATTGCCAGTTACCTAATATTTCCAGTTACCTGTTATTTTAGCATATGAATAATACCTTTCCTATTTAATCAAAATTTAACTCTCCCCTAGTACACCGTGGAAATAGGGATGCATCTGCACTCAACCTCTCACAAACCAAGTTCTCTAATGCAGCTTTTACTCTTGTCCAGAATAACAGGACAGTATAGTGCTTCTTCAGTTAGGTTCAGTAAACATGAACTGAACACCTGTGTGCTGAGTGCAGTCATTTCATTAATCAGTGTTTGTAAGAAGCATTAAGTATGTACATATCCAAATTTTCTAACAATTCAAATACAGTAACAACTTCTCTCTCTAGGGGTCACTGATCCAGAATTATCAACTACTGGAAACACAGTCCAGTGTCTAAAAGTAAGCAAACAAGTATACAAACAGACACAACAGACAGCACAAAGTTCACATTCTGAAAGTATTTGCACTTCACTCAAGGGGAGCCACTCAGGCACTCACCCAAATTCGTTTCCTCTCATTTTAGGCACAGTTAGAGGAAGTTTGCTTATATGATTCCTAGCTTTTGACAGACTGAAAGGAATGAGATGCCAGGGGCCAGGACAATGACAGTAAAACAAAACAAAACAAAAGTGAAGCTTTAAATCTGACACTGACAATGAAGACAGAAAAATAATTTTCAAAAGGAGACAAGGAGAACTTAGAATACACAATAATCTGGAGACACTTAGATTAGAAGTACATGGTTCTGTCTATAGTTTGGCCCAAAACTAAGATGTTGAAAATAGTCAAAATAATTGATAACTTATTAAGCAATTAATAATCTATAATAACCTTTTGAAAGAGGTGTATAAGATTGTTACTTTTAGGGGCTTCCCTGGTGGCGCAGTGGTTAAGAATCCGCCTGCCAATGCAGGGGACACGGTTCGAGCCTTGGTCTGGAAAGATCCCTCATGCCGCGGAACAACTAAGCCCGTGCGCCACAACTATTGAGCCTGTGCTCTAGAGCCCACAAGCCACAACTACTGGAGCCTGCGCACCTAGAGCCCGTGCTCCGCAACAAGAGAAGCCACTTCAATGAGAAGCCCGTGCACTGCAATGAAGAGAAGCCCCCACTCACTGCAACTAGAGAAATCCCATGCTCAGCAACGAAGACCCAATGCAGCCCAAAATAAACAACTAAAATAAATAAATTTATTTTAAAAATTGATACTTTTAAAAATCTAAGCATCTCAGAGAATAAGTTCTAAAGGTCCTTTACAACAAAAAAATTCTATACAGTCATGATTCTCTGGGAAAATCAGGAACTCTTTATTTCCCAATGATGTGGGTTATACGCTTCTCTTAAAATTAAAAGAAAAAATACGATTTTAGTAGGAAACGTACACTCACAGTAATATATAGAGAAAGAATGAAAAGTAACTTTTCTTCCATTTAATACCTCTCCCTAGGGACAACCACTATTATCAGTTTCTTATTTATTCTTCTGAGGGAAGATGGAATATAACTGTAATATAAATACACACATGTACATATATCATATATATATATATATAATGTATGTATTGACACACATGGTAGCATACTACAAACACTCTTGTTGGACATCTTTACATATCAGAATATAAAGTGCTTCCATATCCTTTTTTTCTGGTTGAATAGTATTCCATGATTGATTTAACCAGTTCACTAGTTAGTATCCAATCTTTGGCTATTACCAAGAATGCTGCAATGATTAATTGTATACACAACCATTTCAAACATGTACCTCAGTAGGATAAATTCCTACAAGTGGAATTTCTGTGTATATGCACTTAAATTTTTGATAGATATTGCCAGATTGCTCTTCACAGAAATTATATTAATTTCCACCAACAATGTATGAGAGAGCCTGTTATGGTCACCATACCTTTACCCACAGAATCATAACTTTTAGAACTCTGATTATTCAATTGGAAATTGAACTGAAAAAATAGTGTTATTTCATTGGAAATTGAAATGAAAAAACAAACTGGAAAAACAATAGCTCACTGCAGTTTTAATTTGTAGTCCTCTTAATATGAGTGAGGTTAAGCAGTCTCTCAAGTTTAAGAACAATTTAAGCTCCTTTCTATGAAATGTGTGTTCATATTCTTTACCCATTTTTCCACTTTTTGTTGGCTGATGTAGAAACACTCTTCACAAATTAAGGGAACTAGCCATTTTGTCTGTCACATGAGTTACAAATACTTTTCCAGTTTATCATTTGTCTTCTGACTTTCAGCTATATTGTTATACAATTTTTATTTCTATACAGTTGAATTTATCAGTCTTTTATTTTCAAACTTGAAAAGTCCCTCCTAACTTAGGTTAAGGGAAAAATTCCCATGTTTACTCCTATAATTTTTATACTTATATATTTAGTTCATTTGTAATTTATTATGGTATAAGATATAGAACATGGATAATTTTCTTTTCCAATTGCATGCAATTAACTTAAGCCCATCTACTGAATAATGCAACTTTCTCATTCTGATTTGAAACGTCTTCTTTATTATATCCTAAGTTCCAGTGTGTATTTGGGTCTCTTATAATGACTTCAATGTTATATTTGTCATAACTTCATATATAAGTTTTAATACCTGAGATTGTCCTCCATACCACTACTGTTTTTTTTATATATAAATTTATTTATTTTATTTATTTATTTTCGGCTGCGTTGGGTCTTCATTGCTGTGCGTGGGCTTTCTCTAGTTGTGGTGAGCAGGGGCTACTCTTCGTTGTGGTGCACAGGCTTCTCATTGCGGTGGCTTCTCTCTTTGTGGAGCACGGGCTCTAGGTGCGCGGGCTTCAGTAGTTGTGGCACACAGGCTCAGTAGTTGTGGCTCACGGGCTCTAGAGCACAGGCTCAATAGTTGTGGCACACAGGCTTAGTTACTCCGCAGCATGTGGGATCTTCCCAGACCAGGGATTGAACCCGTGTCCCCTGCATTGGCAGGCAGATTCTCAACCACTGCGCCACCTGGGAAGGCCACCACTACTGTTCTTACTCAAAATGTTTTTTGAATTTCTTGTTTCATTTTACATGTGAACTTTAGGATCAGCTTTCTGGTTCAAAAAAAATCACTTGGTAATTTTTATTGATATTTCATAAATTTATATATTAATTTAGGGAAATTTTATATTTTACCATTTTGGAACTTCTTATCCAAGAACATGATTAGCCTTCCTTTGTGGACCTAAGTAGCATTTCAAAGTTTTCTTCAACTAGATCAGGGTTTCTCAACCTCAGCGCTATTGACGCTGGACATTCAAAAATGTCTCTAGATATTGCCAGATGTCCCGTGGGCTGGAGTGGGTGGGGAGCGGGCAAAATTGGCTAGTTTGAGAACTACTGATCTAGATCAAGCATACTTCTCTTTAAGTTTAGTACCAAGTATTTTTGTTTTTTCCTTTTCTTGCTAATCTGAATGATATCTTTTCTTCTGGTATGTCATCTAGTTAGTTGCTTGCATATACAAATAAACACTACTTATTTCCACTTTTAAATTATATATCCAGCCACTTTCTGAATTCCTGTTGTATCTAATACCTTTTCAGTTGATTCTCATAAGCTTATGAGGTAATCACATCATCTGAAAAATGATAGTTTCACCTCCTCTTTTTCTATTTTAAAAATATTTTTCCCTTTTTCTTTTCCAGCCGCATTATCTAGAGGTCCACAATGATGATAAATCAAGTTCATAATAGTGAACATCGTTATTCTGAATGCTTCTAATATTTCCCCATTAAGCATGGTGCTGGTTTGGAGTCAGACACATAGCACTATATAACATGCAAAGGAATAGTGTATCATGCAACTGAAGTATCCATCTCCTATTATTTTTTTAGGAGTATTCAAGGGCCTCTGTCGAATTTACAAATTGCCTTTTCAACATCTGTGGAGAAAATTATGTGCTATTTCTCTGATGTGGAAATTTTTATTTTAATTAATTATTTATTTATCTAACATCTTTATTGGAGTATAATTGCTTTACAATGTTGTGTTAATTTCTGCTGTATAACGAAGTAAATCAGCTATACGTATACATATATCCCCATATCCCCTCCCTCTTGTGTCTCCCTCCTACCCTCCCTATCCCACCCCTTTGTAGCGCAGCTACAAAGACACAACATGGCCAAAAATAAATTAATTAATTTAAAAAAATTTTCAGTTACATCTGAACTATTTGGAAAGCTTTTTTTTTTTTTTTTTTTTTGCGGTACGCAGGCCTCTCACTGTGGTGGCCTCTCCCGTTGGCGGAGCACAGGCTCTGGACGCGCAGCTCAGCGGCCATGGCTCACGGGACCAGCCACTCCGCGGCATGTGGGATCTTCCCGGACCGGGGCACAAACCCGTGTCCCCTGCGTCGGCAGGTGGACTCTCAACCACTGCGCCACCAGGGAAGCCCTGAAAAGCTTTAAAATTATTTTTTATGATACTATCATGACAGTGGTATCAAAAACCAACAAAGATAGCACAAAATGGATAACTACAGATAATTCAAAAGCATTCTAGAAGAATGAGATAATATTACCAAGTGGAGCTTATTCTAGGGATTCTAGAATTGTTCAAAAATTTTTCTAATAGACATTTCTCCGAAGAAGATATACAGATTGCCAACAAACACACGAAAGGATGCTCAACATCACTAATCATTAGAGAAATAAAAATCAAAACTGCAATTAGGTATCACCTCACACCGGTCAGAATGGCCATCATCAAAAAATCTACAAACAATAAATGCTGGAGAGGGTGTAGAGAAAAGGGAACCCTCTTGCACTGTTGGTGGGAATGTAAATTGATACAGCCACTGTGGAGAACAGTATGGAGGTTCCTTAAAAAACTAAAAATAGAACTACCATACGACCCAGCAATCCCACTACTGGGCATATACCCTGAGAAAACCATAATTCAAAAAGAGTCATGTACCACAATGTTCATTGCAGCTTTATTTACAATAGCCAGAACGTGGAAGCAACCTAAGTTTCCATTGACAGATGAATGGATAAAGAAGATTTGGCACATATATACAATGGAATATTACTCAGCCATAAAAAGAAACGAAATTGAGTTATTTGTAGTGAGGTGGATGGACCTAGAGTCTGTCATACAGAGTGAAGTAAGTCAGAAAGAGAAAAACAAATACCGTATGCTAACGCATATATATGGAATCTAAAAAGAAAAAGAAAAAAGGGGAAAAAAAGGTTCTGAAGAACCTAGAGGCAGGACAGGAATAAAGACGCAGACGTAGAGAATGGACTTGAGGACATGGGGAGGAGGAAGGATAAGCTGGGACGAAGTGAGAGAGTGGAATGGACATATATACACTACCAAATGTAAAATAGATAGCTAGTGGGAAGCAGCCACACAGCACAGGGAGATCAGCTCAGTGCTTTTTGACCACTGTGCCACCAGGGAAGTCCCTGAAATTTTTATTTTTTAGAAATTTAATAGAACTGTCCCATGAAAACATCTGGGATTTGTGCTCTTTTGAAGAGCTCTTCAACACTTTTTTCTATTTTATTTATTGTGATTGGTGAGTTTACAAACTCTCTGTCTTCTGAGATCAGTTTTGATAATTATATTTGCCTATAAAGTTGTCTCTTCCATTCACATTCTAAAATTTATTTGTATAGTTGATCAACATTATCTTTTGCAGAGCACAGTCTCCGGACGCACAGGCTCAGTGGCCATGGCTCACGGGCCCAGCCGCTCCGCGGCATGTGGGATCTTCCCGGACCGGGGCACAAACCCGTATCCCCCTCATCGGCAGGCGGACTCTTAGCCACCGCACCACCAGGGAAGCCCAACATTATCTTTTAGGATTATTTTAACCACTCTTTTTTGTGTGTGATTGTTTCCTTATTAGCATTTACTTTGTGATTTATAGTTTCTTCCTCTTTTTGTATTAAAATTTCCATCACAAATCTTATTCCCCCTACCCCCGCCAAAGATCAAGTTCTTGCATTACTTTATTATTGCTGCCTTTTGTTGTTTTCTAATTTATTTATTTCTGCTTCTACCTTTATTATGCTTTGATATGCTTTCCTTGTGTTTATTTTGTTGTTGTTCTAACTTTAGTTGGTTGTTCAATTCACTTATTTTCATTCTATTTTGTTAACTAATTTATGCATTCCAGATAATAAATGTTTCTGTGAAAGCTGCTTTAACTGCATCTAGGGCTGTCCTGCATAGCAGTTAAGAATCCAAGCACTGGAGCTAGACTACATGGATGCAACTCCTATCTACTTCATTTACCAGTGGTAAAATTAGGAAGCAAGTCACTATTCCTTGCTGTGGCTCTATTTTCTCATCTATAAAATGTGGATAATAATAGTTCCTTTACTGAATAGTTATTATGAGGATTAAATGGGTCAATAGTTAGAGCAATGCCTGACACATAGTAGGGGTGTTAAAAATAGCTCTTGAATGAATTAATTACATGATGGATAGGTTTAATCTCAACTTTAAATCATCTTTTATATTATGCTTTCTATTTTTCTTGTTTCTTTTAAAAATCATCTTTTACAATGTGAGATGTATTTGCTTTCTGTATGTATGTATGTTTTTTTCTGGTAATTTTGAAGTGTTTTTGTGTTTGCTTATTTATAACTTTATAGATTACATTTAATCTTCTATTTCCTTATACATTGTCTACTGACTCCATACTGTAATGACAAGTTTAGTATATTTCTACTCTTTTCTTCCACTCTTTACTCTTCCATCTGGTTTTATTATAATATTTTTTTCTGAGTTTTTACCCTCATAGTTTAAATTACACTTATACCTCTATTCTTGATTTAAATCATATCTTTTGACCATTGGCTATAAAAGATGAGGAAATCAACGTTCTTCCATTGTCTGCAACATTCCTTCCCCGTTTCCCCTGAATATTTTTTTTAATATATCGGTTAGGTTTTAAAATTTTATTTCTCTTTCCAGATATTTTAAAGTCTTATTTCCAGAGTTAAATGGGTTCAATATACTCCTTCAGTTGATCCTGTGACAGTTTATTCAATAGTCACAAAAGACTCATGGGAGCTATATTCCTGAGTTCTTACATGTTTAAAAATGTTCATCTATTACCTTTAAAGGTTAAATGATAGTTTGCCTGAGTATGAAATTTGGGGGTAGGAAGACACAAATTTCCTGGCCGATCTATAATATGTCACCTATCTTTTAGAATTGAATACTGCTGTACAGAAGTCTCAGGCTGGCCTAATTTTCCCCTTTCCAGATGAGTTGATCCTTATGCCTTTATCTTTGAAATTCATTCAGTTCATTAGGATATGTCTTTATGCTGATTATCGTGCTTTAATTTTTTAAAAGCTGGGAAATAACATTTTCAATCTGTTGATCAAAGATTTCTTTAGATTCTGATAAGGTTTCTTGACTTATATCTTTAAATATTATTTTTCACCATTTAAAACAAATCTTCTTTAGGGACCATAGTTATACAGTTCCGTATTAGAGTTGGCAGATGTGGAGGACGTTGGTGTGAGATTTGGGAGGTGGAAGTGAGGAAATAGCCATTACCTGAGTCCAGAATACTTCTAGATTTTTAGGGTCCCCCCCATCAATATCTTTTACAGAACTTTCACTACATCTATTTCAACAGGAATTATTTTTGGCAACTCCCCTTTACCAAGTCTGCCCAAATTGCTTAACATAGTTTTCACAGAAACAATAACTGTCTTCGTTTTTTTAATCTATATTTCATTGGTTCTCTAATGTCTAATTAAAATGTGTATTTATAGTAACAACTGGCAAGTACACGTTTGGGAACAAACAAGTAACTCCTGGAAGGAGAAATGCATGGGCTACTGGATAACAGTCATGATTATTCAGCTATTGATGTGCTACCCATGGGTATCTGGTAAGCACATTTTCCACATGTGATGGAGAACCCTGGTTACTCCTATGCAATTAAAAGAGTTATCACTATCATCTGAATCTGTCACATCCCACGAATCGTTTTTGGAATAAATCTGTCATGTTTACTTATCATTTACTTCCTCTCTATGAAAACAGAAAATAGAATATGCACAAAAAAGTATATGAGTTTCATAATCATTAGACTTACATTACTTTGAGTTTTCTAAATTTTAGGTATTGGAAGGTAGAGGCCGATTATGACTGCATTTTTACTAATAGATGTGGCCTTGTTAAGGTCACACAAGTTCTTTGGAAGAATCTTGATCAGATTCTTATAAGAGGTGTGTAATTAAAAGAACGTAGAAAGGATAAGGTAGAACTTTTAAGGTCATTTTTCTGTCTATATTTGGGGAGAAAAAAAGCAAAAAACCATCCAAGACACCCTAAGGATTGTGGAGTCTTCATCTGAATTTAAGAATTAGTCCACTATTACTTACTTTCAGTCTTAACCTTCCTTCTTTTGCTGCGGCCTGATCAAATGATAAACCTAAAGATTCTCTAAACATTGTTGAATACTTACTACATACCAAGTTCTGAAATGGCTATTTTCACAGGTACCATCTCATTTAACGCTCACACCAATCCTGGAGGACATGATTTATTCCACTTTTCTGTATGAGGAAACAGATCAGCAGGGTTGGGGACTTAACCAAGGTTGCTCTGATACCAAGTGAAAAGCTCAATGGCTTTTCACTTCAGAGCTGGAAAGAATATGAGTAGGAGATCGTACTTCTTAGTCCTGTGAAATACAATTGCTAAACTTATATTTGTTTCACAACTACAAAATTATTGTATAACGAGTTTGCAATTATTTTTTTAAACATTATATAACTTGGGATAGGGGGATTTTAAAAATGTATTAGGAAAAGGGTCCAATCTCAATAAACTGTCTAGTTGCCAAAAATGGTAACAACAAGATAAATTTTTAAAAGTCATAGTAATAAGTGATGTAACTATAACTTTGTATTTCCATTCTCTCTTTTCAGCAACTTAAAACAATTTCTGGAGACATTGCCTACTATCTTTCACAAGACCCCAATAGCAAGAGGTGGTTGTTACTGCCAGTTAACATGGGAGAAAGCAAGCTCAGAAAGTCCCAAGAACATAAAAGTATGTGGCTAAGGCAGGAATAATCATCTCTGTGCCTGGTGTTCTGTCCATTAATACTGGCTACATCTCTTCAGCCACCATCAAAATGAGTCACTACCATTTGGCAGAGACAAAACGATATGGGAGACAAATTTCAGCTGTAATCTTAAGAGTATTCTAAACATAATATTGCACCTTTTCTTATTTTCTGTAATTTGAGTCAGACTTCTCTCTTAGACAATGACTGGAACAAAAGGAAATTGCTCATGTCCCAGTTTTGCTGAAGCCTTCAATAACACAAATGTTAAAGCTGGAGGATTTGCTTCTTGCTTGTCACAAATACATGCTTCCCTGGTTTACTGCAATAAGCAGGCTGTAGCTAGGAACTTACTCTGCAGTAAAATTAATAGCTACTTTCTACACCCAGCCTCTCAGTGAATTTTGAAGAGATGGGTCTGGATAGAAAAGGATGTGCCTTTCTATCCAGTTAACAAAGACACCCAAGATGATGGAAACTCCAGTCATAATCTCTGGGGAGTTCTGGGTTTAAATGTTTTGGTTTAAGGTATCTTAACATCTATGCATAAACATCAAAATAAATTATGAAACTCTCACCAGACCCAGAAAAAATGAATTGCCAACAGCCCCCACCACCTCCAAACATGTTTATCTTAGTTTCACTCTTTGTACTTAGATTTTGTTGGGATACTGTTCTCTAGCTGATCATTCTATGCTTTATGTGTTCTCTTTCCCATTAATTTGCAAACATCCCAAGAGAAGAGCACTTCTATCTTTGTTCTGCTCTTAGCTCACAAGTCATAGAAAAGGGGAGAGGCTGGTACAGATAGCAAAGTAATACTGATGGCCCACTGCACACCAAGTCCTCTTCATATGCTATTACTTTGAGTCCCCACAAACATCTTATGATTCAGCTATTATTATCCCCATTTTACGAAAAAGGAACGTGAGGTTCAGAGGAGATGAAAGATTTCTCCAGTGTTACAGAGGTAATAAACAGTTAGGATAAGATCCAAACCAAGATCTCCGCCCTCTCTTCCCACTGTCCCACACTGCCTTCCTCTACACATTTTTAAGAGGTCCTTCATGGTAAGACTTTCATCATAGAAAGACAATGAATGCTATTTTAAAGATAAAAAGGAAAAGAAAAATAACTTTTTCCAGCCTCCTGAGAACTATGATAAAGAAAACCAGTTATTGTACAACTATGCTGCACCTATTAACACTCTTGTCAAATTTCAGAGTGTTTTATGTTATTTCTCTCCTGGTTATCAACACAACAGCATGCTCACTGTAGGAAATAACAGATGATCCCTGACTTACGATGGTTCCACTTATGATTTTTTGACTTTACAGTGGTGAAAAAGGGATACTCATGTGGTAGAAACCATACTTTGAATTTTGATCTTTTCCCAGGCTAGTGGTAACCCCAGGATGCTCTCTTGTGATGCTGGGCAGCGGCAGTGACTGTAGCTCCCGTCGGCCACGTGATCACGAGGGTAAACCCTGTTGTGCTTACAACAATTCTGCACCCAGACAACCATTCCGTTTTTCACTTTCAGTACAGTATTCAATAAATTACAGGAGATAGTCAAAGTAGGAGGGTGAAACATAGTCTGGTAGCTTGATTTATAGCTTTTAAATATTTAGACGTGTTATGTGAGCCTCCATTTTTCCTCCTGCCCTAGGCTCCAAACATGTTGTGGCAAATATATTTTTTCATGGGCGTATATCATGATACACCTAATCCTTCTCCTAATGTAGAACATTTAAGTGGTTCTTAAATTTTTATTTTAAATGACATATATTAAACATCTGTCTATATATACATATTTGCCTTCATTACTGATTGCTTCTTATGATACACTCTGAGAAGAAAAATTACTGGGTCAAAGGGTATAAACTCTTACTATCCAATATCTTAAACTAATGGTCAGATTAATGGGAGACCTCACTGAATGCAAACCCTACCTCTCTCTCTACCCTCTACCTACATACCAATTCCGCTGACTTCCATTAATGGTTACAGAGACTATGCCTATTTTTAAAGACTTTTATACATGGTTATTTTGTTTCAAGATAGGATGCTGACTCGCAAAGTATCTTTTTTTAATTGAAGAATAATTGGCAAATAATATATTACTTTCAGATGTACAACAGAATGAGTTAATATTTGTACATATCGTGGAACGATCACCACAATAAGTCTAGTTAACATCCACAAAATATCTTTTGATATTCTTTCGAAGTCCATTAAATTTCAATCCTTTAAATCAGGAATGGGCAAACCACAGCCCTTGGGCCAAATCCAGACTGCACCCATTTTTGTAAATAAAGTATCAGTGGAGCACAGCCTTGTGCATTCATTTCCATGTTGTGTACATCTGCTTTCACACTACAATGGCAGAGCTGAGTCACTGCAACAGAGACCATATATGGCTGGCCTACAACGCCTAAAATATTTGAGTCTTTAGAGAAAAAGTTTGCCGACCCCTGATCTCAGAATACAAACCATGAAACAGGGAATTAGAGAATACTGAGTAGTAGTAAATCTACAAGAGTTTCTTCCCCGTTTCACAAATCAGGTGCTCTGGCCTGAGCAGGCATGGCACTTTTGTTTTGGTGTTCCTGCTAACATCTTGATCAAGCTGCTGTTATTTCCTCTGCTTCACAAACATTTATCAAGTACCTACTATGTGTCAATCAGACTTTGTACCAGGTGCTGAGGGCTCATGGAAGAATAATTCACCATTTTGGGGCTGCAAGGAGACGACTGGTTTTCCAAGTGCATGTGTCCAAGCTTTCATAAAGCCAACAGGATCATTCCAATCTTCCTAGACCATCTCCTATCACCTTGGAGGTTCTAAGAATGAGTTGTGTAAAGAGCAAGTGTTATAAAGAAACTGTGGCAGAGAGCAGAAGCACCTTTACTGTAGCAACTTGGAGTCTGAACTGCAATAATTAAGCCACCTTGGTGAAAACTCACTGATAGCAGACACAGGAAGAGTAGGCAAACAGGCAAAACAAACAACTCCTGTATACCAAGTAATTCCTCCTGCATAAATTCCTTTGATGTTTCTGCCTTAGCCAGTCAGGGAGAAGAATTGCCCACTTTTTGATATCAGGATGAGCAAGAGATTGATAAACTGTTAATCTGTTTTACTTAAAAAATTAAAATTCCTATTTATAAGAAAGAGCCCATACATGTGTAGTGAGGAAAGAGAGAAATAAAAGAAGTCAGCACTATTGTTTTGCTCTCCATAAAGATGGGGGCAATAACAGAGTAATTTAGCTTTGGGAAAAGACAAAAACCTGAGCCAAGTATTCCAGAAGATTCTAAGAAATGTGGTTTGGATCCAAGTTTGAGGGACGTATTTTTTGAGTTTTATTGAAAAAATAAAAGGGAGAAATTATTTACAACCCAGATACTTTCTCACTTTTTGTTGGCACAATTAATTTGTCATAAAATTATATGAGAAAACTACAAACCAAAAGCAAATATCTTGAGGGACTTCCCTGGCGGTCCAGTAGTTAGTATTCCGCGCTTCCACTGCAGGGGGCACAGGTTTGATCCCTGGTCGGGGAACTAAGATCCTACAAGCCAAGTGGTGTGGCCAAAAAAAAGCCAATGTCTTGAATGCTCTGTTGTCTTGGATCATCACTGGTACAGCTATCCTATATTACTGGGGTAAAAGAGAGAAGAGTCTGTGTCTGTAGACTTGCTCTCCTCCTCTGCCTCTTATTAGCTGGCCAACCTTGTGTAAGTTTTCTCACTTCTCAGAGCCCCGTCCTCTGCAAAATTTTGATAATAACACTTACCTTGCTGGGTTCTCTCAAGGACTAAGTAAAGTAACATGAGTCAGCTCATAACACAGTTACTGGCATTTATTTGCTGAATAAAATATATTTCTGTTGTAGTCATCATAATTTACAATATATGTTAAAGCCCCCAAACCAGACTTCACAGAGTTCATGAGGTAGGCACTTGCCTCCGTGGTTTGCCTTGGCAATTACCTGCCTGGCTCCCATTTTTCTTTTTCAGTCACTAAAATTCTACTAACAGAGATGTCTTCCTTTGGCTATTGAAATCTTTTCTGCCATTGAGAGTGGTCAGCAAAAATGTGTATGCCTCCTCATGCTTGACATCCTGACATGTTATCAGCTGAGCCATCTCTGGGGATTAGGTGGTATCTAGCTGAACATAATGTCTTCAGGATAAAGTTCCCTCGTTAAGCAGCATATGTGCCTGGAGAAGGGCAAGAAATATTTAGCAGGCAGGTGGGTGGGTGTCACTTTGGGCATAATTTATCATTTTGCCAAGGATTTATCTCCAATGGCTTATTTGTGGAAATATGCTCATTTGCGAAGAGGAATACCTATCTGCAAAAGGAGAGACCAGTCTTCTGGGTTCATGGCAATTCAGAACCATTAGAATGACTTGTTCTGACCTACTTAGAATAAACAAAGCTCCATGCAACTATTAACTATTTGCATTGCCCAACTCTGTTATAAAAACACAGTCCTCAGAATATCTCCAAAGTCTCTGCCAAGGCCTTTGTTTTGTTTATTTTGCTCTTGTGAGAGAAGTCAGAGATAACTAATACTTGCGTTACCAATTGGCTTCTGTAAAGTGTCTTGATTATTACATTCTTTTTCAAGTGCTTCAAATGTCCCTTCTAGCTTGTCTTTGCCTGGCCAAGAAAATCAATTATTCTCCTTCTGTCCCTCACCAAGTATTAGAGCAGTTTGTCTCAACTTCCTCCTCCTCCATCACTCCCCCCTCACTCCTTGTAAATGTTACTTATATATTCACAGCTTTATGGATTTTGCTTTCTCAAAGTTTACCCATTCAGGCCCTCTACTCACCAAACCCAAAGGCCTCATGTCCATCTTCATCCTCTACAACAATGGGTCTCTAATAAGATGTGTGCTATGCAAGACAATACTTGGGGTGCAGAAAGAAAAAAAAATTAACTTTTTTATTTTTTTTTTGCGGTACGCGGGCCTCTCACTGTTGTGGCCTCTCCCGTTGCGGAGCACAGGCTCCGGACGCGCAGGCTCAGCGGCCATGGCTCACGGGCCTAGCCGCTCCGCGGCATGTGGGATCTTCCCAGACCGGGGCACGAACCCGTGTCCCCTGCATCGGCAGGCGGACTCTAAACCACTGTGCCACCAGGGAAGCCCCTTAACTTTTATTAGCATTTAAAATTTTAACCTTAAAATTTTGACTTTGTGTATTTTTTTTACAGAGACTCCTGGGAGCATCTGAGATCCTTTCAGGGCATCTGCAAGGTCAAAACTGTGTTCACAATAACACTAAGATGGAATTTAACTTTTTTACTCAATCTCTCATGAGTATAAAGTGGAGTTTTCCAGAAGCTACATGACATGGGATATTGCAACAAATTGAATGAGGAAGCGGATATGAGAACCCAGTTGTTTCTATTAAGCCAGATATTAAAAGGATTTGTAAAAATGTAAAACACTGATGTTCTTGTCACTAAATTTTGTCCTGTTTTAGAAAAGTTGTTTTTCATAAAAGTGTTATTTATATTAACATGTAATGCATGGTTATTGCTATATTTAAGTGAAATAAATATTTTAAAATCTTAGTTTTAAATATCAATATGGTAAATATCAATAGATATATTGATACAATGATGTGTTGGAGCTGGCTCCTACCAGTTTGCAAGAGAGCTATTCATAGCTAGAAATAGTCCATGGTGAGAGTTTACACCACAGAAATCGGCAAATGCCACAAATCAAAGCTTTTGTTTTGAAGAACTGGTTTACCAGCACACCACTGGATATAACTCACTTAAAAATTCTTTGGGATCATTAATAATTTTTAAGAATGTAAAGAGTTCCTAAGACCAAAAAAGTTGGGAACCTCTGCTCCACAGCATCAACACTGTTAATAGCTACATTCTTGATACTCTTTCCATACACCCACCTCCCTCTTCACACCGGGCACAGCACAGAATCCCCTTCTGCTCACCTCATCCTTATTCTTCACTCCTCCCATTTCCCCTCTAACCTGACAGAGCACCAGTCATTCTCCTAAATTAGTCTCTGAAACGTCTCTCTGCTAAAATATATTGCTTCTCAAAGTGCAACAAAATCACTTGGGGGTGCTCATTAAAAATGAATATTTTTAGGACAATTGTATTGACCCAAACCCACTGAAACGCAAGTCTCTGGAGAGGGTAGTCAACTTTTTAATATCCAGGGGTGATTCTTAGGATGACCCTAAGTTTGAGAAGCCTCTAGTCCTCTCTCTAGTCGTCTCTTTGGGGATCTCACCCATTTCCATATTCTAAACAACTCTTCTTTGTTTTCTAGCCTCAGCCACTCTCTTAAGCTCCAGACATACATCTTGAAATGCTCCTATGACATCTCCATAAATTGTTTTGCCACCACTTCAAGTTCAATATGCGGTATACATAAGTCCTCAACTTCCCAAACAAATCTGCCACTCTTCTGTTGCCTTTCCTTAGTCAATGACATCACAGTTATCTCAACTACTCAGATCTGGACTATTGAAATGATGGTTACCTGTTACTTCTTCTCCACTGCTCCCACATTTAACTAGGTTCCCAGGCCTATACATTCCATCTCCGAAACATCACTTGCTTCTCTCCCTTCCATTTCCAACCCAGTCTTGGCCTTCTTAATTCTGCCCTAAGTGATTAAATCACCTTTCTCTTTTGTCAAGAAGTTCAAATTCTCAGTGATTTGAAAACCAACACCTTTTAGTGCCCCTATGGCTTCTAATGCCATCTGTTGTCAGGTAAGTACTGTAAAACAGTCTTGGAAAGTTCTTTTGGAGATTGCTGTGTGGTCCTTCATCATTCACTCTATCACTGGGTATAGGTGCATAGCTGCTTCCAGCACAGAAAAACCGACCTCAAGATGGACAGAAGCAGGGCTTTGGTATGGGACAGAGCCTGAGATTCTGCTGCTAGGCAGGCAGAGCAGAAATACTGAGGAGTCATCCCAAAGGGTTATAATGCCAATACTACACATGCACTTGGGGGAAGGACAGACTGGAGTTAACAAGAGAAGGCTGAGTAACAGTGGGAGAAAAAATTACACGTAAGGCCAGTGAGAAGGGAAAAAGGTTGAGAAAAAGAGCAGACAAAGTGTGCTGGATACCTCCTGTTCATCCCTTTGATCCCCCCTGTCCCCATCTCCACCCTGCTCTGTGCTGGGAGGCTGACCTGCATGCACCACATCCACTGAGGTTACCTGTGTTCTGGCTTCTGGTTGGGGTTGGCCTAGGGGAGCCCTGGAGGGAGGGAGAGTATAAGGAAGGGAGAGAGGGAAGTCAGAGTATTTTCCTATGAACCAGCTCACCTGTGGCTGGCTTAGTCCTCCGCTGAAGGCTGCAGCACCTGCCAGGCAGCCCTGTCCGCGGCCCCCACAGTGCTGAGTCCCAGTAGTGGCTCCCTCCCTAGCACCTCGGGCCTAGGGTGGTAAGCACACCCTGTGGTTACCAGTCTTGGGGTCCTTACTGCCCCTTGTGCTGCTCTACCTCCTGCCTCCACCTTCGTAAACAGTCACTCTATGAACCCCTCAAACCATTCCAATTTGAGTATACCATGTGTTTCCTGCTGCACCCTGATCGATATATGTGGGTACAGAAAAAAATTCAGTGAAACTAAATAGAGAGCAGGAGGAGGAGGAGAAGAGTTGATAACTAATTTTCTTCCAAGAAACATGCTTTTCACCTGTCTTGGCCACATTCTTCCTCCAGCCCCCTTCCCATCTTAAGTTACCTTCTTCTCCTTCCATGTTTTTCTTATCCACCTTCCTCATTACTTTATCCATCATCATCTCTTCTTTCCATATCCAATCCTTTTAATTCACTAACTTAAGCTTCTTCTTCCTCCTGACAGTTTATCCAACTCCTTGTCCATTCTGAAATAAATATGGGGCTTCATCTGTCAACACAAGGCACCACATGGCTTTCTGGGCCCTGCTTCACAGAAACTTCCTGATGATGGGGCCCCTCCAAACCTTCTGTCTTCTCCACAGGAAACCAGCACTGACTTCAGTCTCATGGCTTCTTTAAAGACACCCCCCTTTTCAGATTCCTCTAAATATCCTCTAAGGTACCAACCCTTTCTGTCCATCATTTTTGTAAGCCAGGGTATTTGGACAGGGGACCCACGGTCTAGACTTGCACTGTCTAGTACGGTAGCATCTAGCTATAGCATGGTAATTAAAGTTAAAATTAAAAATTCAGTTCCACAGTTGCATTAGCCACATTTCAAATTGCTCAATAGCCACATATAGTAATAACAACTATATTGAATATTTCCATCATCACAGAGGGTTCTATTGGACAGATTAGGGTCTAGATTAGGGTTTCTCAGCCTTAGAAATATTGACATTTGGGGCTGGATAAGTCTCTGTTGAGGGGCTGGGAGGGGCCATCCTGTGCATTGTAGGATGTTTAGCAGCATCCCTATCCTGTACCACCAACGCCAGTAGCATCCTTCCAGTTGTGACAACCAAAAATGTCTCCAAATGTTCCCAGACTCTGGTTTAGATGAAACCATTCAATTATAGATTGCGTTTTGCTCACCCACAGAGAAGGGCAAGATAAGTCAAAGAAAAAAATACGTTAAGATACACTTGGAGCAGGAGTTGAGATATACCTGGAGCAGGAGATAGAGTAAGGAAAGGAGACCAGAGAGTAGAAGATTTCCACAAAACTCTTGTGCAGTTTATTACAACTTTTTAGTAACAAGTCCTAGTCCTTCAATAAAGTGCAGTGAGTTTTCTTTGGCTGCTCCCATGACACTTGGAACACTCAAACAGGGTCATCATAAGGTACAGTGCCCCCACCCCACACCCTGAAAATATCAGGGAGAGTTTTGGCTGACATGTAGATTGATAATGTCTCCCATTGGGAGCATGAAGTGCAGGGCGGCCAAAAATCATCACATAATTATGTTAAAGATAACCAGGAAGCCTTACTAACTGGACAGGGTCACTCACACACATTCCTCCCCCCAACACAGGAAGGGAGTGTCACATCCTCCCTGACCTGCCCAATTCTGTGGCTTCTGACTTTTATAGCTCTTCAGGGTTAGCAGGCGTTGAGAGTGATGTAGGGAAAAGTTACCACAGCCTGGGGTTCTACTGGCTACAACTCAACTATGCAAAACAGGTTTCCCAAAAGGTGGCCACCCATCCTAAGGGATGTCCTACAGTGAAGACACTTTTTAAAGACAATTGCCCACCTTTATTTAACCATGGGCCCCTTCTTCTGAAATAACACCTACTGAATATGTTTTACCCAATGCTAACATAAAGAAAAGAAGACCTGTATTCAACCTGAAATCTTCCATCTGCCCAGAAGGGTTTCCTTGACACTCTAAAAGATTTCCGTCTAGCAAGATGAAGGCACAAAAGAGGTCCTGTTATGGGCTCAGGAAATGGTCACGCTTGAGAATCACAGAGGTCACTGTATGGAACCAGGAGTTAGGAACTAAGAACAGAACAGGCCAGGATCAGGCATCAGGCACAACTAGATAGGCTGGTGATTTTCTGCTTTCTTATCAAGCCCTCAAGGCGGGAGACCACTGAAGATTAATAAGGTCTATAGCACCTGGGCTGTAGGGACACAGAAGTCAGGCTGACACCTGCCCACTCAGTCCAGGGCCACAAAGAGCAGTGACAGAGGTTCAGGAACTGGGCATTAGAGAGGTTTAGAGAACTAGTGGGATAACTCGACAAAACAAAATAAATTACAGGATGAAAGTCTCCTGCAGGCTCAAGCAAGGCACTGTGTGGTGCTAATACTCTAAAGATGAATAAAGCAAAGCCTATGCCTTCCATGTGCTCACAATCAGCCCCTATGGACCAATGCTGATGGTGGTGGTGATACTCTTAACCTATTGTTTAATCCTGGCAAATGTGTGAGGCTGGGATGGAGGGACTGCCTGGTCCAGGATCATGAATTATAATTATCTGAACACTAGAATGTTCTGTAAATACACAGTTAAAATAAAGATATAAGAGGGCAGGGACTAAATAGTGCTCACCTGTGTTTTCGCCTCCATATACCATGTCTGGTTTACAGAAGCCATTCAATAAACATTGACTGAATATTTAATGAAGTAATAAAGGTAAGGCTTGTCTATCTCACATGATAGATTCCCCCAGAAGGCAGTGGCTTTTTCTTTTATTTTGTGTGCGCTCCATAGATTATTCAGGTGATAGGTATACAGTAGATACTGAGACAAGAATAGATGATAGTATCCAAAATACAAGAAATGATAACATTTGCATCAGACAGGATCCCAACAGGAAACAGACGGAACATTTAAATTAGGATAGTTTGCGGAGACTAATTTGAAAGGGACTATTTGCAAAGTTGGGGACACAGTATTGGGGATACTGTTGAAATTCAGGATTGTAGCAGCAACACTGTTACCAATCCTGGAGGAAAGAGATTAGAGGAAGGATTGATTACAAGAACCAGAAAGGAGAAAGTCTTAGAGTGAAGAACCATGACCTTAGGTCGAGGGCCACAGGCAGCCCAAGGCAACCCCACAAGGAGGGAGCTCAGAGGATAATTAACCTGACCTCGCTCTCCCTGCCTGGATCTCCTATGGGGACTCTGCCGTTGGTGGAAGGCAGGGGGCACAGGACCCCTTGTGTAGTCCTCACAGGCAGCCTCCCGGGTACAGGGAGGGAGAGAAGAGAAGGGTAGAGAGCAGAACAGGAGAAGCAAAAGGAAGATTTCCTTAACAATAGGTGATTGCTATCCCTGAACTGGTGGTGTCTGGAAATGTTTAAGATGCCAATTCATGGGACTTCCCTGGTGGTGCAGTGGTTAAGAATCCGCCTGCCAATGCAGGGGACGTGGGTTCGATCCCTGGTCTGGGAAGATCCCACATGCTGCGGAGCAACTAAGCCCGTGCGCCACAACTTCTGAGCCCATGCACTGCAACTACTGAAGCCTGTGTGCTCTAGGGCCCGTGTGCCGCAACTACTGAGGCTGCGTGCCACAACTACTGAAGCCCGCGGGCCTAAAGCCTGGGCTCTACAACAAGAGAAGCCACGGCAGTGAGAAGCCCGCACACCGCAGCAAAGAGTAGCCCCCACTCAGCGCAACTAAAGAAAGCCTGCGTGCAGCAACAAAGACCCAACGCAGCCAGAAAAAAAAAAAAAAGATGCCAATTCATGATCAATTTTTCCATGATGTAATGAGAAAGAATCACTTTAAAACTCTTATTCTGTATTGATGGTCAATAACTGAGTGTTAGGAGTACCACTCTAATTTAAAAATGGGATTTCATCCAGGCCAAAAATCAAATCCCAATCAACAGGAAAGTTAAGTTCAAATAACAGAGAAATTATGAACCTTAATTCTGCCAGACCTGAAGGTCAGCCAAAAATACACTGACTCTGGACTCCTGGTTAGAGGTGAAGGTGTGGTACTTCCCATCAGGAAAACTGATCAAAGGATAATATATTGCTGCATATAACTAAAGCTTCTATTGTTAGAGAATATAGCAGAACTCAGTATTTGGGGGTTTCTCAATGGAACAGGGGGAAGGAAAGGTGCCCAAACCTCCTAAGGAAAAATTACCATGCATTAGAACACAGACAGTTGAGGACTGGGAAATTCATGAAGAAAGTCAATGAGAAAAACTCTCTTACCTTGAAGGCTGCTACTTTTCCAAAGCGAGTGGAGAGGAAAACATTATCCATCAAATGACAAAAAATAACACAATGGAATACTGGAAAGAAGAGGCTAAGAAGAATTCTGATGTGGTCTCAGCAATAAAAGAAACAAAACCAAAACATCTTTATCATATTTTAACTTTGGTGAGTATATGGCCTGCAGCCTTTTGACATTTATTAGCAAACTACAGCAAGGGAAAGAAAAAGATCCTTTAGTTTTCTCCTCTCTTCTGCCTTAATCATAGGCATACAGCCAACGTATTATACTTGATTTGCAAAGATTTACAGTCACAAAATAAATATGTAAGTGTTCATTATCTACATATTCATTAATTTCTGGAAAATCATAATACATTCAGAATCTTTACAGTTAAATTAATTGCTACTTCCCATACTCAGTCTGGAATTTGATGTTTTCTTTCTCAAGAGAGACATATGCATGGCTACTGCCTGTTCAGTGCAAGCTGTACTCATCATAATGAGTACTTATCAAAATTTCAGACTCATCTGCAAGGAGTACACTTTGTTCCGTTGTTCAAGCATATAACACGCACAGCAAGTTGCAAATACAAGATATGCACAACTGATAAATGATGACTAGTTTATATGCACAGATACTGCAAGAGGAGAAGCCAACTGACTATAACTGGCAATCTCATTTGCCTTGCCACAAATTAATAGAATAACCAGAAGAGAAAGGTCTCTTCCTTTGCCTTTGGGCCATTTAATTATCATGAACATTTGGCAGGAGTATTCTAACTAAGATACAGTCTATACTCACTTTTATGGATTCAGTAGTTTATATTCTTCATGGAATTAAATATTCTTTTTTTTTTAAACATCTTTATTGGAGTATAATTGCTTTACAATGGTGTGTTAGTTGCTGCTTTACAACAAAGTGAATCAGCTATACATATACATACATACCCATATTTCCTCCCTCTTGCATCTCACTCCCACATCCACATCCCACCCCTCTAGGTGGTCACACAGCACCGAGCTGATCTCCACGTGCTATTCGGCTGCTTCCCACTAGCTATCTATTTTACATTTGGTAGTGTATATATGTCCATGCCACTCTCTCACTTTGTCCCAGCTTACCCTTCCCCCTCCCCGTGTCCTCAAGTCCATTCTCTATGTATGCGTCATTATTCCTATCCTGCCCCTAGGTTCTTCAGAACCACTTTTTTGGGGGGGGATTCCATATATATGTGTTAGCATACGGTCTTTGTCTTTCTCTTTCTGACTTACTTCACTCTGTATGACAGTCTCTAGGTCCAACCACCTCACTACAAATAACTCAATTTCATTTCTTTTTATGGTGGAGTAATATTCCATTGTATATATGTGCCATATCTTCTTTATTCATTCATCTGTAGATGGACACATAGGTTGCTTCCATGTCCTGGTTATTGTAAATAGAGCTGCAATGAACATTGTGGTACATGACTCTTTTTGAATTGTGGTCTTCTCAGGGTATATGCCCAGTAGTGGGATTGCTTGGTCATACGGTAGTTCTATTTTTAGTTTTTTAAGGAACCTCCATACAGTTCTCCATAGTGGCTGTATCAATTTACATTCCCACCAACAGTGCAAGAGGGTTCCCTTTTCTCCACACCCTCTCCAGCATTTATTGTTCGTAGAGTTTTTCATGATGGCCATTCTGACTGGTGTGAGGTGATACCTCATTGTAGTTTTGATTTGCATTTCTCTAATGATTAGTGATGTTGAGCATCCTTTCATGTGCTTGTTGGCAATCTGTATACCTTCTTTGGAGAAACGTCTCTTTAGGCCTTCTACCCATTTTTGCATTGGGTTGTTTTTCTGATATTCAGCTCATGAGCTGCTTGTAAATTTTGGAGATTAATCCTTTGTCAGTTGCTTCATTTGCAAATATTTTCTCCCATTCTGAGTGTTGTCTTTTCATCCTGTCTCTGGTGTCCTTTGCTGTGCAAAAGCTTTTAAGTTTCATTTGGTCCCATTTGTTTATTTTGTTTTTATTTCCATTTCTCTAGGAGGTGCATCAGAAAGGATCTTGCTGGGCTTCCCTAGTGGAGCAGTGGTTGAGAGTCCACCTGTCGATGCAGGGGACACGGGTTCGTGCCCCGGTCTGGGAAGATCCCACATGCCGCGGAGCGGCTGGGCCCGGGAGCCATGGCTGCTGAGCCTGTGCGTCCAGAGCCTGTGCTCCGCAACGGGAGAGGCCACAACAGTGATAGGCCAGCGTACCGAAAAAAAAAAAAAAGGATCTTGCTGTGATTTATGTCATAGAGTGTTCTGCCTATGTTTGCCTCTAAGAGTTTTATACTGTCTGGCTTTACATTTAGGTCTTTAATCCATTTTGAGTTTATTTTTGTGTATGGTGTTAGGGAGTGTTCTAATTTCATTCTTTTTCATGTAGCTGTCCACTTTTCCCACCACCACTTATTGAAGAGGCTGTCTTTTCTCCATTGTATATTCTTGCCTCCTTTATCAACGATAAGGTGACCATATGTGCGTGGGTTTATCTCTGGGCTTTCTATCCTGTTCTGGTGATCTATATTTCTGTTTTTCTGCCAGTACCATAATGTCTTGATTACTGTATCTTTGTAGTATAGTCTGAAGTCTGGAAGCCTGATTCCTCCAGCTCCGTTTTTCTTTCTCAAGATTGCTTTGGTTATTCGGGGTCTTTTGTATTTCCACACAAATTGTGACATTTTTTGTTCTAGTTCTGTGAATAATGCCATTGGTAGTTTGATATGGATTACACTGAATCTGTAGATTGCTTTGAGTAGTACAGTCATTTTCACAATGTTGATTCTTCCAATCCAGGAACATGGTATATCTCTCCATCTGTTGGTATCATCTTTAATTTCTTTCATCAGTGTCTTATAGTTTTCTGCATACAGGTCTTTTGTCTCCTTAGGTAGGTTTATTCCTAGGTATTTTATTCTTTTTGTTGCAATGGTAAATAGGAGTGTTTCCTTAATTTCTCTTTCAGATTTTTCATCCTGAGTGTAAAGGAATGCAAGAGATTTCTGTGCATTAATTTTGTATCCTGCTACTTTACCAGATTCATTGATTAGCTCTCGTAGTTTTCGGGTAGCATCCTTAGGATTCTCTATGTATAGTATCATGTCATTTGCAAACAGTGAGAGCTTTACTTCTTCTTTTCCGATTTGGACTCCTTTTATTTCTTTTTCTTCTCTGATTGCTGTGGCTAAAACTTCCAAAACTATGTTGAATAATAGTGGTGAGAGTGGGCAACCTTGTCTTGTTCCTGATCTTAGTGGAAATGGTTTCAGTTTTTCACCATTGAGAATGATATTGGCTGTGGGTTTGTCATATATGGCCTTTATTATGTTCAGGTAAGCTCCCCCTATGCCTACTTTCTGGAGGGTTTTTATCATAAGTAGGTGTTGAATTTTGTCGAAAGCTTTTTCTCCATCTATTGAGATGATCATATGGTTTTTATACTTCAGTCTCTTAATATGGTGTATCACATTGATTGATTTGCATATACTGAAGAATCCTTGCATCCCTGGGATAAACCCCACTTGATCATGCTGTATGATCCTTTTAATGTGCTGTTGGATTCTGTTTGCTAGTAGTTTGTTGAGGATTTTTGCATCTATGTTCATCAGTGATAACGGCCTGTAGTTTTCTTTCTTTGTGACATCTTTGTCTGGTTTTGGTATCAGGGTGATGGTGGCCTCATAGAATGAACTGGGGAGTGTTCCTCCCTCTTCTGTATTTTGGAAGAGTTTGAGAAGGATAGGTGTTAGCTCTTCTCTAAATGTTTGATAGAATTCGCCTGTGAAGGCATCTGGTCCTGGGCTTTTGTTTGTTGAAAGATTTTTAATGATAGTTTCAATTTCAGTGCTTGTGATTGGTCTGTTTATATTTTCTATTTCTTCCTGGTTCAGTCTCGGAAGGTTGTGCTTTTCTAAGAATTTGTCCATTTCTTCCAGGTTGCCGATTTTATTGGCAGAGTTGCTTGTAGTAATCTCATGATCCTTTGTATTTCTGCAGTGTCAATTGTTACTTCTCCTTTTTCATTTCTAATTCTATTGATTTGAGTCTTCTCCCCTTTTTCCTTGATGAGTCTCGCTAATGGTTTATCAATTTTGTTTATCTTCTCAAAGAACCAGCTTTTAGTTTTATTGATCTTTGCTACTGTTTCCTTCCTTTCTTTTTTATTTATTTCTGATCAGATCTTTATAATTTCTTTCTTCTGCTAACTTTGGGGGTTTTTTGTACTTCTTTCTCTAATTGCTTTAGGTGTAAGGTTAGGTTGTTTATTTGAGATGTTTTCTGTTTCTTGAGGTAGGACTGTATTGCTATAAACTTTCCCCTTTGAACTACTTTTGCTGCATCCCATAGGTTTTGCATCATCGTGTTTTCATTGTCATTTGTTTCTAGGTATTTTTTTGATTTCCTCTTTGATTTCTTGGTTATTTAGTAGTGTATTTTTTAGCCTCTTTGTGTGTGTATTTGTTAAGGATTTTTTCCTGTAATTGATATCTAGTCTCATAGTGTTATGGTCAGAAAAGATACTTGATACGATTTACTTTTCTTAGATTTACCAAGGCTTGATTTGTGACCCAAGATACGATCTATCCTGAAGAATGTTCCATGAGCACTTGAGAAAAATGCGTATTCTGTTATTTTTGGATGGAATGCCCTATAAATATCAATTAAGTCCATCTCATTTCATGTCATTTAAAGCTTGTGTTTCCTTGTGGATGATCTGTCCATTGGTGAAAGTGGGGTGTTAAAGTCCCCTACTATGATTGTGTTACTGTTGATTTCCCCTTTTATGGATGTTAGTATTTGCCTTAACTATTGAGGTGCTTCTATGTTGGGTGCATAAATATTTACAGTTGTTATATCTCCTTCTTAGATTGATCCCTTGATCATTATGTAGTGTCCTTCGTTGTCTCTTGTGATAGTCTTTATTTTAAAGTCTATTTTGTCTGATATGAGAATTGCTATTCCAGCTTTCTTTTGATTTCCATTTGCATGGAATATCTTTTTCCATCCCCTCACTTTCAGTCTGTATGTGTCCTAGGTCTGAAGTGGGTCTCTTGTAGACAGCATATATATGGTTCTTGTTTTTGTATCCATTCAGCCAGTCTATGACTTTTGGTTGGAGCATTTAATCCATTTACATTTAAGGTAATTATTGATATATATGTTCCTATGACCATTTTCTTAATTGTTTTGGGTTTGTTATTGTATGTCTTTTCCTTCTCTTGTGTTTCCTGCCTAGAGAAGTTCCTTTAGCATTTATTGTAAAGCTGGTTTGGTGGTGCTGAATTCTCTTAGCTTTTGCTTCTCTGTAAAGGTTTTAATTTCTCTGTTGAATCTGAATGAGATCCTTGCTGGGTAGAGTAATCTTGGTTGTAGGTTTTTCCCTTTCATCACTTTAAATACGTCCTGCCACTCCCTTCTGGCTTGCCGAGTTTCTGCTGAAGATCAGCTGTTAACTTTATGGGGATTCCCTTGTATGTTATTTGTTGTTTTTCCCTTTCTGCTTTTAATAATTTTTCTTTGTATTTAATTTTTGATAGTTTGATTAATATGTGTCTTGGTGTGCTTCTCCTTGGATTTATCCTGTATGGGCATCTCTGTGCTTCCTGGACTTGACTAACTATTTCCTTTCCCATATTAGGAAGTTTTCAACTATAATCTCTTCAAATATTTTCTCAGTCCCTTTCTTTTTCTCTTCTTCTGGGACCCCTATAATTTGAATGTTGGTGCATTTAACCTTGTCCCAGAGGTCTCTGAGACTGTCCTCAATTCTTTACATTCTTTTTTCTTTATTCTGCTCTGCAGTAGTTATTTCCACTATTTTACCTTCCAGGTCACTTATCTGTTCTTCTGCCTCAGTTATCCTGCTATTGATTCCTTCTAGAGTATTTTAAATTTCATTTACTGTGTTGTTCATCATTGATTGCTCTTGAGTTCTTCTAGGCCCTTGTTAAACGTTTCTTGTATTTTCTCCATTCTATTTCCAAGATTTTGGAACATCTTTACTATCATTACTCTAAATTCTTTTTCAGTTAGACTGCCTATTTCCTCTTCATTTGTTTAGTCTGGTGGGTTTTTACGTTGCTCCTTCATCTGCTGTGTGTTTCTCTGTCTTCTCATTTTTCTTAACTTACTGTGTTTGGGGTCTCCTTTTTGCAGCCTTCAGGTTCATAGTTCCCATTGTTTTTGGTGTCTGTCCCCAGTGGCTAAGGTTGGTTCAGTGGGTTGTGTAGGCTTCCTGGTGGAGGGGACTGGTGCCTGTGTTCTGGTGGATGAGGCTGGATCTTGTCTTTCTGGTGGGCAGGACTGCATCCAGTGGTGTGTTTTGAAGTGTCTGTGACCTTATTATGATTTTAGGCTTCCTCTCTGCTAATGGGTGGGGTTGTGTTCCTGTCTTGCTAGTTGTTTGGCCTAGGGTGTCCAGAACTGTAGCTTGCTGGTCGTTGAGTGGAGCTGGGTCTTAGCATTGAGATGGAGATCTCTGGGAGAGCTTTCGCCATTTGATATTACATGGAGCTGGGAAGCCTCTGGTGGACCAATGTGCTGAACTCAGCTCTCCCATCTCAGAGGCACAGGCCTGACACCTGGCCGGAGCACCAAGACCCTGTCAGCCACACGGCTCAGAGCCATGTCCTCCAACTTTGATGTGCCACAAAAGCCCTGGAGATGCTGTGAAGGAAGATTCTGGTTTGGTCTCTTGGACAGGGGCCGAGTCGCTGCATTTTTAACAAGCACCCATGTTACCCACGCTGCCAGCCCAGGACCACACTCTGAGAAGGGAGACCTAAATATTCTTATTCACTAATTCAACCACAATTATTAATTAAGCACCTACTGCCCATACCAAACAGTGTTGCAGATACTGGAGATATATCAGCAAAGAAGATAGGCAAGGTCCCTGCCCTCATCGAGCTTACATTCTAGGGGAGATGATGAATTATAATAAATAGGTAAACAAGTAAATAAGAACTTTAGATAGTGACCTTTCTTCTAAGAATAAAATAAAATAGGTAATGGGATGAAGAGAAATAGGGGAGGGAGAATTTAGGTGAAATATTCAGGTAAGGCCACTCTGAGGAACTGACAGGTAAGGAGTTGATAGGTAAGTCTTGAACAATGGGAATAAGTCAGCTGTGTGGATCTATGGGGAAAGAGCATTGCAGACGAGGAAGAGCTAAGGTATAAGCCCTGAGGTGGGGATGAGCTGGGGAGACTTGAGTAAGAAGGTCAGTAAGTGAGAGGGAAATGACAGGAGATAAGACAGCACCAGTAGCCAGATACCAGACCATGAAGTGCCTTATAGGGCAAGGAATCTGGATTTTGTTCCAGGAGTGATGGGAGGTTGCCTTAAGGGTTTTGGGACAGAGTGGGTATGATCTCTGTTAAAGGGATAACTCTGGCTCTGAATGGAGAAGAGACTGTAAGAGGGAGAAGGCCACTGCAGTCATTCAAGTAAGAGAAGATGGTGGTTGGAACTACGGTGGGAAAATGGACAGACTGAGGACCTATTCTGGAGACAAACCTGCTGGCAGATTGAATGGGGATAGGCTCAGGGAGAGAAAAACATTAAAAAAATAACCCCTAGGGCTTCCCTGGTGGCACAGTGGTTGAGAGTCCGCCTGCTGATGCAGGGGACACAGGTTCGTGCCCCGGTCCGGGAGGATCCTACATGCCGCAGAGCGGCTGGGCCCGTGGGCCATGGCCGCTGAGACTGCACGTCCAGAGCCTGTGCTCTGCAACGGGAGAGGCAGCAACAGTGAGAGGCCCGCGTACCGAAAATAATAATCATAATAATAATAACCCCTAGGTTTTTGACCTAAGCAACTAGGTATTGTCATTAACTGAAAGGGGGAAGAAAAGGAGAAAAGCAGGTATGAGGTAGGTGGAGTGGCTATGCAGGGCATTCAAGAGTTGCATTTTACACGTATTATATTTGAGATACCTATTAGATATACAAATGGAGGTATAAAGCAGACAGTTGCACGTATGTATCTGGAGTTCTGGAGAAAGGTCAGACATACTTTTTTTCATCTAAATGAAAAATATTATTAGAAAAATAAACTCAAGAGCTGTGGGGACTGCATGTTTAAATTTACTCTGGAGGCAACTGTACCTCAAATATTGAAGTGTTGAAAAAACACAGGACAGTGTGAAGTAGTAACTACAAAACCCAAACCTGAAATATCACTTTTGATTTGTCTGCTTGATGTTCCTACCAGCTTAGCTCTAGTATTCCTCCACCAAAAGACATATGACTGACAACACCTTGTAGCAGAGAATTACCACAATCAGGAAAACAATAATATGTGCTTAGCTAATGAAGATTTGAAATACTGTATTGATTCAGAAGCAGATGTGTTGATTTGCTAGCTCAAGCCTGAACACAACAGTCCCTCACTGACAATACCTAGGAGGAGGCAACCTCAGGAAAGATCTGTCAGTGCTGCTACTTCAAAAGAAAAGAAAATTCTATGAGGGGCAACTGACTAAAAGGTGTTAATAATGCCTTTCTGGGGGGGCGTTGTAGATCAATAGAATTTCATAGAGATATAAACACCTTCTGACTGGTTGTTCCTCAACACAGTCTCAGCTCCTGCTTGATTGGCTTTCTTACTCAACTACACATTCATCCATTCATCTTACTCAGTAGATGATTCATCATGGATTCAGAAAGGGAGAAAAGGAAGGCAAAAAGCATTTCAGCTCTTATAAGTAGAACTCTTAAAGTCCCAATAAGTATTACCTTATAAATTATACAATAAAACAGGTTCAAATAAGAAGCCAATGTATTGAATTTAATAGACATGCAAATATCGAGAATTTTTACTTGGGCTGATTCCTTTTGTGAGGTCTAACCCCACAAAACCCCTTTGTAAGATCAATAGGACAGGAAGTGGCAAAGTCATAATCAGTGACCTTAGATCTTTTTGAAGTGCAAAGAAGCAGAGTAACAGCCTACAGGATAAAACTAACATCACACCTTTGAATCAGTAAGTGAAGAGAGAAGATCATTAACAGCTAACCTATTCTTTAGTGAGACTTGCAAAACCAATTAGAAAGTCTCTGAAAAATGTTATATTTATGTTTAATAGTTTAGTCCTTCTAAGAATTCCTCCCCACACCCATACATTTCAGAATTTTTTAAAAAAACCCTCCCAAAGTATAGTAATTTTCCTTTTGGGAACTTCTTTTTCTACTTTTAGTGCAAATCTGAGAGATTATTTGGTGGTTTCTGTGCAAGTCTAATAAATGACAGTAACGGCACCCAGGGGGTAAGAATACAGGGTATATACACTTCAAGTTTTACCTTAAACGTGCCATGTGAAGATCTAGACTTTAAGAACATGTTGCATTCAAAAGGCTTGGCAACATAGATTGAAAGTGATCATTAAGACCCTCTGAATACGGAATCTCCCCTCCTTCCAAAAAGTATATTACTGCAGTTCAATCCTGAGACATCCTTTGGGCAGTGTGTTATGTTTCTCCAATCTTCCAACCCCCGCCCCCTCAAAAAATCTTGTGCATCTTAGATCTTAGTCTGCTTTTCCTTAGTTTCAACATATTTATACACCCATAGAGAGGACGGGGGAAAAAAGAGAAGGAAAAAGAAGAGAGAAGGAAGAAAGCAAAAGGCCATCAATGTTCACTTTAACATGGCAGAGTTAAGAAGTGGTAAATGCTGTCAAAAGCACATGGTCTAACAGGGCTTCCATGCTCTCAGCCTCTCTTCTCAAAGTTTCCTCCTCTTCTGTCTCCCTTCCTCTGTTTTCCTCCCTTTAGCAACCTCCTCCCACCCCAGTCTCTATGCCACCAATGGACACTGTGCAGAAGCAGGCCGAAAACCAAATGATGGATATGTTTCAACAGTCGTAATAAATTAGTGTAAATAATAAATAATATAATAAATTAGCATATTAGAATTAGCCAGTTTAAAGAACTGGTTTGAGCCAAGCTAAGTATTCCAAATAAGTGATTCCTCATTCAACAAATTTGGGGAAAAAAAAAACAAAACATGTTTTGTTATTTCCAATCAGACCTCACAACCATGAATAAAAGTCTGATAGGATTTATCTGACATGTAATCAAATCATGTCCCCTAGCTATTTCTAGTCTTTTAATAGGAAAAATGACCACAGGAGACCTAAATAATATTTCAGTTCCACCATTTCTAGACTTTCTCCCAAAATTTCGCCAATGTTTGGGGTTCTAGAGCATGAAAAGAATGCAGGCACCTCAAATGCTTCTAATTCATGGGCCTAAAGTTCACTGGAAACAAGCTATACATGGATACTGTTTGCTAAAAGGAGTAGTTGGGGGGGCGCGGGGGAGGGGGAAGGAGGTGGATCTGCTAGGAACTAAGATGTTCTGAGTCAAAAGACAGCCTCTGGGAGGGAGTTTCTGCACACAGGCTTCCCTCCCAGGATACCAGCAACCAAGGATGCGCTTCCTCCTGTTACGTTCTACAAAGCAAACAAAACTTGTCATCCTCACTCCAACAATGCACATAGATAAGGCAGGCCAAAATTCCTTTAAGAACCAATGAAATAAATGGCAAATTATCTCAATTACACTAAATGATTCTACGACAATCTGCAAGAACATTTACATGTTCTTTTCTGAATAGCAGTTCTGCCAGATATCAAACACTTTCCAAATGCCAGCAACATTAAGGGTATCACACATACTGAATTAAACACAGGCTCTACATTCCAAACACAGAGACAACACAGGAAAGGCTCAAACTTCCTTTAGGCATATGCTAGGCATGGCTGGATCTTGGGTAACCCTTACAGTGCCAGAAAGGCCTCCCTGAAATTAAGCTGGGGAATAATTCTCTAAGAGTGAGAGTCTAATTGTAGGGTAGTGTGACTTTATTCAGATAGGCAGCCTTTTTCCTTCCTACTCAGAAATATTGTGTGTGTTCGGGAGGGTAGGGAATAGGGAGTATTTCAAGGTAATATTTCAAGAAAAGATGATGAGAAAGGGGAGAAAATAGCATAAAGCAAGAACATAGCAGTGAAAGAAGTTTTCCATACTAGTTTTATATAATGCCTGGCATGTAGGTGGACATATGAGTTAAAAGTTATTCCACTCTTCCTACTTATTTGGGGCTGATTTTATAGAACAAAACAACATAACTACATCAAAGCATCAGCAAAGATAAAATCTAGGGACTTTTCAAAACCCAGAGCATGTTTGGAGAGGGGGTGGGGAAGGGGAAGAGGCAACAGAAGTTAGAGGAGGATAAAATAGTTACAAAACTGGCTTTTGAACAAAAGCAAATAGGAGCATAAAACACTTATGAGTGTTTTCATTCATATTATTTCTTCCTAAATCAATGAAAACATTGCCTTATGATAGATTTACACCACAGTGAAACTCTTGACAACTTCAAAATCAACTTCATGTTTGGGTTCCATTCTTTCAGGTGATGAATAGTGGGAAATCAGTGAAGGAATGTCACTTGAAGTCAGTCATTTATCATGAACCAAAATGGCTAAGTGCCCCATAAACTGCAATGATCCATTTCCTACTAGCATCACACAACAGAAGGCAGCCTCATCTGCATTAACAAGTCTTATGACTTCCACAGGCAGAGAGGCTAATGTTAGGAAATAGGTTATTTTTGTTCTGTTATAAATGTTCATTATTATACCATAAAATTTTTTTTAAGGATTAAAAACTAGTGATTGATTTATTAAGGAATTTATTAAGGTTTTTCCCATCTTAGGCTTTTTTATTATATTTTTACAAATTTAATCCTGGTAAAGTAGTTTCACTCTTTTTGGTCAAGCTCTACCTGGTTTTCTGTATGTAATACATGCTTCTTTCACCATAATGTCAAATAACGGGACAGACTACAATTAAAATAATTCCCTGCTCCCCACAAAATTTAGGTGACACTGACAGTTTTTCAATGTCCCAAGTTTCAAAATATATATCCCTTTTAAATTTGGGCAAATACTAGGTTTCCTAATTCCAAGAAAAGGTATGAAAATAGCATGTCATGATTTGAAACTAAGTAAAACTGTTAAAGCAGTTAAGTTCAATACTTTCCCATAAAACAGTATAACAGTTTAAACGTGTTAGTGGGTCACATCCATATGACTAGTGACACTCTTGCCTACAAACATGGTCATGAGTTACCTTCCTCAAACAAATGGTATCACTTCCAAACAGAAAGAAAAAAGAAAAACAAACCCAAATGGCAAGATGAGAAAAGCAACTAAGGAAAATGGGTACCATATAAAAAGATTAGGAAAATAGGACTATTTACTAAGATACTATACATCTATAATTTTTTAAAACCTCCTCCTTTGAAATGAATCACACACACAAAAAGGATTTTATCTGAAGGTACCATTTTGGCTTAATTTTTAACTGCAGAATATAGTTTAAAATGCCCTATGTATTTTTACTGTATCTTTGAAGATTCTTCAGCCTTCCCTCCACTCCTTCATTTTTTTTCCCTCCACTCCTTCATTTTTTTCCCTCAAAAGAAACATTAACAAACTTGGAAAACAAAAAAGTATACGGCAAACTATTTTTAATCATTTACACTCAATTATGAGCACCCCAAGAACAATTTCATAAAGTCACAAATTCCCAGGGGGACAAAGAGGAATTAGACATGGTCCATGTCCTCAAGGTGCTTATAGTCTATTGAGGGATATAGGATACATTCATAAATAAGAAAAAAATTTTAAAAAACCCTAAGTGCACTATTATAAAATAAGTATTGAATATATTAAATATATCATAGAACTTTTCAAATATCAGGACAAAAAAAATACTTGTTGACTCATTAAAGAGAATTTTAGGAAATAAGAGAGAAAAAGAGAGAGAACAAACTATGACCTGGGGTGACGGGAAGAATTCATGGAAGGGGACAACTTAAGATTGGTGTCTAAGAATGAGCAATTTAGCGTACTGATAATTTCAACATTTTTTTTCCAAACAAAATAATCTCCTGGAACATACAGGTTCCCATGTAAGTGTTGTCCCAACTAGAATGTATCATTCTGAGTCTCCACATCAGCCACCTTTCATACTTGGACTTTTAACCTCTCCATTTCCTGAAATTCTCCCTTGCTGCCCATTCACCAAATGATGACCATCATTGTTATCCCTTCTCCTTTGAAATCACTAATAACCCTCAAGTCAGATGATCCCACCCACCAAGAACTAGAGGATCCTGCAGAGTCAGGGCTGAATGTTTATCACCTTATTTTTGCCAAGTAGATTTTAATCATCAGAAACTTTCCTGACTCTTTGAGAGAATGCCATACAAGGATAAACTAAAATAAAAAAAGTTATAAGGTGTCTCCAAAAAGGTACAAAGATATCTGTTGTAGTTCCTTCCAAGCTTTGCCCTGGAGATTTGGGGACGGGTATTTACATGTTATACAGATTCCTAAGCATGACCATGCTCTTAACTCTTGGCCTCTCTCACCTTGTGTAGGAATTATTACAACTGCCCTCTACCATGTCTCCTATACCCTACAATACCCCCCACCCAGTGCATTCTCTATGCTTCTGTCAGGAAAATCTTTCTAGACCACAGCATGGTACACATAACACCCTTTGATAAAAAAATCTTCCGGGGATCTCCACTACTGATAGAGTGCAGTCCAGTTCTTTAGCGGGTACTGCCCTGCCTTTTATCCCCTCAAGGCACCCAGAGAAAATGCAAGAATATTTATGGAGCACATACAGATAACCAGAGACTTCTTGCAACAAGAAGTACAAGCATCCCTAATGGCTTGAGGGCAAAGCAGTATCACTGCCCACCTGTAATTCATTCCTAGCCCAGCACAAGGGCTGGGAAAATCTGGTTAGGTAATCTGCCCTCTTCAACCATATCTCTCATTTTTTCTCTAGAGCAAGGCTTCTCAAACTTTACTGTGCATACTGGCCACTTCGGATCTTGTAAAAATGAAAATTCTGATTCGCTAGGTCTGGGATGACACTTGAAATTCAGCATTTCTAACAAGTTTCCAGGTGGGGCCGGCTCTCCTGGTCCGAGGACTGCACTCTAAGTAAGGAGACTATGGCAATGGTCCTCAACCGAGGCTGTACCTGAAAAATCACCTGTGAAGCTTAAAAAAGCCAGCTGCCCAGGCTACGACTCAGACCAACCAGAAACTTTAGAATTGTTTTTAAAGCTCCGCAGGTGACTTTAATGTGCTGTCAAAGTTGTATTTTCTACTTCAGCCAAACAAACCATCCCCTCATTATTCCCCCTTCCCTGTACCTCTGCCCCTTCTCTGCTCAGGTAAGTCCTGCCCTCCTTGTAGGACCTGTTGCTAGTCCTCCCTCTAGGAAGATGTCTCCAACCCTGGATAATATCTGACAGACCTTCTGAGACCCTCTATACTGCCTGTCCCGTCCTTATCCTCTGTCCTGCATCAGCAGTGGAGTGTGTGCTGATCCAAACAGGTGCTGTTTATTACCCATCTTCACACTCTCAGGACCTGGCAGGTACAAATGTCAGATGTACCTTGCTATGACTTTGAGATGCACTTTTCGGGAAATTCAGCAAATAACAGCAAATGAGTTCTTTCGCGTCTGAAGAGAAAAACACAAAACAAAAAAGTCCTCATAGAGCACAAGTGCTTTCTCAGCCAGGAAGGGATATTTTCAGGACTTGACCATGTCTGCCAGACAGGTGCAGAGATCTCTCAGTTAAGTTCCTCTTCGTTAAGGATAGCAGAACTTCTAACCAGTCACTAAGATTAGCTCTCAGAAAAGGGCAAAAAGGAAGAAAGAAGCCAGAGCCCAGGGTCATGACCTTTAGGGTAAGATGTGGAGAGGCTCAAATAACAAGCCATTCCCCCCATGGAGAAGCAAGAATTCTCTGGGCATGATGGTCACGGGAGCCCATTCAAATTTGGGAATGAATGCACTGGGTTCTCCAATTTAACAGACTAATTCCCTAACCACTCCATTTTTGGATATAAAAGGCTCCTAGTGCCACAAATATATAGAAAAAGACAGGAATTGTCAATATAGGTATTTTCAAAACCTGAGTTCATGAAATGCTTAGTTAATGGAGTAGACTATCTCATATCAGTCTCTTGGCCAGAAAATATTTTCAATATGAAATCAGAAAATTAAAACAAAAACAGGCGGACTTCTAGTGGTGAGAGTGAGTCACAGAAGACAGACCAAGGGAAATCCATCACAATTCCAAACTGAGAAAAATTTAAATTGAGAGATTGAGGGTCACTGATAAAGATATTGATCTCTGAAGTAAAATAGGCCTGGATTCAAATCCTGACTCTGTCCACTCTGTGTCCTCAGGCACATTCCTTTGCCTTTCTAGGCCTCTGTTTTCTCTCTGTGAAATGGGGATCCTAAGGGCAACTCATGC